>NC_072437.2:25581363-26197272 GCF_028878055.3 Symphalangus syndactylus | reverse complement strand
AGTCCAAGAGATTGAGGCTGCAGTGAGCCGTGATGACACCACTGCACTCCAGCCTGGGTGACAGAGCAAGACCTTGTCAAAACAAAACAAAACAACAATATCAAAAACCAATCTAGAGGTGATGGTCAAAGTGTATGAAGTTTTAATTATGCAAGGTAAATAAATTCTAGAGATCTCTATACACATAGTGCCTATAGCTAACAATTCTGTATTGTATACTTAAAATTCTCTAAGAGGGTAGGTCTCATATTAATACTCTTACCACACATACACACAAATAATAATTATAATAGGAATGGAAGGAAACTTTGGGAGGCGACAGATATGTCTATGGCCTTGATGGTGATGGTTTCATGGGTGTATACTTATCCCCAAGCTCATTGGCTTGTAAATGTTAAATATGCACCACTTTTTACATGTCAGTCATACAACAATAAAGTGGTTTAAATATTTTGTTTTTAAAAAGAACAATTTGGAAATAGACATGGAATTTGAAAACAAATGCATGAATACAAATTTGCAGGCCATTAATGAGAATTGAGTAAACTAGCTCTCTGAGTGGAAACAGCCGAAATTCTCCTAGTAAGCATGTTATCCACACCCAGTAATGATGTATGTTATGTTTTACTCTCTTGTGTGTGTGTTATATTTTACAATAAAGAGAAGAAAAAGTGCACTGTCTGAGCATAAGGTGGGGGGGAGGGCGTGTCTATCATTTCTTCATGTAGTCGTCCCTGCTGTGTGTGATCTTCACCACGTTGCAGTTCATCTAGGAGCTGAAGACAAAGGCTGGTTGCTGTTTTAATGTTCTGCCTTCTCTGAAGTTGCAGGATGGTTATGTTAATACTGTGGTTTGAAAATGGAAGCCTGAGATGTCAGCAAAATTCCTGGCTCCCACCCGCCCTTCTGGGGATGCACAGGAGGAATATCCCACAAGGATCTCCATCGTGCACATTCCAGGGCAGATTTGGGCAACATCAAACAAGAGAACCAGCCGAGCTCACACTTGTCTGGACCCAGTGAAAGCTCTTGCCCGACTTTATAGCAAACAAGAGTGCTTAGAATAATTGCTCCTAATTTTGTTTGTTTATTTATAAGTAGAAAGGCATGAGTCTTTCTATCCTGGGTAAAAGCCAAATCAAGCAATTTGATTCATTATTCATGGTGCCACTGACCAACTTGAAATTAAGAAATAAGAACTGGGTGAAAGCCAGGCACAGTGGCTCATGCCTGTAATCCCAGCACTTTAGGAAGCCAAGGTGGGCAGATTGCCTGAGTTTAGGAGTTCAAGACCAGCCTGGGCAACATGGTGAGACCCCGGCTCTCCTAAAAAAATTAGCCAGTCGTGGTGGCACATGCCTGTAGTCCCAGCTATTTAGGAGGCTGAGGAAGGAGAATCATTTGAACCCAGGAGGCAGAGGTTGCAGTGAGCCAGGATCACGACACTGCACTCCAGCCTGAATGACAGAGGAAGACTCTGCCTCAAAAAAATAAAATAAAATAAAATAAAATAATAAAATAAAATAAAAAGAAAGAACTGCATGAAGACAACAGCTTTCTGTAAAATTCAGTTCAAACCTATAAATCTGAACTATCTGAACTTTCTGGTTCTTCCTGTGTGCCTAATCCCATGCATCAGAGTATTTGTTGAATAAAATGATGAATATTCAGCAGCACGTTTTTATACTACCACAGTCTTGGATGGGGTTGTTTGTTCACTGATCCCAGCACTGGTTGCTTTAGCAGATCTCCATTCAATTTTCTGTCTATAATGAGTCCATTATATTTGCTTTGAAAGCCACTTTAAAATAAGTGTGCCAAAGTGAAAACACATTTGGCAAGGCAATACATTTTATAATTTCCTGCAGCAAAACTATTATCATGACTTGTGATTACGTTAGTATAATCTCAGAGAAATAGATGCAAGATAGCAATCCTTCCTGATGTTAGATACTTTTCAGTGACATGGAGCAAAAAATACAGTTACTGTTAATAATGAGTTTCTCCAAGGGAGATAGGTGTAGGAACGTGCACGGATAATACTGTAAACCTCTACTTCTCTACCCACTGTCAGCAAGCTCACTATTTTTTAATTGGACTTCTTTACTCAAGAATATCTTATACTGTGATTTTTTTTTTTTTTTTTTTTGAGTCGGGTCTTATTCTACAACCCAGGCTCGAGTGCGGTGGCATGGTCATAGCTCATGGAAGCCTCAAACTCCTGTGTTCAAGCCATCCTCCAGCCTCAGCCTCCCAAGTAGCTGCACCTACAGGTGTGTGTCACCATGCCTGGCGAATTTTTAAAATTTTTATTTATCTTTGGTAGAGATGAGGTCTCACTCTGTTGCCTAGGCTGGTCTCGAACTCCTAGGCTCAGGCGATCTTCCCACCTCAGCTTCCCAAAGTGCTGGGATTACAGGTGTGAGCCACCACTCCCGGCCTAAACTTAAGTCTAAGCACAATCAAGAGCATTACATTTGGCCAGGCACAGTGGCCCACGCCTATTATCCCAGTACTTTGGGAGGATGAGGTGCGTGGATCACGAGGTCAGGAGTTTGAGACCAGCCTGGCCAACATGATGAAAGCCCGTCTCTACTAAAAATCCAAAAAAATTAGCAGGACATGGTGGCATGCACCTGTAATCCCAATTACTCAGGAGGCTGAGGCAGGAGAATTGCTTGAACCTGGGAGGCGGAGGTTGCAGTGAGCTGAAATCGCACCACTGCACTCCAGCCTGGGTGACAGAGCAAGACTGCGTCTCAGCAAAAAAAAAAAAAAACAAAAAAAAAAACACATTTTTTAGGTAATTTAAGACCTAAAATGAAAGCATATATATCTAGAGATTTACTTTATTTCCATTCCCATGGTCTCTTTTCTTTATCTTACTGTTGCCTAAAAATGCTAAAATCGTATTGTGTATGTTAGAACATTATTTGGAAGTGGAAGCCAGGTGACAGTGTTGTACCTCGTGAAACCGGAGGTGAGCAGCCTCCTGGTGAACTGGAGTGTTTGAGCCGGGGATACATTGTAGGAGATAGAGGTATTTTGGGAAACGCACGGGCAGTCAGGGAAGAGCTTGGTTCTAGGATTTTGGACTGAACTGATGAAGGAGCACAGGAAATTTTACAGGCCTTCAGGCCGTCCAGTGCAAGGACACTTTATGGGAAGTCACCCTGCCTCTCTGTTCTCAGCTTCACAGTGAAGCACACAGGGGACCCCGGCACAGCCAAGCCATTGAATTGCCACCTACATTAGTGTCAAAAGGTGTATCTCTCCTCAGTATCCACTTCTGATGGCAAGAGACAAGTCCTAACCAAAAATAAACGTCTTGAGAAATCTTCACTCTGTAGCCAGGCGTGGTGGCAGGTGCCTGTAATCCCAGCTACTCGGGAGGCTGAGGCAGGAGAATCACTCGAATCCAGGAAGCAGAGGTCACAGTGAGCTGAGATCTCACCACTGCACTCCAGCCTTGGCAACAGAGCGAGACTCCATCTCAAAAAATAATATTAAATAAATAAATAAATCTTTGCTCTGTTTAAAAGTTCTGATCATCTCCTGAGCATGGTGGCTCACACCTGTAATCCCAGCGCTTTGGGAGGCCGAGGTAGGTGGATCACCTGAGGTCAGGAGTTCGAGACCAGCCTGGCCAACATGGCAAAACCCCATCTCTGCTAAAAATACAAAAATTAGGTGTGGTGGTGCACACCTGTAGTCCCAGCTACTTAGGAGGGTGAGGCAGGAGGATCGTCTTGAACCCAGGAGGCGGAGGTTACAGTGAGCCAAGATCATGCCACTGCACTCTAGCCTGGGCAACAGAGCAAGACTCTGTCTCCAAAATCAAAACAAAACAAGCAAACAAATAAAAAAACTGGGGGGTCAGCTAGAAATAAGGTGAGGAAGAATTAAGCAGAAAAATAAGCTCCTTTAACTTTACCCTGAAAACTCAAGATCTGCAACTCAAAGAGAGCCAGAGGCTGCCAGACTTCTCCATGCTTATGACAGAAGCTGCCTGGAGGGCTCATGCGGCTCAGTGTGGCAGGAAAGCAATGTTCCCAGTCAAGTTGTTCCATTTTTTTTTTTTTTTTTGAGACGGAGTCTTGCTCTGTCGCCCAGGCTGGAGTGCAGTGGTGCAATCTCGGCAATGTCTGCTTCCTGGTTCACGCGATTCTCTTGCCTAAGCCTCCCAAGTAGATGGGATTACAGTCGTGTGCCACCACGCCTGGCTAATTTTTTCTGTATTTTTAGTAAAGATGGGGTTTTGCTATGTTGGCCATCCTGGTCTCAAACTCCTGGCCTCACGTTATCTGCCCATCTTGGCCTCCCAAAGTGCTGGGATTATAGATGTAAGCTACCACGCCCAACCCCAAATTTATGTAAAGAGTGAGAGCTTTCTAGCTTAATTTCTGAAGCCCATGTAATCTTGATTCCAAACCACAATAGGGACATTCAGGAAAAGAAAATTACCAGTCCATCTCATCTTTATATTAGGATGTACAAATATTAAATAAAATGTTAGAAAATTGCACCCAACAGCATATTAAAATAATAAATTATGATCAAGTGGGGCTCAACCTAGAAAAGCAAGAAGCCTTGGCCATTAGAAAATCTGTCAATATCATCCATCACTTTGATGGACTGAAAGGGAAAAATCATACGATTAACTCAATTTTTCCAGGAAAAGCAATTGATAAAGGGCATCATCTATTTATGATTAAGGAGGAAAAAAAAGAAACTCAGAGCAAACTAAAAATAGAAGAGCACCTTCATAACTTGGTAAAGGCCCACTGCCAAACCCCAGAGCAAATATACTTCACAGAGAAATCGTAGATGCATTTTATTAATATTAAGACCAGTAACAAGGTATTACTGTTGATATGTAGCCTTGAACTGGAGAGCTGAAGAATGCTATAAGGCAAGAAAAGGAAATAAGAAGCTTCAAGCTTGGTAGAAAAGAGTCAAAACTGCCATAATTGGCCAGGCCTGTAATCCTAGCACTTTGGGAGGCTAAGGCAGGCAGATCAATTGAGCTCAGGAATTCAAGACTAGCCTGGGCAACACAGAGAGACCCCATCTCAAAAAAAAAAAAAAAAAAAAAAACTAGCAGGTATGGTGGCATGCACCATAGTCCCAGCTACTCAGGAGGCTGAAGTGGGAGGATCGCTTGAGCCTGGGATGTTGAGGCTGTAGTGAGCCATGACTGAGCTACTGCACTCCAGCCTGGGCAACAGGGCAAGACCCTGTCTCAAAAATAAAATAAAATAAAATAATAAAATAAAATAAAATAATAAAATAAAATAAAATAATAAAATAAAAAAATCTGGCCAGGCACGGTGGCTCATGCCTGTAATCCCAGCACTTTCGGAGGCTGAGGCAGGCAGATTGCCTGAGCTCAGGAGATTGAGACCGGCCTGAGCAACACAGTAAAACCTCGTCTCTACTAAAATACAAAAAGTTAGCCTGGTGTGGCAGTGTGCGCCTGTAGTCCCAGCTACTAGGGAGGTTGAGGCAGGAAAATTGCTTGAACCCGGGAGGTGAAGGTTGCAGTGAGCCGAGATTGTGCTACTGTACTCCAGCCTAGGCAACAGAGTGAGACTTTGTCTCAAAAAAAAACCTGTCATAATTTGCAGACTACATAAACATTCATCTAGAATAAACTAACAGAATCAAACTATGAGGACTAATAACAGGACCTAGGTAAGCTACCAGACGTGAGGTTAACGTAGAAAGCTCAATAGCATCTCCTTACTTGAATAATAATTAACTAGAAAATATTAAAAAGCTACAATTCATAATATTAATAAAAATCATGAAGTATTTAGAAATTAACTCATAAGACACAACAGCCCTCTCTATGAAGAAAACTGTAATAAAAGACATAGAAGATCTGAACAAATGGAGAGACAGTTCATACTCAGAGTGATCACTTGCTGTTACGAAAGTGTTAATCACCTTCTCATTAGTCCATAGATTCAATGCAATACTAATACAAATTCCACTACGGTGTTGTGAAGAATCGATAAACTTATTCTAAAATGTATGTAGGGCTGGGTGCAGTGGTTCATACCTATAATCCCAACACTCTGGGAGTCTGAGGCAGATTACTTGAGTCCAGGAGTTTGAGACCAGCCTGGGCAACATGGTGAAACCTCATCTCTACTAAAAACTAAACCAGCCAGGCATGGTGGTGCGCATCTGTACTCCCAGCTACTCGGGAGGCTGAGGTGGGAGGATCACCTGCACTCAGGAGGTCGAGGCTACAGTGAGCCAAGATCGTACCACTGCACTCCAGCCTGGGCAACCGGAGTGAGACCCTGTCTCAAAAAATAAAAATAATAATAGATTAAATGTATCTCAGAAAATAAAGGTTTACATAGTTAGTTTTGAGGCATTTTTTGAATACATTCAAAATTAGATGTGAAAATGAATATTCATTTAAAATGAGAAAAGAAAGTACAAAATACTGGGAGCTTGGAAATTCAGGTCCCTTTTCTGTGAGTTCTGTTTATGTAACTTACCAGATGTGCTTACTTAGAAATGCTGACTGACTGCAACTTACTTTTCTTTCTCCACCTAGAACATTCTATGACTCCCAGCTACTTTCAGGGATCCCCAGATGTGTACAAATGAGGGACTTTGAAGCTTAAGCTTCTTACTCTTCATGACAAACCCACTTCTGATACACAAATAGTAAAATCAACCTTCGAGAAGGAGACCAGGGCTGTCTGGCCACCGAGGCAGGCTGTAGGTGTGCTGAACCCAAATTTCTTCACCATGGAGACCTAGGAGTTGCAACACTGGTGAAGGTTCTGGTCAATACAGGGTTAATTTTGCCCAGGCTCCAGAGACCACTGCTGAAGTGTGAAGGACATAGGGCTGAGGAGGCTGGAGAAAGAAGAATGAATCTGCACAGGACCCTGCTCCTCTCAGGGAAGCAGAGGGATCATGGAATGTAGTCTTCACTCCTGCCCCTGGAAGACTGGGTGCTTTGCTTCTGAGGAGATAAAGCCCATTTAGACAATTCTGAATACACATTGTTAATATTCTATGATTTCCTTTTTTCACAACATTTTATTTTTAAAATTTGCAAGCCAGGGAAGTTGAAAGTCATGTAAAGAACACCAGACACCTTCATCCAGATTCAACAATTATCCACAACATCTTGCCACCTTTGCTTTCTGTGTACTTACTCTTCTGAACCATTTGAAAGTAAGCTGCAGTTCAGGTGTGATGGCTCACGCCTGTAATCCCAGCACTTTGGGAGACCAAGGCAGGCGAATCACCTAAGGTCAGGAGTTTGAGACTAGCCTGGTCAACATGATGAAACCCCATCTCTACTAAAAATAAAAAATAAAAAATTAGTTGGGGTTGGTGGCAAGTGCCTGTAGTCCAAGCTACTTGGGAGGCTGAGGCAGGAGAATTGCTTGAATCCACGAGATGGAGGTTGCAGTGAGCCGAGATTGCATCACTGCACTCCAACCTGGGTGACAGAGTGAGACTCCGTCTCAAATAAATAAATAAATAGCAAAGAGAAAGGACTTATCTACCAGATATTAGGACATATCAAGATGCCAAAGTAATAAAATAGTGTGGGACTGGCAGAAGAATGGAAAGATAGCTTCACAGATATATATGAGAACTTAATATAGGATGAAAACTGCAATGAACCAATGAGAGAAGGAGGGATAGGTGGTGTGGATAAAACTGGTTCATTATGTGGAAACAAATAAAACTGAATCCCTGTTTTACATTACACAAAGATGGACTCCAGATGGATTTAAGGCCTAACTATGAAAGGTGTATTTCTACGATCGTGTCTGGAATGCGTGGAGCCAGCTATATTTTGGAATTCAAAAGTTTTCAAATTTTAGAAAGGTAAGATGGTATATATATTGTATAACACCCTCAACTGGGTCTAGGGTAGCATCCTATAATCAAAGTCCTATGTATTTCTGTAGTAAATGGAGTAAATAACTGAAATCGTCTTGGCTTAGTTCCAGTTGAATTTTGCCACCAAATCAGTGTTGGGGCTGTGCTGGGTTTCTTTAGTTTTCCCCTCTAGCCCCACTTTGTCCTCTTCCCCACCTTGCTCCTTACCTGGGAGGCAACTTCTTGGGATGTCATCAATAGGCTTGCCCTCGGGTGGAAGATCGGGGTTAGGGAGGACAGCAGGACTGACCCTGACCCTCCACTGAGGGATCCAGCTCCTATAAGGCAGTCGTTTCCACAAAACCTCTCTGCCACCCAGTTCTGGGAGCCACTCCCCTCCCTCTGTTCCTTCCACTCTTGGGGTAACGACCTGCAGGCTGGTATTAACTCAAGGCACAGCACTATCTCACTCAGGTTCTCTACCCCAGTGGTTTTTAACTGAGAGCAATTGTGAATGGGAGTTCAGAATTCACTCATGATTTGGCTGTCTGTTTGTCTGTTATTGGTGTATAGGAATGCTTGTGATTTTTGCACATTGATTTTGTATCCTGAGACTTTGCTGAAGTTGCTTATCAGCTTAAGGAGATTTTAGGCTGAGGTGATGGGGTTTTCTAAATATACAATCATGTCATCTGCAAACAGGGACAATTTGACTTCCTCTCTTACTATTTGAGTACCCTTTATTTCTTTCTCTTGCCTGATTGCCCTGGCCAGAACTTCCTATACTATATTGAGTGGGAATGATGAGAGAGGGCATCCTTGTCTTCTGCTGGTTTTCAAAGGGAATGCTTCCAGCTTTTGCCCATTCAGTATGATATTGGCTGTGGGTTTGTCATAAATAGATCTTATTATTTTGAGATTCATTTCATCAGTGCCTAGTTTATTGAGAGTTTTTAGCATGAAGGGGTGTTGAATTTTATCAAAGGTATTTTCTGCATCTATTGAGATGATTACTTTTTTTTTTTTTTTTGACAAAGTCTCGCTCTCTCTCACCCAGGCTGGAGTGCAATGGCACAATCTCAGCTCACTGCAACCTCTGCCTCCCAGATTCAAGTGATTTTTCCACCTCAGCCTCCTGAGCAGCTGGGATTACAGGCACCTGCCATCATGCCCGGCTAATTTTTGTACTTTTGTAGAGAGGGGGTTTCACCATGTTGGCCCGGCTGGTCTCAAACTCCTGACCTCAGGTGATCCACCCACCTTGGCCTCCCAAAGTGCTGGGATTACAGGTGTAACCCACCACACCTGGCCAATTACTTTTATATATTAAGCTAAATATACATTAAAGCTTCTATAGCAATCACTAAACAATGCAAATAAAGTGTAATTTCCAATTTAATGGAGCAGAAAAATTGAAATGTGAAAAAAGATCTCAATTCAAAACAACTCAAGAAAGGAGAAAAACTATAGGTATACTTATTGCGGGATCTGGCCAGCAGCCTGCAATGCAATGGGGCTCTCTCTTTGTTCCCAGGCGGATCGGCAGGTTGAGAAATAATAGACACACACAAGATAGTGAAAGCTGGGTCCAGGGGGGTCACCGCCTTCTGGTCCCACGGTGCCAACAATGCACTGGATATACCAGCATTTATTATTAAGTTTAGTGAGGGTGGGGGTAGGTTAATGAGGGAATTAGGGTCATTTGATTATGAGGTGAGATGGTCACATGGGGATGAAGTAATTCTTTAACACAACATTTGTATGTAGAAGTACAGTACATTTGTATGTAGAACTACAGTATACAGAGATAAGAATTTACAATATAGTGTGTGCATCAGTAATTTCTAACAGAGCCTTAGAACAGAAACACAGTATTTCCATAACCTGTGATTAGCAAGATATTAATCAGCAGTAACAATTGCAACAAAAGCTGGTTACAAACAATCCATGGAAACAGGACGTGAAGCTAGATAACTGGTTAGACCAGAAATTCTCAGAAGGGAGTATGCTTTAACCCTAAAGAGGCCTAGAAGAGCTGTGGCAAGATGAGGGCGTTTGTAGCCCTATCTTACCCATATGGACAGTTGCCCCCCATGTGTCCGTTTATAGGCTCCCCACAAGGGTTGCATTCCATTCCCAGAGCTATGAACATCTGCTTTTCTGGGATAGGAATCTTGGTGATGTGAAACCTCCCCGACTGCACATCCATTCATAGGCTTTCTGCAGGGGGAAGCACATCACGCGCTGTTGGCTCGTTCTGGCAGTCCAACCTGGCATTGTCTTTACACAATCCTGCGTGCAACTTTGTATTTACAATAATCAGGAGCATTTCATCTTTTATTCCATAGCAACAGTTTCAGGGGGTCTCCCTACATATACTCAAGAAAAAAATTGGACAAACTAATACAAAATAGGTGTTAGAATGAGTCCTAACTTTAAGAATAAATGTAACAAAAAGATAACTATTTTTAGAGATTAAAGTATATAACATCACTAAAAGCATTAAAGATGGGTTAAATAAATGAAGAGATATAAGATGTTCATGAACAGGAAGACTTGATTTTATAAAGCTATCCATTTTCCTCAAACTGAATAAATAGGTGCAAAACAATTCCAACAAACCTCACAAACTATATGGATGTGTATGTGTCTAATTTGATAAACTGATTCTAAAATATGTAAGGGCTGGGCACAGTGGCTCACGCCTGTAATCCTAGCCTTTGGGAGGCCTAGGCAGGTGGATCACCTGAGGTCAGGAGTTTGAGACCAGCCTGGTCAACATGGTGAAACCCTATCTCCACTAAAATACAAAAATTAGCCGGGTGTGGTGGTGGGCGCCTATAGTCCTAGCTACTCGGGAGGCTGAGGCACAAGAATCACTGGAACCTGAGAGATGGAGGTTGCAATCAGCTGAGATCACGCCATTGCACTCCAGCCTGGGCAACAGAATGAGACTTTGTCTCAAAATAAATAAATTAATTAATTAATTAATTAAATTTATATAAGAAATAGCCAAGAGCTAAAAAAAAAAAAAAATTCTGAACATTCTTGAAAAAGAAGAGCAAGGTAAGCAAGGTAAAACACTCACCAACAAGATTTTGAGATATATTTATAAAATTAGAGGAATTAAGAAAGTATTGTACTGGCCCAGGAATAGTCAAGCAAATAAATGGAACAGAGTACAGAATCCAAAAACAGATCATGTGAATATTAATGCCCAATATGTATGACAGAGGTGACACTGCTGATCAATAGGGAAACAAGGGACTACTCAATAAAATTGGAAAAGTGGGTTTCCACATTGCAAAATAAAATAGGTCCCAAATCACAAGACACAGAATAATCAATCTGGACGATTTAAAAACTTAAATATGTAAGTTAAAACTTTGAAGTTTTTTGAAGTGAAGGGGAAAAATTCATTTTCTTTTAGGTAGAGATTTCTTTTTCTTTTCTGTTTCTTTTCTGTTTTTTTTTTTTTTTTTTTTTTTCGAGACAAGATCTCAGTTCTGTCACCTGGATTGGAGTGTGTGGCTCAATCACGGCTCACTGAAGCCTTGACCTTACAGGCTCAAGGCATCCTCCTTCCACCTCAGCCTCCCAAGTAGCTGGGACCACAGGCCTGTGCCAAAACACCCAGCTAATTTTTGAATTTTTTATAGAGCCAGTGTCTCAATAGGTTGCCCAGTCTAGTCTCAAACCCCTGGCCTCAAGTGATCCTCCCACCTCGGCCTCCCAAAGTGCTGGGATTACAGCTGGGAGCCACCATGCCAGGCCCAAGATAGGGATTTCTTAATCAAGATCTCAAACCACAAATTGCTTGATGAAACTTGACAAATTTAGCTATATTAAAACCAAGACTCTTTCTCAAATGGCGACATAAAGACAGACCACAAACTGGGGGAAGATACCTGCAACATAAATAATCCACAAAAGATTACTGTCTTGAGTATATAGATAACTAAAAACAAATTATAAAAAGTCAAACAACTCAATAGATAAGTGAGCAAAAGTTGCATATTTCATTGTAGACAAAAACTTAACCAATAAACACACAAAAAGCTGCTCAACCTCCTTAGTAATCAGAAAATATAAATTAGTAATCATAATGTGACACCTTTATACCCATCAGACTGGCCAAAAGAAAAAATAATAATCTCGACAACCCCACAATACCAAGTGTTATGAAGTGGAACACGGAGGACTTACCCACTGCCAGTGGGACTCTAAATTGCTATAACTACTTAGTCAAACAATTTAGCATTACCTATAAAGTTAAAGACGAGTGTTTCCTACATCCTAGCAAAATTCTGATTCTAGGATATGCCCTAGAGAAACTCTCACTCACGTGCACAAGAAGAAATGCACAAGAATGTTTATATCTGCTCCAATGGTTATTAGGGAGAAAAGGGAACAGCATGAATGTTCAGCTCCAGGAACATGAATAAATCATGTTTATTAAATTGCATTTCATGAAATACTATATTCAGCTGTAATATTTAATGAATGACAGCTACATTCCTGAGCATGGATAAATCCCTCAAATACAGTGTTACATGAAAAAAATAGGTTATGGGAGAATTTCTACAATATGATTCAATTATGTAAAGACTCAAAAGCAGGCGAGACTAAAGCAATTGGTCAAATAAGCTTTAACTGTTACCGTATAATCTGTACTTTGTAATATCTGGTAGTTGCATGGTTCGTTAAGCTTCAGGCTAACAGAAAATTAAGCATTAACTATGGTGCCAAGTTAAAAAAAATCTGCGAAATCAAAACCCTTAAAATTCGTCTACAAAATTTTAATAAATATCCGTGTAGAAAATCAGAACGACTCTTTCAGGCCATCTTTAAAATGTCATTGGTAAACCATACTTGATCCTAAATTCCTGTACTTCCTCAGGCCATCCGAGCATGAAACGCTGTCACCTACCCACATCCACTGGCTGTGACGCTTGTCAAAGTGTTCTCTATCAGCTGCATGCCTAGACCACCAAAGCGTTCTGTCCGGACACTGTCACTGGAGAAGGCGGCGCGACATGTCCAAGGCGCAGATCTGGGCTCTGGTGTCTGGTGTCGGAGGATTTGGAGCTCTCGTTGCTGCTACCACGTCCAATGAGTGGAAAGTGACCACGCGAGCCTCCTCGGTGATAACAGCCACTTGGGTTTACCAGGGTCTGTGGATGAACTGCGCAGGTAACGCGTTGGGTTCTTTCCATTGCCGACCACATTTTACCATCTTCAAAGTAGCAGGTAAATATAATGGCTTTGTTTGGGGTGGAGGTAAAATGTACTTTTCTCCCCCGACTATGCTGAAGTAGCCGTCTATGGCTGGCTGTTAACTCTCTGAAGACTGAGTGCTTAATCAAAGTACCAAGATTTGCCTAGGAAGGATGGGGTGTATGAGTATTGACTGAAAGAATGACATTATTTATTTTATTTGACAAAGGAGATGTAAGAATAACCTTACAGGGCTTTTGGAATACCCAGTGTGACTCCAAAGGGAAGAGTGGAAGTGACTGGATTGTTTTAAAAGTCAGTTTCAATTTGCCTTGAGTCATGGAGGAATCTTGATGGGTCATCACCTCTATGTAGGAAACGCTCTCATTGATTTAATCTTGTCTCTCTCTCTCTTCCTCTCTCTCTCTCTCTCTCTGTCTATATATATATATATATATATACCCACAAACACACACACACACAGAGGTATCTATATGTGTGTGTGTGTATATATATATATGCACACATGTGTATATATAGACATTCACATATATAACCCACATAGGTATCTATATGAATATATATACGTATATACACGCACACACATATATAACACACATATGTACGTAATATGCCATTGCTAGATTGGAACTGGCAAATGATGGCAAATTGAAACTGGCTTTTAAAACAATCCAGCCACTTCCACTCTTTCCTTTGGAGTCACACTGCATATTCCAAAAGGCCTGTAAGGTAATCTGTATGTCTCCTTACATCTACTTTATCCTAGATTCCTGATAACGGAGGAAGGAATTCTATTTTCAGAGGGGTTTCCATGTTTTTTTAATGTTTGTCACAGCCTAGATATAAAACAAAACAAAACAAAACAAAAAAACATATTGAATGACAAAATAACAGCAAGAAAAATTTGAAAGCAGTTAAGTGAAAGAAAATGCTGTTTACTTTCCCCTTTAGTTACCTGATTTTGTTTATTTAAGAATACATGGGGCAAGCTTTCATCGTTGTGCATATTAGAAACTCTACTACAAGTGTACGTATCTTAAAGAGGGAACATATATTTTTTAAGGACACTTTCTTACTCCAGGATGCCTTCAGGGAAACAATTGTCATTTGCTTTCATGTCATTATGAGAATTACTGTCTGCCTCTGCTTTCTGCAAATTTGATACATTTACAAATCTGCCACAAGTTGTGGGTTTACTACCTTAAAAATTGCTCCTTGTTTCTTGGTAAAATATAGACTTTTCACAGTCAAATAGTAAAACTGTACCTTGGCCATAGGAAAGAAAATGAAATAAAATTTTAACTAGGAAGTTACTAAAGCATAATATGTTAGGAGATTTTGTGTCAAGTATGCACATCATTAGTCTACAATGAGTGCCAGGGGATAAAGAGAGAATACTTAACTAAATCCAGGAGATTTCTAATGACAATCAAAAGAAATATTCAAGCGTGGATGCCTCAGTTAGGCCCTGAAATAACATGGACTTTCCTAAGTACCCATTTGAGGAATCCATGCTATGTCTGTCTTCGGGCTCAACTTCTAAACTCATTTTGGGTATTTCAACACTGCTCCTTCTGACATAGAAGACTGCCCTAGAAACAGAGCAAGAGAAGAGTGTGTGTGGAGACCCTCTTGTCACTCTGCACCTCTTACAATCGTTCTTTCTCCAGTGGCCCCTCTTGGCCCTTTTTCACCTTAGGAATCAGGTAGAAGAGATGGCATGTGATAAGTCTGTTTGTTTTTAATTGGGTTTATCTTTTATTTGTTCAATTATTATATATATTTTTTGAGATCTCTCTATGTTGCCAAGGCTGGTCTCGATCTCCTGAGCTCAAGAGATTCACCTGTCTCTGACTCCCAAAATGCTGAGATTATAGGCCTGAGCCACGGTGCCCGGCCTCACCTTAAAAAAAAAAACAAACAGAAAATTGCCTTAATATGTTTCATTCTGTAGTTCTTAATGAAACCCAGTTATTGGGGAAAATATGTGTTCAACTTCAGCTTCAAAGTGGGTTAAAGAACCATGGTACATTTTACATGACTTCAACTCGCTACTTCCCCAAACACATCATCACAGAGTTAGGCATTTTATTATGGTCCGGATATCTCTCACCCTTAACACTTTCTTATTTTTTATTTATTGTTTTTGAGACAGAACTTTGCTTTGTTGCCCAGGTTGGAGTGCAGTGGTACAATTTCAGTTCACTGCCACTTCCACCTCCCGGGTTCAAGTGATCCTCCCACCTCAGCCTCCCAAGTAGCTGGGAGTACAGGTGCATGCCACCACACTTGGCTAATTTTTAAAGGTTTTTGTAGAGATGAGATCTCACTATGTTACCTAGGCTGGTGTTGAAATCCTGGGCTCAAGCAATCCTACTGGCTTGGCCTCTTAACATGCTGGGATTATAAGCATGAGCCACCACACCTGCCAAAACTTTATTTTTAAAGTTAACTTTGTTTATTGATTGTAAAAATAATGTATTCTATCTCCTGTATACGCTGCACATAGGAGGTAATTTGAAAATCTCACCCACTGACAATGCTTCCCTAAGAACAAGTACAATTAAATTAATATAATCTCTCTACCTTCTTCATCCTGAGTCAAAATCTTTATAAACAATACACTTTGCTGCAGAAATCTGTTTTCAATGTCAGAAACACTGACTCACATTTCCAAAGGAAACGGGGATTCACACATTTGGATTTCCTTTCCCATGGAGTCATTGCTGGTTGCTTTTCTTTTATTCCTATTTGAAAACATAACAATGAGGGAATCAGGAAAGCTATCTATGCCGATAATCTCTCCAACATCGCAATAATTATAAATTGAGAAAAGAACTCAGAAGTCAATGAAGAATGAAAATGGTTATATCACCTTTTAAAATAATAAACTATTTAAGCCTATATTGTCAATTTGAGACAAATCTTCTTAGACTTAGGCCAGATTAAACCTCCTCTAAGAAAGAAAAGCAGAAATCTGTCTAAGCTGTTGCGGTTGTATTTTTTTTTTTTTTTCTTACTGATTATATAACTTCATTGCTGGAGTCATACCTTCCCATAGCTAACCCTCTTGAATGCTCCAGTGTAGCCACAGCTTTTGAGGGCTTCATTTGGATTAATAGTGACTACATCCCTTAAAAATTTGATGTAAGCAAACAGCTCTTTGGGTGAGCAGCATTTATAGCTATAGTAAAAAATACAGAGGACAACTTCAACTGTCATTCTGTGAAATAAACCGTAGGAACACCTGCAATTCAATTCTTATTGGAGCCTGAAAGCCTGATTAAAATCCAAAGCCAATTCACTATCTTTAGACACTAAGTCTACCATAAGCTAGGTCTCATTTTGTTGTGTTTTGTTTTTCTCTCATATCAACGTTAATAGGAATGCTTTCACTATGAAAGTAAAGCATCTCTCGTAGTAGGGAGAAAAGCAGTTCTTTCTGAGGGGGAAGACTGAATCCAAGAAGCATGGCTGCGGTGATGAATTGAAGGAAATCCTGATCACCTTGGGACAGGGGCTGGATCTGTCATGTTCCTGTCGTGCCCCTGGCACATGCTGGGTTCCGGATATATAGCTGCAAAATGACTGAATTAACCAAATAATGAGTGAGACTACAGATGGTTCACGATGAGGGCAAAATTGTATTCCTGGAGGAAGGCTGGAGTGTGCTGAATTGAGGAGCGAGTGAGGAAATGCGCGCAGGCAACCCGAAGGGAGGTCAGTGGATTATGACTCAGCAGACTGAGCCTCGCATTCTGGCTCCTCTATGACTTGCTGTGAGACCTTGACTTCAGCAATGACACCTTCTGTGCCTCATCCATAAATTAAGAGAACGGGTCTCCAAGAGTTCCTTCAGGTATCTTTCAACCTAGAGTTCAATTCCAGAACTTCACAATGCTTCGCCACGGGGCAGTAGAAGTTTCCCAAAAAATTATAGTCATAAAAGTATCCTCTATTATAATTGTTATAGTTGCTCATGGGATTAAGATCTTTCCTTCTGTTTTTAATTTTTGTTTTTTAAGACAGGGTCTCACTCTGTCACCCAGGCTGGAGTGCAGTGGCACGATCATGGCTCACTTCAGCCTTGACTTCCTGGGCCCAAGTGATCCTCCCATCTCAGCCTCCTGAGTAGCTGGGACTACAGGCACGTGCCACCATGCCCAGCTAATTTTGCTTATAAGTAATTATAATTTTGTTTATAATTTTATTTATAAACATAATTAGCTGGACATGGTAAAGACAGGGTCTTGTGATGTTGCCCAGGGTGGTCTCAAACTCCTGGGCTCCAGTGATCCTCCAGCCAAGGCCTCCCAGAGTGCTGGGATTACAGGCATGAGCCATCGTGCCCTGCCAAGGCCTTTTTTTCCGCCTTATCTATTATCTTGACCAGCTTCCTGTGTTCCTGACTGTTTACAGTCTTCTCTGCGTCTGGGTTGAGATAGGTTTAAATGACCTTAAATGACCACAAGACCCAAGTAAAAGTGCCAGGATTTCAGTGGAATGAAACCAAACAGGCGTCTGGAAGCTGCAGTCAAATGATGCTGGCTGTCTACAGGAGTGTGAGCCTTCTCTCCTCACTTTCCAGATGCTTCACCTGTCTCCCCACTCCCTTATTTGGCCATGCCATAAAAATGGGGGTAAAGAGGCCAGGCACAGTGGCTCACGCCTGTAATCCCAGCACTTTGGGAGGCCAAGGCAGGTTGGATCACCTGAGGTCAGGAGTTCAAGACCAGCCTGACTAACTTGGCGAAACCCTGTCTCTACTAAAAATACAAAAATTAGCCAGGCGTGGTGGGGGGTACATGTAGTCCCAGCTCTTTGGGAGGCTGAGGAAGGAGAATCACTCGAACCCAGGAAGCAGAGGTTGCAGTGAGCCAAGATCGAGCTGCACTCCAGCCTGGGTGACAGAGCAAGATTCCATCGCAAAAAAAAAAAAAAAAAAAAAAAAAGCAAAGGTAAAGGAATGGCACTTGCTAGAGAAAGAGGGTTTTCTGTGGGAGTTTATTCACATCTAGTGAACAGCTGGGAGCCATCTGATGTCATCAATTTAGACTTCTTGCTAATTGGAATGTATGCCTGTGTTAGTCCACTAAGGCTGCAATAACAAAATACCATAAACTGAGTAATTCATCAACATCAGAGACTTATTTCTCATAGTTTTGGAGGCTGTGAAGTCCTAAATCGAGACACTGGTAGATTCAGTGTGTGGTGAGGGTCCATAGACGGCACCTTCTCACTGCATCCTCACATGGTGGAAGGGGCAAGGCAGCTCTCTGAGGGCCTCTTTTTAATTTTATTTTATTATTATTATTTTTTTGAGACTGAGTCTTGTTCTATTGCCCAGGTTGGAGTGCAGTAGTGCAATCTCAACCTCTGCCTCCCAGTTAAGTGATTCTCCTGCTTCTGCCTCCCAAGTAGCAGGGACTACAGGAACCCACCAGCACACCCAGCTAATGTTTGTGTTTTTAATAGAGACAGAGTTTTGCTGGGTTGTCCAGGTTGGTCTCAAAATCCTGTCCTCAAGTGACCTGCCCGCCTCAGCCTCCCAAAATGCTGGGATTACAGGCATGAGACACCATGCCCACCCTCTGGGGCCTCTTTTATAACAGTATTAATCCTGTTAATGAAGGCTCTGCCTTCCTGACCTAATCACCTCCCAAAGGGCTCCACCTACTAATACCATTATTTTGGGGGTTCTGATTTCCACCTATAAATTAGGGGGCACACAAAGAGTCACAACATAGCAGTGCCTTAGTCCATGATTAAAGAATAATAGTAAATAAATATCAAACAACAATAATGAATAAATGAAAACGAATTACCATGTCAAAGAGGGAAAATTAATAAGTTAGATGCCTCCAAAATATTAACACTTTTTTTTTTGAAACAGAGTCTCACTCTGTTGCCCAGGCTGGAGTGCAGTGGCATGATCCCAACTCACCACAACCTCCACCTCCTGGGTTCAAGCAATTCTCCTGCCTCAGCATCCCAAGTAGTTAAGACTACAGGCTCGCGCCACCGTGCCTGGCTAATTTTTGTATTTTTAGTAGAGATGGGGTTTCACTATGTTGGCCAGGCTGGTCTCAAACTACTGACCTGGTGATCCACCCACCTCAGCCTCCCAAAGTGCTGGGATTACAGGCGTGAGCCACCACACATGGCCAATATTAATACTTTTAATAGATAGCTGCACCCTTGGATAACACTTACCTTTCCATTCTCTAAGATCCTGATACTGCTTTCTGAAGCTAAGTTTCATTAAATAAACTTAAGGTTAAATTTAATTTCAGATTAGTTTTTATGCTACGTCACAAATGCATATAAAATTATTTAAAAGTATATTGAGACTGGGTGTAGTGGCTCATGCTTATAGTCCCAGCACTTTGGGAGGCTGAGGCAGGAGGGTCACTTGAGCCAAGGAGTTCAAGACCAGCCTGGGCAACACAGGGAGAACTTGTCCCTACAAAAAAATTTTAAAATAGCCAAGCATGGCGGCACATGCCTGTAGTTCCAACTACTTGGGAGGCTGCAGTGAGAGGATTGCTTCAACTGGGGAGATTGAGACTGCAGTGAGCTGATATTGCACAGCTGCATTCCAGCCTGGGTGAAGTCCAAGAAACATTCAACAAGTTCCTGTTCCAACAAACAGAGGCACAATATTATATGTGTACTGACACAGTCATAACCCAAGGTAGGTGAATTGGACTTTCGCAGTAGAATCTAAACAGGTTGAGCCACTGTGAAATTGTCTCTGTATCAATATGGTTGGAAGGCACAATGCTGAAAAGCGCCCTAGCCTTACAGTGGTGAAGATGGCACTGGAGCAGTCAGAATGACCTCAATTGCCATAGCAGTGGACGATTGGACTGGGGATCCTAAAGCAGTGTGCTGCAGGCTGTTCTTTCACGGAAGCATCAGAGACCTTTTAAGACATCCTGTCTCCATCCATAGCTCCTCTTTTAGAGGGCAGGACCTTATCTCATTTATCCTGGTATCCCCCGTACCTACTGCTGCGTCTGGCTTAGAAGGCACTCAACGAAGTTGTGTGGATTGAATAAATGGAAGGAGAAATTGTTCACTGAGTTAAATTCTGACATTTATATTGCAGAGGGAATCTCTTCTCATGTCACCAAGTTCTAGAAAAGGGAGGGAGTCCTAGGGAAGTGTTTAGAACAAGTAAAAGAGCCATGGATTTGTTTTTGTGGTCTTTTCTTTCCTTTTTGAGACAGGGTCTTGCTCTGTCTCCCAGGCTGGGGTGCAGTGGCATGATCACAGCTCAAACTCCCAGATTTAAGCAATCCTCCCATCTCGTCCTCCTGAGTAGCTGGGACTACAGGTGCATGCCAACCGTCCAGCTAATTTTCACATATTTGTGGAGACAGGAATCTCACTGTATTGCCCAAGTTTATCTCAAACTCCTGGCTTCAAGCAATCCTCCTGTCTCAGCCTCCCAAAGTGCTGGGATTATAAGCATGAGCCACCACACCTGGACTGCCATGAATATTTTTTATGATGCTATCTAAAAAGCACAAACATTTAGAGTATTGCTTCTTGAAATGTGATCCACCAGCCAGCAGGCATCTATATCTCCTGGGAGCTTGCTTGAAATGCAGAATCTCAGGCCCCACTACAGACCTATTGAATCAGAATCTGCAATTTTATAAGATCTCAAGGTGTCTTCTATGCACATTAAATGTTTGAGAAATCTTTGCTTGGAGTTTGGCCTTAGGAATCTGATGGACCCAACATTTACTAAAGGGTCTTAATCCCTCTGAGCTTCAGTGTTCTTTCCTGTTAAATGGTGATTAAGTAAGACACATATGGCCAGGCATGGTGGCTCATGCCTGTAATCCTAGCACTTTGGGAGACAAGCCAGGTGGATCACTTAAGTGCAGAAGTTTGAGACCAGCCTGGGGAGCATGGTGAAACCCCGTCTCTACAAAAAATAGAAAAATTATGTGGCCATGATGGTGAGCACCTATAGTCCCAGCTACTCAGGAGGCTGAGGTGGGAGGATCACCTGAGCTAGGGAGGTCGAGGCTGCAGTGAGCTGTGATTGAGCCACTTCACTCCAGCTTGGGTGACAGAGTAAGACCCTATCTCAAAAAAGCAAAAAACAACAACAAATAACACAGGCAAAGTGTCTTATGTAGTACCAGCCACAAATAAGGCTCTCCTTAAAGAGTGGCGATTATGTCCATGAATACCTCTTTCAATGCCTTGAAAGGTCACATCTCAGCTGTAGGAAGGTGGCTATTACTCTGCTCCATCCATTTGTTTCCAACCAGAACTGCAGTAGCTGCCTCTTGGAATGCAAAGCCTGATAGAAGCTTGCCTTTGCTCCTTTCCTGCGGGTCCTGTCATATTTTTCATGACGTAAAGGATATTGTGCCAATGATGTGAAGGATATTGGACTATAGTTTGCACTTAGGATTTGCTATTTTGTATAAGGCAAGACCACCTTGCATTTCGATGTCAGTTTCTCACTAAAGAGGTGGATCTATTCCTTGTGTCAATCACATGTTCTAATAGCTCGGAGTGGGGAGAAAAGGCCCCCTTTGGGCTCCACAGGGGAAGGCAGGGCTCCTCCAAGCTCAGGGTGTGTTTGGTATGCCGGGCAGCCAAAAAGAGCAAATGTTTACTTGAGTATTCTTAGGTCTGAGGGCAGGGAAAAACTTTGGGACAGACAGTTTAATATATGGGTTTGAATCGTTAGCTCCACATAGAGCTAACGATGCAAACTCGAGCACATTACTTAACTTCTCATAGACTCAATCTTCTCATTTGCAAATGGAGATAATAATATGAATCAACTCATAGGGTTGTTGTCAGGGTTAAATGAAAACGTAAAACACTTTACATCATGAGCAGCTGTCACAGTCATAAGTTAGCTGTCATGTTATTCATTGATGACTTTAATCATGTAACATAAGGTCATTGGTTTTTAAATGCATGTATACAGTGTGTTTTACAAAGTGCTTTCACATACATTGTCATAGTTCTCCAGAAGACTGATACTCTGTAGTCTCCATTTTATACACAAAGCAAGTGAGGTTCACTGGGGACCATATTTCTAGCTTCCTATGGGCTTCTGCAAATCTTTTTGGGGAAATGGCCAGCATTTGGTACTAGCCCCCAAATTTGTGTTTAAGTCCCAGCTTGGCCATGTTTTGTGGACCTTACGTCAATCCCTGGCATTTGCCCTTGTTTCCCTTTCTTAGCTGTAGGATAACGATGATGATGATGTTGTTGACAACGTTGATGTCTAGTAATATGCTTCAAAAGCTTGCGGGGAAGGTCAAGGAAAAGAATCTTATTCTATGACATAGACTAACCTGTGTTTAAAATGAACTGGGGTTTGTTTTAATCGGGTACGGTAAGATGCACAGACATGGAAATGACTGTCAGGAAAGAAGTTTTATACTCGTCGATCCTGAGAAGCGGGAGACATGGCATGGCACGCGGGGCCACGCAGGGAAGAACCAGGGTCATTCAGGAACTGGGTGGGAAACCATGTTCGTGAGTTCTTGTTGTGATTTTTGTGGGAAGGAGTAAGCCAGGCTGGGAAAACTAAGCGGGTTTAGGATTGGCTCATTTTAATACTTTCAGCAGGCTTTGGAGTGTAGGAGACCCAAGTTGTCTGGTTGCCACACTAGGGTGATTAGGGCAGGGAAATATCTGCTTAATGGGTAAACACTTGGGAGAGGAGGTAGTTGGGGGTGTGGTCTTCGGGCTCGTTGGTTTGCTTATGAAAGATGTGCTTGCAGGGGGTCATTTGCTATCTGTAATAACTGGCTAGCCCTTGGGTTGGAGGAGCAGTTTCCCCGAAGTCAGCGAGGCCCCAGGTGCCAGAGCATGGAGAATACAGAAAACAAGAAAACAGAGTTAATACAGCATAGATGCCAGAGCCCTTGGTGGTGTTTGGACTGTAGGACACAAGGCATGGATTTTGCTGTCCCCTGCTCCTTTAAGACTTCATACCTACCTGACTTTCTCCTGGTGAACATGTAGTATAGAAGAGGTTCAGGTTTATCTTTCACAAGGTTCATAGCTCCTCTCCCTGCTCATTGCCCATTTGGCTGTCTCCACTGCACAGCTTTCCTCACGCTTCACAGACTAAATTGCATCCTAAAGGAGATGTAGTTGACGAACATCTTCTGAGCAAATGGTGTGCCGGGCTTAGTCATTTAAAACTTTCCTGCCCTTGTGCATGTTTAGGTAATGTACATTATAGAAAGTGCCACTGCTCCTAAATGAACTTGGGATGATTGGCTTGAATTTCAGAAGCCAGCAGGTCTACAATTAAGCTTTTGCCAGATTTTTGTGTGCATTGCAGGAAAAATTGATTACCAAAGGTTGATAATTTGGCAAATCATTCAGCGGATTCCTGGTGCAGAATATAGGCTCTGAGGATGCAGGGAGGAACAGGACAGGGGCAGGTCTTCAGATATATGCTGTTGGGAGTAAAGCAACCATTTGGCAATTAGCCCAGAATGCTCAATGTTATTGGACGGTTAAGTTCAGGGGGAGGCAGACTTCCCAAAGAGCTGAGGCTTGAACTGTCATGAAAGATGGGCAGAAGTTTCACAAGAAGTTTGCCAAGGAAAGGAGGGTATTTTAGGCTAAGGGACTCATCCAGCCCAAAAATTATTAACTGCATGTTTCTAGGAAGAAGGCCTAACATTTGAGCTCCCTCATCTATTTTTTGTTTTAGTTTAGTTTTGTTTTCATTGTTGTTTGTTTGTTTTGTTTTGTTTTGTTGTTGTTGCGGTTGTTTTTACAGAATCTCACTCTGTCACACAGGCTGGAGTGCAGTGGTGCTATCTCGGCTCACTGCCACCTGCTCCTCCCGGGTTCAAGTGATTCTCGTGCCTCAGCACAGATGTGCACCACCATTCCTGGCTAATTTTTGTGTTTTTAGTAGAGACAGCGTTTTACCATGTTGGCCAGGCTGGTCTCGAACTCCTGACCTCAGGTGATCCACCTGCCTCGGCCTCCCAAAGTGCTGGGATTACAGGCAGGAGCCACCACGCCTGGCCCGAGCACTCCCATCTGTTAAATGGAAATATTATTTACTTCAGAGGATGATGGTGAGGACTGAATGCATGAATTTGCATACAGCGTCTAGAGCAATGCCTGGGACATACAAGAAAGACCTAAAAAGCAGGAGGAAGGCAAGTGCATGCAGGAACAGGAAGCACATAATTGGAATGGCTGATACCTAAGATGTGCACAGAGGGAGGGAGAATATCTGGCTGCAGATGTCGATAACAAAAGCTCCCAAAGGGACCTTTAAGCCCTACAAAGGGATCCAGACTTTGTCTGGAAGAAGCTGAAAGCTATTGAAACATTTTAAGCAGAGAATACCCATGGGGCTTACACTTAACAAAGACCCTGTAGTATTTTGTGTTAGAATCTGAGCAAAGGGCATAGCAGTGGGAATACAAAGGAAGATATTTTGAGGCAGAATTGTTAAGTCTTGGTGACTTACGAGGAATGAGAAGGGTCAAGGATGTCTCCAAGTATTCCTGCCAGGAAACTTGATGGGCAGTGGGATAGAGAAAGCTGGTCCCAACGTAACTTCTAGTTCCTTCTCCTAGTGTGGTGTTTTCCAATACGTACCAAGATCTCAGTCAGTTTTTTAACTTAATGGGGTTTGGCCTTGAAAAAACAATTGTAGAGAGTGAGACAGATTAGTTTGACTGAGTTTAATTTTTTTTTAACTGTGCTTTTTAGATGTCTAATACAAGAGGAAAATGTGACAGCTACAAAGATTAATATAATTGTAGGTGACATTAATAGCACAGGAATAATAAAGTTAGATAGGTAATACTCCCCAACTATTCTGTAGTCAAATTGCATAGTTCTAGTCTTGCACACCATATATTTTAAGGGACATGAACATAAACCAATTAATTGATTCTAGAGGAGGGTAACTAGGAGGTTGAGAGGTTTTGAAATCACTTCACATGGCCATTTGTTTCACCTGGAAGAAACAGAAAAAAATATATAGGGCACAGAGTGGGAGAAGATACTGGGTAGATGTTACTAGAGAGTCCGGTTTAGGATCACTCTGAAGAAGTCATTTCTATCAGAGTTGCCCCGCAATGGCACAGGCTGTCTCACAGAGACCTGGCTAGAAGTTCCCAGAGGAGGTTGAGGGAGGTCTGTTAAGAGGCTGCAGAACCCCTTCCTGCACGGGCTGGGAAGATAGATGAGGTAATCTCTCAAGCAATTTCCAGTATGAGAGGTCTGAGATTCTGTGCACATGTGCAAATAAACACAAATAGTTAAAAATCTATGTCTTTGATTTGCATATTGACTTCAATAGTTTTGAACAACTGCCAAGCTCTGTGCTAGATAACTTGGAATACGGCAATAAAAATACCTCATCTCTGCCCTTAGATGTTCATAGACTAGAAGGGATCATGAATTGAAGCAGTAAATGTTATATATGTTACGTTAATGCCATTCTATTTAAACCTATATGTTAATCAATGTTAGAATTAATATAAGAAGGCTGGATGCAGTGGCTCATGCCTGTAATCCCAGCACTTTGGGAGGCCAAGGCGGGAGGATCACCTGAGGTCAGGAGTCTGAGACCAGCCTGGCCAACATGGCGAAACTCCACCTCTACTAAAAATACAAAAATTAGCTGGGCGTGGTGGCAGGCACCTGTAATCCCAGCTATTTGGGAGGCTGAGGCAGGAGAATCACTTGAACCCAGGAGGCAGAGGTTGCGGTGAACTGAGATCATGCCACTGCACTCCAGCCTGGGCAACAGAGTGAGACTCTGTCTCAAAAAAAAAAAAGAGTTAATATAATTAGTATAAGAAATACATAGCTCTCCATCTCTAATTGATATCTGGAAGGGTCCTAAGAAGCCCACAGTGTATGCCATCTAACCTTTTCTGGGAGAAGGGACTACTACTTCTAAATCCAGGCACAGAGCCGAGTGATGGCGGGGGTGGGGGATACAAGAGAACGAGTCCTGCTTTAACTAAATTTCCTTGGGTTGATATTTCTAGTTTATACGCACCAAATATACTCCATGCATAAAAACAGACCCGCCATCCTACTGGGAGTCTGATTTTCTCCAGAACACAGAATGTGGACATTTGTGAGGTGGGCAGGGGAAAATGGAAGACAATTTTCTTCTTATCTTACTACGGCCAGATATTCTCCTTTATTTCCACCGGCAAGCCTTGAGCCAGTCGTATCAGGGGATTTCAGCCTGCTCCGGAGGACTTCTGCAAACGTCCCCACTAAACTGACTCTGCTGCAGTGGCCGAGGTCCTTCCTTGACGCTGCGCCTTGGTTCTGTGTTTTTGCTACTTTGTTCAGCCTTCCAGCTCCTGGAGGTCAGCTGCGGCCCACTCTCCTGTTTAAACCTGGACCGCAGACCTCTCACTTTTTTCCTCGCGGCTGGTATCTGGTTCCAGGTGGTAGATCTGTTTTACGACGGTCCCATCCCCTAACTCCAGCGTGCCTGGTGGCTCAATTTTCTGACCAAGTGCCTGTCCTAAACATTACGCTCTGGACGCTATTGATCTGCCTGATCCCCAGGGCCTCTCCTTTGCCTCCCTGCTTCAGCTCTGTCACCAGGACTTGCTTTCTCTCACCCCACACCTCTGGAAGAACTGTCAAAGCATGGCTCCTAGGTGTGAGAATTTGGGGGAAAATGAGAAGGGGAGTGCACATGCGTGTGTGTGTGTGCGTGTGTGTGTGTCCATTTTTTCATCTGGAAAACTATGTATGTTATCCTAGTGGCTCCCTCTATTCCAGCTTCAAGTGTGGGGTGTCCGTGACAGCCGGTGTGCAGCCCGAGAAAGAGTGTCCTTCCCAGGAGTCTTCCCCTCCCACCTGCAGCATCAAAGCTGCCCTGCAAGGGTCCCTGCGGAGGTGCAGCCATGCAGCCTCTCCCTTGCCAGGCTCTTTCTGCCTCTGTTTCCTGTGCCTTCAGTGAGCCCTCCTGGGAGAGGTGGGGTGATCTCCCTCTGCACAGGTGCTAAGCTATCCAGCTTTTGCTCCAATTCCATCCAGGATTATGAAATAAACTTACACTAGACTGCCCACACCACACAGGCACACACATGCACACGCATACACCAGGCAGGTTCTACAGCTAACTACTCATACACACAATCTCTTACCATGCAGACACCTCTACACACTACACACACACACAGAAAAATACACACTCACCCTACAGTCAGCACATACACATCACACATACATGTGGGCAACACACACACACACACACAGCCATTTGCCATGCAGTCATACACACAGTAACACACAGATGTGCATTCACCATACAGGCAGGCACCACACACAAATATACACCCATTGACCCAAATATAGCAATGCAAGCTCCACACCTAACTACATGCATACACATAACCATGCACCTTGCAGACACCTCATACATATCACGTGCATAGTTCTCAGAGGGAAAGAAAGACTTAGAGACCAAGATTTTCACAGATTGAGGAATGTGACCCCCTGGACAGAAAGAGCTGGGGATGGCTGCTTATCCACACCATGCTCAGAAGTCATTCATATAGGGGCAGGGGTCAGCACAGAAAAGTTAGCTCCTGCCTCCCCAGATGCCTCTCAGAGGCCTATGGGGCACCTAGAAGTGACCTTCCATCACATCATCATTTTTGTCCACTAAGCCATGGTATTTTATTTTATTTTGAGGCAGAGTCTCTCTCTGTCTCGCCCAGTCTGG
This sequence comes from Symphalangus syndactylus, assembly GCF_028878055.3. Taxonomy (NCBI): domain Eukaryota; kingdom Metazoa; phylum Chordata; class Mammalia; order Primates; family Hylobatidae; genus Symphalangus; species Symphalangus syndactylus. Next base: position 26,169,431 of record NC_072437.2, on the reverse strand, counting down.
AGTTCAGTAGTGCGATCTTGGCTCACTGAAGCCTCCACCTCCCAGGTTTAAGTGATTCTTGGTCCTCAGCCTCCCAAGTGGCTGGGATTACAGGCGCATGCCACCATGCCCAGCTAATTTTTGTATTTTCACTACAGATGGGGTTTCACCATGCTGGCCAGGCTTGTCCTGAACTCCTGACCTCAAGTAACCTACCTCCCTCGGCTTCCCAAAGTGCTGAGATTACAGGCGTGAGCCACCGTGCCCCGTTCCACTAAGCCATACTCTAAATCATCTTACTTCCTTCCAGGTCTCCCAGCTTGGAGTCTGACAAATTGTAAATACTCCATAATGATCCATTTCCCTCCTCCATTCCTTCCAGATCACAGACCTCGAAGTCTGATGTCCTGTTGGAATCCCAGGTCTGCTGCTACTAGCTTTACTACCGACCTAGTGACTTAAACTCTGTCTGTGTTTCAGTATTTTTTTTTTTTTAAACAGAATCTCGCTCTGTTGCCCAGGCTGGAGTGCAGTGGCAGAACCTCGGCTCACTGCAAACTTCATCTCCCGGGTTCAAGTGATTCTTCTGCCTCAGCCTCCCGAGTAGCTGGGATTACAGGCATGCACCACCACACCCAGCTAATTTTGTATTTTTAGTAGACATGGGGTTTCACCATGTTGGCCAGACTGGTCTCGAACTCCTGACCTCAAGTGATCCGCCCACCTCAGCCTCCTAAAGTGCTGGGATTACAGGCGTAAACCACTGCACCTGACCACTCAGTTTTCTTTTTCTGTTGTTGTTTTATTTTTTAGAGACAGGGTCTTGCTCTGGCATCTAGGCTGGCATGCAGTGGAGTGATCATAACTCACTGTAACATTGAACTCCTGGGCTCAAGGAATCCTCCTACTTTAGCCTCTGAGTAGCTGGGACTATAGGTGCACACCACCATGCTGGCTAATTTTTAAAATTTTTTTGTAGAGACAGGGTTCTCCCTATGTTGCCCAGGTAGGTCTTGAACTCCTGGCCTGAAGCAATTCTCCCACCTTGGCCTTCCAAAGTGCTGGGATTACAGGCATGAGCTACTGCACCTGGCCTTGTGTGTCAGTTTTCTTATCTGTAAAATGAAGATAATAACAGAATCTCTCTTATATGAGAGTTAATATATGAGTTAGCTTTTGTTGTTTGCTCCAACTCACAATTTTGGCTTTTCAGGACTGCTTTGAAACCAGACTTTGTTGTGTTTGTGTTAGCTAATCTCCCAGTCTGGCATCACCTAAAAACCTTCTGCACATTCCCTGGAGGTCTCTGTGGGAATCTTGCAGGGATTAACAACCCTCCCCTCTTTTTCTCGTGTTGCTCTGAGATGTCTGAATCCAGTAGGGTGGCAGTACATTTCTCTCTTCCTCTCTTTTCCCAGAGCGCTGATCCCAGGCTTTCGCCAAGCTTCCTCCTTTTGAATTCCATGTTCTTTGCCATATGTCTTCCTCACAGTCTCCTCTGATTTTCCTGCTACTCCATTCAGCTGGTCACCCAGGTTAGACACATAAGGCCCATCTGCTGCTTCTTCAGACTGCACGCCCAGCCAATGCCAAGTCCTGTCAAATCTGATGCTCACCCCTCCCATTCTCCCTGGAGGGAGCTTTGCTCTGTCTCTGGCTCAGGTTATCGTCCACCTGGGCTCAGCATCAAGGCTCTCCCTGCTGAGTTTAGATTGTGATCAAATAGTAAAAAGAAATATGTTCACTGTTATACTTGCTCAAATCAAGGCTGCAGATGACACCTGCAAAGGCAGAGCTTCCTCCAGTTCCTGGGCTCCGTTCAGCTGCATTGAGAGCATTTACTGTGTGCATGCACCACTGTAACTATCACCTTGCTGGGTTTCCAGAGTGACCTCTTGTGCTAGGAGCTTTACCCATGCCCATTTTGCAGGTGAGGTAACTACACAGAGCTTGGAGAAGGGCCATAACTTGCTCAGTGTCATGGCTAAGGCAGTGGCCGTAGCAGGATGCAAATGTGAGACTGTATAATTCTTGAGTCCCAAAGTCCTATCACTTACCCATCAAGGACTCTCAGAAGTGGCCAATTCCCGGCAGGAAGAATGCATCAAAACAGTCCTGACTGTCCTTTTCAGTTCTCCTGCTTCAATCGAACTGGACTTCGAGATTAATTTCTCCCTTCTCTGTGCTTCTGCTCATGCCATTTGGGGCACACACCTTCTTTCATCACTCCGCATCTCTCTCTTCCTTCAAACTCCACCTCCAATGCCATTTCTTATTCAATGCCTTTTTAATCTTCTAGCTAGAAGGGACCTTTGTCTTCATAGGTCTCCCTGGCACTTGGTACTTCTCTTTTGTTTTTAGAGATATGGTCTCACTCTGTCACCCAGGCTAGGGTGCAGTGGCACAATCATAGCTCACTGCAGCCTCCAACTCCTGGGCTCAAGCTATCCTCCTGCCTCGGCCTCCCTAGTAGCTGGGACTACAGGTGCAAGCCTCCATGCACAGCTGGTACTTCTTTTCTTGTGGCTTTGCTACTCTGCCTTGCATTGTGGTTACTTGTGCACTTGTCCTTTCCCACCACTACATTAGAAGCCCTATGAAGACAGGGATCCCACAACTTCTTTCTATCCCTTGCCTGGAAGAGCACCCTGCATAAAATCCAGGCTCTATCCAAGTATGTTGAGTTAGTGCAGAACCATTTGTTGAGTTGAATGAGTGAGAGCAAGGAGCAGACCACAGGGCATGGAGACTTTCCAGGTTCACCTTCCTTGGTGCCATTACCAAGTCTATTGGAATGGTTATCAGCCCAACTTCAACCTTCTTGTCCAAAGCACAGTGTGCTAGATGTTGCAAAGCATGCTAGCAAACTTTTCAAAAGAGAAAGTATTTAATACACATCTCTTGCTCTTAGCAGCTCACCCTGGTTCTCAACAGGAGCCCCTTTTATCTCTAAGGTTCAAACACCATCTCTTTAATGATCTATTCTTGGATTTTCCTATCGTTTGCTACCAAGCTATCGATGCTATTATCAAAGCTACCAATTGTTGTCAATGGCAATTTCCGAAACGTACCCTTTTGAAATTTGGGACATTTTCTTAACGCCTAATTTTCTCCCTGCTCACGTTTTCCTTCATTCTATGATCACATCTGGTCCTTTCATATAGATATTAACATGAAAAATCTCAGGCACCCTTCCAAATGTTCCTTTTGGGTAGTAAGAAACAGCCCTCCCTGTATTTGAAAGGTACTGCTGAGAAAAATCATAATTCATTATTATTTTTATTTTTAAAAGGCTATGATTATTTGAACAGATTCCTTCCCTGAGGACTTTCATCCTCTGAGTGATTCTGGGCTGAGTCCCTCTCTTGGTTATTAATGAATTCGAGATACGGATGTGGTTGTTGGTCTTGCCCATAAATTATCCAGTCGTGCATGACCACAGTCAGCAGAAAAAGAACTTTCCAGCTCCTCAGCTGCTGGATTCAGAAAAGTGACTGGGTCGCGTGGACATTTCTATGAGGGCTCCAGTTTCGGAATGTTATGAGCAAGTTAGTAAAAGTGCAAGGTAAACATAAAGCACCATTCACTGAGAGCAGACTAAATGACGAGCCATAACCTTCTCGAGATAGCCTGGTACCATTTGGATTATCTCTTTTATAAAACGCGCTGAGGGTGATTGGTTTGGAAATAGTTGTTCTTTCATGTATCTTACTTTATTTTCCTTTGACTCAAATGGTTAAGATGAGAAGTGGAAGTAATTTTCTAACAATAAATTATTTCCTGTCTGAATTTTTTTTTCCTGTCAGGACTTTCTGTTACTTCCTCTGCCTCCAACCACACACACACTCCCCAACTCAAACATTGCAAATATTGTGTTTCTTGAAATATTTGTAATTACCTTTTATTATTAACTTCAATGTACAGGTCTTGCCTTCCTATTTATAAACTTTGATTCTTCCCTTAATCAGCATGCAATGGTTTTTGGTTTTGTTTTGTTTTGTTTTTAAATTTTTATTTTTGTAAAAGTTATTCTCTGTACTATACCAACCTATGGGAACAAATGCTATTATCTTTACATTTATGTCCCAATCCACATGAAATCTAGGCAGAAACTCCAGACTTTTCCAGGAGTCCCCTCCCTAAACGTCTCTTCCCTATCAATATTTGTAATTATCTCCTCTTCTCCTACCTGCTCTTGTCTATCAGGAGAACCCACTCTCTTGTCGGCAGGACTGGGCTGGGCTCTCATTCCACCAACATCCTCACCCACCAGCCTCAAACTCCATCAGCCTTACCTCTAAATAAACAAGCACAGAGGCCGGGCTGGTGGCTCAAACCTGTCATCCCAGCACTGTCAGGAGGATCGCCTGAAGTCAGGAGTTCCAGACCAGCCTGGCCAACATGGAGAAACCCCATCTCTACTAAAAATACAAAAACTTAGCGGGTTGTGGTGGCACGTGCCTGTAAACCCAGCTACTAGGGAGGCTCAGGCAGGAGACTCGCTTGAACCCAGGAAGTGGAGGTTGCAGTGAGCTAAGACTGCACCACTGCACTCCAGCCTGGGCAGCAGAGTGAGATCCATCTCAAAAAGAAAAAGAAAAAGAAAAAAAAGAACAAGCACAGAGATTAAAAACTACTTGTTTTATGCTAACACTGCTTCTAGGAAAGGTCCATAGGCATGGCTGTCCCAGTAACATTTCTGTGTATGAGCCCTTCCCACTTGAGATTCTAGTGCCTCTCGGGGCACGGTGGCTCACACCTGTAATCCCTGCACTCTGGGAGGCCAAGGTGGGTGGATCACCTGAGGTTGGGAGTTCGGGATCTAGTGCCAACATTGCTCCTCAATCTCATTCCCCCATGCTGGCTTCTGACAGGCCTGAATCTACCTTCTCTCTTTCTCACCCTCCAAGGGTCCCAAACGTGGTAACAATTTCAGTTTATCTTCGGACAAGTGTTTGCCAGAAGATCTACCTGCAACCAGGTTGACCAAGTCAGGATAATTTGAGTGCAGGTGTCCACTGGGCCAGGGCTGCACTTCTCCCCAGCCGTTGAAAGAAGGCCAGGCCAGGCAAGGTGGCTCACACCTGTAATCCCAGCACTTTGGGAGGCTGAGGCGGGTGGATCACCTGAGGTCAGGAGTTCAAGACTAGCCTAGCCAATATGGTGAAATCCCATCTCTGCTAAAAATACAAAAAGTAGCCAGGTGTGGTGGTGCATGCCTGTAATCTCAGCTACTTGGGAGGCTGAGGCAGGAGAATCACTTGAACCTGGGAGGTGGAGGTTGCAGTGAGATTGCACCACTGCTCTCCAGCCTGGGTGACAGACCAAGACTCTGTCTCAAAAACGAAAGAGAGAGAGAGAGAGAGAGAGAGGAAGGGAAGGGAAGGGAAGGGAGGGAAGGGGAGGGGAGGGGAGGGGAGGGAAGGGGAAGGGGAAGGGGAAGGGGAAGGGGAAGGGGAAGGGGAAGCAAGCCTGATGCTGAGACAGAACCACTGGTGCAGGCTCCCCGCCCCTCTCTCCCCACCCTGCTGTAGGGTTGTGGATTGCAGGGCAGGAAGGAAAATGTCCTTTTTCTATACTTCAGCCTTGTCACAGAAGCTTAGTGGAGAGGCAGTAGAAGGGATGAGGTGTGAGTGTGGAAGGATGAAGAGAGGGGTGTGGGAGCCTTGTCAGGGTCCTCGGCCCTTTCAGAAAACTTCTTGACTCCTATGAAAATTCATGAATCTGAGGATATACTGAAGGCAAAGATGCTGTCCATCTTTATAGGCAGCTTCTGGTTTTTAAATGCAAATGAATATTTTGGAGGAGGTGTGGCGCCTACTTCCACCCCTTCACAATCAAGTTTGAGTCACAAGCCTGCAAGTCTAGTCAAAACAACATCTTGGCTGGGCGTGGTGGCTCATGCCTGTAATCCCAGCACTTTGGGAGGCCAAGGGAGGAGCATCACTTGAGGCCACAAGTTGGAGACCAGCCTGGGCAAGGTAGTGAGACCTCAGCATTTCAAAACTAGCTGGGTGTGGTGGAGTACAACTGTAATCCCAGCTACTCAGGAGACTGAGGTGGGGGGACTGCTTAAGCCCAGGGGTTAGAGGCTGCAGTGAGCCATGATCGCACCACTGGGATTACAGGCGAGCCACCGTGCCCAGTCAAGGATTATTTTCTATAGCCTCTAATGGAAAAAAAAAAAAAACTATTTTAAAATTCTCTTCCTGCAGCCTATTGGCCAGTGGCCACAGGATTCTGCTTAGCCAATACACACATATCCTGTCCAGTGGTGCGAAGTACAAAAAAGTGATTTTGTTAGGCTTTTCCCACAGAGGGCATTTAATGTCTTCTTAAAGGTATAAGGGAATTGTTCATGGTTTATTTCTTTGCAAAGTTTTTGATCGAATTAAAACACCAATATAAATTGGACTTAAACTGTCTAATGCCAAATTTTCTATAACAAACAAAATTCTAAAATCCTAGAGAACAGAGACTGTGGCTTATAGTTCTGCCTCCACTGCACAGTACTTACTTAGCTTCGTGCATGGTAAAAATAAGGGTTCTGTAAGTTCATTTGTTGGATGAATGGATTTATTTATTCATGAATAAATTCTTTATTCATGAATGCACTTATTTATTCACTCATTACATTTCTTCCTTTGTTTGCATTTTACCTTTCATTTTCTTTATTCTTTGGACTCAGTAACACTTTTCATATCAGTTTTAATAAGAGAGTTGAATGAGTGTATATTGACCCGAATTGAAAAGAGAAATGGAAACAGAAAATCTTTAGCGAATTGAACTAAAAATCTCCCAGTGAGTTACAAATTAATCCATTGAAATGTTCCAGATGTTTTGGATGAGGGAATTCTATTTCATACAGGTCACACTCCCTTACCAACCTCAGGCCTGGCTGAAGGAAGATTCTTCTAATCCAAAACATCCTGCAATTTTAATTTAATTACGAAACAGCATGTTGTGCTAGCTAAGTTAGACTTCAAGATGACTTAGCAGAAATTCCCTGGTTTGATAATAAATACAGATGCCATCCAGTGCAATAAAAATGACTGCATCAGGCCAGAGGCAGGTACAAAAAAGCTGAAAGAGGCTTTTATTGTGATGCCAGAGGAAACAAAATTGTGTGTCATTTGGGGTGAAACTTTTAATTTCCTATCTTGCAGGTATTAAACTACACTTGCTATCTGCACATCCAAGTAAATCGTCTCCCATCTTTACTCCCTGTCTTTACTTCCACAAAAATCTTAATTCTGGGTTCTGCCAACACTGCTTTCTTACCTATTCCTTGTCTTTTCCTTGTCTCCACAAATCTCCCAACCCCTTTCCCATATCTACTCTCCTATTCCACGCCACTTTTCTCCAAGGAACTCCAGGAAGCAGAGGTGAAACCCCTGTCCAAGAATATTCAAATATGTATTTATTCCTTCATGCAACAAAAGTCAGCTGAGCATGGTGACTCACTCTTGTAATCTCGGCACTTTGAGAGGCTGAGGCAGGAGGATTGCTTAAGGCCAGGAGTTGGAGACTAGCTTGGGCAACATAATAAGACCCCTGTCTCCACAAAAAATTAAAAAAAAAAAAAATAGATGGTCATGATGGAGCACAGCTGTAGTCTCAGTTACTTAAGAAGTTGAGATGGGAGGATTGTTTGAGCCTAGGAATTCGAGGCTGCAGGAAAGTGTCATCATGCCACTACACTCCAGCTTGTGCTACAGAGGGAGACCCTGCACAAAACGAAACAAAATGAGATGAAACAAAAACGAAATGAAAACATTCATTAGGCATCTTCTATGCATAAGGCGTTTTGCTTCGTTTGTAAGGACAGATCACAGAAAAACAAGTTATTTTGTCTATTCTCCAAGGGAGATTTAAATTTGCAGGCAGGATTGAAGCAGAATGGGAAATAGGAAAAAGATGGAGCTGATATGTACAAATATGTAAGACAGGTGGAGTCCCTGCCAGGCCGTAAATAGCATAGGTCCCAAACCAAACTCATCATGTTCCTCTGCAAAAGCACTTCCTCCCACAGCCTTCCTGTTGTGTCTCAGTCCCACAAGTGTTCCTGTGACCCAGAAGCATTTTATTGCACCCATCTTCTGGTCACCTCTGTTGTTGTGTATGCATTTGCTTGTTTCTTTAGCAGGACTATGTCTTAACCCTGGCATATGGAGGCAGATCCAATTCCTAGTCCATCCACATCTCTGGAGATTATTCCAGTTTTCAGCATTAATGGCTTACTAAGAAAAATTGTTGAGTTAAATTATGTTTTTACCATTGCACAAGCTTACAAAATCTGCTTCAGATCAAACAGCCATCTTCTACATTGCAGAGTTTGTTTCGTATGCAAATGGATCCTCTTTCGTTGAGAAGCCAGGTGTGTAGAAACTCAGGGAGGACCAAAACAAGGTGCCTGGGGCTCTGTGTTCTGTGCAGTCTTGGGAACTGACAGAGGAGTTGTGGTTATCTGTGTGACCTTGTTTTTGGTGAATCACATACTGATGTAGGGGGATTCCCTGTTGCTACCACTGTTTGTTCCATTCTCTAGTTTCCTACTCGAGTTTCAGATACTCTGCAACTAGAAATGACCTTGGTTCTTCCAAGTTATCAGATATTATTTTCTGACCCTCAGTTTCGCTGTGGATGCCACTAGCCTGGCATATGAATGGTTTTCAAATAAGGATCTCTTCCAAACAGAAGAGGCAGCCTGGATATATAGTTACGGTTTCTGCCCTTTTTCTAGGGTGTACTCTCTTGAAGATCCTCTAGGAAGCCAAAACTGCACTGGGCATATCTGCAGCAATCTCTGTCACCTCATTAGGGTATGTTGAAAATAAGTTGACCTGTGAGTTAGCTATTGTTCAGAAAATTGCTATGTAACCAACAATCACAGATCCTCATGGCCAACAACAATAATGAACATTCATTTCTTGTACCTGTGAGGTTCAGCTAATCTAGGCTGGACTTCGCTGATCTCAACTGGACTCAACTCATGCACCTGGGGTCTAATGGGGGTTGGCGGACCTTAGATGAGGTTGGCTGGGGTGACTTGGTTCTGCTCTACCTGTCTACCTCCTAGACCAGTAGGCTTGCCTGAGCATATTCTTTTCATGGCAAAAGCACAGCAAAACAAGCTCAATTACATGAGTGGTTGTGTAGACCTCTGATTGTATCATATCTGTGACATCCCATTGGTCAAAGCAAGTCATATGGCCAAACACAGAGTCAAGAGGTGGAGAAATAACCTCCGTGTTTTTGTTGTTCTTGTTGTTTTGTTTTTTGAGACAAAGTTTTGCTCTGTGACCAAGGCTGGAGTGCAGTGGTGATCATGGCTGTATTAGTTCATTTTCACATTGCTATAAGGAAATACTTGAGACTGGGTAATTTGTAAAGGAAAGAGGTTTAATCAACTCATGGTTCTGCATGGCTGGAAAGGCCTCAGGAAACTTACAATCATGGTGGAAGGCGAAGGGGAAGCAAGACACCTTCTTCACAGGCAGCAGGAAGGAGAAGTGCTGAGTGAAGGGGGAAGAGCCTCTTACAAAACTATCAGATCTTGTGAAAACTCACTCACTATTACCAGAACAGCATGGGGGAAACCACCCCAATGATTCAATTACCTCCACCTGGTCTCTCCCTTGACACATGGAGATTACGGGGATTATGGGGATCACAATTCAAGATGAGATTTTGGGTGGGGACACAGCCAAACCACATCATTCTGCCCCGGCCCCTCCCAAATCTCATGTCCTCACATTTCAAAACATAATCATGCCTTTTCAATTGTCCCCCAAATTCTTAACTCATTCCAGTATTAACCCAAAAGTCCAAGTCCAAAGTCTCATCTGAGACAAGTCAAGTACCTTCCACCTATGAGCCTGTAAAATCAAAAGCAAGTTAGTTATTTCTGAGATGCAATGGGGGTACAGCACTGGGTAAATACACCTGTTCCAAATGGGAGAAATTGGCCAAAACAAAGGGGCTACAGGCCCCATGCAAGTCCAAATTCAGCGGGGCAGTCATTAAATCTTAGAGCTCCAAAATGATCTCCTTTGACTCCATGTCCTACATCCAGGTCACACTGATGCAAGAGGTGGTCTCCCATGGCCTTGGGCAGCTCCGCTCCTGTGGCATTGCAGGGTACAACCCCACTTCTGGCTGCTTTCACAGGCTGGTGTTGAGTGTTTGCAACTTTTCCAGGTGCATGGTGTAAGCCATCAGTAGATCTACCATTATGGGGTCTGGAGGACAGTGGCCCTCTTCTCACAGCTCCACTAGGCTATGCCCTAGTGGGGGCTCTGTGCGGGGGCTCTGACCCCACATCTACCTTGCAGACTACCCTACCAGAGGTTCTCCATGAGGGCTCCAACCCTGCCCCAAACTTCTGTCTGGACATCTGGGCATTTCCATACATCCTCTGAAATCTAGGCAGAGGTTCTCAACTTCATTTATTAACTTCTGTGCGCCTGAAGGCCCAACACAATGTGTAAACTGCTAAGGCTTGGGACTTGCACCGTCTGAAACAATGGTCTGAGCTGTACATTGGCCCATTTTAGCCATGGCTAGGATACAGGGCACCAAGTCCTGAGACTGGACAAAGTAGCAAGACCCTGGATCTGGCCCATGAAACCAGCTTTTCCTCCTAGGCCTCCAGGCCTGTGATGGAAGGGGCAGCCATGAAGACCTCTGACATGCCCTGGAGACATCTTCTCCATTGTCTTGGTGATTAACATTTGGCTCCTCATTACTTATGCAAATTTTTCCAGCCTGCTTGAATTTCTCCCCAGAAAATGGGGTTTTCTTTTATATTGCATTGTCAGGCTGCAAATTTTCTAAACTTTATGCTCTGCTTCCCATTTAATTATAAGTTCCAATTCCAAATCGTCTCTTTGTGAATGCATACAACTGAATGCTTTTAAGAGCACTGAAGTCACCTCTTGAACACTTTGCTTCTTAGAAATTTCTTCCACCAGATACCCTAAATCATCTCTCTCAAGTTCAAAGTTCCACAGATCTCTAGGGCAGGGGCAAAGTCCTTCCAGTCTCCTTGCTAAAGCATAGCAAGAGTCATCTTTATTCCAGTTCCCAACAAGATCCTCATCTCCATCTGAGACCACCTCAGCCTGGACTTCATTGTCAATATCACTATCAGTATTTTGGTCAAAGTCATTCAACAAGTCTCTAGAAAGTTTCAAACTTTTCCACATCTTCCTGTCTTCTTCTGAGCCCTCCAAACTCTTCCAACCTCTGCCTGTTACCCAGTTCCAAAGTTGCTCCCACATTTACAGGTATCTTTATAGCAGCAACCTACTCTCTGTGGTACCAATTGACTGTATTAGTCCATTCTCACATTGCTATAGGGAAATACCTGAGACTGGGTAATTTATAAAGGGAAGAGGTTTAGTTGACTCATGGTTCCTTGGGCTGGGAAGGCCTCAGGAAACTTACAATCATGGTAGAAGGCAAAAAAAGCACCCTCTTCACATGGCAAAAAGGAAAGAGCCCCTTATAAAACCATTAGATCTCATGAAAACTCACTCAATACCATGAGAACAGCATGGGGAAAACCACCCCCATGATTCAATTACTTCCACCTGATCTTTCCCTTGACATGTGAAGATTTTATGGGGATTATGGGGATTACAATTCAAGATAAGATATTGGGTGGGGACACAGCCAAACCATATCAGTGCAGCCTCAACCTCCTGGGTTCAAGCAATCCTCCCACCTCAGCCTCTCTCCTCTGGAGTAGCTGGGATTACAGGCACATACCACCGCACTCAGTTAAAATTTTATTTTTTAGGTGGGCGCAGTGGCTCACGCCTGTAATCTCAGCAGTTTGGGAGGCTGAGGCGGGCAGGTTGCCTGAGGTCAGGAGTTCGAAACCAGTCTGGCCAACATGGTGAAACCCCATCTCTACTAAAAATACAAAAAAGTTAGCTGGGTGTGGTGGTGTGCACCTGTAATCCCAGCTACTCCAGAGGCTGAGGCAGGGGAATTGCTTGAATCAGGGAGATGGAGGTTGCAGTGAGCTGAGATCAGCCCACTGTACTCCAGCCTGGGTGACACAGTGAGACTCTGTCTCAAAAGAAAAAAATATATCTTTTTTTAGAGACATGGTCTCCCTATGTTGCCCAGGCTGGTCTCAAACTCCAAAGCAATCCTCCCACCTCAGCCTCCCAAAGTGCTGGGATTACAGGTGTGAGCCACCATGCCCAGCCTTGCATTCTGTGTTCTTAAATAATAGTGTGACCTTGAGTGAAGTTCAGCTAAAACACTCTAGTACTTCTACTCCACCCCATTCTATTGCTCTTTGATTTCTATCCCTCATAATGGAGTCATTCAGGAGAAGGAAGAACAGATACTTCTTGAGGCCTTTATTTATGCTAAAAGTCACTTTACTTTTTTCCTTTGCCTTTCATTCCTATTCACCTTGTCCTCAAGTTATGTGGCTTTTTTTGTTCTATGGTGGTGTCTCCAGCATCCTCCTTTAGAAAAAGAAGTTAGTGGTCTTTCCCCTGTCCCATACCAGGCCCCATTATCATTAGCATGACTGTTTTCCTGACCTAGTCATGATTTGTGAATCCCAGAGTTCCCTTGGAGAACTGAATTACTCCAGGAAAAAAACTTTGAGATAAAACAACTTCAGCTTCCTCAACCAAATTCCTGATGACAATTCTGCTTTATAAATCAAAGCTACCACTTGATCTCACAAGTGCAAATGCTTTAACTGTGCACTTCTGTGAGACACAGAACAGCAGAACTTGTTCTTAATGAAACACTTGATCACACACAGTGGCTCATGCCTGTAATCCCAATACTTTTGGAGGCCAGTGCAGGAAGATCACTTGAGGCTAGGAGTTCAAGACCAACCTGGGCAACATAGCAAGACCCCATCTCTATAAAAAGTAAAAAAAAAACTAGCCAAGCACAGTGGTGCCACCTGTAGTTCCAGCTCCTCAGGAGGCTGAGGTGGGAAGATCACTTGAGCCCAGCAGGTGAAAGCTGCAGTGAGCTATGACAGTGCCATTGCACTCCAGCCTGGATGGCAGAGTGAGACCCTGTCTCAAAAATAAAAATAAACACTTAACATGCAGTAGTACTTAAAATCTACTGAAGAATTTTGTTGGGTAAAGCCTGTAAAATCCAGCTGTAATACCTCACTGAGTCCTGCATTAATTAATCATAATTAATAATAAATAACACGAGTTAACGATGGTCATTTGTATTTGTATGAGAGTTATGATTTTACCTTTTTAAAAATTGCCTTTCAAAACTACATTGCTAAATCACATTCAGATTATAATCTTTATAGCCGCTTTTACTTATTTTGTTCATTCTGCCTGTAAGGAAAGTTATTTAAATTTATTAAAACCAATATTGATTTCATGTCATCATTCTCTAAACATTTTTCAGAAGTAAATAACTTTCATAAAGACAGAAAGACTTGGGTATCAAAGGAAGCCAAGAGGCCCAGAATAAACATGTGGGCAGGACCTAGGGTGGGCACAGCCCTATCACACGGTTCCCTTCACAAGGGTGGTTGGGAGTCTCTCAGATGCTGGAAGTGAGGAAAAAGGAGTCAGGGCCTGGGGACCGCTTGGCAGAGGAGTCAGTTTTTAGGCCAGAACACACGAATCTCTTTGAGGCATTAAGTATTTGGAGAAGAAGACAAAAAACAGAAATGGTAGCCAAGTTCCACCTCATTCTAAATAACAGCTGAGTTTTAGGTAGAAAAAGGAAAGGAAGAATTTATAAAGGGAACTGGAAGCAACCAGAAATGGGGAAAATATAAACAACTCAAAAGATACTGTGATGCTATAATTCCGCTTTAACAGTCCAGTTTCTGCAAGGTTCTTATCTGATTGGAAGAAGACAAACAATCTATGGGCTCAGGGATACAAAAGAGTAATGCCTAATTTATGCCTTGTTCCCGTCATCAGTGGCTATAAGCTGCTTGCCAAGGCCTGAGGCCTTCAGAGCCTTTGTGTTGGGCTATGTTGGTGCTTCTGAACTGTTTCTCATGTAAATCCTTGTCGACAGGGCAAGCCCTCTAACCAGGGGCCCACATCTCCCTATAATCAAGTCCTTAAGGTTTTTTCCATTGTTTTGCCCATGAGAGCATTTGAGTTTGACTCTTAACTATTAATATCTATCTACCTATCAGCTATCTTTACACATACATATATATGTATATATGTATATTTGTGTGTATATATACATATAGTTGAGTCAAAACTGCAAACTCTTAACTATATATATTCATATATATATTTGTCTTTTTTTTTTTTTTGAGACAGCGTCTCCCTCCTTCACCCAGGCTGGAGTTAAGTAGCATGATCATGGCTCACTGTAGCCTTGGCCTTCTGGGCTCAGGTGATCCTCCCACCTGAGCCTTCTGAGTGGCTGGGTCTACAGGCATGTGCCACCACGCCTGGCTAATTTTTGTATTTTTTGTAGAAATGGGGTTTCGCCATGCTGCTCAGGCTGGTCTCAAACTCCTGGAATCAAGCAATACTCCCGCTTCAGGCTCCCAAAGTGCTAGAATTACAGACATGAGCCACTGAGCCTGACCTTAACTATACTTTAAAGCAGGTTTTGGAACTACTTACACAGGTTTAGCCATGTGACACTATACACAGCAGTCAGTCAGAACTGAAGGAAGTTCACACTCTGCCTCCACATGGACAATATCATCCCTTGGCAGTGACCCAATACACAGGCTAAGGACTTGCCCTGCAAAACCCTCTTTTTTGGACAACTCAGCTAGGGCTACCTAGTCACACAGCCAGGAAAGTTAAGTTTAAGTCTAGAGTGCTTGCCCTAAACCTCCAAGCCACTCACTACAAAAATACTCACTGGCCACCTGGCAGGCGAATAACCATGCCAGCGGCAAAGGAGGAATACACACACTTCCTATCGATTAAGAGTTTTCATTCTACGCTCCTCTTAGATCTTGGATAAGTCATTCATGCTGGCATTGTTTATGATCAAAGTGGATTTACAAAGACTTTCTCCACTAGATTCAAAAAGATATTTTTTTCCTGTGGCAATATGTGAGATCCATTCACTTTCGATACTCAGAGTCTTTCTTCCCTACCGTCATCTCTTTATGTTTAGAGATCCTCTAGAACAGGTGCTCTTTATCTGGCAGTTAATGAACCTGGATTTTGTCAAATGTATTTTCTGTGTCTACTGAGATGATTGTGTGATTTTCTTTTTATTCTATCAATATAATGTATTCCATTAATTAATTTTCTAATATTAAACCAATCTGGAATCCGTGAGATAAATCCCATTTAGTCATGGTGTATGTTTATGTTTATTTATTTATTTTACTATTTTAAAAAATATTTTTATGTTTTATATATATGTTACCACTATTTATTTATTTTACTATTAAAAATAGTGGTAAAATACATATAACATAAAATTTGCCATTTGAACCATTTTCAAGTGTATAATTCTTTTTATATGTGTCTGGATTCGGTTTGCTAGTACTTTATTGAGGATTTTACTATTCATTAAAATGTGGATATTAGTCTGTAGTTTTCTTTTTCTTTTTTTTTTGATATTGTTGTCTGGTTTTGGTATTGGGGTAATATTGGTCTCATAAAATGGATTGAGAAGTGTTTCCTCTCTTCTGTTTTTTGGAAGAGCTTGTCTGATGTGTTGGGTAGAGCTTTATTATGATAGGCTTTGACTGTTAAAGTGAGGCTGCCTGGCTGCCTGGCTTTATAACAAGACAGTGAGAACCCGTTGGAGCTTGAACCAGAGAATGCATTTCAGTAATAATTTTGAAATAATAATTTAACAAATCACTACATGTAAATATATATGACAAAGTAAATGGGAGCCCTCCTCATGAGATAAAGGAGAGCTGAAATCATATAGTTTAGGAAGCAAATGAAAAAAAAATCATACAGTTCAGGAGGCAAGTGGAAATATATTTGTAATAGACAAGAAAGGAATAAGTTGTCATTGATGCCTTAAAAATACAAGTTTAATGTCGAGGTAGGCAAAAAAAAAAGCATTTACTTGTAAAAATTTTAGTATAGAAATAATGTACAAAAGTAGAGAAAATAGTATAAAAATCCCCCATATTCTGATCTTGTATTCGTCAACAATTATCAACACATGACCAGTTTTGTCTCCTCTGTACCCCTCTACTTTTTTTTTTTTTTTGAGGCGGAGTCTCGCTCTGTCACCCAGGCTGTAGTGCAGTGGCACGATCTCAGCTCACTGCAAGCTCCATCTCCTGGGTTCATGCCATTCTCCTGCCTCAGCCTCCCGAGTAGCTGGGACTACAGGCAGCTGCCACCACACCCGGCTAATTTTTTTTTTTTTTTTTTGTATTTTTAGTAGAGACGGGGTTTCATCGTGTTAGCCAGGATGGTTTCGATCTCCTGACTTTGTGATCCGCCCGCCTCAGCCTCCCAAAGTGCTGGGATTACAGGCGTGAGCCACCGCGTCCGGCCACCCGCTCTACTTTTAACCCGTACTCCTACTCTTGAATTGTTTTGAAGCAGATTCCAGATACTGAAATTATTTTATTCATAAATATTTCAGTATATATCTCTAAAATTTAAGGACTTTTTAAAGCATAGCCCTGTAAATGTCATTACATCCAAAAAAATCAACAATATTTCCATAACATCATCAAGTATCCAGGCAATGTTCCAAATATCCCTGATTGTCTCATATTTTTTTTAAAACTTGGTTTGTTCAAATAGGAATCCAAACTAAGGCTCCTCCATTGCGTTTGGTGAATATGCCTTTTAAATCTCTTTTAATCTATAAGTTACCCCTCCCTCTATTGTTTCTTTTCTTTGGGCAATTTATTTGTTGATAAGTAATACTTTCTGTCGGCCTATAAAATGTCCTATACTCTGCTTTTTGTTGATTTTATCCCTGTGGAGGTGTGGCTTAGCCAAGTTTCTCCAGAGAAACAGAACCAATAAAAGAAAGAGAGAGAAGAGGGATTTATTATAAAGAATTGGGTCACATAATTATGGAGGCTAACAGGTCCAAAGATCTGCAGTCAACCACCTGGAGCCCCAAGAGAGTGTAATCTGAAAAACTGAGAAACAGCAGAGCTGATGGTGTGGTTCAGTCCACAGGCCAGCAGGCTCAAAACTCAAGAAGAGCTGATGTTTCAGTTCTGGTTCAAAGACAGGAAAAACGTTGATGCTCCGTTTGGAAGGCTGTCAGATGGGAAGAATTCTCTCTTAGTTAGGGTGGGTCAACCTTTTTGTTCTATTCAGGCCTTCAGCTGTAGGATGAGGTCTACAACGATCCAAACAGGGAGGAATCTGCTTTACTTAGTCTACCAATTTAAATATTAATCTCATCTGAAAACACCCTCACGGAAACATCCAGAATAATGTCTGACCAAATATCTGGGCACACCATGGCCCAGTCAAGTTGACACACAAAATTCACTATCCTAGAGTATATTTCCTATAAGTTTGTAGTTAGTAGTTAGGTCCTGATTAGATTCTGGATTCTTCCTGGTTTTTTTGTTTGTTTGTTTTTGTTTTTTTTTTTTTGGTAATTGTCTTACCTCTGGCCAATAAGCTCTTCAACCTGGTTCCTAAGTCTTTTTGGCATGCTTTTATGGTCTTTGATAGTTTCTTTGCTGGCTGATACGACAAGATGTTCCAAACCTATCCCTGATGTTGAATCGACCATTTCTCCAAAGAACCCTGTTCACTTTAGCCAGAAATGGTATTTAGAGTGCATGAGGCCAGGCCAGATATGTGGCTCATGCCTATAATCCCAACACTTTGGGAGGCTGAGATGGGCAGATTGCTTGAGGTCAGGAGTTTGAGGCCAGCCTGGCCAACATGGTGAAACCCCATCTCTACTAAAAATACAAAAATTAGCCAGTTGTGGTGGCATACACTTGTAATCCCAGCTACTTGAGAGGTTGAGGTGGGAGGATCACTTGAACCCCAGAGGTGGAGGTTTCAGTGAGCCAAGATCATGCCACTGCACTCTGCCCTGGGTGACAGAGTGAGACCCTGTCTCAAAAAAAAATGAAGAAAGAAAACAGCCTGGGTGCTAAGGACACACTTAGCTACTCTTAGTCAAGGTATCTAGGCCTTTTCAACAGACAGAGCTAGGAATAATATATTTTAACATAAAATACATCATGTGTTCTCATTAATATTTCCAATTCAAACTTAGGATAGAAGGTTTTTATTTAACTTCTTTGATTTGATATTTATATTTTTCTTGCACTGAAAACCTTAGTTCCTAATGAAATAATGTAATTTATTTTTCTACTAAATATATTATGATTTCATAATAATCATGCCTTACTATCAGAAAATATCATATCAGAGAAAAAATTATTCTAAAAAGAGAATTACTGAAAACCACTTCAGATTTCTTTACCGTTTTTTGTTTTGTTTTCTGTTTTTTGTTTTTTTTCCTCCTTTGGCATTTACCCCACTAGGATTACATGGTCTCATGACTGTAGTTTTAAAATAGAATCATTAAAAAAGTCTAGATTCAGCTGACATCCAGGTATTTTAGCCAACTATGAAGGCAGAAATGATGTACCATGGAGAGATTATGATCTGAGTGATGTAGCCAACTATTTATTACCAAAGTTTCTGCGAATTCAGGGGATGTGGACAGCTATACTCCATATTTAACTTCACCTTCTATATTTAGTAGGAGAACATTGTTGCTACTGATCAGTTATTCAATGGGATGAGAGTTAAATTCACTCATGAAGCTTTGGTCTTTAGGAGGAAAATGCAAAGTTTTAGAGCCACAGAGGGTTACAGTGGTACTGAACCTTGAAGGCCACCTGGTTTAATCACCATAGTCCACAGAGGAGGAGACTAAGATCCAGCAGTGTCTAGCAACTTACCTAGGATCTCACCACTAGTTAGTAGCAGGGATAGAACTGGAAAACCATCTGCTGTCTCCTTTCCATTGATCTGTGCTGTTCCCTTGCTCTCCTTGTGTAAATGCTGAAGCGGATCATGATGAGCCCAGGATGAGGCAGGGAGGCCCATTCTGAAAGTTCAGTCTCAAGACTGAACACACTCAAAAAATGCTTATGAGACATTTGGTGGGCTATTTGGTAAATATTTAGTACTTGGCTCTAAGTATATAATTTTTAATTTTTTACTTGCCCAGGTGATAAATTGAATATGTATCTGGTATGATCTGAAAGCTGGAGACCCTATTTCAAACATTTAAGACAATCTTCTCACAATATTTTATTTTTAAAACAATACAACAGTACTTGCAAATAATTTCTAAAGTCTTGATTATAAATGTTGTCTGTTTTCATGGATCTCATTCAATAAACCACCACTACTTACAAGGCACTGGGCTACATGGACTTTTTCAACAACTAGAACCCTGCAAATATGGAACTAGGCTGCCCCATAAGTTAATGAAGTGGAGAACTGACAGCTAGTGGATTAGTGAATTCTTACCAGAAATCTGCACAGGGAATTCCTACCGAGGTCAAAGG
Organism: Symphalangus syndactylus; assembly: GCF_028878055.3. NCBI lineage: Eukaryota > Metazoa > Chordata > Mammalia > Primates > Hylobatidae > Symphalangus > Symphalangus syndactylus. The sequence continues at coordinate 26,149,954 of NC_072437.2, read as the reverse complement.
ATGGGACTTGATGACATCTGGTGTCCTTGTCCTTTCTAATCCTAAGATTAGATTGTTTTTGTTTTGTTGTTTTGTTTTAGAGACAGTCTTGCTATGTTAACTAGGCTGGACTTCAACCTTGAACTCCTGGGCTCAAAGGACCTCCCACCTCGGCCTCCCAAGCAACTGGAACCATAGGTGGGCACCATCATGGCTGGCTGGATCAGAGACCTGTATTCTATAATTTCTGTGATGCCCCTATTAAAGTAGCTTGTTTGGGGAGCGAGTAGTAACCACTTATACAAAGAGACACAACATGTTCTTCTCTCTCCTTTTTCTTCTAAGTCCAAGTTCAGTCTCTATTTACAGCCAACCCCCGAAGACTCAACATATCAGAGAATAAGGCACAGTGAGCCCTTAGGGAAAGTCTCCTTGGAACTGTCATCTTAGGGACCCCTCTTCACAAATGAAAAGACATGCTTTGTGGGAATCACAGCAACTTCCTGCTGGCCATGCACGTCCAGCCTATTTCTGTTCTTCTCTCTCCAGCTGTCTTCCATTTTAATCACACACTTGTCTCTGTTACGGATACCCCCTTCCACTCCAGGTTTATTAGTAGCTACGTTCTCAGCCCAAGGGCAAAAGAGAAGCAAGTGGACAATTTTGGGACCTGGAAAGTTATTCATCCACAGTGTATGTGCTGGTTCACATTAACGCCAGCCAACAAATGCATGAGCCCCTGCTGTGGGCCCGGCTTTGAGATAAGTGCTGGGGAAAGTGAAGGAGACACAGTTCCTGCTCTTCCAGGCTAGAGGGGGAAAGGAGATGGGAAAGGAGAGGTTACAGGAAAGCCCGGGAGCATGAGCACGGAGAAGGGTAAAGTCCTAGCCTCACAGAGGATTAGAAGCCACTCTGAGCCAAATGATTTCACTGTGACCTGAAGGAAAAGGGGAGGCGAATTTCCAGGCAGGGCAAAGACAGATCCAAAGGTCCAGAACAACGGGAGTTCAGGGAATTCGAGGAACTGAAAGAGTAAGGCATGCTGGAGCGACTGTCTCGAGATGACTCAAGCAAGGAAGGCAGGAGTTAGACGGTGGAGGGGCTTGTCACAGAACTCCAAGAAGTGCTCACCAGAACTTCAGCTCTGACTTATGGATATATATGTGTGTGTGTGTGTGTGTGTGTATGTATAGATGTGTATGTATATATAACATATACACACACATATATATACACACGTATATACATACACACACACACACACACATATATATATATATTTTTTGAGATGGAGTCTTGCTCTGTCACCCAGGCTGGAGGGCAGTGGCATGATCTCGGCTCACTGCAAGCTCCGCCTCCCGGGTTCACGCCATTCTTCTGCCTCAGCCTCTCCGAGTAGCTGGGACTACAGGCGCCCGCCACCATGCCCGGCTAATTTTTTGTATTTTTAGTAGAGACGGGGTTTCACCATGGTCTCAATCTCCTGACCTCGTGATCCGCCCGCCTCGGCCTCCCAAAGTGCTGGGATTACAAGCGTGAGCCACCGCGCCCGGCCTAACCCTTTTTTTTTTTGAAATACAGACAGAGTCTCACTCTGTCACCAGGCTAGAGTACAGTGGTGCCATCACAGCTCACTGCAGCCTCAGGCTCTGGGGCTCAATCATCATGGCTCACTGCAGCCTCAATCCTCCCGCCTCAGCCTCCCAAGTAGCTGGGACTACAAGGCGCATGCCACCACACTCAGCTATTTTTTTTTTTTTTTTTTGTAGAGATGGAGTCTGCTTTATTGCCCAGGCTGGTCTTGAACTCCTGCAGTCAAGCGATCCTCCAGCCTCAGCCTCTGAAAGTGTTGGGACTACAGGCATCAGCCACTGTGCCCAGCCTATGGATATATTCTTCAGTCTTGAAGAAGTTATTTCCCAGCCTCTTAAATGGCTTCTCAGTTTTGCTTTGAGTTATCGAAAACCACTATTTGTTGAGCACCCTCTAGAAGCAGATATGGTAGTACTAGGCCATGGGAGAAAATCCAGTGATAACAAGCAGCCCTCCCACTACAGAGCTCATAAAATGAGGTTTTCTCCTTTTCAAACTCCAGATACTAATAACAAATACATTCAAAAACCAAGAGACAAAAAATAAAAGGCTAAAAGAAACTCATCATCAACTCCTTTAGACTAAATTTTAAAATATAGTGGGATAGGCCAGACACAGTGGCTCAAGTCTGTAATCCCAGCACTTTGGGAGGCCGAGGTGGGTAGATCACTTGAGGTCAGGAGTTCGAGACCAGCCTGTCCAACATGGCTCTACTTAAAATACAAAATTAGCCCGGCGTAGTCGTGTGTGCCTGTAATCTCAGGTACTTGGGAAGCTAAGGCAGGAGAATTGCTTGAACCCAGGAGGCCGAGGTTGTAGTGAGCCAAGATCACACCACTGCACTCCAGCCTGGCAACAGAGCCAGACTCCGTCTCAAAAAAAAATAGAGTGGGATGCTTGTCACTACAGGTAAAACAAACTCTAAGGCAAAAGGAGCTGATTCCCTTAGCAAAATGTTTTTAATTTCAGAGTGTGGGATGAGAAACCCGGTTCTATGACCACAGAGTTCCACTTGAATGTACCACCCATGGCTCCTAGAATCAGGTGCTCTCTGGCCTGGTGCAGTGGCTCACACCTGTAATCCCCGCACTTTGGGAGGCTGAGGCAGGATGATTGTTTGAGCCCAGGAGGTCAAGAGCAGCCTGGGCAACACAGGGAGACCTGTCACTACAAATAATTTAAAAATTAGCTGGGTGTGGTGGCCTGCACCTGTGGTCCCAGCTGCTCAGTAGGCTGAGGTAGGAGGATTGTTTAAGCCCAGGAGTTTGAGGTTGCAGTGAGCTATGATCGTACCACTGCACTTCAGCCTGGGTGACAGAGTGAAAACCTATCTCAAAAGAAAGAAAAAAAAAAAAGAGAATCAAGGGTCTTTCTTTGGACATTGGGTTCCTCCCTAGAACTTCCGTGGGTATTAATAACAACACAATTGAGAGCATTAGGACAAATAGCTAATGCGTGCTGAGCTTAAGACCTAGGTGATGGGTTAATAGATGCAACAAACCACCATGGCACGTGTTTACCTGTGTAACAAACCTACACATCCTGCACATGTACCCCAGAACTAAAAATTAAAATTAAAAAAGAAATAACACAGTCTAACAAGGGCTGAGGAAGAGATGGGCCTCGGGTGCCCCAGGCAGCCTGCATGCCAAGTGACGAGGATGGGGGGCCAGGGAACAGCTCTGCCCTTGGCCGCTCACCACCCCGGGATCCTTCAGTCTAGGCTGAGTAGTAATAGCAAATCCCATTCACATCATATTTCATTAGGTTCTCACGTGCCTTATTCAGCTGACTTCTAATGAGAGCGTGCATGAGAATCACCCTGAAGGGCTACGGGAACGGAGGGCTGAGGGCCGGGCGCCGTCCCCAGAGCTCTGACTCAGCAGGTCAGGGCGGGACTGAGAAATGCATTTCTCACAGGTTCCTGGGCCCTGCTACGCTGCTGGTTCAGGGACCACACCTGGAGAATCACCGGTGAACTCATTTCACAGAAAACCTTCAAAGGCCAGCTCTGCCACTAGGCTGTTAAGCTTCGGAGGGAACAAACCCCTGCCCTGAAGGGGCTCGCCCACAGTGAAGGAAACAGAAATAAAAATAAAGTATTAGAATGTAATGCAATAGAACAGCGGTCCCCAACCTTTTTCACACCAGGGACCGGTTTCGTGGAAGACGGTTTTTCCACGGACGGGGGTCACAGGGTAGTTTCAGGATGATTCAAATGCATTATATTTATTGTGCAGGTTATTTGTATTATGATTACATTGTAATATATAATGAAATAATTATACAACTCACCATAATGTAGAATCAGTGGGAGCCCTGAGCTTGTTTTCCTGAAACTAGACGGTCCCATCTGGGGGTGATGGGAGACAGTGACAGATCATCAAGAGTGACAGATCATCAGGCATTCGATTCTGATAAGGAGCAGGGAACCCAGGTCCCTCGTATGTGCAGTTTGCAATAGGGTTCGTGCTCCTATAAGAATCCAATGCCCAGCTGATCTGACAGGAGGCGGAACTCAGGCGGTGATGTGAGCCATGGGGAGCAGCTGCAGATACAGGTGAAGCTTCACTCACCTGCCTGCCATTCACCTCCTGCTGTGTGGCCTCGTTCCTAACAGGCCACAGACTGGTACCAGCCCATGGCCCAGGGGTTGGGGACCCCTGCAATAAAACAAAGGCTCAAATGGAGGTTAGAGGAGGCTGCTATGAGCACAGAGTGGAGGAATGGGCCCACCTCAGTCAGGAAAGATAAGAACAGGTTAGCCACGGCTTCTAGCAGGGAAGAGAGTAAGAGAACAAATCCAGGAAGAAGCCGTGTATTCAGAAACAGCAGGGAGACCTGCAAGGGCAATGGCCCTGTCGCAGTGAAACTGGGGAGGAAACCCGTATGTAGAAAGGGATGGAGAGAAGAGAATGGAAAAGGCAAGCAGAGATTGATAAGGGTTCTGAGGAGGAGTGACACCTGGTAAGATCTGCCTTTTGGGAAGCTCATTCCAGTGGGTAGGGAGGAGGAAGATGGGGGCGGGGCGGGCGTGGAGCCAGGCTGGAGGAGGCTGTTCTGTGCTGCAGGTGCCAGAGGGAGGCTTGAGCCCAGCAGAGGCAGGTGAGTGGAGGGCCTGAGCCTAGTGGGATCTCAGGGATCTGCCAGTATACATCTCACATCTTGGTGGAGAGAAGGGTTCAAAACTTGCAGGTCCCTTGTGTTTTGGCTTCACAGACAGAGTGAATTGGCTCCTCTCTGCTAAGGGGTCAAGGACACACATGCTAGTGCCACACAGAGAAGGAAACCTATAAGCCAGGAAGTAGGAGCACACACCCAGTGCTGTCCCACAACTCGGATCAGACGGCAGCAGCTCCCTGCCAGGAATTAAGAGCCCACCCCTGCCCCGTGCTCCTTTGCACTCTACATGTTTGTAGGGATGGGGTCAGGGGACATCCCTGTGATTATGGAAGCTCCCTCGTTGGGAGAAATGACCTTGGTTCAAAAGGGGAGCACCTGGTCCCCAGTGACTGTAACCAGCCCAGCCTCCTGGGGACCTGAGCACATCTGCTGAGCCTGATCTCCGCTAAGCTCAACAGAGGGGAGATGAGGCTCTGCAACCACCATCAGATGCCCCAGCCAATTCTCGGAGACAGAGAGTGCCAGGAGTTTTGCCAGCTCACCTCAGCTGTGCTGACTGAGCACCGGCCACCTGTGGGCTTCTCTGCTGCTCCCCTAGGGAGGGAAGTGGCCAGCAGGGTTTGAAAGAGTGTCAATGCTGTTTGCCCCAATGGCCTCTGGGCCCCTGGTGAGAGTGACTGGCTTGGAGCTCCAGGAAGGTGGCAAGGGCTCCATTCTCACCTCATGTCCTCCAGCTGCCTTTCTCTGGGTGGCGTCTCAGTGAAGCCAGCCTGGGGTCTATCCTCATATGCTCTCATGATCCCAAGCCCACCTGCATGGGTCGGAGGTCCCTGCATCTGTCTCTCTCTCTCCCTCTCTCCCTCTCTCTCCTTCTTTCTCTCTCTCTCTCTCTCTCCCCCTCACCCTCTCTCCCTCTGCCTGTTGGGACTCGAACACCATGGCTCTGCTGTGATGTGACTTATGATTGATGCTGCCCCCTGAGCGTGCTGGGTGGTCTTCTATGCTTGTCACAAATCTCTGCCATCTAATTCCACCCCCATCGCCCAGATCGCTTCCTTCCATGTGCCACTCCGCTTCTGGGCACTTGTGGTGATAGGACATATGAGGGGAGGAGCTGGTTTGGGAGGTGCAAAGGCATGATAAACTCGATTTTGAATGTGTCAAATATGACTTACAGGCAGGTTGACAGGATAGAGATGGATTGTCAGCATTTGGTTAGACATGTGTGGAGCTCAAGAGGGGAGCCTGAGCTGGTATCTTAGTCTGTTCCGGCTGCTATAACAAAATGCCTTAGATTGAGTAACTCACAGACAACAGAAATGTATTTCCCACAGTTCTGGAGGGTGGGAAGTAAGTCCAAGGTCAAGGTACTGATGGATTTGGTGTCCGATGAGGGCTGCTTTCTGATTCACATGTGAGTCTTCTCTCTGTGTCCTCACGTGGTGGCAGAAGTGAGGCAGCTCTCTGGAACCTTCTGTATAAGGGCATTAATCCCATTAATGGGGGCTCTACCCCCAAGATCTAATCACTTCCCAAAGGCCCCACCTCCCAATGCCATCACCTTGGGCATTTGGATTTCAACGTGTGAATTTTGGAGGGACACAGATATTCAGACCATAGCAGCTGTGGGTAAAGATTCAAAGACTCGGGAACAGATAGGACCTCCCAGGCAGTGTGTGAAGGGCAAGGCTGTAACCCTGAACACCAGTGACAAGTAGGGGATGGAGGGAGAAAGGAGGATGCTACCAAGTGGACGAAAAGGGGTTTTAACACATATTGCTCATAGTGGCCTCACTATGAAATAACAGGACAAATGAAGTCACTGAGTCTCGGGGGCACCTTCACAATTTCTCACAGCTGTTAGTGGCAGAGCCAGGTCTCCAACTCCAAGTTCAGAATTTTTCTCCCTACATTTGTTCACTTATTCATTCAACAGTCACTGATTGAGCTCTTTTCTGTGTGCGTTCAGGGTCTTGTGTTCATACCATGAGCAGCATAGCAGGGACTGGAGTGAGACTGGGAGGAGCGGCAGAATGCAGACAAGTTGGGAACCAGCCACGCCTCTCCTCCTAGCAGGGGAGTTGTTCTAATAGGTTTTATTTTTATTCAGCTTTGGTGAGGCCAACAGATCAGATGACGACTGCCATTGAAGAGAGTTTCTTACTCTCAGATCTAAGAGAAGTGGGCATGCCACACCATGCAGGGCCACCCAGGGCAGCATGAGGGCTGGTCAAGAGGCAGAGGGAGGAGAGAATGTGGCCAGAGCCCTTATTATGGTTTCCATAGGAAGGAGTGGGCAAGGCAGGGTTAGCTAGCTCAGGACTGGCTAGTTTAAATCATTTCAGCAGGTTCTGGGGCAAACGGGCTGTTCCTATTTGTCGGGTAGCTGGCCCTGGGTGATTAGGGCAGGGGGATAGTGGCCTGGAGTGTGAGAACCAGATAAGGGAATTGGTTGGGATGTGAGCTCTGGGTTGGTTTTCATTTGAAAAGCACATGCCCCGGAGGACTCCTTCCAGGGGGAGGGGGACAGTGAGGGAGACATATTATTGGGTTGCACAGAGCAAGGTGTGTCCTGCAGATAGATGCACGCGGGGCAGATGTTAAAGCATCAAGTTTACAGAAAGGAGAAACGTGGTTAATACAGGAGCAGAAAAGGAATGCAAAACAGCTAGAGAACAACTGCAAAGGTGCACATGCGGAAACACAGGATGATGTCCTGCCAACCCTGCTGTGGATGGTCTGTGGACCAGCAGCACCTGGGACTTAGAGAGGCAGCGTCTCAACCCCACCCCAGACCGAACGAATCTGAATCTGCAACACCCTCAGGTAACCCGTATGTATCTTAAACCATAAGTACTGGCATCAGCTGCAGACAGGCCCGTGGACAGATGGAGGAGGAGGAGGAAAATGTGTGGTTCGTTAGGAGGCTTCTTGGAGGAGTCCTCTAACAGTGAAAGCCAGCTTCCATTTGAAAAGAAATGAGATCTTTTGCCTAAAGCAGTGGTTCTCAAAATTGGCTGCAAACTGGAATCACCTGTTGTGTTTTAAAAAGCTCTGGAGTCTGGGCATAGTGGCTCATGCCTATCATCCCAGCACTTTGGGAGGCTGAGGCTGGCAGATCACTTGAGTCAGGAGTTCAGGACCAGCCTGGCCAACATGGCAAAAATGTCAACTAAAATAGAAAAAAAAAAAATAGCTGGATGTGGTGGTGCATGCCTGTAGTCCCAGCTACTCGGGAGGCTGAGGCACGAGAATCGCTTGAGCCCAGGGAGCTGAGGTTGCAGTGAGCCTAGATCGCACCACTGCATTCCAGCCTGGAAAACAGAGTGAGACTCTGTCTCAAAAATAAATAAGCAAGTAAATAAATAAATATAAAAAGCACTGATTCCTGCTTCCAAACACTGGAGATTCAGATTTAATTGAGATAAGGCCAGGATGTAGAGAGTTTACAGAACTCCCCAGGTGATTTAAACGTGCAGCCAAGTTAGAGAACCACTGGCCTTTGCCATACGGAAGATATAATGTGCTGTACCAGGACCAGAGAACAGAGTAACAGAGGAATCAGATGGTTTGAGAGCAAGACCAGAAGTGTGCATGTCTGCCCGGTGGGTGGGGTGAACAGGGAGGGTGCGCCTAGGATCCGTCTCCCCTCCCATCCCCATTTGGCTTCCTGGGCCACATTCCTCAGGGCTTCCTTGGTTCTCACCTGGATGCTTGTATTCTGCTTCCCCCTAGTGGTGACTTGCAGTATGGCACAGCTGTCGCTGGCGGTTTCATTAAGGTTCCGCGTTCATCACTAACCTGTGACAGTGAGTCCCAGGCTGTGGTCTCGACAGGTGGGATCATCCTAAGAATCATGTCCTGTGAGCACCTTCGCCATGTGACTTCAGGAGTTGCTCCCTCACAAGGAGCCTCAGGGAGTTAGAGGTCACTGGCCAAGCACTGCCCTGGCACAGGGCTGCAACTGCAGCCTAAGTGGCTTCCTGTGCATGAGGTTTAAGGAAATTTCATTTTATTAGCCAGTGGTTAAGTGCCTGTGAGAGCAATCATCAGAAGATGCAGTGGTAGAAGATAACAAGCTTCCTAATAAACAGTGGCCACCGACCGGGCGTGGTGGCTCATGCCTGTAATCCCAGCACTTTGGGAGGTCGAGGCGGGCGGATCACAAGATCAGGAGCTCAAGACCAGCCTGGCCAACATGGTGAAACCCCATCACTACTAAAAATATAAAAATTAGCCGGGTGTGATGGCGGGTGCCTGTAATCCCAGCTACTTGGGAGGCTGAGGCAGGAGAATTGCTTGAACCTGGGAGGCAGAGGTTGCAGTGAGCCGAGATCACACCATTGCACTCCAGTCTGAGTGACAGAGCAAGACTCTGCCTCAGAAAAAAAAAATGGCCACCACTTAGATCTTTGTGGCAAGAATGGGTTTTACTTAATTATCACATTTCATTCCAGTGACAAGCCTGAAGGTATTAGGATTGTCAAATATTTTTATTGCAAATATGCGTTACTAAGGCTTATTTTTAAAAAAATACTTAGCTATATAAAGTCATATTCTTCTCTGAGATGGACATTTAGCAAAAATAAAGTCACAGATTTAATATTATAGCCATGAATAAATGTTTTAAAATTATGAGTGAGAAAGAACATTAACACTTTCAAAATAAGCATGTATTTTAAACAGACATGGTTTGCGGAAGAGGATTCTCATCTTACAGATAAGAAAACAAACCTAGAGACCTTAAGGAACTCGATCAAGGTCACATAGCCAGTGACAGATGCAGGGTTTGAACCCACATTGGTTGGACAGCACCGTCTGTGTGTGCAGCTCCTCCCACGTCCCCTCCAAGAGTCCAGGGGTTCTCACCTGCTCAAGGGTTTGCAACAGAGACTTCACCTGAATCCCTGATTGAGACTCTGGTTCCTCCAAGCTCCCCTAGTTCCTCTTTGTATTAGTCCATCTTCACACTGCTAATAAAGACATACCCGAGACTGGGGAATTTATAAAGGAAAGAGGTTTAATGGACTCACAGTTCCACATGGCTAGGGAGGCCTCACAATCATGGCAGAAGGCAAGGAGGAATGTCACATCCTATATGGTGGCAGGGAAGAGAAAACTTGTGCGGGGGAGCTCCTTCTTATAGAACCATCAGATCTTGTGAGACTCACGATCACAAGAACAGCATGGGAATGACCTGCCCCCATGATTCAATTACCACCCACCAGGTCCCTCCCACGACACATGGGAATTGTAGGAGCTATAATTCAAAATGAGATTTGAGTGGGGACACAGCCAAACCATATCTCTCTTCTTTCCAATTTCACATTGACTCAGACACTTCCTTCGGTAGAGCAGTCTCTGAAGGCCCCATATTAGGGGGAGAATGCCCTTGCCCAATCCTGGCAGAAAACTTCTCTCTGCAGCTCATACCCAGAGCTGGGTTCAGGCCAGATGAGGAAGAGATAGTGAGAGAAATAGGAAGCGTTTGAAGCTGGCAGGCAGTGTGGTCCCCTGAGCTGGCTGGTTCCTTTTCTTCTCCCCTGAAGCTCCTGCCCACTGGGAGCCAGCTCCTGTCCACCCTACCCCAGTTCCAAGAGTTCCTGAAACTCTGGTGTGAACCAGAACCACTGGGAAGCTTGTTAGAATGCAGATCCCTCGGCTCCACCCTCAAAAATTCTGATTCAGGATAATCAAAAGCGGGACCCAGGAATTGGAATTTTAGGCAAACAACCCATGTGAATTCTGCTGCAGGGGGTCCTCAGAACACACGTTGAGAAACATTCAATAGACATACTATTCACATTCATGGGTCCTGTGTCAAAAGTACCAATGAAGGCCCATAAGCTATGTTGAAATATTTAGAAGTTATCTATCAAGTGAATAAACTGTCAAATATATATACATAACTACATGGCAGGCTAGAATTCCTGGGCTCTAGAGCCCAAGCCAGAAGGTAATGGGACAGCAAGAACTAATCCCCAGCCACCATCCTTCCCCTTTGTCTCCCCACTTTATGCCATGAGGAACTTGCTGCCTGAGCAAGAGGACACACCATCCATAAATTCAAGCACAGGCACTCTCTGTCCACCCTGTAACAGCTGCATCTTGACCACCTATTGGGCTAGAATGGACCCCAGAGAGGAAGCTGGCATTGACCCTGGAGGCAGAAAATTCCCAGGCACTCAGAGCATGGCCTAGATGGGGAAGAGGTTCCGGGAGGATGCATGCCCTTGACCTTGTGGACTGCCTGCACTGAGAGGAGGGGCAGCAGAGGATGGCCAGGGCAGAGCCCTCTAAGCTGACATTTCTCCAACATTCATGGGAATAGAAATTTCCTGGGATCTGAATCAGTAGGTCTAGGCAGGGACCAAGATTCTGCATTTCTAACAGCCCCCCAGGTAAAGCTGGTCAGGCTGGTCTTCAGACCACAGAGTGAAGCAGCAAAGCTGTAAAGCAGGGGTCAGTACCAGGTAGCAAACTTTTAGTCTCTGAGGGCCATGTGGTTTCTATGGCAATTATTCAGCTCTGCTGTTGGGCATGAGAGCAGCCACAGATGATATTTAAGAAAATGAGCATGGCTGTGTTCCAGGAAAACTTCATTTGTGAACACTGAAATTTGAATTTCAGATAATCTTCCTATGTTGCAAAATATTCTTCTTTTGGGTTCTTTCAATTATTTAAAAATGTAAAAACTCGATCAGGAGCAGTGGCTCACGCCTGTAATCCCAGCACTTTTGGAGGCCAAAGTGAGTGGATCACCTGAGATCAGGAGTTGGAGACCAGCCTGAGCAACATGGCAAAACCCCATCTCTACTAAAAATTCAAAATTAGCTGGGTGTGGTGATGCATGTCTGTAATCCCAGTAACTTGGGAGGCTGAGGCAGGAGAATCACTTGAACCCAGGAGGCGGAGGTTGCAATGAGTGAAGATCGCACCACTACATTCCAGCCTGGGCGACAGAGTGAGACTCTGCCTCAAAAAAGTAAAAACTCAATCATAACGTAACTTAATTGTACATTTAAAAATAAGAGTATAATTGGATTGTTTGTAACACTGAGGATACATGCTTGAGGGGATGGATACCCCATGTTACATGATGTGCTTATTTCACATTGCAGGCCTGTATCAAAACATCCCATGTACCCCATAAATATATACACCTACTATGTACCCACAACAATTACAAATTTTAAAATTTACAAAAGATTTTTAAAATGTAAAAAACATTTTTTATATAGGCTGTACAGAAACAGGTCTGGATGGGGAGGTTAGATTTGGCCCAAAGTCTGTAGTTTGTTGACCCCTTCTCTAATATATATGGCCCAGTCAGGAGCCGTGCATGGCTGGGTCTAAGAGCTGTGCTGATCTACAAAGCCCACATGAAGCTGCTGTGGCAGAGAGGGTCTACAGCCTCACTGAGTCATGTCTTTTGGGGGTAGATGGGTCTTCTAGGTGCCCATCAAATCACACCTTCTCGGGTGCCTTCAGTGCACACCTATGAGACCAATCTTGCTGATCCAGGGCAGGAAGTCCAGTCCAGATCCACCCTGCTGTGTTACCCAGGAGCTCAGATTCAGTCTCAGAACCATCTGGATTGTTTTATTCTCATGATATACTTAATCCTGATTGAAGTATAAATGAATAAGCCGGCTGGGCGTGGTGGCTCACGCCTGTAATCCCAGCACTTTGGGAGGCTGAGGTGGGTGGATCACCTGAGGTCAGGAGTTTGAGACCATCTTGGCCAACATGGTGAAACCCTCGTCTCTACTAAAAATACAAAAAATTAGCCGGGCGTAATGGCGTGTGCCTGTAATCTCAGCTACTCTGGAGGCTAAGACAGGAGAATCTCTCGAACCCAGGAGGCAGAGGTTGCAACAAGCCAAGTTCGCGCCACTGTACTCCAGCCTGGGCAACAAGAGCGAAACTCCATCTCAAAAATAAATAAATACATAAATAAGCCCATTAAGCATCACAAATTTAATGTGACACCAACATTCTTACTGGTGAGAAATGATTCTCGATTGTACTTGGGAGAAGGTGATGCTGCCGGTTCTCAGGCCTGGGAGCTGCTGAGGAGGGAGAGTGAGGAGGTTGGTTTATGTAAAAGGCATGGGCACTGCCACTCTGCAGATTCCTGGAGCATTCACCTGACTACTTGTTGATTTTTCATTGAACAGCTTTCTCCTCATTCAGACTGTGGGCTCTCTGAGAAGATGGGGAAACATTATTTGGGGGATTTACCCTTAGGGTGAAAATTATCTAAGCTTCTTCTTTCTCAATTTCCCTCTCCTCCCCTCATTTCCCATCTCTAATTTATTTTATTTCTTTTTTATTAACATTTTTTGTAGAGATGTGGTCTCACTATGTTGCCCAGGCTGGTCTTCAGCTACTGAGCTCAAGCAATCCTCCTGCCTTGGCCTCCCAAAGTGCTAGGATTATAGGCATGACCCACTGTGACCGGCCTCTTAATTTTTTCAGCGTCACAGGTTGTATCCCCAGAAACCAGACTCTAAAGAGGCATTTCATGAAGGGATGCCTGTGGGAGGGACCACACCTGTGGAAGTTAGGGGACAGAAGCAGGAGTGGGCAGAGCAGTGACGTTGAGCTACAACCCAAAGCTGACAGTCTCAGCAAACCTCACCAAGAGCTCTGGAGTTAGGTGGACTTTCAGAAACAGGCCAAGCATGGCTGAGCTGGCCAAACCCTTATGCTCCACCATCCATTGGTCACTCGATATGAGCTTCCCCAGGCACGAGTGTGCTATGGTCTGAATATTTGTGTCCCTCCAAAACTTGTACGTTAAAATCCTAACCCCCAAGGTGATGGTATTGGGATGTGGGGCCTTTGGGAGGTGATTAGGTCACAAGGATGGAGCCCTCAGGATGGGATTAGTGCCCTTATAGAAGACACCCCAGAGAGGTCCCTCCCTTATCCCTTCCACCACATGAGGATACAGTAAGAAGACATTGTCTATCAGTTAGGAAGCCAACCCTCACCAGACATCAAATTTGCTGGTGCCTTGACTTTGGACTTCCCAGCCTCTAGAATTGTGAGAAATACATTTCTGTTGTTTTTGAACTACTTAGTCTCTGGTAGGATAGCAGCCCAAAAGGACAAAGATAGGGCATGTTCTTGGGTGAGGCAGTTCTCTGCAGCTCAGGCACTTTCTGAGAGGGCTAAGAGCTACAGGCTGACTGCAGCAGCACTTCTAGCAGCTGGGGCCTGATGTCCTTCACTGTCCTTTCTGGGCAGCATATCACAGTATCCACTGCACACCACTCGGCTATCATTCTGTTCAGATACTTCTTGACTGGTCTTTCTACTTCTAATTTGTTCCATGTAGAATCTATCCTAAACACTACCTCCCTAATCTTTCTTAAAGGAAAATATTGGTAAAATATTTCATAATCTGTCATTATGAATAATTTTATATGTCATTCCCCTGAAAAGAGGTGTTACAAGGTCAAGTTTTTTCAGTTATGCAGGAAATGTAAGTGTGTAAAGAAGCAGGATGAGGCCAAGTGTGGTGGGTCACACCTGTAATCCCAGCACATTGGGAGGCCAAGGTGGGCGGATCACTTGAGTTCAGGAGTTCAAGACCAGCCTGGCCAACATGGTGAAACCCCATCTCTACTAAAAATACAAAAAAAGAAAAAAACCACAAAAATTAGCTGGGTGTGGTGGCAAGCACCTGTAGTCCCAGCTACTCGGGAGGCTGAGACACAAGAATCGCTTGGACCCAGGAGGTGGAGGTTGCAGTGAGCCAAGATTGTGCCACTGCACTCCAGCCTGGGTAACAAAGTGAGACCCTGTCTCAAAAAAAAAAAAAAAAAGAAAGAAAGAAAAGAACAGGATGCAATACAACATGGTATGATGGGGTCTTATTTAGTTTGATTTAGTTTGCCTCCACTTCACCCCACTGGGGAGGGAGGGATTCCCGCCCTAGGGCTGAGAGGATGGTTGAATATATGACACCCAACCCTAGACAGATGAGATGGGCAGCAGGTAATTAGTCACATATGCTCATGGCCCAGGGGAGGACCACACTGTCCCACACAGAGCCATGTGGGGGTTGCAGTTGGGAACAGAGTGAACCACCAGGAGCTGTGGGAGGCAGGCTTTGTAGTAACAAGAGGGCAAGGTGCCCCTGGTTCCTGTAGGAGGATGTGTTTGGTTTGCTTGGATAATTCTACAGGCTGACGGGGACCTGAAGCCTAGCGCTGCACCTGGTCCCTTTGATAAGGAGGGTTGCTTGGCTAGAGGACCTTATCCACCAGGAGCAGAGTGGGAGGAGAACTTGCAGTTAATCCATTTGAGCCTCTGTACCCTGATTTTACCAGCCTTCATAGGCAAGGCAGCACTTAGTTTTGAATCTTAATTTCAGGCCTTACACCACAGGTCTATGAGTCATTGGAGCTGAATTTCCTATCCAACGGCATTCAAAATTATTTTCAAATCTGATCTGGCCAAACAGAATTCTACCTTTCATCACTGCTGGTTTTCAAGCCCGGGCCCACTCCAGATTCCCTACAATGGCACATCAGGGCATTCCTAATCAGGCCTAATCCATATCTCCTTTCTCATCATGCCTGCTAAATTTCAGCCTGAGTTTACACACATTTACTGGACAAATTGTGTTTTTGGCATACACGGCTGTATGTTTTTCCTCATTCTATTTCCTCCAGATAAGGGCTAGAAATTCTAGCCATCCTTTGAGGCCAACTCAAATGTAACCTCCTCTGGGATGACTTTCCTGGGCATTGCAGGACAAGTGCCTGGATGGCCTTGATAACCCAGCTCTTCCCCCATTTTTCACTTGTAGTTCTCAGAATAACTCTAGAATGTGCTGGAAACAACATTCTGAGATAAGGAAAGCTGTCCGGAACATGCCAGATTCTGTTTCTGTTCCTCTTAGAACAAGATGTCCTCCAATGCTGTGATCCAGTGATCCCAGTTTCCCCCCAGGGTATAAAACCCAGAGTGGAGTGCTTTCAGAGTGCCTCGGCTGCAGTGCATTGTGGGGCATGTGCAGACAAGACTCTATCCATTCTGAGTAGCTTCCTGAGCCTTGCAGAATCAGCTCGCAGTGGATGCTAGGCTTCTGTTGTGCCTTGCTGCCTATCTGTGATGAATAAAGTTGCTTTGCCTAACTTGTTCTGTGAGTGTTCTGTCTCACTCAACTCCTGCAAGTGGTAGAAACTGCAGCCCAAGATGCAATAGGTGCATTTTGGGAGGCCGATGTGGGTGGATCACTTGAGGTCAGGAGTTTGAGACCAGCCTGGCCAACATGGCAAAACTCCGTCTCTACTAAAAATACAAAAATTAGCCGGGCATGGTGGCGTGCGCCTGTAGTCCCAGCTACTCTGGAGGCTGAGGCAGGAGAATCACTTGAACCTGGGAGGTGGAGGTTACAGTGAGCCAAGATCATGCCACTGCACTCCTGAATTCTTTTTCAGGTAAATCCAGGATTTCTTCTTGGTTTGGATCCACACTGGTGAACTAGTGTGATTTTTTGGGGGGTGTTGAAGAGCCTTGTTTTGTCATATTACCAGGTTTGATTTTCTGGCTCCTTCTCATTTGGGTAGGCTCTGTCAGAAAAAGGTCTAGGGCTGAAGGCTGTTGTTCAGATTCTTTTGTCCCATGGGATGTTCCCTTGATGTAGTACTCCCCCCTTTTTCCTGTGGATGTGGCTTCCTGTGAGCCTAACTGCAGTGATTATTGTCTCTTTTCTGGGTCTAGCCAACCAGTGAGTCTAGCCAGCTCCGGGCTGGTACTGGGGGTTGTCTGCACAGAGTCCTGTGATGTGAAATGTCTATGGGTCTCTCAGCCATGGATACCAGCACCTGTTCCAGTGGAGGTGGAGGAGGGGCTAGGTGTGTCTGAGCTCAGACTCTCCTTGGGCAGGTCTTGCTTCAGCTGCTGTGGGGGATGGGGGTGGGATTCCCAGGTCACTGGAGTTGTGTACCTAGGAGGATTATGGCTGCCTCTGTTTAGTCATGCAGGTTGTCAGGGAAGTTGGGGAAAGCCGGCAGTCACAGGCCTCACCCAGCTCCCACACAAACCGAAAGGCCGGCCTCACTCCCACCGTGCCTCCCCCAATAGCCTCGAGTCTGTTTCCGGGTGGAGGGTGAGATGGCCTCGAAAACTTGCCCAAGGCTTTTCGCCTCCCAGCTGTGGAAGAAAAGGGCTTCAGTTCATCCCCCTGCATGTCAAGTCTGCACGCCAGATTCATGCTCTCCCCCAGGTTCTGGCCAGGAGGCTTCTTGCCCCTTTCAAATTGTTATAAAGTTCAGCTAGAGGATTCCTTCTCCTTGTGGAGTTTTACCCCCTGCTCCTCTGGCCACCCTCCTGATGGATCCCTGTGGTGTCAGGCAGGAATGGGCTGCTTGGGGACCCAGCGAGCTCCCAGGGCCTTTCTGCTGCTTCCTCTACCCTTGTATTTTGCTCGGCTCAGCTCTCTAACTTGACTCAGCTTGAGGTAAAGTTGGAAACTTCTCCCGAAAACAGACCTTCAGCTTCCCCAGTGGAGGTGTGTGTTCAGAAGAGGAGGGTCCCCCTTTCCCACTTCCGCAGTTGGGGCACTCACACTACTTGGGGTGTCTCCTGGGTCCTGCAGGAGCAGTCCGCTTCCTTCAGAGGGTCTGTGGTTCCTCTCAGGATTGCTGGTTTGTTCTTGCAGTTGATCTGGAGGGTTACTTCTCCAGCTGAGGGTAAGGGTCAGTGGACCCTGCAGCTCTGCAGTTCCACCTCTGCCGCCCCTGCCTCTACCGCCGAGCCAGTGACCTCAGGTACCCTCCCTGCCCCACCCACCCAGACGTGTGCCCCTTCCTTGCTGGCCCGGGTGCACCCACCTGGCCCTAATTTTGTTTTTATTGTGCTAAAAAATACATGTTATAATTTTGCATTTTAATCATGTTTTAAGTGTACAGTTCAGTGGTATTAAAGACATCTGCATTGTTCTGCAACCATCACCACCATCCGTCTCCAGAAAAGAGTTCTTACAAAACTAAAACTCTGGACCCATTAGATGGTAACTCCCCACTTCCCCTCCCCCAGTCTCTGGTAATCATCATTCTACTTTTTGTCTTTGTGAATTTGACTACTCTAGATACCCTATATATTTGCCTACCACCACTTTTTTTTTTTTTTTTTTGAGACACAGTCTCACTCTGTTACTTAGGCTGGAGTACAATGGCACGATCTTGGCTCCACTGCAACCTCCACCTCCCGGGTTCAAGCGATTCTCCTGTCTCAGTCTCCCGAGTAGCTGGAATTACAGGCACATGTCACCATGCCCAGCTAATTTTTGTATTTTTAGTAGAGATGGGGTTTCACCATGTTGGCCAGGCTGGTCTCAAACTTCTGGCCTCAAGTGATCAGCCCACCTCAGCTTCCCAAAGTGCTGGGATTACAGGTGTGAGCCACCATGCCCGGCCATGGTTGTCCTTTTGTGTCTGGCTTATTTCACTTAGCACGTTTTCAAGGTTCATCCACGTTGTGCATGTATCAAAATTGCTAATACTATTTTAAATCAAGTTACATATATCATCTGCGCTCATTCAGAATATCTTACTATGTGTCTCTAAAAGATAAAGACGTTTTAACATAACCACAACACCAATGTCACACCTAAAAATAAACAATTAAAAAAGAATAGGAAATAAAAAAGGTAGTAATTCCTTACTACCATCAAATACCCTTCCAGTGTTCAAATTTTGAATTGCCTCATAAAAGATAGATTCTCCACTGTTCTTGAATACAGAATTCCTGTTTAATTTGTCCTGACAACCCTCCTCTCCCCATAGTAGCTGTCTTGCACACAAAAGATGCTGTCATACTACATTTCACCAATAGGTAGCATGAATAATCATGACATTTGCTAAATCCAGTTGGCATTTACACAAGAGGAAACATCATTTGTAGAAAGTTGGCAATTATAGGTAAATATACAAACACAGAAATTGAAAATAGCCTGTTTGCTCTGTGTAACATGCATAAAACCTGAATACATCCTAATTCTAAGGGATAATTATTGATATCAGACAAACTTTCTATTTGTTTTAAGGAGAACATGGAAAACGTATTTCTTGGTGTTGACATTTATCTCTACAATGTCAACATTTTTAGTGTTAAATAATTGAGGCCAGTTATGTTTATTTATTCTTCTGCTTAATAAAAGAAAAAGTAAATAGAATCTACTTGTACAATTGATTGCTGTGTTAAATGCCCATTACAAATGTATTGTCTGAATTGTATTAAGTGTACTTATCTCTGAATAAAACAGTTGCTTTCCCAAACTTCCTCTAGCGTGTTCTGAAGAACAGAGAATCTTAGGATGGTAGATATGGATAGGGTCTTTAAGACTATCTAGTCTGACCCCATCATCTGACAGATGAACAGACATGAAACCTCATCATAAGATCACACAACAACTTGATGGCTTTTGTGTAATTTGCTATCTTTCTGCCAGCAATCTCACCTTCTCCCCTCCACCCCTACTCTAAAAAACTAACTGCTTGGTAAAATTAATATTTCATTTTAAGGATGCAAAACCCAAATTGTGCAATTAATCCTCCCTTTCTTGTCCTTTCAATATAATTAATTAATTAATTAATTATTTTTTTGAGATGGAGTCTCTCTCTGTTGCCCAGGCTGGAGTGCAGTGGCGCAATCTCAGCTCACTGCAACCTCCACGTCCTGAGTTCAAGCGATTCTTCCGCCTCAACCTCCTGAGTAGCTGGGACCACAGGCTCATGCCACCACCTCTGGCTAATTTTTGTATTTTTTTGTAGTGATGGGGTTTCATCATGTTGGCCAGGCTGGTCTCGAACTCCTGACCTCAAGTGATCCGTCCGTCTTGGCTTCCCAAAGTGCTGGGATTACAGACGTGAGCCACCATGCCCAGCCCCTTTGAATATATTTAGCAAACATTTATTGGGTATTACCAGGACTAAGCAAGATCTTGTTCCCTTGGTCAACTGAGCCTTTTATTTGAGTTCATGTCTTGTAATTTCCTAGAAAGAAATGAAGCTAACTTAGGAAATCAGCCTGTAAAGAATTTCTAATGGGCAGTAAATATGACACTTTTCAGCCCAGATGACATAATAATTCTGTGAGTCATTTTTTATCCTATCCTCCTATATTCAAACATTTAATACTGGACTGTTCTTTCTGTTCTTAAAATCAGCTCCTCCAACCAGGACAGGCCCTAACTCTGCTCTTGAAAGTAGGTTCTCACCAGATTTATCCCAAGAACAACTTCCTTTTATCTTCCCCAGATGTTCCGGAATATCTGGGCTCTTTTCCCTGAAATGGCACTTCCCACTTGTTGGATACGGCCCTCTGCCCTTTCTCAGGCTCTGTCTGCATTCTTCTCTTTTCAACTACCAAACCCTCGCCTATACAACTTTATGGCTTCACTGGGCAGTTCCTCCCACCTGGAAAATAAGCATACATTCATCTCTGACGCATATGCTTCACTTCCAGTAGTACCTTCCAGTGTGTTCTTTGAGATATTCATAAGTGGGGAGATGTTCCATAGTCAAAAAGTTTGAGAAGCAATTGTTTAAACAAATTTAAATAGCTTCCTTTATTGCAGGACTTTTCAGAGTCTGATTTCAATAGGCGTCGTTGGTCCTTTAAGATAGGATGATAGTACTGTATGGGGCATTTTCAAAATTGATTTGATTAAAAAGCACTACCCCTTGTCTTACTGTGCTCAGGCTGCGATTACAAAATACCATAGACTGCGTGGCTTAAACAGCAGACATTTACTTCTCATGGCTCTGGAGGCTGGCAAGTTCACGGTCAAGGGCCGGCAGATTGAGTTCCTGGAGAGGGCACTCCTCCTGGCCTGCAGACGACTGCCATCTCACTGTGTGCTCATGTTCTGGAGAGTGACCCAGCTCTTGTCTCTTCCTCTTCTTGTAAGGGCACTAATCCCACCACGGGGGCCCCACCCTCATGAACTCATGTAAACCTAATTATTTCCTGAAGACTCCACCTCAAATGCCATCACATTGGGGGTTACAGCTTCAACATATGGATCTCAGGGGGACCCAAGCCTCCAGTACATAACACTCCTTTTGTTTTCCTCATTGCACCATCTGCTACTGGGTTCTGTGGAATGCACCTAGGGACACACAAACTCCAGTGCAGGCTCTGGGTCTGAAAACAGACAACCTGAACTCAATCCCAGCTCCACCACTCCCTAGCTGTGGGACTTGGGTAAGTTTCTCAATCTCCCAAGGCCTGTTTTCCAGCTGGAAAACGAGGATAATAGTACCTACCTCATAGAGTTGTTGTGAAGACGAAATGCTTCTATACAGGGCAATATGGGGCCACACAAAGGAAGCACTAAAAAAAAATGTCAGCTATAATCATGAAATGTTAGTATCAATAATTAACTATAATTAAGCAATCTATTATATCAGTTATTAATAAACATATTAATAGTGAATAATACTTATTATGTGGCAATATTTAATTTCTTTTGAGGCTGAATATTGAATTCTATGAAAGGATCATGGTCAAGCCTCTATTTTAGGCTCTTAGAGGACAATATTGCATTGAAAGAAAATCACAAGAGAAGCCATGGCAAGCGTGAGCCAGGAATCAGAAGCAGTGTGGCTGGGCTTAAGGGAGAAGGGGCCACTGAGCTCAGTGCCAGGACCCTGTGCCAACCGCCACAGCCCTGACAGGAAGCAGAGCTGTTACTCTGCAAAGGACAGACCAGCCACACAAGGAGGGAGGCAGGCCTGCCCATCCTCCCAGCTTTGTGCAGATAGATTTGGACTCGTGGTAGTGTCATCTTTGAATGTGCATTGCAGTTTCACATCCATATCTACCTCACCAAATAATCCTAGAACAGTGAACTTCAACACAAATGTCCCCTGCAATTTCAGGGGCTTAAGGGGTCCCTTTATGTAACAGGCAAAGGATTAGGGCCAGCTGGGAAAATCCAAGTGTTTAAAACCCGTTCAGCACTTTTGCAGCCAAAGAGTAAGTTGCCAAACATTTTTCTCTCAAAAGAAAACAGGCCACTGAATACTAGAAAGGGGAATTCTGGAAGGAGAAAAAAATCAAAGAAGAGAAGAGAAGGGACGTCTTGGGAAAAGTAAAATGATGTTGAACTTAAAGGTTCAGGACATTGAGATGGTAAACTTAAACGAACATTTTTCTTTAAAATAAAAACAAAACAAAAAGAGAAACAATACAAGATGATTTTAAAAAGCAAACCAAGGGAAAATTTTTACAGTCTATTAATTTCTAGATGTAATAAAATTAAAACACAGATTCTTGCTTAACAGATCCCGGGAGCATTCAGAGTTATGGATCAGGTTCTTCCTGAGAGGCAATCTGAAGGTCCGTGTGTGACCTGAGGAAAGCACCTCGTTGGAGCTGCCAGGCAGCCCTCATCTCCCAGCATGACTATCCTGCCTTCTCACTACTGTTTCATTGAATCCTCCTGGGATCCACAATGCCAAACTCCAGATCCTCATTCCTTTAGATCCTTCTCCAGCAGCATCACAGTAGGAAACATTCCAAAGAGAATTTCAGTTTCCAGTACAACTACATACACAATATGTCTATGGGGAAAATATTCTATGGGCGATATACTCTTTTTTCTTTTTCCTTTTTTTGAGACAGGGTTTGCTCTGTTGCCCAGGCTGGAGTGCAGTGGTGCCATCATGGCTCAGTGCAGCCTCGACCTCCTGGACTCAAGTAATCCTCCCACCTCAGCCTCCCGAGTAGCTGGGACTATAGGCACATGCCACCACACCTGGCTGATTTTTGTATTTTTAGTAGAGATGGGGTTTCACCATGTTTGCCAGGCTGGTCTCAAACTCCTGGCCTCAAGTGATCCACCCATCTCAGCCTCTGAAAATGCTGGGATTACAAGCATGAACCATCGTGCCCGGCCTATTCCTCTCCTTTGTAATTTTTAAATTGTGATAAAATTAAAATATGTACAACATAAACTTTACCACATTGACCATTTTTGGGTGTACAGCTCAATAGTGTTAAGTACGTTCACATTGTTGCACAAGCAATTTCCAGGACTTTTTTATCTTGCAAAACTGAAACTCTGTACCCATTAAAGAACTCATTTCTGCCTCTGCCACTCCCGGGCAACCATTGTTCGATTTTCTGTCTCTATGAATTTAATGACTCTTGATACCTCGTATAAGTGGAATCACGCAGAATTCGTCCTTTTGTGACTGGCTTTTCACTTGGCATAATGTCTTCACGTTTCATCCATGTTGTAGCATGAGTCAGAACTTCCTTGCTTTTTAAGGCTAAATAACATTCCATCGTATGGATAGACCACATCTTGTTTATCCATTAATCCGTCCATGCCAGGAATACGTTTTAAGAAGTCCATGAAAATGCTTGGAGTTGTGTTTAAAAGAGTTTTATAAGTCATGATTGGCAGCAATTATTAAGCACCCTTTTCTGATTAGCCAGCGTTGAAAAGAGACAGGACTGGCCAGGCACGGTGGCTTACGTCTGTAATCCCAGCACTTTGAAAGGCTGAGGCAGGTGAATCACCTGAGGTCAGGAGTTCTAGACCACCCTGGCCAACATGGTGAAACCCCATCTCTACTAAAAATACAAAAATTAGCTGGGCATGGTGGCAAGCACCTGTAATCGCAGCTACTTGGGAGGCTGAAGCTGGAGAATCACTTGAACCCGGGAGGCGGAGGTTGCAGTGAGCCGAGATCACGCCACTGCACTCCAGCCTGGGCGACAAGAATGAAACTCCATCTCAAAAAAAAGAAAAGAAAATAGACAGGACTAAGTGACTTGGATCTGCATGCTGACAGGCAGATAGACAGGCGCTGGGGCAGACTGAGCGATCCAGATCTGACCAGCCCTGCTGCCAGTGGAGGTGGAGGGTTCCCAGGAAGGCCTGAGAGTCGGGGAGGGAAACTGCCTAAGGGGGTAATAAATGGAATCAGCAGCGGAGCCCCAACACTAACCCAGGCACTGACAAAGCAAGCCTGACACGTTGGGAAGGGATTTAGCACTAGAAAAAATTTCCTTTATACCAAGGGTGTCCGATCTTTTGGCTTCTCTGGGCCACATTGGAAGAATTGTCTTGGGCCACACATAAAACACACTAACACTAATAATACCTGATGAGCACAAAGAAAAAAATCACAAGGAAATTTCATTATGTTTTAAGGAAGTTTACAAATTTGTGTTGAGCCTCATTCAAAGCCATCCTTGGCCCACAGGCAGCCCCTAGGCCATGGGTTGGACAAGCTTGCTCTATACTAAACGTTCCCACCCACCTACCATTCATGTAGTCTACAAATACTTATTGACTGCCTGCTATGTGCCAGGCACTGTTCTACAATTTGAGAATATATCCTTGAATAAAGCCCAAAAGCTCCCCATTCTCCTAGAGTCTACAATCTATTGAAGTGGAGAGACACACACTAAACAGATAAATAAACAAGGCTGAGAGGTCAGTAAAACAGCATGATGCATGCAAGTGAGGCGGGGTCTAAATAAGAATGGGAAGTTAGGGAAAGCATCTCTGGGAAGTACCTATTTGGCCTGAGGCCTCAGTGGCTCAAAGGAGTTAGTCGCCATGCAATGATCCAGGAAGGAGAGTGCGCCTGGCAGAGGGAACAGCAAATGCCAAGAGCGAGCCTCAAATGGGAGCCAACTCACTACATTTGAGGCCAGTGTTGGAGTAGAGTGAGGGTGGAGTGGGAGGATGGGAGAGGCCAGTTTATGCACAGCTTGTAGCTGAGTACAGAAGGATGTTTCAGGAATGCGTGGAGGAAGGTAAAGGAGGAGGTCTCTGGCAAGTGGAGGAAGGATGCACAGAGAGAAGCAATGCTTGTTGAGGAACAAGAAGCAATTGCTGTGAGTGGGGTCTGGCATGAGTGATGATCAGTGAATGACAAAGTTGGAGAGGTGGGTTGGGGCAAGCCTTTGAGACACCAATAAGAAGCTAAGGAAGGGATTTCAACTTTATCCAGCTAACCACCAGAAACCATTAAAGGTTTTTAATTAGAGAAGTGACCTCATTTTCATTTTAAAAATAAACTTGTTGCTGGGATGGATTTGAATGGAAGGATGACACCATTCTCCTGGGAAACAAAGAAAATTGAACTGAGCAAAAGGAGTGGGAGAAGCAGAGAGGGCGTGGCATGTAAAGGATACCATCGAGGGCAGATTATTTTGGTATTTAAAAAAAAATTTTTTTTAATTCTTAATTTTCTTTTTTAGAGCCTCACTCTGTCACACAGGCTGGAGTGCAGTGGCATGATCTCAGCCACTGCAACCTCCATCTCCTGGGTTTAAGCAATTCTCCTGCCTCAACCTCCCAAGTACCTGGGATTACAAGTGCATGCCACCATGCCTCACTAATTTTTGTATTTTTAGTAGAGACAGGGATTCCTCATGTGGATCAGGCTGTTCTCGAACTCCTGACCTCAACTGATCCACCCGACTTGGTCTCCTGAAGTGCTGGGATTACAGGCATGAGCCACCACATCCAGCCCATTTTTTTTGTTTTTAGAGATAGGGGTCTCACTCTGTCTCTCAGGCTGGAGTACAGTGGTGCAATCGTAGCTCACTGCAGCTTTGACCTCCTGGGCACAAGCGACCTTCCTGCCTCAGCCTCCCAAGTAGCTGGGACTACAGGTGTGTGCCACCATGTCCAACTTTTCTTGGTCTTGTTGTAAACTGACCTTTTTATCATTATAAAATGACTCTAATCATTTCTAGTAATTCTTTTTGTCTTGATGTCTTCATTGTCTGAAGTCAATACAGCTACCCCAGCCTTCTTGTGATTGGTGTTTGCATGGATATCTTTTTCCATATTTCTACTTTGAACTTGTCTCTTTCTTTATATTGCAAGTGCATTTTTTATAAACAGCTTATAATTGGGTCTTGCCTATTTTATCTTTTAAAAAAATCTATTCTAATAATCTCTGCCTTTATTTGAAATGTTTGGTGGTCCATTTACATTTAATGTAATCACTGATATGGTTGGGTTCAAGTCTACATCCTGCTGGTGGGGGGTTTCTATTTGTTCCAGCTGCTTTTTATTCTTCTTTTCTATCTTCTCTGTTTATTGAATAATTGTTAATATTTCATTCTATCTCCTTTATTGATCTTTTAGCTATACTTCTCGGCATTTTAAAATAGTTGTTCTGGGGATTACAATATACACCCTTAACTTATCAGGGTCTTCTTTGAATTAGTATCATCTAATATAAGAATTTTACAATAGTCGTGTTCCATTTATAACCACCCCCGCCCCCACACCCAATCCTTTAAGCTATGGTATTTTACTTCTTCACATGTTAAAAAGGATAGATTCACTTGGAAACTTGTTAGATTTTAAAGGTGAGAAAAAAGAAGTTTAGCTCAACTCCAAGGTTCCCGACTTGGGCATATAGTCTACAATTCATCTAGAAAAGAAATCACCAGTCTGGGAGTACAAATGAGATCATAATTGCAGTAACACCTCAAATCTTAATTTTTTTGTCCTCCCACCTGCTTAATTACAGGAAGTCTGGCCTTACTTGTGATTTCTCACCTCTCAAATGTCTGAGAAGCCCCAGGGAGTGGTTGTACAAACCTGTGAATCAGCCTAGTCACTCCTTCTCTAGAAAGTTTTCCCCACTTCAACTGTTGCCAGGACGTTTATGGTGAGGAGCAGCTTGGGAGCATGTTTTTTCTTGTTGTTGTGTTTTGTTTTGTTCTGTTTGTTTGTTTTTTGAGACAGAGTCCCACTCTGTCACCCAAGCTAGAATGCAGTGGCATGATCTCAGCTCACTGTAACCTCCACCTCCCAGATTCATGCGATTCTCCTGCCTCAGCCCCCCGAGTAGCTGGGATTACAGGAGCCCACACCACACCTGGCTAATTTTTGTATTTTTTAGTAGAGATGGGGTTTCACCATGTTGGCCAGGCTGGTCTTGAACACCTGACCTCAAGTGATCCGCCCGCCCCGGCCTCCCAAAGTGCTGGGACTACAGGCGTGAGCCACTTTGCCCAACCGGGAGCATGTTTTAAATGAGGGGGATGTGCACTCTCCCGATGCATTATGCTCACTCAGTAAAAAGGTCTTCAGCAAAGATATCCTGTTTCTGGAGCATCTATCTCTTCTGATGGACACATTTGTATGGATGAATGAAAGGGATGGGAGTAAAACTCAAAGTTTCAACAGGTTCTCAGTGCCCATCCAAGCATACTGTTTTCTAACTGTTGGCTGGCTCTATCTTGTGGTAGGGTTAAATTTGCTCAAATGCTTCCTGTGTAGGTGAAGAGAAATGGATTCACAGATGGAGTCTGTCTTGGGCCTATATTTTGGATATTTGACCATTGGAGATATTTAATATATAGCTAAAAATTTTGATCTCAAGACAAAAGCCAGAGGTGAATATGTAGATTTTCATAGAGGTGGTAATATTAATAAAAGCCACAAGAATGAATGTGTTTACCAAAGGAGAAAATGTAAAGAAAAAAACATTAGAGAGTCAAATACTAAACCATGGAAAGTGGCTAATATTGAGGGTTAAAAAGTATTGATAAAAATACAGGTACAATATTCAAAATAATGCATTTTTATATAAAACCAAAGGGAAGGATGTTATGTCAAGAGCTGTCCATAGATTCCTCAAAAAATTAAAAATAAAACTACCATATGATCTAGAAATTCCACTTCTGGTTAAATACTCAAAAGAATGGAAAGCAAGATCTCAAAGAGATATTTGTACACCCATGTTTACAAAAACTGAAACATGGAAGAAACCCAAGTGTCCATGGATGGATGAATGAATAAACAAAATGTCCTATATACTTATGATGGAATATTATTCAGCCTTAAAAAGGATGAAAGTTCTGACCCAAGCTACAACATACGTGAATCTTAAGGACATAACACTAAATGAAATAAGCCAGTCACAAAAAAACAAATGCCGTATAATTCTACTTATATGAGGCACTTAGTCAAAATTATAGTGGCGCAAAGTAGAATGGTGGTTGCTAGGGACAAGGGGGAGGCAGAAATGGTGGGCTGTTGTTAATGGTACAGAGTTTCAGTTTTGCAAGTTGAAAAGAGTTCTGGAGACTGGTTGCACAAATGTGAATATACTTAACACTACTGAACTGTACACTTAAAAATGGTTAAAATAGTAAATTTTATGTTACATGTATTTTATCAGAATTTTAAACATTGAAGAAAAGGAGTAGTCATAGGCACTACATGGAATTAACAGGAAAATGCACACCTTAAAATATTTCCTGGATTTGGACACTGAAAAGAGTTTGAAGTAGAGATTGTCAATAAAGCCAGCCAAGCAAGCAAATATCATTACTGAAGAAGCATGACAATTAAACCAGAAAGAGGACTACAGTGAGGTGAATAGTGTAAGTTATGGAAGACTATATATGGGCATATTTATGGACAGGAAAACAGGAATATTCTCTTCTGTCTGCCTACATTTTTTACTTCTGCAAGAAACATTAAGTCCTCTGCAAGAAACATTAATCACATTTACTAAAATATGAGGTGACATTTACATATTCCTTAATTTTTTATTTATTTATTTTTTTTTTGAGACAGAGTCTCACTCTGTCACCCAGGCGGAGTGCAGTGGCCTGATCTCAGCTCACTGCAACCTCTGCCTCCCAGGTTCAAGACATTCTTCTGCCTCAGCCTCCTGAGTAGCTGGGATTACAGGCACATGCCACCACACCCAGCTAATTTTTGTATTTTTAGTAGAGACAGGGTTTCACCACGTTGGTCAGGCTGGTCTAGAACTCCTGACCTCAGGTGATCCTTCTGCCTCAGCCTCCCAAAGTGCTGGGATTACAAGCGTGAGCCACCACGCCTGGCAATTTTAAAATTTTTTAAATATTTTTATTTTTCCTTTTTATAGGGATAAGATCTCACTATGTTGCCCAGGATGGTCTCAAACTCCTGAGCTCAAGTGATCCTCCCACCTCAGCCTCCTAAAGTGCTGGGATTACAGGTGTAAGCCATCACCCTGGCCAGCTTTGCATATTTTTAAAAAGCATCCATTTTGATTATCTGCATAAGTCACTGTTGATTATTACATTGGAAATTCTCACTAATTTCAAGAAGTAGAAGGAGACGTCAGATTAAAGGTGGTGAAATTTACCTTGAGCTTTAACCCTACTCTTCCCCCAACTCAAGAACATTTATCTATTGAAGGTGGCAGGAAATTAGGGTAATAGCTAAAATTCACAAATGGATCAAAGGAATATTTTTTGCCAGTAGAGAAACTTCGGTGTTTTCAAAGGCAAATACATCTTTCTGTATTCATTCTTAATTTCCATGAAAAGGTGTGTTCCTTGGGATAATTGTAACACTATGTTGAGACTGCAAGTCCATGTGATAGGATGGTATCAGGTTCTGAGCGTCCACAGGGAGAAAACAAGGAATTTCCTAACTAAAAATATAAAATCAGATCTGGTTCTCTCTCTCTGGAAATTTAGCAGAACCCACTGATTTTTAAAGGCAGGTATTGTTGTAGCCCCATTGTTTACCCATTGCTCAAATGCAGAGAGCCACATTCCAGGGATGTCTTACAATGGGCACAGGGGGACTTAAAGTTGTTGGCTGACTCACTTTCTTCAGTGCACAGCTCTGAGCTCTCATTCGTATAAGGACTATGGTCTTTGGAAGTTGATTTTGGTTTCAGCCCA
Source organism: Symphalangus syndactylus (assembly GCF_028878055.3). Taxonomy (NCBI): domain Eukaryota; kingdom Metazoa; phylum Chordata; class Mammalia; order Primates; family Hylobatidae; genus Symphalangus; species Symphalangus syndactylus. The sequence continues at coordinate 26,120,554 of NC_072437.2, read as the reverse complement.
GGCCAAGTCCCTTTGTGCCTTATCTGAAGGATATTTTTGGCTCCAAGGTGGTTGTTGGCAGACAGTGAAGCAAATACAACTCAAAGCTCTCATCTCTGTCGGATCACTGCCATAACAGGTAAAATGAACTAAGGAGGCAGTGGGCAAAGCAGATGTTTATGAAGTGAGGACTAATGCTTGAATAAACATAAAATAGACACATTTGTAATTTGGCTTGTGCCAAGACCCTTTTCTTTCTTTCTTTTCTTTTTTTTTTTTTTGAGATGGAGTCTCGCTCTGTCATCCAGGCTGGAGTGCAATGGTGCAATCTCGGCTCACTGCAAACTCCGCCTCCCAGGTTCAAGTGATTCTCTTGCCTCAGCCTCCCAAGTATCTGGGATTACAGGTGCCTGCCACCACGCCCAGCTAATTTTAGTATTTTTAGTTGAGATGGGGTTTCACCAGGTTGGCCAGGCTGGTCTTGAACTCCTGACCTCTGGTGATCCACCTGCCTCGACCTCCCAAAGTGCTGGGATTACAGGCATGAGCCATTGTGCCCGGCTCCTTTCTGTCTTCAAAGGAGAACTAATTAATCCTTGATAGGATAGGGTTAGGGAATTCAACCTCACTGCTTAATGCCTCACCTTAGGAATGTCTGCAGCTGCTGATGCTAGTGTGTGTGTGTGTGCACGCATGTGTGTGTGTGTCTCATAGGATGGACTAGTGGAGAGATGTTCTCATTAGCCCTGTCTCCACGAGAGCCCTGCAAAATAGCTGAAATTTAATTTCCATCCCTTCCCATGAGTCCCTTCTGCTACAGCAGCCTTCTCTTTCCAAACACACATTGAACTATGATGGAGTTTTCTTCAGGACGGTCAGGCAGATCTCAGAAGAACAGCCAGTCAGTGCAGGAAGAACAAATGTGTAATTCCGCCCTTGAAGACGCAGGCCTCCAAAAGGAAGGGTATCTCCATGGATGTTTCTCTCTCCTTCTGATCTTTTTCATGCCCCCTGCTGCCTCTCTTCTCAAGAGACTCCCCTCTGCCTCCCTCTGGGAGAAGTTCTGCCACCTCCGACCCACCTGGTGTCTGCAAACCCCAGAGATTCAAGCCTCAGGCCCTCACTGATGGTGGTCCTTCTCTGCTCAAGGTGGACCCGGTCATGTCAGTCAGGACAAAAGTTGGTGAACCAAGTATGGTTTGGTCTCTCCATCAACACCATCTGATTTCTTTACTATTTTATCCAACTTGGTGAGAGTTGTAGTCTAGGGTCCATCAGCCTTCTGAGAAGACTAAAATTCCCTTTCTCCTCAAAAGGAAGGGGAGGGAAAAGGAGGGTTGCCACCCCACAAACTCCTAAAAGTGACCTACTTTCTTTTGCCCAGTCCAGGACTCACCCTGATGCATGGGGGAGGGGTTTGGGGGCAGTAAAGCTCCTAAAATAGAGTTTCTCAGCAGGCCACGAGGAACTGGGGCCGGGCTGAACATAGAACCCTGGGTATTTAGATCCTTATTTTCTCACTGTGATCCTTGGATTATATCATCCTGTCACATGGACTTGCAAAGTCTCAACATAGTGTTAAAATTATCCCAATCAGCACAACTTTTCATGGAAATTAAGAATAAATATAGAAAGATATACTTGCCTTTGAAAACACCCCAGTTTCTCCTTTGAGAAAAAAATATTCCTTTGATCCATTTGTGAATTTTGATGATTAGGCAGTTTTTGTGGAACTCAGGGAAAAAGGGATGAGAACTTGATGTAAGGCAGTAGCAGAGGCAGTTGGGAACAGATACTAAAGATATTAAGCTGACTGGTCAGACGTGGGAGATGAAAGAGATAGAGAAACTAGAGTTGACTCCCAGGTTTCTGTTTTGGATAACTACTTAGACAATAACTAAGGTTTGTAATGTAGGAGAAAAGGCAAGTTTTGGAATAAGAGACTGTGAATATGGTATAGGACTGCTAGATCTGTTTACAATGGCAAGTGTATGAAGACCAGCCACTCCCTGTGGCCATAAAGATGGACCTATGCACTTTAACAGGAAATTGGCTGGGGGTCAGGTCTGACATCGAGGACAATTGAGCATAATGAGATCACCCCTGAAATTCCTTAATTCAGAGGTGAGTGGCAGCAGTACCTGCAGGCAGTGCCAAAATTCATTAAAGAATTGTTTTGGATCTGCTCCAATGAACAGAAACAAGTGACTGGGTGACATAGCAAAGCAACAATAATTTTGGCTTCATAAAAATGTTAGGTGTCGCCGGGCGCGGTGGCTCACGCTAGTAATCCCAGCACTTTGGGAGGCCGAGGCGGGTGGATCACGAGGTCAGGAGATCGAGACCACGGTGAAACCCCGTCTCTACTAAAAATGCAAAAAATTAGCCGGGCGTGGTGGCGGGCGCCTGTAGTCCCAGCTACTCGGAGAGGCTGAGGCAGGAGAATGGCGTGAACCCGGGAGGCGGAGCTGGCAGTGAGCCGAGATCGCGCCACTGCACTCCAGCCTGGGTGCCTGGGTGACAGAGCGAGACTCCGTCTCAAAAAAAAAAAAAAAAAAAAGTTAGGTGTCAGACCGAATATAAGCAGATTTTTAACATCTTAAGTCAGCACTCATACAGTAAGAGCACTAAGCAACTCTGCTTTTCCCTACGGTGATTCCAGTCCCCTCTGGACTCATCTCTTTCCCGTGAATTCCTAGGTGACTCACTAGCTCTTCTTGATGGTCATTGGTGGTTTCCTGCCACCATCGTCTTTGTCTCTACCTCCGACTCCTTACTTGTTTCTTCTGCCCCACTCCCAGAGATCTCCTTTCTCTTCCTCTCACACAGCTGCCACAATAGCTCCCTGACTGTAAAATGCACAGCTTCCAGGTGTGCTGGTTAATGTTTAACAGCTGGTGGGTAGGATGGGCATGGGGGGCTGACTTGCAGCATTTGTCATTTTCTGTGGTGTAAATACTCCCACCTTGGCTGATTCTAAACTACCAAAACTACCAACGTGTTGTCATTCACTTCCCCAAATTGCAACGGGAAAGCTCTCTTGAGCTTTTGCAAGCAACTTCCAGCACACCACAGCTTCTGAGACTGAGATGAGTCACATTTAATGTGGTGGTGTTCCTTCCCCTTCCCCAGAGGGAAACCCTGGAATGATAGGGAGAGTCTGGCTTCCAGTGAAGAACATTTGACAAGGGAGAAAATCTGGACATTTCTGCCTTTGAGTTTTGCTTAGGCCAATCTTGCAATTCTCCCTCAATCCACATAGTCACTATCTTCCCACCTAAAGAGCACTCACCTCCTCTGAGAAGCCTGTGCTTGTCCTGACCCCTCTGAGCACACTTTAATGTTTATGAATTCGTTCCTTCCTTTGCCATTTCCAGAAGGTCTTTGTATTTTGCACAAGGACTCTAGTTCTTTGTGCTGGCATCAATTAGAGACTGTTTGTCTTCTGTTTTCCCAGGTTAATGGTAAATGTTTTAAGGGTAAAGATCTTATCTTTACATAGCATTGATTTTTGAACATTTGATTACCTGCTTATTTATTAAGCCTTTGCTCATTTGCCTTACCATAATCTTTTCTATACCCTGATGTTTGAATTGTTTTTATGGCTTAAGTATATACATATAATATGTATATATAATTATATAAAATATGTATATTCTCTTTTATACACTATGAAAACGATTCTTGGAAGCACATAAAATGTCTTTGCACAATAAAGAAATATTTTAATATTGATAATTCATAAATTATACTGCTAGGAAATTAAGTGAAAATTTGTTGGAGTAAGTCTCCAATGAACCAGTAAGTCTCCAATAAACCAGTCAGAAACTTACTCCATTACTGACTACCTCGCTATGTGAGACAAGTTATTCAGGCCTCAGTCCTCCAAGTATAAAACAAAAGTACTAAGAAAATTTTCAGAGTGTTGGAAACGCTCTGTCAGCCAAAAAAATGTAAAGCACCTGAAATCTAATATAAAAGTACTCTATGAATATGATGTATTTGTCAGGCATAAGAATTTTCTAGAAAATAAAACATTTCATGACAGGGATCATTTTTTGAAGCTCAGGAATTCTTGGAACATCTACAGAATTTGGATTTGACAACCAGTTTTTCAAGAACTTGGTCCAATTTTTTCATACATCTGAATGTCAGTCAACTGTAAGAACTCAAAATAGCAAGAAGTAAAGTGAGATACTGTAAATACAGATTAGTATCCTTTATCCAAGCCATTGTGGGATTTTCTTTAGGTGAAAAAGCAAAACCTATGATAGAATGGCAGAGAACAAAAAAGGAAAGAGAAAAAAAATCCTAAATCCTTGTTCTGTTAATAAACAAACATGGGTTTGAAAGTCCTAAAACAAGGAAGACTTTCAAACCTATGTTTGTTTATTAACAGAAAAAGTGTTGAGAAACTTGAGTGATGTGAAGGAAACTGGTTTCATACAAAAGTGTTTCTTTGTGAAAGAGTTTTCTGCAGTAGGCAGAGGTGAGAGAAAGAAGAGGGGAGGAAGCTTCTCCTTTGGTGTTTCAGACCCAGGCCAACGATGTAAGTAGGAAAAGTCATCTTAGACAAAGATTCTCTCTCCTTTTTTTTTTGGTTTTTTGTTTGTTTGTGTTCTGTTTGTATATCTGTTTTTGATACTAATATGAGCAATGTGTTTGACCAACAAGGCTAAGACCAATGATATAACTAGGAAAGGTCATCTTAGACAAATACTATCTCTCCTTTTTTTTTGTTTTTTGTTTGTTTGTGTTCTGTTTGTATATCTGTTTTTGATGTTAATATGAGCAATGTGTTTGACCAACAAGGCTAGGACCAATGACATAACTAAGAAAAGTCATCTTAGATAAAGATTCTCTCTCCTTTTTTGTTGTTTTTGGTTTGTTTGTTTTGGGTTTGTGTATCTGTTTTCGATGTAAATGTGAGCAATGTGTTTGGCCAACAAGTCTAGGAAGGGAGAGATTGGAGAATAGGGGGATAGCGAGTGTTTTAACTTCCCTTGAGGGAGATGATTTCACCCAAGGACTATGTCTTAGTTTGTGCCACGCAGGATGCTGTCCTGGGAATTTCCCAGGGGTCCAGAGCAGTATCAGCTGCAGCCCTGTGCCACGTCCCCCAGTCACCTGTCTCCTCTCTGCCACCTCCACCACACTGGCCATGCTTTCAATCAGGCTAGAGAGCACTGCACTTGTGTGTCCAGGCTTACGGCCCTATAGGCTTCCTTAGGAAAATAGACTGAACCTGATTAGGGAAAAATCAGCTTTTCACCCACAGAAAGTGCCAGGTTTTGATTTTTCTTTTCACCAATACCTGGTACACAGTAAGAGTTTTATTTTATTTTTATTTATTTATTTTGAGACAGGGTCTCACTCTGTTACTCAGGCTGGAGTCCAGTGGCACAATCTTGACTCACTGCAGCCTCAACCTCCTGGGCACAAGCGATCCTCCCACCTCAGCCTCCTGAGTAGCTGGGACCACAGGAGCATGCCACCACGCCCAGCTAATTTTTAAGTTTTTTGTGGAGCACAGAGTCTTACTATATTGCTGCCCAGGTTGGTCTTGAACTCCTGGATTTAAGCGATCCTTCCACTTCCGCCTCCCAAAGTGCTAGGATTACAGGCATAAGCCCATGCCCAGTCCAATAAATGTTTTATTAGCTTGAATTTGGAACTTTCCTACCATTGTAGAATGGCCCTTAGAATCCATAGTCAAGAGCATTATTTATCACTTACTATTTACATATCCCCTGTCTGGCAGGCACTGTGCTGGGCAGGAGGCACTGTGATGAAGAAGAAATTTTACAGTATACGTAACAAGGGGCAGAATGTGTTCTATGCTAAAGATAAACTTATTTTCCAATTAACATAACGACTAAAAATCATTTCACTGGAGGGGTTTAAACTATAAATTCCTTCCACGTCATATTGTACGACACCCCTCTAACAAACGCTTCCAGCCCTTTCTTCTTTCACACCCTTCTTGCTCAACATCCTCTCTCCCTCTTAGCTTCTGGGTGTTAAAAGCAGTAAAATAGAGCTTTTTCCCTGAAATAAAAAAAATTTTTTTTTTTTTTTTGAGACAGAGTCTCGCTCTGTCACCCAGGCTGGAGTGCAGTGGTGCGATCTCGGCTCACTGCAAGCTCCGCCTCCTGGGTTCCCGCCATTCTCCTGCCTCAGCCTCTCCGAGTAGCTGGGACTACAGGCGCCCGCCACCACACCCGGCTAATTTTTTTGTATTTTTAGTAGAGACGGGGTTTCACCGTGGTCTCGATCTCCTGACCTCGTGATCCGCCCGCCTCGGCCTCCCAAAGTGCTGGGATTACAAGCGTGAGCCACCGTGCCCGGCCAAATTGTTTTTTTAAACTTAGGAAAACTAAGAAAATGAAAAGGCTGTAAAAGGGAAGACTCGTGTACAGAATGAGCTCTTACCATTCATTCATAAGTACATATTGGATATATTCTACATTGACAAGCATTGGACTAGGGTTGAGATAGATCTTTTCTCATGGAATTTACATTGTAATCTCTGTCTATAAAATCTGTGTCTATAGAGATAAACACAAAAACAAGTGTAGAAACAAATATATAATCTGACAGCTTTTCATGGGTGCCTTAAAGGAAATAAGCAGTGCTATATGATAGACAATCATGCAGTGAAGAGCTGGAGCCAGCTTGCATCAGCTCTCAAGAACTGATTGTTAAGCTTCAGAACTCTTCCAGCCTATTACCAGGCACAGTGGCTCATGCCTATAAACCTAGCAATTTAGGAGGCCACGACGGAAGGATGGCTTAAGCTCAGGAATTCAAGACCAGCCTGGGCGACACAGAGAAACCTCATCTTTACAAAAAATTAAAAAATTAGCCAGGCATGGTGGTGCATGCCTATAATCCTAGCTACTTCTGGAGGCTGAGGCAGGAGGATGGCTTGAGCCTGGGAGGTGGAGGTTACAGTGAGCTGTGATTACACCACTGCACTCCAGCCTGGGTGACAGAGGAAGACCCTGTCTCAAAAAAGAAAGAAAGAAAGAGAAAAAGACCTTCCAGCCTGTTGACTTCAGACTGATAGCTAGAAATGAGCTGTGGTAGGAGAATTTACACCACAGAAATAAGCAAACACTAACAATCAAGGATTCCCCCACCTACCCCACCCACCCCACCCACCCCACCCTCAAGAGCCAGTTGCTAAATGTTTACCAGCAAACAACCAATAATGGTGGGTAGAGGAATTGGGCTACCTTTTATGTAGAGGGTGGGTGACACCCTGTCTATGGAGATAATATTTAAACAGACCCCAAGGTTTGAGAAGAGAAGAGTAAAAGTGTTTCAGACAAAAGGATCCCTAAGTGCAAAGTCATTAAGGCAGGTAGCCTCAAGGGTCTTCTAGCACTTGTCAGCAGGTGAGAGTAGCCTATGATGGGGATGGAAGCCAGATGAGGTCTGGATCAGGGAACATGGGGCTTTGTAGGTCAAGGTCATGCATTTAGGTGTTTAGTTAAGAGAAATGGAAAGCCCTTTAAGGGGTTGAAGCAGGTAGGGGTGTGTGTGACATGATTTGCTTGGTAAGTTAAGAGGCTCACTCTGCTTACCAAGTAGGAGATGAATTTTAAGGTGACAAGGGCAAGCATGGAAGCCATTGCAGTATCTCAATTGTGAGATGATGTCCCGCAGAATTGCATGGAGATGGCGCTGAAGATGGTAACGAGGAGACAGATTTGAGATACACTATGGAAGGTGAACCTGCAGGAGAACTTGGCTGCAACTTGCAATCATTATTAGATGGGGTCTTGCTATGTTGACCAACCTGGAGTACAGTAACTATTCACAGACTTGATCATAGCACACTATAGCCTTGAACTGCTGGGCTCAAGCAATCCTCCTAACTTAGCCTCCTGAGGAGCTGGAACTAGAGGCACTTAACCCACTGCACCTGACTAATTACGTTTTCGTTGTTGTTTTTTTTTTTTTTTTTTTTTTTGAGACAGAGTCTCATTCTCTCACCACGATGGAGTGCAGTGGTATGATCTCAGCTCACTGCAACCTCCACCTCCTGGGTTCAAGTGATTCTCATGCCTCAGGCTCCTGGGCAGCTGAAATTACAGGAGTGCACCACCATGCCGGGCTAATTTTTTGTATTTTTAGTACAGACGGGGTTTCGCCATGTTGGCCAGGCTGGTCTTGAATTCCTGACCTCAAATGATCTGCCTGCGTTGGCCTTAATTACTATTATTTTTAAGACAGAAAGATGTTACACTCAAGAACAGAATGGACTGCCTTTTGTGGCATGAATGTGAATCTTTCCCACAGGTCCTTCCCCGCTGTATGAAGTGAGGCTCTCAGTCAGGGGCCTTAACCAAGAGAAACTGTGGTCACTGAAAAGTCTTGGATTCACCTCAGAACCCACCTTCTCTCTGTCCCATCACACAGCTAGCTACCTCTTGATTAGATGCATGGGGGAGGCGGCTGACATAGTTCCAGCTTGGTTCGCTTGATGATGGCTTGTAGAACGCGAGCCCAGAGGAAGGAGCTTGACTGGCTTGGGAACAGAGAGTTTCTTTCTAGTCCTCTGCTGACCTTCTGCCTACTTGGCTCCAAACTGACAGGCAGGTGGATCACTTGAGGTCAGCAGTTTGAGACCAGCTTGGCCAACATGGTGAAACCCCATCTATACTAAAAATACAAAAATGAGCTGGGCGCGATGGAGCATGCCTGTAATCCCAGCTACTCAGGAGGCTGAGGCAGGAGAATTGATTGAACCTGGAAGGCAGAGGTTGCAGTGAGCTGAGATTACACCACTGCACTCCAGCCTGGGTGACAGAGCAAGACTCTGTCTCCAAGAAAAAAAGAAAAAAGAAAGATCTCCTTTATAATTTCAAAATTATATGTGCTAAAATATTTAAATAAATAATTGCTGTGAATACAAATGTATACCAATGAAATAGTAGGAAGGAACTCCAGCTTCACAGTAATAGAATATTTCTCATCTGTATCAGTTGGCTGGTAGCCCAAAAGTTTGTACAGTATCATGACATTACATCCTACACCTTCAGGCAGATTAAACAGTATTATAAAATACAAGAAACGGCATTGAAGGCTGGGCGCGGTGGCTCACACTTGTAATCCCAGCACTTTGGGAGGCTGAGGCGGGCAGATCACGAGGTCAGGAGATTGAGAGACCACGGTGAAACCCCGTCTCTACTAAAAAAAAAAAAATACAAGAAACAGCATTGAAGTCCAACTCTTTGAGAACTTTGAAGCTCATAGCTTGAGGCAGAATGGATCCACAGAGACCGAGCAGCATATTAAGGTTTGTATTGACTGGAGGATTTGGATTCAGACTAAAAGACAACTTCAAATGAATGGCTGTGTTTTGAGAGCACATTGCTTTGTGAATGCTTTCAAGCTTTTTCTATTTTAACTTCCTCTGAAGTCCAAGAGGATAATGTTTTTACCAAAAATATTTACAAGGAAATGGGAAATTTAAATGATCCCCAAAGAAAACCAATTTTTAAAAACCCTTAAAGCCCTATTATTAGGCAAACAAAGATTACACAGAGATCCTTCTCCTGCTGCAAGTCTCAAGGACTTCTTCAGGGCAGCTGTGAAACCTGTCAGGCAGCTATGGAAAAGGCTTTGGATCTCTGTGTGCGCGCAGAAGGGCACGGAGGGGAATCTCATCTTCTTAAGATCTTCATCCTTAATATAAGTTTCTGAATTATTTGCTCTATAAACCAAAAATTTAATCAGAATGTGTGTGGGAGGGGAGAGTGTCTCCTGCATCCAGGCATATGAGATGATCTGAAAACCATGGGCAATATTTACCCATACAGACCACTGTGATGAAGCCATTCTCTAAGTTAATAGATTCTCTCCTTCCTTCCTTCCTTCCTTCCTTCCTTCCTTCCTTCCTCCCTCCCTCTCTCCCTTTTTTCTTTCTCTCTCCCTTTTTCATTCTTTCTCTTTCCTTCCCTGTCCTCCTCCCTCCCTCCCGCCCTCCCTCTCTTCCTTTCTCTTTCTTTCTCTCCCTTCCTGCCTTCCTTCCTTCTTTCCCTCTCTTTCTATTTTTTTCATTCTTAAATTTTTCTCTTTCCTAACTTCCTTCCCTCTCTCCTTTCTTCTTTCTTCCTGACTTCCGTGGCCATTTACTGAGCCCTTGCTTAGGAGCTGGCGATACAGACAAATGAGTCGGGGCAGCCATTGCCCTTGGGGAGCTCTTCCCACAGACAAACAATGGGAGTGTGTTGGGGTAGACACTCCCCGAACCTAGGGATCTGGTGGTGGGAGAAGGGTGCAATCCAGGAAGGAAAGTTGATGTTTGAATTGAATATTAAAAGCTAAACAAAATCTTAGTTCCAAAGGGAACTAAGACACTGTAGTCCCAAACGATGAAACTGGCTTGAGTCAAGGATATGGATACACTTCATATTCTTCAGAAAATTCTAAATGATGATTATATCTTGACATCACACTTTAAAACATGCAGGGAGAATTTTCTGACAAGATTCTGAAGCATAGACACTCTGTCTTACCAATTGAGAGACTGAGGTCGGGCACGGTGGCTCATGCCTGTAATCCCAGCACTTTGGGAGGCTGAGGCGGGTGGATCACCTGAGGTCAGGAGTTTGAGACCAGCCTGGTCAACATGGTGAAATCCTATCTTCTAAAAATGCAAAAATTAGCCAGGTGTGGTGGTGTGTGCCTGTAATCCCAGCTACTCAGGAGGCTAAGGCAGGAGAATCACTTGAACCCGGGAGGCAGAGGTTGCAGCGAGCTGAGATCGCACCATTGCACTCTAGCCTGGGCAACAAGAGCAAAACTCCGTCTCAAAAAAAAAAAAAAAGAGAGAGAGAGAGATTGAGCATATGTTTGATAATCAATGAACAGTCCATTTTAAAAGTTAGACAGGGCATATTCCTGAAGTCAGCCTTTCAGGATTCAAATTCTTTTTCTTCCATTTTATAGTGATTAAGAAGTCTGGGACAAGCAACTTAACATTTCTTGGCTTTGATTTTCTCACCTGAAAAATGGTGATAATTACATTACTTGGCACAGGGTTGTGAGGATAGAAATGAGTGAATGCGTGTAAAGTGATTAGAAGCATGCCAAGCACATAGTTAGCACTCAGTGTTTAATCGCTATTCTTTTTTATTATCATATCCTCACAGAGAATCTTTATAGGCAGGGCCAAGATGTTTCTCAAACAGTTTTGGCTCCACTTCAAGAAACCTAGAAAAATTGATGATCTAAGTCGCAAAGTTCTGTTATAGATCATATCCACAATTATTTACATGAGAACATTTGCAAAACCTGGATTTACCAATTGCAATCATTAAGAAAAAAAATCTTTACATAAAAATGTCTAATTTTAGGCCAAGTGTGGTGGTTCATGCCTGTAATCCCAGCGCTTTGGGAGGCAGAGGAAGGTGGATTGCTTGAGGTCAGGAGTTCGAGACGAGCCTGGCCAACATGGTGAAACCCCACCTCTACTAAAAATATAAAAATTAGCTGGGTGTGGTGGTGGCACATGCCTGTAATTCCAGCTATTCGGGAGGTTGAGACACAAAAATTGCTAGAACCCAGGAAACGGAGGTTGCAGTGAGCCAAGATTGTACTGCTGCACTCCAGCCTGAGTGACAGAGCGAGACTGTCTCAAAAAAAAAAAAAAAAAGAACTCTAATTTTAGAAAGTTCAACTTCCTGATGACTGCTCTAAGACAGAGTGGCTGCAACATGGACCCTAGGTAACTCAATGATGTGATCAGCGCTATAGAATATTGGCTGATGTTGGTCACAAAAATATTTTGGTTTAGAGTGTGATCTTGTGTCATCTTTCTGACAATAATTAAATAAGTGAATCAATTGTTGAGGCCTCCATGAGTACGTGACAGGCATCGGTAGAGCCACGCGACCTTGAGTAAATTGCTTAATCTCTCCGCACCTCAGTGTCCTGTAGGAGAGCTGTACTGGGGTATCAAAGAGCACAACACAATCAGGTGCTTAGTGTAGTGTCAGGCACATCATACAAGTTCATTAGAGCTTAGTGTATTAGTTAAGAATTGAATTTACTTGCAGATATAGAAAACACAGGTAACAGTGGCTTAAAGATCTGGGCTTTTTCTGTCACCAAACAAGAAGTGTGAAGGTTGGTGACCCTGAGCTGGTCCAGAGACCTAAACAAGCAGATGGATGCAAGGTCTCTGTGACTCTCCGGGCCTTTCTCTCATGTCTGGTCACAAAAGGGCTGCTGCCGCCATTGCATCCATGCTTCCTGCTTTAGGCAGGAACATACAAATCTGAGGTCTGTTCGTTTTAAAAGAAAATTGGAGAGAATTGATATGGAAGTGTTTGCTACAGTTAGCTAGAAGTTATATAGCAGTTGATCAACCTAGATCTTCATAATAGCCCTGGAGGTAGGAATGGGAGGTATTATTTCTATTTTACAGATGTGGAAACTGAGGCCAGATTGGTGAAGAAATTTTCACAATGCCATACAAGTAGTCAGTAAGTGGCAGACACAAATTTCTAACTCAGTCCTTGTTCAAGCTGTTAGTTCCTAACTCTTAACAGTGCACCAAGCTGCCACAGGGGCAAGTCTTTGCTGCAGGCTCAAGGATGAGTTTTAAGACAACAAATAAAAGCGTTAATGGAAGCCAATGTCATTAAATCTAAATTTAAATTATGTGCTCTAACATACTAGGAGCATCTCTGGATCTAGGTAAGGAGGAAAGGGAGAGGAAAGCTTAACAACATAAGAAGTAAATGAGATTCAGACATGAAAATCATCCATGGAAATCATCTGTGAAAATCAGATATGAAAGTGTATGAAAATCTGAAGTGCAAAGAAAGAGTTGCTCGTACAATCACAACTTTCTGTTTTTCTTTACAATGTTTGGGGAATATAGTGTGTGTGTGTGCACGTGTGCACACGTGCATGTGTGTGTGTTTGTTCAGATGAACATGCGTATGCATGTGCTCTAGTGAGTGCATTCACACACATGATAATGGACCCCACCATATTAACCCTAACTCCAAACCTAATCAAAACTAATACCAGATTAATCTTTCTAGGTTATTAATAAAGGCTCTCAGTCTACATAGATTGATTTTATGCAAAATTTCTGTATTAAAATAGGTTTCTTTTTCATGTACATATACATTTGATATGATTTAAGACATTCTGCATAGAGATCTCAAATATTTATTTTAAAATTTATTTCTAGTTATTCACTATTTTTACATGGGAAAAAGTTCCCATTTATTTATTTATTTAGAGACGGAGTTTCACTCTTGTTGCCCAGGCTGGAGTGCAATGGCGCAATCTTGGTTCACTGCAACCTCTGCCTCCTGGGTTCAAGCAATCCCCCTGCCTCGGCCTCCCAAGTAGCTGGGATTACAGGTGCCAGCTTCCATGCCCTGCTAATTTTGTATTTTTAGGAGAGATGTGATTTCACCATGTTGGTCAGGCTGGTCTCAAACTCCTGACCTCCGGTGATCCACCCGCCTCGGCCTCCCAAAGTGCTGGGATTACAGGCATGAGCTACAGCGCCCAGCCAAGTCCGTGTTTTAAATTGTTTGGATGTGGCCGGGCGTGGTGGCTCACACCTGTAATCCCAGCACATTGAAAGGCCGAGGCAGGCAGAGCATGAGGTCAGGAGATGGAGACTATCCTTGCCAACATAGTGAACCCCGTCTCTACTAAAAATACAAAAATTAGCTGGGCGTAGTGGCACGCGCCTGTAGTCCCAGCTACTTAGGAGGCTGAGGCAGGAGAATTGCGGAGATTGCAGTGAGCAGAGATCACACCAATGCACTCCAGCCTGGGTGACACAGCGAGACTCCGTCTCAAAAAAAAAAAAAAAAAATTGTTGGATGCATATACATAGAAATTCAATTAATTTTTATATGTTGACTTTTGATTTAGCAAACTTGCCAAACTCTCATATTAATACTAATAATTTATCTGTAGATTCTGTTGGATTTTCTATACATACAATCATATATAATTTGTGAGTGAGTGACAATAATTTCATTTCTTCCTTCCTAGTTCTTATACCATTTGTTTCTTTTTCTTGCCTACAACACTGGCTAGGCCACAGTACAATTTGAAAAGAAGTGACAATAGTAGGCATCCTTGTTTTGTTCCCGATTTCAAAAGAAAAACTTTCAACGTTTTGTCAATAAGTATAAGGTTTGCTTTGGGGATGTGTAGATAGATCAGATTCATAGAGTTCCTCTCTATTCCTTTTTTGATAAGATTTTTATAAATCATGAGTGGGAGTCAAATTTTATTCAATGATTTTTTGACATTTATTGGGATGGTCATATTATTTCTCTCTTTTAATCTGTTACTGTAATGAATTACATGGGTTGATTTTCTAATATTAAACCAAACTTTGCAATGTCAAATAAAACCAGACTGATAATTATGTTATCCTTTTTATATATTACTGGAATAAGTTTGCTAACACTTCGTTTATGATTTTGCATCTATATTCATGAATGACAATTACATACTCTGTAATTTTCCTTTCTTTTATAATGTGTTTATTAGGATTTTGTATCAAAATATACCAGCTTCATATTCTCAGGAAGAATTTGTATAAGATTGATGTTGTTTCTTCTTTAAATATTTGGTAGTTCTTACCAGTAAACCCATCTGGACCTACAGGTTTTGTTTTTTTGTTTTTTGTTTTTAATGGAAAAGATTTAAATTGCCTCTCTCAGTTATGAATTGTTATAGGACTATTTCATTTTTCTATTTCTTCTTGTGTTCATTTTGGTATATTGTAATTTGGAGAAGAAATTTGTCCATTTTTTTCTCAATTTTTATATTTATTGGCCTTAAGTAATTCATGAATCTTGTTTCTTTCTTTAATGACTGCAGGATCTATACTGATGCCTTCTTTTTCTTTCATGATACCATTTGTTTGTGCTGCTTCTTTTCTTTTTCTTTTTTTACTCAGTTTCACCAGAAGTTTATCAGTCTAATGTCTTCAAAGAAACAACTGTTAGCTTTCTTGATGTTCTCTGTTTCCTGTTTCATGAAGGCTTGCTTTACTATTTCTTTGGTTTTAATTTGCTATTCTTTTTCTGTTTATTTGAGATCATGCTTGGGTGATGAATTCTCATTCTTCTTTTTTTTTTTTTTTTTTTTGAGACGGAGTCTTGCTCTGTCACCCAGGCTGGAGTGCAGTGGCGCGATCTCGGCTCACTGCGAGCTCCGCCTCCCGGGTTCACGCCATTCTCCTGCCTCAGCCTCTCCGAGTAGCTGGGACTACAGGCGCCCGCCACCACGCCCGGCTAATTTTTTGTATTTTTAGTAGAGACGGGGTTTCACCGTGGTCTCGATCTCCTGACCTCGTGATCCGCCCGCCTCGGCCTCCCAAAGTGCTGGGATTACAAGCGTGAGCCACCGCGCCCAGCCTCTTCTTTTTTAAAATATACATTTTATGGTTATAACTTTCCTCTAAATACTGCTTCACTTGCATTCCACAAGTTTTAATATCTTGTATTTTTATAATCATTCAGTATAAAATTTCTTCTAAATTTTATAATTTCTTTTTTGACAACTGATTTTTATAACTATTTTCAAATATGTAGGATTTTCTATTACATTTTTCTTATACATTTCTAGCTTGATTTTATTGCAGTTAGAAAACATACTCTGATTCCAACTCATTGAAATTTATTGAGATTTGTTTGTGACTTAGCTTACAAAGTAAATGCTCCATGGATGCTTAATTCAAAATGTGATTCTTGGGTGATATATAGCCATCCGGAAGGTAAAGTTTGCTGGTAGTGTTTCTCAAGCCTTATATATCTTTACTGATTTTTTAGATTGTACACTAAAACCCCCCATTATGGTTGTAGATTTATCTATCTCCTGTAGTACTTATACCAATTTCACCTTATTTTTTGAGGCAATTTTGTTAAGTTATACTAATTTAGAATTTTTATATATTACTAATGAATCGGGTTTTTTTACATCATTAAAAGTGACTTTCTTTAACTGTGTGATGATGTTTTTTGCCCTAAGTAGTTTGTCTAATATTAATAGACATCAGTTTTATTTTAGGTAGCATTCACATTATATATCTTTTTCATTTTTTATCTATCAACTTTTCTGTATCTTCATGTTTTTGTTTTGTCTCTTGGGTTTTGTCTTTTATTTTTTATTCAGCCTGAAAATCTTTGGCTTTAGTTCTTTGCCCTTAGGACATTTAGTTCATTTACATCTAGTATATTTATGATAATAATTTTGTATTTAAGTTTACTATGTTTTCACCCTCTTTTTGTCCCATACATTTTATACTCCTTTTCCACTCCTTTCTTTCCTTCTTTTGTATTAATTTGCTTATTATTCTATCTTTTTTTGTTAATTTATAATTTATACTCTTTTACTAGTCTCTTAGTTGTTCCCCTAGAGTACAACTGACTTATCAATTCTAATGCTGTATGGTACTATCACTCTCACTCTGAACCAAAATAAAATCTCAGAGCACTTTAATTTCATTTACTCTCAGCTTGACCTATATGCAATTCTTGTAAATTTTAATTCTTTATGTATTTTAAACCACATAAGGAATTGTTACTGTTGTTTAATGTTATTATCATCCGTTTAAGTTTACTCACACATTTGCTATTTTCATTGTCCTTCCTGCATCTTCAATTTTACTTGTGGGATTATTTTCTTTTACCTGAAAAGATCAGGTAAATATTTGCCATTTATTTCCTTTGACGTGGATCTACTGATAGCCAATTATCTCAACGTTCATTTGTCTGCAAATATTTTTTATTTTATATACATTCTTCTTTTTTAGAGACAGGGTCTCACTACGTGGCCCAGACTGTTTTCAGACTCATGGCCTTAAGTGATTCTCCTGCCTCAGCCTCCTGACTAGCTGAGATTACAGGAGCAAGCCACCAATGCCCGGCTTATTTACATTTTTGAAAGATGTGTTACTGCATGATTTCTCGACTTTGGCACGCTTTATATTTTTGGCCAGATTTATTTAGCCCAACTGTTGTTGGGGCTGTCTTGTGCATTGTAGGACATTTAGCAGTTTCCTTGACCTCTACACATGAGATGACAGGATCACTTCCCTTCTCAGTTGTGTCAACTAACAATATCTCCTGGGGAGCAAAATTACCTTGGTTGGGAACAACTGGTCTACTGAATATAGAATTCTAATTTCATTTAACATATTTAAGATATAATTTCATTGTCCTCTGGCTTTCACTATTACCATTGAAAAGTCAGCTATATGTCCAATGTTTGGTCTTAGGTACTCTCACCGGCTTTATTTTTTTGAGACAGTCTCACTCTGCTTTGAATGACTTTTAACATTTTTATCTTTGATTTTGGTGTTCTGTTTTGTCACAATGATGGCTATAGTTGTGAATTTTTCTTTATTTGGTTTGGAATTTGTTGGGCTTCTTGAGTCTGTGAATGAGGCCTTTCATACGTTTTGAAAAGCAGCCATTAACTCTGTTTTTCTATTGAATTATTTTGAGATATACGTTACATAAAATTTACCACTTTAAAGTGTATTAGTCAGTGGCTTTTAGTATATTACTATGTTGTGCAACCAACATCATGGAATTGTGTAGTATGTGGTCTTGGTGTCCGGGTTCTTTCAACTAATATAATGCTTTCAAAACTCACTCACGTTGTAGCATGTAATTTCATTCCCTTTTCGGTTAAATGATATTCCATTGTACGGAAATACCACATTTTGTTTATCCATTCATCAGTTTATAGAAATTTAGGTTATTTCCACCTTTGGGCTATTGTGAATAATACTGCTAAGAACATTCATGTACAAGTTTTTGTGTGAACATACATTTTCAATTACCTTGGATATATACCAATAAGATAATAATTGCTGAGTCATATAGTAATTCTAGGTTTAACTTTTTGAGAACCTGCAAGACTCTTTTCCTCAGCAGCTGCGTCATTTTACATTTTCACCAGCAATGTATGTGGGTTCTAATTTCTCCAGGCTCTCACCAACATTTGTTATTTTGTACTCTTTTATTTTTTATTTATTTATTTTTTTTTTGAGACAGAGTTTCACTCTTGTTGCCCAGGCTGGAGTGCAATGGCTAGATCTCGGCTCAATGCAACCTCCACCTCCCAGGTTCAAGCAATTCTCCTGACTCAGCCTCCTGAGTAGCTGGGATTACGGGCATGGGCCACAACGCCCTGCTAATTTTGTATCTTTAGTAGAGACAGGGTTTCTCCATGTTGGTCAGGCTAGTCTCGAACTCCCGACCTCAGGTAATTTGCCCGCCTTGGCCTGTCAAAGTGCTGGGATTACAGGCATGAGCCACCACTCCTGGCCTATTTGTACTCTTTTAAATTAAAGCCATCTTAGTGTGTTTGAAATGGTGACTCATTATTATTTTGATTTGTATTTTCCTAATGACTAATAATGTTGAACATCTTTTCATATGTTTATTGGCTATTTATGTATCTTCTTTGGAGAAATGTCTATTCAAGTCCTTTGTCCATTACTAAATTGGGTTATTTGGTTTTTTATTATTGAGTTGTAAGAGTTCTTGATATATTCTGGACACTAGATCCTTACCATATTTGCAAACATCTTTTTCCCATTCTGTGGGTTGTCTACTAACCCCAGTGAACCAATAATGCATCATTGCACTCCAGCCTGGGCAACAAGAGTGAAATTCCATCTCAAATAAATAAATAAATAAATACATACATACATACATACATACATACATAAAAATGGCGAGAAGGAAAGGAGATCTGTCTCAGCATTTAGTGTAAAATTTTTAGTTAATCACACTGTTTTAATAATGAAACTCCCTTCTTCATTTGGAACAGGTGTCCCCTAGTTCAACAACCAAAATTTCATCCACCCCAGAGAGTATACTTCCAGCTTTCTGTTCAGGTGAGGAGGGAGGATTTGCCCCCATTGACCAGAGCTGAGTAGGAAATATGAGTGACAAACTTCTTCTAATTGGACTTTCAACAAATCCTCCTGTTTTAGACCCATTTTGCCACCTTCTTCCAAAGCTTCCAGGGGCCTGCTAATTGTGGCAGTTCTGCAATATAATTTGGGTTGTTTCTTGGTTTCCCTTATTGCCAATTTAGGATCAAACCTCTCAATTCTGTTAGGTAGCTTACCGTTCATGAATGTTATTTTCAGCTTTCACAAAAGAAATGTTATGTTCTTGTTTGCTTCCTTATTCTTGATGATTTTCAGCAATAATTTTTAAGAAATCCATTTACTGTCTTTTTAATAAAATTTCATGAGGAAACAAATACAAACGTGTGTGTCTCCCATCCTTAACCAGAAGTCCATCTTTTTCTCTCTTTAAAATTCTGATATAGAAAAAACAATAACAGGCCAGGCACGGTGGCTCACGCCTGTAATCCCAGCACTTTGGGAGACTGAGGTGGGTGGATTACCTGAGGTCAGGAGTTCAAGACCAGCCTGGGAAACATGGTGAAACCTCATGTCTACAAAAAAAAAAAAAAATACAAAAATTAGCTGGGCATTATGGTGGGTGCCTCTAATCCCAGCTACTCAGGAGGCTGAGGCAGGAGAATCACTTGAACCCCAGAGCCGGAGGTTGCAGTGAGCTGAGATTGTACCATTGCACTCCAGCCTAAGCAACAGAGCGAGACTCAGTCTCGAAAACAACAACAACAACAATAAATAAATAAACAAAATTTAAAAAAGTCTGTGGCCAGTGTATATCATCTTATGGTGAAATATTATTCTATGCATCCAAAGGCAGAGTGCGTCAGCTATAGCCGTTCATTCCAGCAAGAGTGTGACATTCGTAGGGAAAAGCTTTTTGCTATTCGACTGCTATCATTGAATTGGATGTATGCTGAACCATTGACCTCTAAGATTGGTGGCAACCTGGAGATTTCCTGATTCTAGGATCTGTGCTGTGATCTGACACATGTTTTCTGGCTACATCAAGTAGTTGTTTCTAGGCTTTGTTCAAATCTTTTTCCTTTCCTTGTGTGACTGGCTGTATCTGTCTCTATAATGCCACCATATGCAAGTTGATATGGTTTGGCTTTGTCCTCACCCAATTCTCATCTTGAATTGTAGCTCCCATAATGCCCACGTGTTGTGGGAGGGACACAGTGGGAGGTAATTGAATCATAGGAGTGGCTTCCCCCGTACTGTTCTTGTGGTAGTGAATAAGTCTGATGAGATTTGATGGTTTTATAAGGGGTTTCCCCTTCCACTTGATTCTCATTCTCTCCTGCCTGCCTCCGTGTATGATGTGCCTTTTGCCTTCCACCATGAATGTGAGGCCTCCCCAGCCATGTGGAACTGAGAATCCATTAAACCTCTTTTTCTTTATAAATTACCCAGTCTCGAGTATGTCTTTATCAGCAGTGTGAAAATGGACTAATATATAAGTGAATCATACATTTTGGTGTCAAATATTTCTTGCTTTTCCCATATAGTACAGCAAAGAAGGATATTAGCTAGAGGAAGCAAAGAACTGGATGGATGATCCAACCATCTGCCAAAAGATAAATTCAAATAAGGTTATCAGTAACAAGTAAGATCAAACAGAAATAAACAAGATGATTCCTTCTCCTGAAAGACTGATAGCCATACTGAGTAAAGCTAAGGAAAGGGAGAATGTCACGTGTGGAGCTTGTGGCAGCAGAAACAAGTACAGACACTATGGCAAAGCCACTGAAGGAGATCTGACTGCATTAATGAGCCATTTTATTAAATGGGTAGTTGGCAGGAAAAAAAGCTTGTTCAATAAGTTGGCAACACCAAGTTAAAGAGAGAAGTTAAGCAGGTCATTAAGACACCACAGTCACTAATATTTAGAGCTTGAACATAGTATGAATTGGTTGTCTACAGAGAGTTAGAAAAGGTGCCAAGACACATAACTGAGTGATGGCCAATCAAGGGTGTTTTGTTTCTTTCTGAAACAAAGCTGGGAACGATGTTTTTGTTGTTGTTGTTGTTGTTGTTTTTAATGTAGAACTGGTGGGGTCAGTAAGATATTGCTGCCACATCTAGTATTTTTTTTTAATTTTTGTCAATATCATATGGAGGCATGCTGTTACCTATAAATTTACCTATAATTTCTAAATTTAAAAGGAATCCTCAAAATAATCAGAAGAAAATTCAGCAGATACTATTGAGATCTCTTTTTGCTCTGTTGATCAATTTATTTCTTCAATCAGTAAGTTAGTGGTGCTTTCTTTTCCTTTGATTGGCAGTGTTTCATCAGATCTTCTGGAATACTTCTACTTAGGAGTAAGATTTCTAACTAATTAAAGTGAATAAACATGTTTCTTTCAAAAGAATGTACTGTGTTACATAGAAAACAGGGCTTGAAAGGAATTGTTAAGCACCATTCGCCTTATTAATACGTTTTTTTTTTGGTGCTGTCAAGGGCATTGGGAACTTCAGTCCTTTGCAGTAGAATTCTTAGCTTCTAGGTGAGCGTGCCTCTAGGCTGGAATAATTTAGTCACCTGGCTTTCCTGTAACTCTTATTATTTTTGGCTTCATGAGGTAGTATTCATGCAGAAGTGGTCCTTTTCCATTCCCCAAAAATCTTCTGTAGGACACTGATAATCTCTCTTCTTTCCCTACTTGTCTACATGAAGTGTGCAAAAATCTCTGGTCATACCCAGATTTTTATACAAATAAGTAGGTTACAGTTAATAGTCCAATTTTGCTTTTTTTCCCAAATAATTTGGGGTTTAAGATTGTTATTTCTTGGGTTATCAGGAGATAGCTCTCCCTTGAAACTAGCTTATTAGATGTGAACAGTTGGTACTGCTTTTTAATAATTCTGGTGAGGAAAACATTGTAAATTATCCTAGAGTCAAATGTGATATAATTATTATAGGTCACTTTCACTATTTAAAACATTGAGTTGATTATATTTAAATCAAAAAAGATATTAAAGGTGAATAGATTTCACATATTAAAACCTCAAACCACATGCATATAATGCTTTTTAGTGCCCACAAACACCAACCAGAAAGTGTGTGATTAGGTTCACATTTTCAAGCACCTTTATTTGTTTCCTCTTAATTCACCTAATCACTTTGACAGGGAAGAAATGGGGAGGGGGGGCGGCTTCAAAAAATTTCCACAATGGACCATGAGTTATTTAAATCCATCTCACAGAATCCATTTCCCATGCACTGAAAGCCCTGTGACATTTCCAGAACTGCTGTTTACTTTGGGATGTGAGAGATGTTAAAATTCTTTGTGTTTAAACCACAACATTTATGAGTGGCATGAGACAAAGACTCATGGCAGGTTGTAAGTGGTTGGGCAATCCCTACCGGAAGGAAACAGGCTATTGAATTACTGGACTCAGGAGCAGGCAAATCCATCTGGGTTGGCAAGCCCAGGAAAGGCTGCCAAGAAGGACTTAGAACCACTCTTCACCCTTCCCTGCCTGAGTATACTCATCCAAAGGCCCCTGTGTGTCTATCTTCATTAGGGCAAAGAGATCAAATCCCAAATTTCATAAAGGAGAATGTTAATGCTATGGTTACAAGCTTTTACACAAAGAAAAATACCTGCTACATAGACATTCAAGGAAAACATCTTGTGTTTATCAACTACCTTGTGCTTATATTTTTTATTGTTTTATCCATATGTTTTCCTAAAGTATGGCCCTGAAATTCACTGATCTTTACAATGCCTTATTATAATAGGAACAGTCTAAGAATTATTTTCTTTCTTTACAAATAAAAAATGAAAGATGAAATTCACTTACCTAAGTTCATATACTAAGTTCCTCCCTAGAAACACCTCTAGCCCTTCAGCCATATTAGACTCCAATGAGAAGAAACTGATCATCTTTCTTTTTTTTTTTTTTTTGAGACGGAGTCTCACTCTGTCACCCAGACTGGAATGCAGCGGCACAATCTTGGCTCACTCAGCCTCCTAGGTTCAAGCGATTCTCCTGCCTCAGTCTCCCAAGTAGCTGGGACTACAGGCGTGTGCCACCACGCTCGGCTTATTTTTTGTATTTTTAGTAAAGACGGGGTTTCACCATGTTAGCCAGGATGGTCTCGATCTCCTGAGCTCATGATCTGCCCACCTCAGCCTCCCAAAGTGCTGGGATTACCAGGCGTGAGCCACCACACCCGGCTGATCATCTTTCTTAAATAACAAAATATGGTAGACTTTAAATTAGGACATAATGGCAGTAACATAATTTTTTATTTTGCATTTTCAAGGCCAACTTAATTTTTGAGTAAGGATTCCAATGCATTTGATTAGCAATATGAAAGTTATATCCCTGAAAGGGAAACAAATTGATTCATATTTTAAAGAAGTCATGGGGCATCCATTTTTCTAGTAGGCGGTCAAAAGTCATTATATCCTCATTATTAAATTCTTATCCAGATTACAGGATGTAAAATTTAAATTAAAAGAAGGAAACTTTTGGATGTTGATGGCTCAGTATTTCTTTTTTTTTGAGACGGGGTCTCACTCTGTCACCCAGGCTGGAGTGCAGTGGCACGATCTTGGCTCACTGCAACCTCCATCTCCCGGGTTCAAGCGATTCTCCTACCTCCCCTCTCAAGTAACTGAGACTACAGGCAGCCACCACCACGCCTGGCTGATTTTTTTTTTTGTATTTTTAGTAGAGACGGGGTTTCACTATGTTGGCCAGGCTGCTCTCAAACTCCTGACCTCCACCCATCTCAGCCTCCCAAAGTGCTGGGATTACAGGCATGAGCCACCGCTCCTGGCTAGTATTTACATTTTTAAAAAGATAGAGGAATAGATCTGCGCTTACACATGTGTTTGATTTTCCACAAAGGCACCAAAACAGTCCAACAGGAATTTAAACAAATGGTGCTAAAGTAACCAGAGAGCCATATGGAAAAATGAATCTAACCCCTGATTCATACCAAACAAACAATAATTAGAGATAGCTCACAAGCCACATAAAAAACAGCTAAAATCAAAGGGTTTTAAATGAAAATATAGGAGAATATCATCATGACTTGGGGGTAGGCAAAGGTTTCATAAGATAGGTCATAAAAAAGCAATAACCATAAGAGAAAAAAATTTGTATATATTAGACATCATCAACATTTAAAACTTCTGCTCATCAAAAGATGCCTTTGAGAAAACAGGCAAACCACACACTGAGAGAACACATTCAC
This sequence comes from Symphalangus syndactylus, assembly GCF_028878055.3. Lineage (NCBI taxonomy): Eukaryota > Metazoa > Chordata > Mammalia > Primates > Hylobatidae > Symphalangus > Symphalangus syndactylus. Next base: position 26,096,408 of record NC_072437.2, on the reverse strand, counting down.
TAAGAATATATCTGATAACAGCCTGGTATAGAAACAGCTCCTACAAAAACAAAGAAACAACTCAATAGAAAAGGAGCAAAAAATGTGGACAGGCACTTCACAAAAGAAGGTATTTGAATGGGCAATAAGCATATGAAAAAGTGCTCAGCATCATGAAGTTATCAGGGAAATAAAAATTAAAATCACAGTAAGATATCATTGAATACCTATAAGAATGGCTAAAACAAGAGACTGATAACATCAAACGTTGGCAAGAATGTAGTGTACCTGAAAGTTTCACGCATGGTTAGTGGGAATATAAAATAGTACACTTTGAAAAATGGTCAGGTAATTTCTTATAAAACTAAACATACACTTACCTTCCCACCCAGTAATTCTGATCCTAGATATTTACCCATGATAACATGTTCACAAAAAAACTTGTACAAGAATGTTCATAGCAGCTTTATTTGCCCAAAACTGGGAATAGCTCACATGTTAATCTGCAGAAAAATGAATAAACAAACTGTGATATCTTCAGATACTGGAACTCGACTCAGCCAAAAAAAAAAAAAAAAAAAAAAGAAGACATGAACTGCTTATATGTGCAACAACATAGATGAGTCTTAAAATATACTGAATGAAAGAAGCCTTATACAAAAGACTACATGCTGTTTGAGTCTATCTAGATAAAGTTCTAGAATAGATAAAACTAGTCTACTGTGGAAAACATAAGAAAAACAGGGGGAGTGGGATCGACTAGGAAGGAGTATGAGAGAACTTTCTAGAAAGATAGTGTTTGTTTCATTTACACAGATGTATGCATTTGTCAAAAGTCAGTGAATGTACACTTAAGATTTATACATTTCATTGTATGTAATTTTTACATCAAAAGAAAAATTAAATATTAATATCTAGCTAGTGATATGCTTGCTGAAGGATTTAGGAGAAATTGTACTGAGGCCTGCAATTTATTTTAAAATATTCCAAAAAAACAAAAGATGGATAGAGGGAGGGAGAGGGGTAAGGAGAGAGACAGAGCGAGAGAGCAAAGCAAATAAAATGTTTATGGTAGAATGTAGGTGTTGGGTATGATATACAGGGTGTTTATTGTAAAATTCAACATTGCTATATATTTTATAAAGTTTTATGAGAAAATGTTGGGGAAAACAAAAGTAGATTTTTAGAAGAAAGAACCAGTTTTCAATAATCTTTAGATATAACACTCCCCTAATACATTTCACAGAATTGTTTTCCAATGGGACTATTTGATAATAAATAACTAATTTGTTCAATCCGTTAAAAAATAAATCACACCGGTACCTTGAGTCTCTTCTAGTAATTGTACAGGTATAAGAAGGTGGAGGGGAAAGCCTGTAGGTCAAATAAATTAGGAAGTATTTATTGAGCTTTTACTATCTGCCTACCCGGTGGGATACAGAGACATCCAATACTTTTACCTGCAGGGGCCACACTCTCACTGGGCAGCCATGAAGAATGAAGCAAAGGTCAGGCCTGCGGGCAATGCAGGGTAAGGATAAGGACCCACACGCTCAGCAGTACCTTCAAGGCCCCAACCCTGCTTCTCCCCTCCACTCTGATCTTCTCTCTTTCTCCCACCACAGGTCCCTCTACCCAGACTTCTGGCTCTGTCTGCCAGGCTCTCCTCCCCAGCACCAGGCTTGAGTATTCCGCCTCATTCACCAAGCCTCAGCCCCCGCCCATTTCCTCAGGGACATGCTCCCTGACCCAGAGCAGATATCACGTTCTTTGTTATACAGTTTTAGAGTACAGTAGTCCTTTATTAGAGAGCATTTGATTCAGTTTATAATTACATGGTCACTGAGGGATCGTTTGGGTAATGTGTGTCTCCGCTACTAGATTTTCAGCTCCATGAGAAAAAGAACTATATTTCCTTTTTAATTCTCATTATGTCCCCAGCAATTTAGCAGCATCTGCTATGTAAAAGGTTACATATGAAAACACACGGGAAGCATTGGGTGTTTTTTTTTTTTTTCCTTTAAATAGGAAAGAAAAAGAAGAAGAAAACATGGTTATAACCATGTGAAGCTACTGCCAGGACAATATGTTAATAAAATAAATTTAAGAAAAGATTTGTTAAAATCAAAAGAGGAAAGATATTTGTAGAATTATAAAATCTTACGTGGGAAGGGATATTGTGGGTCATCTGGTCCACCTAAGCTTAACTATACTCCTGTCAAATTTATGAATATCTTTAGTAAATATCTTTAGTTATTTTACATTTTTAAAAATAACTTTTTATATCAAACTGTTAAAAACTTGAAAAACCAAATCAATTCTCCATCTTCAGAAACTGATTATTATATAAAGCATTTAGTATAATGCATGATACACAGTGATAGTTATAATAACTACTACTAGTAGGAGTATTACCAGGAAACCTCCAAGTTGTAGTGCATTATTTTGATAAGAACATGGGTTTTGGATCATTTAAAAAAGGGGATTAAATTATAACTCTGCCTCTAAATGGCAATATATCTTTGAGCAATTTGCCTAATATCTCCAAACCTAAGGGTTTTTTTTTCTCCTGGCATTCAATAAACGGTAGCCAATCATTGTTATAATATAACAACAACAGCGAGGATGAATAAGAATCTGTGTTTATTCTCAAAGCGCTCACAGCTCAGCAGGGACATGGGTACAAACTCCAATTCTGCGCAGTAAATGCAACAATGGAAGCATGCCACCAAGAATGAGAGAGTGACTCTTAGGCCTGGTCTACTGGGGGAGGAAAGAGTTTTGTTTAAAAAGTAATTAAAAGGAATTCTCCAGGCTAATTAAGCAAAAAAGGCATCCTCGGTGGAAGAACACTGCCATGCGTGCTTGCTATGATCCAGCAGAGTATTCCAAGGTGGGGCATGGCCGGAGATGGGTTGAAGATCCTGGGATACCTTTTGTGTCATGATAAAATACACAGATTTCATGCTGCAAGTAATGAGGAGCCCGTGAAGGGTTTTAAAGGGGTAGAGAAACAATCAGGCTTATCTTTTAGGAAAATCAGCTGGGGAATCATATTAGAAGGGGTGAGCCCTGGGGCAGGAAGACCAGTCAGGCTAGTGTGATGGAAGAGGTGATGAGGGTCTAAACTGGGAAGAGTAGTGTGGGCCTGGAGAGGTGAGAATGACTCATGGCAGTTCAGAAAGAGTGTCAACAAGATTGAGTGATGAGGAGTACAGAGGGAAGAGAGCCATCCAAGATGACTCAGGAACACTCATAACTCGCTTGGCAGACTGAGTGGGTAGACAAACAAATATGGTTCATGGTTCAGTGGAGAAAATACAGAAGGGAGCTGCGGGGGAGGTGGGGGTGAGAGGTTTAGTTGTAGACACAATTAAGGTCTCCATACCTGCGAGTCACCAGGAGAAAGGAGAAGATGTCCCATAGGCAGGTCCTGGAAATCAGAAGAACTGATTCTGGGTCAGGGAATCCCATTATGGAGCCACCAGTTGGTTCAGGGAAAGACTGTGATGTGAAAAGGGGTAAGTGCCAAGTACAGAATGCTGGGGATACCAGCCCATGAGGAGACATGGAGACGAATCGTGGAACAGGCAGAGAAATCTAGGCAAGAATGAGGCTATGGAAGCCAAAAGAATAAAGTATTTCACAAAGAAGGAACTGAGCAACTATGTAAAAGGTGCAGAGAAAACAAACAAGATAAAGAATGGGGACTGTAGTACAAAACCACTTGTCACTTTTGCCTATGGTGTTTCAGTGGAAAGGAAAGGTAGAAAAGATGGCAGTGGATGGAGAAGTAGATGGGTGGTGGACAGAGAGACTGTGATACCGTAATAGACAAGTCTATTGAGATGGTCAGTTAAAGAAGAAAAATGAAGAATATGTTTTAAATCTCCCTCAAGATATCTTTAAATACATTCGTGTACTTTCCTAAATTTGAAAAAAAAAAAAAAGTCCTTAATATCTGCTTCATCCAAGCAGAAAGATCACCTGAGGTCAGGAGTTCAAGACCAACCTAGCCACATGGTGAAACTCCATCTCTACTAAAAATACAAAAATTAGCTGGGCATGGTGACACACACCTGTAATCCCAGCTACTCGGGAGGCTGAGGCAAGAGAATCGCTTGAACCCAGGAGGTGGAGGTTGCAGTAAGCCGAGATCACGCCACTGCACTCCAGCCTGGGCGACAGAGCAAGACTCTGTCTCAAAAAAAGAAAAAAGAAAAATCACCCAAGGGACAATTTATCCTTACCCATACAAAACTTACAGCCTCAAGAGGAAGATGAGCTTTGACTACTGTTTTCTAGAGAAAATTGGTCCTAAAAATCATTACTTTGTGATGATTGGCACAATTTCCCAACACATCTTGATTAAAAGAAAATGATAGATTCCTACTTCGAGGCCCTTCATACTGCCATCTTTGCGTTGCAGTTACAAAATCTTCACCTTCTAGTTCTGTTAATGCTGGCTTTGCAATGTCCTCACACCTGTTCTTTCTCGTGCTTTCCCACGGCCCTTACAATAAAACTGTTTATTTTTTAACAACTGCATGCCTTTTTAAAAAAGTTCATATTGAAATGTCTTATCAATCTTTATCCAAAAGAGGGCGCAAATTTCTCATGAAATGTAGTGTGGTCTTTTACAAAATGTCTTTGCTGCTAGTGGTATTTAAATTTCACAGCTGCGGTAATTTAATGCAGAAACACTATTCCTGCAGCATGTGCAGGTGAATCCTGTCCTGTTGTGTGTGTGCTAATTAAGAGCCTTTTGCTTCTTTAGAGGAGTTTCAGAGAAGAGCTAAGGCTTGCTGAAGTAAAGAAGTAAGTTGAAGCTAACATTTTTCTATTCTGGGTAGCCAAATCAAATTAAGATAGAATATTTTAAAATTAAACATTAAGTGGGGGAAAAGAAAACCTCTCTGTTTACAATCTTTTAATTTTAGGATATATTTCCATTCTACCACAGATTAAAGAATGCCCAATGAAGTTAATATAGTTCAGACTTTGTGTGGGGTTGGTTAATAGCTAATCAGTTTTGGGGGGGTTGTTGGTTTTCTGTTTTGTTGCCAGAGCTGGAAACATTCATAATTCAATGAATACCTAGTATGCACGGCTCTTCTTGCATACAGGAGGCAGTATGAATTGCGAACAGAGGGGATCAAGTGAATTCCGGTCTCAGCTATTCCTGTAGCTTGAGTCCCACCATAATTTGTGTACGTTTCTGACAGGGATCATATGCCAAAGAGGTGCTGAAGTGTCATAAATATGAACTGTGCTGGGTGTCATAAATATGAACTGTGCAAATGGAAGGAAGTGCAAAGACGAAACCATTTTTCAATGGCAGTAACGTACCACAAGTTTCCCTTACTGAACAGAAATTCATTTAACCGAATTCTGTACTTGAAATATATAAATTAGGGTACAACTTCACTCCACAGAATGGCATTTCCAAATTTGAAGTCCTGTGCTTATTCTTGCTTTTGTAACTGGCTTGGATTCCAAATTCCAGGTTTTCCATCATACCTACCTGCCTGGTAATTTGCTGGGGTGCGGTAACCATGAACACTCACCTACGAGTAACAAACACTCACCTGGGTAATTCGGATTGGCTTCAGCCCCTAAAAGTGAAACCAATTCTAAGTAGCGAATCCCTGAAACTTTATCTGCCAATTGATAAGCACTGGTGGCTATCAACTAGAACCCAAAACTACATCCTTCAGTGGCAACATACAAACAGTACTGAATGAGGGCAAATGCAGAGCTAAATTCATAGTCCCTTTTGATGCACCAGTCTAAAATGACGTTGCCAAGATCTGCAGGAATTTTTGGTAGAGAACCAACATGACAACAAGAGCCAAGCATTATTTCCAGCTTTCATTTGATTACAAATCTGTGACCCATTGACAAACTGTTTCTTTCTTTCTTTCTTTCTTTTTTTTTTGAGACATGCAATGGCACAATCTTGGCTCACTGCAACCTCTGCCTCCTGGATTCAGGCGATTCTCCTGCCTCAGCCTCCAGAGTAGCTGGCACCTTACAGGCGCCCACCACCACGCCTGGCTAGTTTTTTTGTATTTTTTGTAGAGACGGGGTTTCATTATATTGGCCAGGCTGGTCTCAAACTCCTGACCTCATGATCCACCCACCTGGGACTCCCAAAGTGCTGAGATTACAGGCATGAGCCACCACACCCAACCAACAAACTGTTTCTATGAATTACCAACAAGCATTCATACCTCCTCTCCATATATGATGATAGAGTGATACAATTGATTCATCATATTGATCTCCACTTGTCAGTGGCCAAACCTGCCTCCATCATGCACCCAATGCAGCTGCAAGGTCAATGTGTGTGTTTGCTCTGAAATCCTCACACTGCATCTTGGCCAGCTTCCTCCTTTCCTGACCATAAGATCTGATCTCTTCTTCTATAGGGTAGAGCCTGGATCACATTTTCTTTTCTGAATTTCTGAGGCCATGACTCCTCCTCTTCCTCTGCCTATTGCTGTAGCCAACACCGTTGTTCTGCTGTACCCCCTTATGGCAACAACCGTAACGCCTTAGATTCCATTCCTGTAGACTCCACAGAGAAGGCGATTTTTAAGTACTCAAGTTGTTTGATAATGCTGAACTTTGTAACATTTCTCTTTTTTTTTTTTTGAGATGGAGTCTCGCTCTGTCGCTCAGGCTGGAGTGCAGTGGCACAATCTCGGCTCACTGCAACCGCCGCCTCCTGGGTTCAAGCGATTCTCTGGCCTCAGCCCCCCGAGTAGCTGGGATTACAGGCACCCGCCATCATGCCCAGCTAATTTTTGTATTTTTGTATAGATGGGGGTTTCACCATGTTGGCCAGGCTGGTCTTGAACTCCTGACCTCAGGTGATCCACTCACCTCAGCCTCCGAAACTGCTGGGATTACAGGTGTGAGCCACCGCACCCAGCCGAACTTTGTGACATTTCTAAAACCTTTTATTGCTCTCCAAGAATAGAAACCAGATCAAATGTTTGAGGACAGCAGTGTAAAAGTAGAGGGTACAAAGGAACCAAAGTCACTGGACTCTTAAAACAACACAGAAGAAAAAGTGCGGATGGTGGCATTACGATTGGATTTTGAATCTGTTTTCACCTTCAGTATTTATATTGAGACATGTGGGAATACAGTATTGTTTCAATATGCCTTCTCTCAAATGATCATTTTTTAGTTGGTACATGACTAAGAGGTTTGGTATATTCATTGGAGTAAAATTCGCGTTCTGAATTAATTTGCTTAGAAGATGAATCTGATTTTATAACAAAAATTTTAAAGGAGTCAATTAGAAAAATGTGGCTAGAAGAAAGTTGTTGCATTATTTAAGGGCTTGAATAATATATAAAGGTAAGTTAGTAATAAAAAGTTAATTACAAGATGGCTTTATTTCTTATTGAAACTGTATTTTCTACCTTTCCAGAATATTGTCCTGAGAACACTTACATATTCCTTTTTTTTTAGAAAAACTGTGGAATGAAGAAGGCACTCATTATTTTCAGCTCCCATAGTTATAATTCTCTTGTTTCCATAGAAATTTGCAACATCCCATAGAGTACAGTATTTTATTCAGCTTTCAGAAGATAATCTTGACCCTTTAACACATGTTTACTTTTGGCTGGGCAAGGTGGCTCACGCCTGTAATACCAGCACTTTGGGAGGCCGAGGTGGGCGGATCACCTGAAGTCAGGAGTTCAAGACCAGCCTGGGCAACATGGTGAAGCCCCTTCTCTGACAAAAATAGAAAAATTAGCCTGGCGTGGCCAGGCGCAGTGGCTCACACCTGTAATCCCAGCACTTTGGGAGACCGAGGTGGGTGGATCACCTGAGGTCAGGAGTTCAAGACCAGCCTGGCCAATATGGTGAAATCCTGTCTCTACTAAAAATACAAAAATTAGCCGGGCGTGGTTGCACATGCCTGTAGTCCCAGCTACTTGGGAGGCTGAGGCAGAAGAATTGCTTGGACCCGGGAGGTGGAGGTTGCAGTGAGCTAAGATCATGCCACTGCACTCCAGCCTGGGCAACAGAGGGAGACTCTGTCTCAAATAAATAGATAGATAGACAGACAGACAGATAGATTAGATAGATAGATAGATAGATAGATAGATAGATAGATAGATAGATGATAGATAGATAGATGATAGATAGATAGATAGATGATAGATAGATGATAGATAGATGATAGATAGATAGATAGATAGATAGATAGATAGATAGATAGAAAGAAATAAAAATTAGTCTGGCGTGGTGGCATGCGCCTGTAATCTCAGCTACTTGGTGGGAGCTGAGGCAGGAGAATCGCTTGAGCCTGGGAGGTGGAGGTTGCAGTGAGCCAAGATAGCACCACTGCACACCAGCCTGGCCAGCAGAGCAGAGACAGACTCTGTCTCAAAAAAAAAAGCTTACTTTTAAGAACTGCTTACATTAATTACAAAAGACCACTTTTTAGTTGTTAATATGCATTAGGTAACAAATACTTGGCATATACGCATTCTTTGAAAATATCAGACAAATAACTAAACAAAATTGCATGCTAGCTAGTGGCTGTGACTGGGAAATGAGAAGTGATGTTAATTCTTAACGTTGGCTACATTTGTCACCTGTAAAATATGATCAAGCCTGTTAGTCTAACTTAATAGCTTGAGTAATTGATATAGGGAGTGAAGTTTTATTGGGGGTTGCGGAGAGACATTGCTTTTTTCCACTGACACTGACGATACCAGTTTACTACTATGTGACACTTTTTGCCTGAACTAGAAGAGATAAGTAGGATTTTTCAAGTTTTGAGGTTTGGGTGTTCTGCTCTTGTACAGGACGTGTCATGTTTAATAAAGCTTGTTCACAACTACTGGCTTAGGAAGTGGCTTGCAGTTGACAAGTATGTGACTTGGAACACTGGGTGGAATGGCCACGTGGCCCAGTGGCCCAGGGCCCACACTGAGAATTCAGCAGCTGTGCATGCTAAATCTGGCTCTGTCATTAACCTGCCGAGGGACCTTCTACAAATGCTTAATTCCAACCATGAAAGCAAACATAGGCACCAATACCTGAGAATAGTTGTAAAGGAAATCAGGCCTTGTGCAGAAAATAAAAGGAACTCGTCTGCCTTGCCTTTCTAACACTTGTTGGAGGCAGGGAGGAATTCAGAATGACCAGGCTGCAGGTTACTGTTCTTTGCTTCTAATTAAGAGGCAACTATACGCAAGTGAGCATAATTAGGAGAAACTGGGGCAGCTGGGGCAAGTATGGGCAAAACTTAAGCCAACTTTGAAAACTAAAGGGCAAATCTCTGGAGTGGTGAGAAAGAGATTTCTCCATGGTTCTCTCTCTTGCTAGCTGCATATGTGTACAATGACCCCATCACACTCTGCATCTGAGCCTCCCTCTCTTTCTAGTTTTTTTCTTTGTTTCCCCTGTTCCTTCTTGTTTTTCCTTTGTTTGCACTGTTTGAAGGGGAGGAGGAGACAATATTCCCCCATTGCATTTTTTATTTACTTTGTCTATCACTAGAGCTAGGCAGAGCTTTTGAGACTCCTTTTGACACACTCACTTTTTTTCCACACTCACTTTTTAGACGGGAAAAATGGGCTCAATCAAATGTAAATGAACAGCAAGGTAGTGACAGCTAGAATAGATGGCAGGTCTTTTAAATGCCAGTCCAGTGCTATTTCCATACATTGCACCCAAGTTTAATGATTAAGAACAAACAATAACACTCCCAAGGCTGAAGTGACCTTATATTTTTCATATGTAAAAATGTATTCTATGTTTGTTACCTCACAACTGTGTTAGTCCATTCTCACATAGCTATAAATATCTGAGACTGGGTAATTTATAAAGAGAAGAGGTTTAATTGCTAGGTTTTGCAGGCTGTACAGGAACATGATGCTGGCATCTACTTGGCTTCTGGGGAGGCCTCAGGAAACTCACAATCATTGCGGAAGATGAAGTGGAAGCTTGCATGTCACATGGTCACATGGCCAGAGCAAGAGCAAGAGAGCGATGTGGGAGGTGCTACACACTTTTAAATGACCAGATCTCATGAGAACTCATTCACTATCACAGGAACAGCACCAAGGGGATGGTGCTAAACCATTCGTGAGAAATCTACCCCCATGATCCAATCACCTCCCATCAGGCCCTACCTCCAATACTGGGAATTACAATTCTACATGACATTTGGTGCAGACAGATCCAAACCTTATCAACAACCACAGGAGTTAGGGCAGGTGGAGCATGTGACAGCATTTAAACACCATTATTTCATGTACATGGAATTATTTGATGTAGAGTGTGAATGTATGTACTTCAAAATTCAACGTGGTTTTGAAGTATATCCACGAGTATGATTCATCTTTGGCCCAGTTTGGCCAGAAATAAAATACCGCACTGGAAATATGTATGCTACATTCACTAAATAATTTTAAAATGAGAGTTAAAGGTCATAATCATAGTTATGAACATAGATGCCAGAGCGGGTGAATCACTTGAGGTCAGGAGTTCAAGACCAGCCTGGCCAACATGGTGAAACTCCATCTGTACTAAAAATACAAAAATTAGCTGGGCGTGGTGGCGCATGCCTGTAGTTGCAGCTACTCGGGGGGCTGAGGCAGGGAATCTCTTGAACCCAGGAGGCAGAAGTTGCAGTGAGCCAAGATGGTGCCACTGCATTCCAGCCTGGGCAACAGAGCTAGACTCTGTCTAAAATAATAATAATAATAACAATAACGATAATAAAGACATAGTTATGACCACAGCAAAAAAAAAATGGTAAAACTCACATTCACATCTGTCCAGTAAGAGGTAAAGCAAACACCAGTATATATGGAGATGTAAAATCCACCCTTTAGGCTGAGCATGATGGCTCATGCCTGTAATCCCAGCACTTTGGGAGGCCGAGGCAGGTGGATCACCTGAGGTCAGGAGTTTGAGACCAGTCTGGCCAATGTGTTGAAACCCTGTCTCTACTAAAAATATAAAAATTAGCCAAGCATAGTGTCGCATGCCTGTAACCCCAGCTACTCGGGAGGTTGAGGCATGAGAATTGCTTGAACCTGGGAGGCAGAGGTCACAGTGAGTCGAAATCGTGCCCTTGCACTTCAGCCTGGGTGACAGAGCGAGACTCTGTCTCAAAAAATAAAAAAATAAATAAATAAAATCCACCCTTTTGAGAAGACTTCTGCCCTGAGACTGAGAGTCAGCCAGAGATTTTCAGGTGCTAAGTTACAAAGAATGGTGCCATTTAAAATAGGTGGAAGTGTGGAGGTACATACCACTTAGGGCTTAGCTTGATTTTCCCTAAGCCAATGAAATACAAGAGTCTTGAAAGTCAAAAGTAATTGGCTATTAGGAAAAAGAGTATAAGAAACTGGTGAGTCTAATCTGTGAGTGAAGTTACCATATACCTATTCCTGGTAGCGAAACAAACTAAAAGAAAAAATACTGCATTTTCCAAAATTCATAAAATTTCCCAAATTCATAAAGTTTATGAATTTAGGAAAATGCAGTATGTTTTTCTATTAGTTTATTTTTTCTATTAGTTTGTTTATGAATTAGGAAAATTCATAAATTTCATTCCTAAAATTCGTATTTAGGAAAATGCAGCATGTTTTTCTATTAGCTCATATTTTCTATTAGTTCATATGTTTTTCTATTCATTTCATATTAATATTGTGTGATTCCAAACTATCTGTAGAAAAATTGTTTAGTGATAAACATTTATATACATATATGCAATCGACTGTAAAAGACAAAAAAGCAATTATTTGAGGATTAATTTAATTGTTTAAAGTATAAACTGACAAAGCCTTATATTCATAAGATTTTCATTTGAAAGGATATGACATTCCTTCTTCATGTAAGAAGATTATACTCAAAAGAGCAAATACAAATTATTTTACAAATGTAAAAACATTTAGTCTGTTTTTGAGAGTTCATGCTTAACATTCTACCAGTCTTAATCATATATCCTTTTTTGACTAATAAAATTAAATTCAACAACATTTAGCAAATGCCTATAGTATACCCAATTCTATAATATCTATTATTTAATTTGTTGGATCCTCTCAATCACATCTGGAAATTAATATGAAATAATAAAATTTTATTATTTGCTTTTCTCCTCTACAGTATATGAACTCTAGAAACTCAGGAATAAACAGAGTATTTTATTCATTCAGGTTGCTTAACCAAATTTCATTGGCTGCTTTATTTAGCATGTCAAAAAAATTACACTATAATCTTTCATATGGTGTTTTGATTGGAAATAAAACACGGCTTAACTCTATAGGATTACATATATGGATGAATTGTATGGTGGGAGGCAGCTGACATAGGGCATGTTTGTTTGTCAGAAAGATTTATGCCACAAATCCTAGAGGTGTGGCAGTTATGATAATACAGGCAAAAGATGACATCAACTTTGTTCTTTAGATCTTTTTATTCATTCTTCACAAACCCTAAATCATAGAAACAGCTATTGCTTTGAACCACAAAGAGAGGTGTGTCTATTATCAGTCTGCCGTATTATCAGCATACAATTCCACTGTGATTTCCTTTCTTTTTATGTTACTATTCAGAAGTCATGTATAGAGATGACTGCATGAACCTGAATCACGAAGCCTCCTAGTAATACACTTGTAAATATTTTATTGGGGGGCATAAATATATCTTTGAGGAGAACCTAGATGAAATAGGGTAGTTTTCAACTTTTTTTTTTTTGAGATGGAGTCTCGCTCTGCTGCCCAAGCTGGAGTGCAGTGGTGCAATCTTAGCTCACTGCGACCTGCATCTCCCGGGTTCAAGCAATTCTCCTGCCTCAGCCTCCCGAGTAGCTGGGATTACAGGCATGTGCCACCACAGCCAGCTAATTTTTTGTATTTTTAGTAAAAACAAGGTTTCACCGTGTTGGCCAAGCTGGTCTCAAACTCCGGACCTCAGGTGATCCACCTGCCTCAGCCTCCTAAAGTCCTGGGATTGCAGGTGTGAGCCACTGCGCCTGGCTCAACTTTTAAATATTATTCAAATCTTGCTTCTAATTCAGATTTTTCTTCAGCATCAAACTCAGATAATTTTTCAGATTTATACATTTTTGAAAAATATTAATAACATGCAAAATGTTATTCCAATTGATATACTATTTCAACATATACTTTATGACCTAATGTGCATTAAGAAGTCACTTTTGAGTCCGGGCACGGTGGCTCACACCTGTAATCCCAGAACTTTGGGAGGCCGAGGCAGGCAGATCACCTGAGGTAGAGAGTTCGAGACCAGCCTGACCAACATAGAGAAACCCTATCTCTACTAAAAATACAAAATTACACGGGCATGGTGGCACATGCCTGCTATCCCAGCTACTCGGGAGGCAGGAGAATCACTTGAACCCGGGAGGTGGAGGTTGCAGTGAGCCGAGATCGCACCTTTGCACTCCAGGCTGGGCAACAAGAGCAAAACTCCGTCTCAAAAAATAAAAGAAAAAAAGAAGTCACTTTTGGGTCCCAGTTTCCTCATTTGAAAAATTGAATTAGGTAACTTTTTAAAGGTCCTTTCTAACTTCAGCATTCTAGAAATAAAAATATATACCTGAGTTTGATGTCCTTTAAAATAACAATATTTTTTATGACTACTTAAAAACCATTGGTTTTTAAATATTTTCACCAGAAAATGACATAAACATGAGAAGGAGCGTCCACAGCCCAGTAAATGATACCCACTGCAGAACATCCCCAACTCAGGATGGCAGGGAAGAAGGGTGGGCGCTCACTGGCAGAATGTTCCCATTCAAGTCACTGGGCCAGCTCCGTTTGGCTGAGAGCACGAGCCAGAGCTCAAAGCACGCAGAAGACAGATTTAAGAATTCTCTAATGAACTCTTCTTACGGTGTGTGTGGACTCAAAGAAAAATGTTCCAGACCCAAACTAACACAGTGAATGAGCCTTGCTCAGGACACCATTAAACAGCATATTATTGAACTTCAATTCACTTACTGCAAGATCTAGACATATACTGAAATGAAGTAAGGAAACTAGGTACCCTGTTCAAATAATTCTGATTATAAAAGCAATTTTCCTGAAAAAATCAAGTTATTCAGAATTGTCTTAATGCATTTTGTGCATGTTCGTTCACACACTGTAGATACTGACTGTACCCTGTTCACAAACTACAAAGAGTTGTCTTGGTGGCAACTTCTCACAAGGAGTGGAGACTCTAGAACTGAGCTGGCTACATTGAAACCTCACCTCCACCACCTTCCAGAGCAAGTGAATTAATCTCTCTGTGGTTCAGTTTCCTTTTCTGTACAATGGGAATGAAAATAGTACCCCACTGCATGGAGTTTTTATTAAATAGTATCTATTGCATGGAGTTGTTAAAAGGTACCAAGATCAGTGTTTATTAGATAGAAATAAGAGAATGCCTACATTCTGAAGAAAAAAAAAAAACTCTCAAAATGAAGCACTAGCTTATAGGTATGTTTTTGTAAGAACATGCATTTTTAACCCTGAAATAATTCATTTTAAACTTCCTCTGGTTTTCTCCACAATGTGAGCCACATGGTAACTTGGGACTTCTGAGTAGTTTGGAATAAACTTTGCACCTGCTGTATTGTGAGGACTAGGGAGAGGAGCAGGTATCTGTATTTGGTAACAGACACTAGACTGTATTGCTTCCCACTCCTTACACCTGGTCATTGAGAAAACCGAGGGCTATGGAAATCATTCACTCTGTCCTCAGTGTCCTCTGCTCAGCTTCTTGTCCCAGTGCTGTCTCCCCTTGATTTCCCGCTTCTTCTCTCCTTTATCTTTGTTTCTTGCCCCTTGCTATTCTCTTTGCAATTTCTGTTCCCCTTACTCTCTCTGCCTTGTCGTTGGTCACTTCTTTCATTTATTTTTACTTTTTTAGAGACAGGCAGGCTGGTCTTGAACTCCTGGCTCATGCTCCCGAAGAGCTGGGACTACAGGCAGCTGGCTAACTTTTTTTTTTTTTTTTAAGAGATGGAGGCTCTCCCTGTGTTACTCAGGCTGGTCTGGAACTCCCAGGCTCAAGTGATCTCACTGCCTCAGCCTCTGGAGAGGCTGAGAGAGATTACAGGCACCCAGCTGTTCACCCTTTTAAATTGAACTGGCCTCTGGTTTTATTTCTCACTTTCCTTTGCAGGCCCCTCACCCCCCACCACCTTTGCTCCCCTGGACTATCCTCTGCTCTGACTTCCTGGTTTCCCTCCCTCTGCCCTCACTCTGGGCACCAGCCCCTTCCGTGTTGGCATTTGACTCCACACTTTCTGCTTTCCTACTTTGAGATGTGCAATACACTTCAGCCTTACTCACTTACTGCTGTTAGCCTAACCGATTAACACCACTTTTATGAAAAATGTAATTTTATCTCTTTAAAGAGACACAAGGAAATGAGAGGCATGAGTGAACTGAATAATATTCATTATTTACTAAGCGTCCAGTACGTTCCTGTCCTTCATATACATTGTCTCGAATCTTCACAACGCCTTTGAAAGAAGCTGTCATTTTGTCCCGCTTTATACTTGAAGAAGTGATGCTGAGTGAGATTAGGTGACCTGTCCAAGGTCATTCAGAGGTAGAATTTTATCTCACATCTTTCTGGTTACATCATCTACCCTCTGTCCGCTATATCTCCCTGACTCTTAAGTGAATGAAACTACCATGCTTTATCACATGTTTCTCCTAAACAGAAGGAAAGAGTGACAATAAGTCTACATGTAGAGATTTCAGATTTTCTCCACGCACTGCCTCCCACATACACATCTATACAGACGCCACCTTTAAATTTAGCAAAGGAGGGAGGCAGAAAGTGAGTGGGAATAAAACAGTAAAGACACCAAAGGAAAACTGCTTCTCTCCTCTCCTTGATGTTATCTGTGAATGACTGAGTTCATTAGGAATCCTAGACTCAGGGGTTTTTGGAGTTGAAAGTGGTCTGGGAAGCTATCCGAGATAACTCCTCTGTTTTACAAATGAGGGAGCTGTAACTCAGAGACATAAAATCACTTGCCCAAAACATATAAATTAACATACTGCCCCGACCTGGGTGGGAGGTTAAATTGATATTCATCAAGTGCTTACGGACAAACAAAATGTACCCAACCTGTCTACAAGCCCTGGAAGGTTCTAGCATCCCAGAGTGAGAGTCATTCCAGGCTCGAAGGGTATTCCTGTTGGGGCCCAAACCTTACCCCTCCCCTCCAGGGGCTCAAGAGGAGTCTACTAAGATAATTTAGAATTGGGAATGAGTGCGTTTCAAATGAACGCGTGAAAAACAAATCCACAAGGTATATGGCGCTGACTTGTAATAGGCCATAGGAACATTCTGATGGAGTACAACTTCACAGGTTGCCAGATGACAAAATAAGGCAACTGTTTGTATAGTTATAATTTGCAAAAAATTATAGATATATATATTTATATATGAATGGTGATGCAATGGTGAGAATAAGTGTTCATTCTGTAACTATTCCTATCACTCTGTAGCTTTCATGCTAAGTAGATTACAAATATCATTGTATTTGCATAAAGCATTAAGATAAATGAAATGTTAGGGAAAATGGAAGGAAAAAGAACACAGATATGCTCTTTTAATATCTTGGTACCGGCATTAATGTCTTCTTTAATGTGGTGTAACAATACTTGGCTCCTGGGCAGTTGTTTTTTTAGTTAATACCGTATCATCAGGAATTCAGTTTCTTCCCACCTGATTAGCAGCATGTCACCTCACTGGAATCTAGGAAGGAGCTAATGTATACTGAAACCAAATTTGATGCTTAGAAAATCCTTGAGCTATTGAAAGGCACACCTGTGTTGCTTGGTAGGTGTACCGAATCTCAAGTAAGGAATTTCTGCAAATCTCCTGTTTAGTTGGCTAAACTTGTTTTCACTCCTATTGAACAACCCCAGGGTGGGGGGATCCTCTATTTCTCCTTAATAACCATAATAAGCCAAAGAAATAATTTTCAATGCTAATTCCAGTGACTTAGACCTCAAAAGTAGAAAGGCTCAGAATATGTTTCAGGGCATTGTATGTCTTCAGGTCAAATTTATAGATCAGTTAGTAGTTTTCATATTGGAAAAGATCTACAGCTTTTTGTAAAGACTAAACTATTGTTAACTAAGATGTTACTTTGAATAATTTAGAGGAGGCAACCTTTTTTCATGTATTCACTTTTATATTTAAATTAAGAATAGTCTCTTAACGAAATTTCAGTGAACTGAATCCTAAAGAAAATAAGGAAGCATTTATCAGTCAAAAGTACTCTGTAAATCGGCTTGCAGATTAACTGCAAAGGTTATTTGGGAACTGTATAATCTTAAAGCAAAACAAGACATTTATCCATTACTTCTTTTCAAAAATCTCTATTTGGTCCATTTTTATCTTCTGGACATTCTTTTTTAAGATTATATGCTACTCCATAATATCTTTAGAATTCTCCTGAATAAACTAGCTTGAGAAGCATAAGATATAAGACATTCTAAAATAAAAATGTTTGATTCATTATATAATATTATCTAGGTATTAAAGAAAGTTAACATTTTTCATTCTTTGGTCAGGCACTCATGGCCTCTAACATACAGCTTTCCACAGTAACTATGTAGTACATCCTAGGGAAGATAAAGAGTTTAGGGTTGTCCAACCTCATAGAAAGGAGAAAGGAAAATTAACCAAGTCCACAGGCATGACGACCCTAGTCTGTTTTAGCTGGCAAAGGAACTAATAGTGCTGCCATTTAAGTTTTAATTTATGGATTGTTTGTGGTGTTTCCAATCCCTTTTAAGTTGAAATTGTGTGTTGCAATCTCTACAGTAATAGAATATTTCTTTTTTCAAAGTATTCAACGAGATTAATATTCTTTCTTCCTGTGATGCATATCACCATCTGTTATGCTAAATTAACTGTTTATACACACATACACAAAGCTCAACTGGTCAGAGCTGTGGTTCTCAGCCTGAGTACACATTAGAAGTTTTGGAAATATTGCTACCATGGCCACCCCCAGAGATTCTGGCTTCACTGGTGTGGCGATGCAGCAGAGAGAGAAGAGTGTTCCAAGTAGGATTCAGAATTTGTTTCTTCTGGATGCCATGTTGCAACAGTAATCTGGGTTTATGGATGTTTGAAGTATAATAGGTAGAGCTACATTATGTGTTAAATAAACTTTGCAGACTGGTTTAAAACACCAAACCATTCTTCGAAGTTCTTTCTTTAAAACAAACAATGTGCCTTTGGATCCAAACCGTGGACTTTATAGCCAACTAGGTGATAAATTAGGAAGTGCTTGAGTCTTAAAGGTCACAGCACCACACTTGTTTTGTGTCAAAAGTAAGTCAGGGTTTTGTCTAGTAAAAACAAAGAAATAATCAATTTAGTGAGTGCCTACCATAGGCAAGCCACAGTAAACAAAGGGACTATCAAACAAGGCCAGGAAATAATTACTGTATTGTATACAAATAATTTGTGTAATTTTAGAAAAATCAGTAAGAAATGTTATGGTTAATGGGTTTTTGTGTTTTTCAAACAGTAATTGGATCAGAAATAGGCAGATTATTCAGGAAGGAATATGGCATAGAAATAATAGTGGAAATATGCTGGAGGGCAAAAAAACAGATGATAAAACACTTTAAAAAGGCAAGCCATACAAAAGAATAGAGGATGCTTTGTGGTCATTGCTCAAAGGTAACTGATTTGCATAGCAAGGAGGATGAGAAGGAAGAGGTTAGGAAGATACTTCTCAAACTCGGTTTTTAAGTTTAGTTTACCAGTGAATCTAACATGATACGTCAGGACAAGTTGGGGTTCGGAGCAGAACATTAGGGAAACCGTGTCTGCATCGTCACCCTTGTACCCATGGGACCATTAAGCACACAGAAGCCCACCACCTGCCAGCAGCTGCACGGCTGCAAGAGTAGGACTTACTTTGTGTTCTCAGAGCACAGATTGCAACATTTGGATAGACATTGAAGAGAGACAGATTTGGGCTCAACAGGAAGAAAAACTTTCTTAAAAGGGCTGTCAAAACAACATGAAAAAACAGAATAGATACATTGCCATGCACCGAACTGCCGGTCCTGAAGGGTGGAGCATGGGCTAAACATTATCTCTAGAAATAGACAGGATAATTGTTTTGAGTGTGGAGCGTGTCCTGCTGGTCTCCAGTGATTCTTCCAATCTAAGTTTTGATGATTCTATGTCCAGCTTCCTCTCTTCTCCAGTCACCTTGTCACCACCTTGGTGCCTCTTTCACTGGGCACCCATTTGGTTAAAAAAAAAAAAAGTGACAAAGGGAAATTAAGAAATTCTTCACATTGAACCAGAGTTGTTTCTACCTAAAGATAGTGACACAGAGGGTTAGCACGAGATTTATCAAAGCAGACTGATAGGTTTTAGACCTTTCCTTACTTTTGGCAAAAAGTGAAACCTGGAAGCTCATAACAAGAACTGCAAAAACCTTTAAGTGAACAAATAATAACCCGTGTCCTTGTTCTCTCATTTATGCCCAGATTTGTGGCTTCAGGAGCCAGAAGTACACCCTGAACTTTATGTTTACCTTGAGACAGCAATGAAGGGATGAAGGAATGAATGAGTTTATATTTCAATTAGGCGTGAGAGATGGAGGTGGTTTAAAAAAAAAAAAAAAGACAAGATAGCAGTTTTGACTGGGATAACAGCATCCTGTCATAGAATAGCCTCTAGACCTGGAAGCTGGAAGGGACCTACAGGGAAAATGTGTTAAACAAATGCCCTCTGCATAGTGTATTAGTATGAGTACACCAGCAAGATCAAGATTGTCAGGATGCCCCATCTGCTGCTATCTTGACTTTAGGCCTGTGCCACACACCGTTTTACCATGACTTTCCGCATACCACCAGGCCAAAAAGAACTGCAGAGTTTTGAGGGCAAGGCCGGTTTCCAGCCCAGAATCTGCACAGTGATCCCTCCTTGACAAGTCAAACAGAGTCACCCAAACAAGCGTGGCACGCAAACCTTTAGAGTTCAGCAAACCGAGGGCTGAGTTACCAAACCGTGTCCTTTCAGGGCACGCAAAAGGCTTTTCCTGCTCTGCTTCTACAAGGTAGTCAGGAAGCCAAGCTATTTGCCTTGGGTAGGGCTGGGTCGGGGTGGTGAGGTGGGGGCGCAGCAGGCTGTCCACACCCGGTTGCCAGTCTGAACCCGAGCCGCTCCAACAAGCGAGCCCTTCTCTGCGGCCCTTCGGGCTCAGGGGAGCGCAGGCCGGTCTTCCTCCCGCACGCGGGCGCGGGCCAGCTGCAGGTGGAGAGCCCGGGGGGCGACCGCGAGCCCTCTGAGCCCCCTCAATGGCCAGGGCATGGGTGTGAGGGCTCGCGTGCGCCCCCTGGCGCCGGGTCCGCTGGGCGGGGCGGTGGGCGGAGACGGTGGGCGGAGGCGGAGGCGGGAGGCGGAGCCGCGGGGTTGGGAGTGCGGGGGTCGCCGCGCAGAGTGGGAGCCGGAGAGGGAGCGCGGCTGCAGCCGGCGGCATGGCTAGCACGGCTTCGGAGATCATCGCCTTCATGGTCTCCATCTCGGGCTGGGTACTGGTGTCCTCCACGCTGCCCACCGACTACTGGAAGGTGTCTACCATCGACGGCACGGTCATCACCACCGCCACCTATTGGGCCAACCTGTGGAAGACGTGCGTTACCGACTCCACGGGCGTCTCCAACTGCAAGGACTTTCCCTCCATGCTGGCGCTGGACGGTCTGCATCCCCGCAGCCCCCGCCCTCAGCCCTGCTTCCTTGATGGCCAGCCGGCTAGGCGCCCTCTCGCCCCCAATACCCCCAGCGGGACCCCTAGACTGGACTCTTCTGAGGCCCGACCCGTCTCTCCCCACAGGGCCTCAGGGAGCCAGGGACGTTCCTTGGTGCCCGCCCTCTCCTGACGGCTGTCTCGCGAGGCGCCTGTTCGAGCCCGGGACCCCGGGAGGGGGGACACGCAGACAGGCCCGGGTTGGTGACTCCCAGGCGTCGGGGGATGGGGAAGCTTTGCCGTCTTGAGAGTCGAGGACGCGGCTGCCCTCCCCCACCCCCCATATCTTGGGGACCGCTGGGACCCAGAGTTCATGCTGCAGAGGCTTGTCTCCTCCACCTCCCCTACGTTCCCCGAAGGCTGGGTTCTGATAAAAACGGGGTCATTGCAAGCCAAATCCGTTTGTCCTGACCTCCCTTGAGCCATTTCGTTGGTTCTTTTAAAAGTAGGCGGGGGTGGGGGTTGAGAGGTTGGAAGCGGGAAAACATATTGCAGAGTTTGTTGTTGTTGTTATTGTTTCCCTTTAAAGAGCTTCTACAAACTTGTCTGCCTAGGCAACACTACAAACACTTCCTCTGTGTTTTAGGAAAATAATAGCCCTTGCGGTGCCGAGATGAGTCCGCAGAGGGTAGGGAATCTTGGGCCGTGCGAGCGTGGCGCGGGGAGCTGACCAGTTCTGCATCTGAGTCCCGGGTGCCTGCTGCTGTCCTGAGTTGTTCCGTTGTGGATGTTCACCTGCGTTGCTCCGGTTAGCCAGGCCTTAGCAGCTGGTGGATATTCACACAGAACTCTGGCTCTGTTGAGTTTCAAGACAGCAGCCGGTGTCAGCCCGGTCCCATTGATTGCTCAAGTTCTAGGCCCGTTGCTTCCAGGATTTTACAGCAAACGAATCCTGGCAGAAACTTAAGAGGAGTTATTTACATAACGTATTTCTAGATTTGAGGTGTTTCTTTTTCTTTTATTGCCGCACTTGCAGGTTTTGTTTATATAGCTGGGTAAATGAAAGAAAATCGTTGATTCTTCTAAGATGGGGTTTGCCACGAAAAGCAAACTGTTGCTCAACGTGGTATTTGATGGAACCTCCGTATAAAGAATACGCATCTAGTTTTAGAAGGGTGGCGCCCGGGTCTGTGTCCTGTTCGGTAAAATAAGCAGCCGGAAGAGTGTTTATTCCCCAGCATTACCGTTGAATTTCCTGTGGTTTGTGGAGCACGCATCCGGGGAGAAGAACAGGCATTCTCTTGTTCCTGTGGCTTATAGTCAGCAATATGTTACTGTCCTCTGAACACTCTTCTGTTGTAACTCTATTGTTGCTTGAGATAGTGTGCCAGATAGGTACGCTTCCTTCTGTAGGACAGTTGGGGGACAAGGGAGAGAAGGAAATGCTCTATGAATATTATTAAGTGCAGAATAATAAAGTTTTCTCTTACATGTCTGCAGTGAGAGTGGAGGTGGTACCATACCTGTTTGGGGGCAGATCGGGGAGTGAAGAGGAAGTAGGAATAGTTGTCCTGGTTAGCTGGGAGGAGAGCAGAGAGGAGTGACATTTATATGCCATCCAACTTGCAAAATGGCCTTCCTGTGTGCTCATGTGACTAAAAAATGATTTTTAAAAACATAAATGGCATGACACTACCTACTGTTGTACAACACTTTAAAATCAATGTATTTTTCCAAGTCAGTACTTAATAGAAGTGACTTGACTCTGTAACTGCTGCATGGTATATTCATTAGACTGCATAAAATGGCTTAGTTAACCGTGGATCCATTGTGGACATTGGACCTTTTCCAGCTTTTCTTTGTTGGTGGTGCTTCACTGAAAATCTTATATTCACCTCTTTGTATGTGTGTGTATTTCTGTAGACTCCATTCCACTGAGAAATGGTATTGTAAGAGCAGTAGAATACACGTGCATTTTAATATTCAGTTCATACTGTCAAATTACTTTCCACTGACAGTGTATGAGAATACCTGCTTCTCCACATTCTCACCACTCTGTTAACCCAGTTTTTTGTTTGTTTGTTTGTTTTTGTTGTTGTTGTTGTTTTGAGACGGAGTTTTGCTCTTGTTGCCTAGGCTGGAGTGCAGTGGCACAATCTCAGCTGACTGCAACCTCCGCCTCCCAGGTACAAGTGATTCTCTTGTCTCAGCCTCCCAAGTAGCTGGGATTACAGGCATGTGCCACCATGCCCGGCTAATTTTTTTTGTATTTAGTAAAGACAGGGTTTCACCATGTTAGGCTGGTCGCGAACTCCCGACCTCAGATCATCCACCCTCCTCAGCCTCCCAAAGTGCCGGGATTACATGTGTGTGCCACCGCGCCCAGCCGTCTTATCACTTTAGTTGGCATTTCCCTTATTGCCGTGGTCAAAATCACTGGTTACAAAAATGGTCAAAACTCACTGACCATTTTTTTTTCTCTTTTGTGAATTGGCGTCCATATCTTAGGCCCATGGTTCTGTTGTTTCTTTGTGGTTTCGATGATTTGTCAGTCCTTGATTTGTTATGCAGGTTGTAATCTCACACCATTGTTTGTCTTAAATTTATGATGCCTTTTCTCATACAGGACTTTGAAATTTGTAATAGAATCATATTTATCAGCCTGTTTTTTGATGACTTTCCTTCTGTGGCTTAAGATGGCATTTCCTACTGCAAAAAAAATTTACTTTTCTGTATCTCTCAGAACAACATTTTGGAGGGTTAAATCACGCAACTGTGTTTTCCTGTGGAGGGGAGTTGATTCCCCCACCTGCAAGTGGAAGCTTCCAGGGTAGGGCCCCTCTGTCCTCTCTACCTTTCATTCCCAGGGCAGCCGCATCTGGTGGGTGCTGGTCCTGACTTTGCCTTTGGAGAAAGTGGCCATGGTGGCCTGAGTAGAACAGCCCTCCCCTTAAACCCAGGCATGAGCTCTAGATTGGGAACAGAATCCAGGAAGGGAGAGAGAAGGCCCGTGACTCTTGCCTGTCTTGTGTTAGGTGGAAGAACCCTTGGAGTCAAACGATGAGGTCATTATTCTGAATTTCTTTTCTTTTTTTTTTTTTTTTTGAGACAAAGTTTCACTCTGTCCCCCAGGACAGAGTGCCATGGCATGATCTCGGCTCACTGCAACCTCTGCCTCCCAGGTTCAAGCGATTCTCCTGCCTCAGCCTCCTGAGTAGCTGGGATTACAGGCGCACACTGCCACACCTGGCTGATTTTTGTATTTTTAGTAGAGACAGGGTTTCGCCATGTTGGCCAGGCTCGTCTTGAACTCCTGACCTCAAGTGATCTGCCTGCCTCTGCCTCTCAACGTGCTGGGATTACAGGCGTGAGCCATGGGCCCAGCCCTAAATTTCTTATATAAAGAAATCTCTGATTCCCCTCCCCTAGGGGTATCATTGCCACTTGTTTTCCTTATAAGGAAAATGAGGCCTAGCAAAACTATATGTCTAGATTTAATGTTATGCCATGTTAAGAACCCAGCTCTAATTTCTGCCTAGAATCCATTGTAGTATTATAATATAAAGGGATGCTTTGATGACTTTCTTACTACTCAGCAGACACCCATAGTATTCATCCTGTGAAGGAGGTGCTGCTATCCCTGTTTTACAGATGAGAGAACTGAGCCTCAAAGAGATTAGGTCCTATAACCAAGGGCATACCTTGGGTAAACAGAAGCACCAGAGGTGAAACTCAGAGTTCCTGCGCTCCCCATACCACTGTTCTCTCAAATGATTTGCAGAAGTACACAAAGCTACCAGGAAAAGAAAAGCACATTCTTTTTTCCCCCCTAAATCCATCAACTAGCACAGGTGCTATTAGCGAATTGTCTCCACCAAGTGGATGTTTTCGTTTTTTGCTGATTTGCAATTGAAAATAAAGTACACATAATTTGGAAAACACTTAACTTTTAAGGAACACCTTGAAGGTTTCCTCCAACAGAGTTCATTAATTTAAAGTCGCTGTATTTTACTATTTGAAAATTTCACAGTTGAATGAGCTTGTGATTTCGGTTTATTGTTAACCCATATACTCCTTTCAAAGTACCACTTGAACTTCAGCTGAGAATGATTTTCAGCCAGCTTGTTTTTAGTGTATGCCATCTATTTTTGCTAGTGGGAATGCTTGCCATTTCTCCCAGGAGAGCTAACTATAAATTATACTTCAGAGAACTTCTAAATAAATATGTTCATGCCTCAGCACCTTAATGTGTTAATTAGCTATTAACAGTGTCAGTAAATTAGACCTGTCAAAAATAATGGCCTCCTTGACTAGGTTTTTACTAACACTTCTCCTGGTGGTGTTACTTGTAAGTTTTGCCCTCAGGAACTGTTAGAAAGCAAGGCTGTAGAGGTCTGCTTTGCAAAAGATGAACTCTGAAAGGGTTTGTTGGAATCTTCTTGGCTCCAATCTGTGGGTATTGTAAGGACTGGTAGCCTTCGAACACTGAGAATTTACAAATCTCAGGCTTACGAGCAACTCCATTACATTTATGGCTGGCAGGGGAGTTTATCCCCTGCTCTTTGCTCTCCATTTCAGAAAATCTGGCCAATGATTGTCCTTGTAAATTGCCTTCTTTGTGCATGTGCAAAATTAGCAAGTTATTGCTACTGTTCATGCTGGAGAAATGTACCTCATTTTCCAAATCCGGGTTCTGGTTGGCACAAAAGAAGGACCTGACCAGATCAGAATCTGCCCTGCCACTTCTCTCATGCTGTGTCAAGAGACCAAAGCGGGTCCTGCTGCCAATACCAGGGCTGGGACGGGGCATCTCAGAGTGAGAAACTCGGGAAAAATGTTATCAGTGGTGATTACATAGAGTTTATAAACTACTGTTGTTTTCCCTGTCGTATTAAGAATCGAATGGGTTGGTCTGGGATTCTACCCACTGTTTATCATCTGGGAAATGCATTCCGTGTTCTAAATGACCAGATTGTAGGATTTAACCTTTGGTAAATTCCCGACAACTTGCACTTTCTGTTAACAAAGCATGGAAAATAACTAAAGGAAATGCAAATTAGGGTACATGCTAATATTTTCTGGGAGTACATATAAATGGATGAGTCCCCCGTTTTTTGTTTATTTAATGACTGCAGTCAGAGTCAGCTATAAAACCTCAAAACCATAGATTAAAATGAATTTCACAAAAAGAGTGAAACCACACTGTTCGAGTAGCCCTAGTGGGAAGTGATGAACCAGTCTGGGTTATCCTCACAGGCTCTCTTGAAACTTGCAAGGGACTGACAGGCTTCCCCTCTCTGTCTTGCCTCTACCTGCTGTCTGGGCTCTGGCTGGGGAACTTGAGGACTGAAGTTTAAAATAGAGCTGGTTCAGCATTTGGCAGCAGAGACCCAGATAGCCCTGCAGCACAATGATTGCTATGAAAGAGGCCTTCATTATCCTGTTTTGCTAAAAGTAAGTTTGTTTTGCTGTTTTTGATAGCCACGGTGTTGGTGAAATTTTTTTTTATGGAGATAGTTCACACTATATAATAGAAGGTCACTGTCCTTGCAGTCTGCATTTGTGGGAGTCTAAAGTGTTTACAATTAAGTAGAGCAGCTCCCGTTTGCTCTTCAAAAATGGGTCCAAGGAATAGGATTAAAACTTGAATTTCATTCTTTTCCAAAGAAACACAGACTGGGGCCAGGTGCGGTGGCTCATGCCTCTAATCCCAGCATTTTGGGAGGCCGAGGCAAGAGGATCGCTTGAGGCCAGGAATTCGAGACTAATCTGGGCCTTATAGTGAGACCCTGTCTGTAGAAAAAATTTAAAAATTAGCCATAGGTGGTGGCAAGTGCCTATGGTTTCAGCTACTCAGATGGCTAAGGCAGGAGGATCTCTTGAACCCAGGAATTTGAGGCTACAGTGAGCTATGGTTATGCCACTGCCCTCCAGCCTGGGTGACAAAAGTGAGATCCTGTCTTAAAAAAAGAAAAGAAAGAAAAAAAGAAACTGAACTGAAGGCCACTAGTGTGTACTCCCTAAATTCATGATTATAATGGTCTCGGAATTATTATTTATTGTGGCTTTGCTTGAACACCAATAATAAATGACTTGTCATATATTGGCACGTAAGAGGTTTTTTCCAGTTAAAAAGTTTAATTCCAAACGTAAACCTGATGTAGGTATATATGTTCATTTGCTTAGCAAATATTTACTTAACACCCAGTATATGCTACTATCACTATTTTAGATTGAAATATGGCATTGTTTCAGGCTGAAATGAAAAGGGCTTATGTGGTAAAAGCTTATTAGTTTAAATCCTGTTAATGTAAAAACCTGGACAAAAGCCACCCTGAAGTTTACCCTGTACCCTAGCTGTGCAAATAAAAATATGTGACTAAGAAAATGAATAGCGCAGGAAGGGTGAACAAACGAACTGACAGAACATACTCTCTAGGGTACTTTAAAGGCATTCATTTATAGGAGAACAGTTGACTTAATCACTATAAATTATTCTTCTACAAAATAGTGCTTTTTAAAACCCAGTTTTATTATATATGCCCTGAAAACAACAGTACTTCACTAAAATATTCCCTTAGACCCCCCCATGGTTCATGATGATATTCCAGTTAGTCTCCTATTAATAAGCTTCCACTAGTATTGGAAGGTTTGACCCTTTGGAGTTCTTTCTGCCACCCAGTTATAAATCTTATGATTTGATAATGTCAAAACCATTAAAACACCCTTTTAAGGTCCAATGAGCGGAGGAGCTACAGGGTTGTGATGGTGGCAGATGATGTTTTTTCACAGTGAAAGGCAATATTATATGGAATTTGTAGTCTGATTTGGGATGGAATCCACGTCTGCCACTTTCTAACTCACCTCTGGTAAGTCACATAACCTTTGTGTGCCTCAGTTTCCTCATCGGTGAATATGGAAATAACAGAGATCTATCCTGAGGATTCCGCACAAACTGCACTTCACAGTGTGTGACCTAGAATAGGCACTGCCTGTAGATTAACTTGCTTTCCTTTCTTGCTTGTCTTGCCACATGTTTTCACCATCACAGTTACCTTTTTGGAAAACAAATATCCAGAATGACAACGTAAAATGAGGATTTCTACCTGGACAGCCACATGCTTTATGTAACGTAAATCATCTACTCTAATTGCAGGTTATATCCAGGCATGTAGAGGACTTATGATCGCTGCTGTCAGCCTAGGCTTCTTTGGTTCCATATTTGCGCTCTTTGGAATGAAGTGTACCAAAGTCGGAGGCTCCGATAAAGCCAAAGCTAAAATTGCTTGTTTGGCTGGGATTGTATTCATACTGTCAGGTAAATAGTAACTTTCTTCCAAACAAGGTACTTGATGATGTTAATGAAATCACACTAACCGTAATGCTTTCCCTCTGATATTTGTTAGGGCTGTGCTCAATGACCGGCTGTTCCCTATATGCAAACAAAATCACAACGGAATTCTTTGATCCTCTCTTTGTTGAGCAAAAGTAAGTACTCTTCTCAGTCTGTTTCCAGCTCACAGGAAGTGTATATAAATTAATATTCTCAACCAAGAGACATGAATTTCCTATATGACTTTTGAAAGTAAGACATACTGATAAATGGTAACTGATGACATCATTCAAGATTAAATGTGTCATATGCCACACATGCAAAATATGCATTTAATTACTTTGCTAGTATTGCGGTGTCTTGTCTCTAAACAGTTCAAGTCATCAAATTTAGAACTATAAACTTCATCGTCTGCTGTACATCATGAAACTGAGGTCAAGTAGAGGAAAAGTGAAAGGTGTCAGACGGGGAGGAAAGAATGATGCGGTGTGCGAATAGAAAATTAAAACCTTGCCTTGATTGCTGCCCACTCAAAATGATATTTGCCAGATGCTGGTTTCTGGGTCTTTTAAATTTGCTGTATTAACTACTGTCTTAACAAGCTCCTCCTGATAAACCTTTATAAAGAAACGGTATACGATGCAAGGTTTTTGAAAAATGCTGTAGGAGCATGGCACCTTTACCCAAATGTGGCTGGTCAGTCTTGCAGATGAATGCTGTGGAATTAACAGATCAGTTTGCTTGTTGTTGTTGTTTTTAAACTATGGGCTGTTGCTTTTTATAGTTTCCCTAGGCTTATTTCTTTGGATTGGGAAAACCCCAGGGATACCAAGTCAGAATTAATATATTAAATATTTTGTCTTACCTAAGAATATATCTACATCCCTCTTTAGGAAGCCTCACGTATGTATGTGTGTATTGCTATCAATGAGGCTGGGAATTTTATTTTAGACTTCAGGTCAAATTTTATAGAATTTTTAAGAAGTATATTACTGAAATAGCTGGTCAGCTGGGCTTTACTTTTTTTCTGGTGGTTTTAGGAATCTTCAGGAAATTGATTTTCTAGTTCTGGCTTAAGTGTACCTTATGCATAAATAGTAAATGCTTATATCATGAAATGTAATGAAAATAATAGCTAGCACATGTTGAGTCCCCACCAGGAGCCAAGCAGAGCACTGCAAATATTATTTTATTATGTTTTTTATTTTATTCTTACAACAACCTTATAAAGTAGGTCTCTTGGTACTCTTTTTTGAAATTGAGGAAAGAGGCCAAGTGATGTGTTCAAGGGAACTTGGACCAAACTAGTAGGCTGATTGAACTGTGATTCAAACCAGGCAGTTGAACTTCAGAACACTGGCTCTTAAAAAGCATGATTTATAATATTCCACTATTTTGTAATTTTTGTGGCAATATGCTACATGTTCATCAAGAGGTTTCTTTCGTCCTTTTTTTTTTTTTTTTTTTTAAAGAGTTAGGGCCTCTTTCTGTCACTCAGGCTGGAGTGTGGTGGTGTGATCATAGTTGACTGCAGCCTTGCGCTTCTGCGCTCAAGTGATCCTCCCACCTCAGCCTCCCGAGTAGCTGGGACGTGTATGTGCCACGACAACCAGATAATTTTTTTTTTTTTTTGAAATGGAGTTTTCGCTCTTGTTGCCCAAGCTGGAGTGCAGTGGTGCGATCTCGACTCACTGCAACCTCCATCTCCCGGGGTCAAGCGATTCTCTTGCCTCAGCCTCCTTAGTAGCCCGGATTACAGGCACGCACCACCACGCCCAGCTAATTTTTTTGCATTTTTAATAGGGACAGGGCTTCACCATTTTGGCCAGGCTGGTCTCGAACTCCTGACCTCAGGTGATCCACCCGCGCCTGGCCCCGGATAATTTTTACATTTTTTTAATGGAGACAGGTCTTGCTATGTTGCCCAGGGTTGTCTCCAGCTCCTGATCTTCAATGATCCTCCTCCCTCAGCCTCCCAAAGTACTGGGATTACAGGCATGAGCCACCATGCCCAGCCTTTTCTAGACATTTAAAAATAGTTTTTATTCAGAAATTTTATTAAATGGGAAAGAAAAACAAATTTTATTAAATGGGTTTTAGACCTCAATATAACTTTTTTATCCTCTGCCTATGATACAAAAACATGTCCTGATTTATTAATTTTCTCCTACTTATCTTTCAAATAAGATTTGCACAGATGTACATGGCAGCAAACGTTGAAATAAAAACCGAAGCTGTATTTCTGAAGCTTAGAAATATTTTAATGATATTTAAATGAAATACTGTATTTAAATGATACATTTTTATTTTAGGGTTTGATATCATAAATATGCAACAAACCTGTATTTCTCATGGTTTATTTTATTAAACACATTGCTCACTCTTCTGCATTATCTTTTCTATATTACTGGTTTTATTTTCCTGACAATTATTAAGGATATCTTTGTCCATATCTTAAAAATCACTGGACTCTTTCCTCAAATGGTCAAGGCTAATTTGTGTACAAACAATAACTTAAACCTATCTTTGTGTGACTGTTTTCTGTGCTTACTATAGCTCAGTCACCTAATTCTGTGTAGTGCCATTGGAATTTATTATTCTCTTTTCAGATTTTGATTAAACTCAGTTCAGTAATTAGGTGCTATGAGAGGTTTTCCTCTTTTTCAATCTCTTAGTGCTATATTGAGCTATTCCATTCTCATTAGCTTCTTGGAATTTCTCTTTCTGTCTCTGTCTACCCACTCTCTCTCTCTCTCTCTGTCTGTATTCTCATCTGTAAAACAAAGGTAATAATAGTACCCCTCTCACAGAATTGCTGTGAGAGTTAAGAGAGGAGAGATAGAGAGAGAGAGAGAGAGATAGAGATGGATGTGATTGGCACAGAGCAAACACCTTGTATTGGCTCTTATTGTGTCATATTAGCTATTATTAAGATTGCTTTTTAATTCTGTATAGTATGTAAGAGGTGGCTTATCTTTATAGATGCCTTTATTAGCTCTTTTCTGTGGTGGCTTAAAAATATAACACCTACAATTCACCAATTTACCTAATGTAATTAAAAGCACAAGAACCAGGGGGCATGAAAAACAGCACTGCTTATCCATTGGTAATATTTACAAATAACAGGCCCTTTGCATCAAGGTCTATAGAAAATATAGACTATAAAAAACCTGATATTGAGAATGAGTTGACTCCTTGAGATTGGGACTTTCTCTCCTTCATCTCTGTTTTCCCTGCAGTGCCTTTCACAAAGAAAAGTCCTCCATGATTTCAACAAAATCCAGTTGGATCAAGGAATTATCAAGGCCTGAGAACTGTAGATACCATCAGATTCTAATTACCCACAATGGTAGAAAAGGGGCATAAAAATGACATGACACCCAAAAGAACTCAGACCTCATTTAAACAAAACACGCTTGTATAAAAACCAGTATATTAACTAACATGACTTCATTTGGTTTCCGTTTATCAACACCTTCTAGTAGAGGGGATAAAAACTGGGAAGATGAATAAGCTATAAATTGGCTATCAGCACAGAGTGAACTGATTTCCTAGGTCTGAAATGTCATCTTTAAAGCAATATTTTATTTTGGCTTATTCTAGGGATAGCACTTCTTTGGCTAGCATTTTCTGGAATTTGATAATTGGTGCTTCTGGTTTTGTTTGTATGTGAACTTAGAGAGGAATACGTTGTAGAATCAAAGCTTGTGGCAGGGCCAGCCCTAGGTGTGCTGGGATGTGGAGGATGCCACTACAGGGATGTTCTGACTATGTCTTTGGTGTCTTAATCAGCTGGCATGAGAATTAAGTTCCTTGAGGTCAGAAAACGTCTATACAACTGTATCTTCTCTCCCTAGCACAGTACCTAGAAGTGAAATTCTTATCTGTAGACCTAGTCCTTTCAGAATTAGCAGAGATAATTGTTGTCTCAGTGGATAGAGGGAGCCTCCCAAAGGATGGAGCAAGAAAGCTCTCTTCTTCCCACTATTATCTTACATTAATCTTACAAAAACTAGCTGCCACTAAATACCATCTCTCCCTGCAGGAGCATGTGTGTTTGGGCCCTTAGGAAGCGCAGTGAGAGACAGCGACTTGTCACATGTTCTAGTTTAAATTTCTGGTGAGCAAATACTTGCTCTCCAATACCCAACCCCTAAGGAAAAGAGTTTAGACCTCAGAGCATGGTTTGTTGTTCTTGCTTTGCTGCTGCTGTTGTTTTTCCTTCAGATTTGTATGCTGTGTTAATTGGATCTTCTTTGTAGATTCCCAGGACAACTCTATATAAGGCACATCTTGGTTGCCCAAGTTAGGAAAACACAACTAAGCCCATGGAACCAAGTTCCCACTACATTCCTGCTATATGCAAAGAACTCAACAGGAGCTTTGTTGATGAGGAAAAAACGAGTGGCTTCTAGCATGGAGTTGGAGTAAAGATTGCAGCAGGCACATAACAGGCAGTGTTGCACTTTATGTTCAGTGGCTAGGTCCTCTAAAAGTCCTTCCTTTCCCACCACATATCTGGGAAGATTTTTCTTCCAAGCTACAATCATTTGACAGAACTGCAATCTGTAAAGAGTTTCATCGTGTTCTGCTATTTCTCTATTTTTCCCTTTTGTTTTGCTTTTTTTCATTCGAGCTATGACTATGTTTGATGACTCCACCATGAGCTCTTGCAGAGCCTTGAAAAGTGTTTTTCAACTCTTCCCTTTAGGCTGTGTCAAACTAACTTCCTCCTTTTTATTAAAACAAAAACTAACAAATCTGAAAAAAAAATCTCCTACAAGCTTCTAGTAATAGGTACTCCTTAGCATGATTCACCATACCAGGATGTTGAAATTTAATTACGTTATTCCCACCATTGTTTTGTTGTCCGAACCACTGACTTTCTGAATGTCCTGCTTTGTTTTCTTAGATAAACCATTGCAAGTAAGAATTGATCAACATTAAGAAACTTCTTTTCAAATCATGCAAAGTTATACGACTTCACTGATTGCTCTGGTTGAGGAAGTAGAACAGAATTGTTATCTTAGACTTATTCTTTTTTTTTTTTTTTTTGAGACAGAATCTCGCTCCTTTGCCCAGGCCAGAGTGCAGTGGCGCTTTCTCGGCTCACTGCAAGCTCTGCCTCCCAGGTTCACGCCATTTTCCTGCCTTAGCCTCCCGAGTAGCTGGGACTACAGGCGCCCGCCACCACGCCCGGCTAATTTTTTGTATTTTTAGTAGAGACGGGGTTTCACTGTGTTAACCAGGATGGTCTCCATCTCCTGACCTCTTGATCCGCCCGCCTCGGCCTCCCAAAGTGCTGGGATTACAGGCGTGAGCCACCGCACCCGGCTCTTTTTTTGTATATGAGATTTACCATTAATATTTTGGCCCAGATGTTCTTATGTTGGGGTCTTATCATCCTCTAGGCTTTTTTATTTCCACGCTTTTCAAAATCATGTCACACTTCTCATTCCTGGCATGTATTTGGTTTCTACTTCAGGATTTAAGCTTTATATAATAAAATATTTTCACCATTGTGGCTATTTAGTAGTTAGAAATAAACAACTACCTACTTTCTTTTTTTATTATTGTTATTTAAGTTCTAGGGTACATGTGTACCACATGCAGGTTTGTTACATAGGTATACATGTGCCATGTTGGCTTGCTGTACCCATCAACTCATCATTTACATTAGGTATTTCTCCTAAGGCTATCCCTCCCCCAGTTCCCCACCCCCGGACAGGCCCCAGTGTGTGATGTTCCCCACCTTGTGTCCATGTGTTCTCGTTGTTCATTTCCCACCTATGAGTGAGAACATGCAGTGTTTGGTTTTCTGTCCTTGTGATAGTTTGCTGAGAATGATGGTTTCCAGCTTCATCCATATCCCTGCCAAGGACATGAACTCATCCTTTTTTATGGCTGCATAGTATTCCATGGTGTATATGTGCCACATTTTCTTAATCCAGTCTATCATTGATGGACATTTGAGTTGGTTCCAAGTCTTTGCTATTGTGAATAGTGCCTCAATAAACATACATGTGCATGTGTCTTTACAGTAGCATGATTTATAATCCTTTGAGTATATACCCAGTAATGAGATCGCTTGGTCAAATGCTATTTCTAGTTGTAGATCCCTGAGGAATTGCCACACTGTCTTCCACAATGTTTGAACTAATTTACACTCCCACCAACAATGTAAAAGCATTCCTATTTCTCCACATCCTTTTCAGCATGTGTTGTTTCCTGACTTTTTAATGATCGCCATTCTACCTGGCGTGAGATGGTATCTCATTGTGGTTTTGATTTGCATTGCTCTGATGAGCAGGGATGATGAGCATTTTTTCATGTGTCTGTTAGCTGCATAAATGTCTTCTTTTGAGAAGTGTCTGTTCATACCCTTTGCCCACTTTTTGATGGGGTTGTTTTTTTCTTGAAATTTGTTTGAGTTCTTTGTAGATTCTGGACATTAGCTCTTTGTCAGATGGGTAGATTGCAAAAAATTTCTCCCATTCTGTAGGTTGCCTGTTCACTCTGATAGTAGTTTCTTTTGCTGTGCAGAAGCTCTTTAGTTTAATTAGATCTCATTTGTCTATTTTGGCTTTTGTTGCCATTGCTTTTGGTGTTTTAGTCATGAAGTCTTTGCCCACGCCTATGTCCTGAATGGTATTGCCTAGGTTTTCTTCTAGGGATTTTATGGTTTTATGTCTTACATGTAAGTCTTTAATCCATCTTGAGTTAATTTTTGTATAAGGTGTAAGGAAGGGATCCAGTTTCATCTTTTACATATGGCTAGCCAGTTTTCCCAGCATCATTTATTAAATAGGGAATTCATTCCCCATTTCTTCTTTTTGTCAGGTTTGTCAAAGATCAGATGGTTGTAGATGTGTGGTGTTATTTCTGAGGCCTCTGTTCTGTTCCATTGGTCTATATATCTGTTGTGGTATTAGTACCATGCTGTTTTGGTTACTGTAGCCTTGTAGTATAGTTTGAAGTCAGGTAGCATGATGCCTCCAGCCTTGTTCTTTTTGCTTAGGATTGTCTTGGCAATGCGGACTCTGTTTTGGTTCCATATGAACTTTAAAGTGGTTTTTTCCAATTCTGTGAAGAAAGTCATTGGTAGCTTGATAGGGATGGCATTGAATCTATAAATTACTTTGGGCAGTATGGCCATTTTCACGATATTGATTCTTCCTATCCATGAGCATGGAATATTCTTCCATTTGTTTGTGTCCTCTTTTATTTCTTTGAGCAGTGCTTTGTAGTTCTTGTTGAAGAGGTCCTTCACATCCCTTATAAGTTGGATTCCTAGGTATTTTATTCTCTTTGTAGCAATTGTGAATGGGAGTTCACTCATGATATGGCTCTCTCTTTGTTAATGGTGTATAGGAATGCTTGTGATTTTTGCACATTGATTTTGTATCCAGAGACTTTGCTGAAGTTGCTTATCAGCTAAAGGAGATTTTGGGCTCAGATGATGGGGTTTTCTAAATATACAATCATGTCATCTGCAAACAGGGACAATTTGACTTCCTCTTTTCCTAATTGAATACCCTTTATTTATTTCTCTTGCCTGATTGCCCTGGCCAGAACTTCCAACACTATGTTGAATAGGAGTGGTGAGAGAGGGCATCCCTGTCTTGTGCCAGTTTTCAAAGGGAATGCTTCTAGTTTTTGCCCATTCAGTATGATATTGGCTGTGGGTTTGTCATAAATAGCTCTTATTATTTTGAGATATGTTCCATCAATACGTAGTTTATTGAGAGTTTTTAGCATGAAGCGCTGTTGAATTTTGTCAAAGGCCTTTTCTGCATCTATTGAGATAATCATGTGGTTTTTGTTGTTGATTCTGTTTATGTGATGGATTACGTTTATTGATTTGCATATCTTGAACCAGTCTTGCATCCCAGGGATGAAGCTCACTTGATCGTGGTGGATAAGCTTTTTGATGTGCTGCTGGATTTGGTTTGCCAGTATGTTATTGAGGATTTTTGCATTGATGTTCATCAAGGATATTGGTCTAAAATTCTCTTTTTTTGTTGTTGTCTCTGCCAGGCTTTGGTGTTAGGATGATATTGGCCTCATAAATTAAGTTAGGGAAGATTCCCTCTTTTTCTATGGATTGAAATAGTTTCAGAAGGAATGGTACCAGTTTCTGTTTGTACCTCTTGTAGAATTTGGCTGTGAATACATCCGGTCCTGGACTTTTTTTAGTTGGTAGGCTATTAATTATTGCCTCAATTTCAGAGCTTGTTATTTGTCTATTCAGAGATTCAGCTTCTTCCTGGTTTAGTCTTGGGAGGGTGTATGTGTCCAGGAATTTATCCATTTCTTCTAGATTTTCTAGTTTATTTGCGTAGAGGTGTTTATAGTATTCTCTGATGGTAGTTTGTATTTCTGTGGGATCAGTGGTGATATCCCCTTTATCATTTTTTATTGTGCCTATTTTATTCTTCTTTCTTTTCTTCTTTATTAGTCTTGCTAGCAGTGTATCAATTTTGTTGATCTTTTCAAAAAACCAGCTCCTGGATTCATTGATTTTTTTTAAGGGTCTTTTTATGTCTCTGTCTCCTTCAGTTCTACTCTGATCTTAGTTATTTCTTGCGTTCTGCTAGCTTTTGAATGTGTTTGCTCTTACTTCTCTAGTTCTTTCAGTTGTGATGTTAGGGTGTTGATTTTAGATCTTTCCTGCTTTCTCTTGTGGACATTTAGTACTATAAATTTCCCTCTACACACTGCTTTCAATATATCCCAAAGATTCTGGTACGTTGTGTCTTTGTTCTCGTTGGTTTCAAAGAACATCTTTATTTCTGCCTTCATTTGTTATTTATCCAGTAGTCATTCAGGATCAAGTTGTTCAGTTTTCATGTAGTTCAGTAGTTTTGAGTGAGTTTCTTAATCCTGAGTTCTAATTTGATTGCACTGTGATGTGAGAGACAGTTTGTTGTGATTTGTGTTCTTTTACATTTGCTGAGGAATGCTTTATTTCCAATTATGTAGTCGATTTTAGAATAAGTGCAATGTGGTCCTCCGAAGAATGTATATTCTGTTGATTTGGGGTGGAGAGTTCTGTAGATGTCTGTTAGGTCTGCTTGGTGCAGAGCTGAGTTCAGGTCCTGGATATCCTTGTTAACATTTGTCTCGTTGATCTGTCTAATATTGACAGTGGGGTGTTAAAGTCTCCCATTATTATTGTGTGGGAGTCTAAGTCTCTTTGTAGGTCTCTAAGGACTTGCTTTATGAATCTGGGTGCTCCTGTATTGGGTGCATATATATTTGGGATAGTTAGCTCTTCTTGTGCAATTGATCCCTTTACCATTATGTAATGGCTTTTTTTGGTCTCTTTTGATCTTTGTTGGTTTAAAGTCTGTTTTATCAGAGACTAGGATTGCAACCCCTTCTCTCTTTTTCTTTCCATTTGCTTGGTAGATCTTCCTCCATTCCTTTATTTGAGCCTATGTGTGTCTCTGCACATGAGATGTGTCTCCTGAAGACAGCACACTGATGGATCTTGACTCTTTATCCAATTTCCAGTCTCTGTCTTTTAATTGGGGCATTTAGCCCATTTAAATTTAAGGTTGATATTGTTATGTGTGAATTTGATACTGTCATTATGATGTTTGCTGGTTATTTTGCCTGTTAATTGATGCAGTTTCTTCATAGCACCAATGGTCTTTACAATTTGGCATGTTTTTGCAGTGACTGGTACCGGTTGTTCCTTCCCATGTTTAGTGCTTCCTTCAGGAAGTTGCTTCAGGAGCTCCTTCAGGAGCTCTTGTAAGGCAGGCCTGGTGGTGACAGAATCTCTCAGCATTTGCTTGTCTGTAAAGGATTTTATTTCTCCTTCACTTATGAAGCTTAGTTTGGCTGGATATGAAATTCTGGGTTGAAAATTCTTTTCTTTAAGAATGTTGAATATTGGCCCCCTCTCTCTTCTGGCTTGTAGGGTTTCTGCTGAGAGGTCCACTGTCAGTCTGATGGGCTTCCCTTTGTCGGTAACTCGACCTTTCTCTCGGTTGCCCTTAACACTTTTTCCTTCATTTCAACCTTGGTGAATCTGACAATTATGTGTCTTGAGGTTGTTCTTCTTGAGGAGTATTTTTGTGATGTTCTCTGTATTTCCTGAATTTGAACATTGGCCTGCCTTGCTAGGTTGGGGAAGTTCTCCTGGGTAATATCCGAATGGTGTTTTGCAGCTTGGTTCCATTCTCCCCATCACTTTCACGTACACCAGTCAAATGTAGATTCGGTCTTTTCATATAGTTCCATATTTCTTGGAAGCTTTGTTCGTTTCTTTTTACTCTTTTTTCTCTAACCTTGTCTTCTTGCTTTTTATTTCATTAATTTGATCTTCAATCACCGATACCCTTTCTTCCACTTGATCGAATCTGCTACTGAAGCTTGTGCATGTGTCACAAAGTTCTCATGCCATGATTTTCAGCTCCATCACATCATTTAAGGTCTTCTCTGCACTGTTTATTCTAGTTAGCCATTTGTCTAATCTTTTTTCTAGGTTTTTAGCTTCCTTGAGATGGGTTCAAATATCCTTCTTTAGCTCAGAGAATTTTGTTATTACCGACCTTCTGAAGCCTACTTCTGTCAACTCGTCAAAGTCATTCTCTGTCCAGCTTTGTTCCATTGCTGGCAAGGAGCTGCGATCCTTTGGAGGAGAAGAGGCCCTCTGATTTTTAGAATTTTCAGCTTTTCTGCTGTAGTTTCTCCCCATCTTTGTGATGTTATGTACCTTTGGTCTTTGATGTTGGTGACCTACAGATGTGGTTTTGGTGTAGATGACCTTTTTGTTGATGTTGATGCTATTCCTTTCTGTTTGTTAGTTGTCCTTCTGACAGGTCTCTCAGCTACAGGTCTGTTGGAGTTTGCTGGAGTTACGCTGCAGACCCTTTTTGCCTGGGTATCACCATCGGAGGCTGCAGAACAGCAAATATTGCTGCCTGATCCTTCCTCTGGAAGCTTTGTCCCAGAGGGGCAGCTGCCTATATGAGGTGTCTGTCGGCCCCTGTTGGGAGGTGTCTCCCAGTTAGGCTACACAGGGGTCAGGGCCCCACTTGAGGAGGCAGTCTGTCCATTCTCAGAGCTCAAACACCATGCTTGGAGAACCACTGCTCTTTTCAGAGCTGTCAGACAGGGACGTTTAAGTCTGCAGAAGTTGTCTGCTGCCTTTTGTTCCGCTAAGCCCTGCCCACGCGGGTGGAGTTTAGAGGCAGTAGGCCTTGCTGAGTTGCGGTGGGCTGCGCCTAGTTCGAGCTTCCCAGCCACTTTATTTACGTACTCAAGCCTCAGCAATGGTGGACGCCCCTCCCCCAGCCAGGCTGCCGCCTTGCAGTTCAATCTCAGACTGCTGCACTAGCAGTGAGCAAGGCTCCGTGGGTGTGGGACCTGCCGAGTTAGGCACGGGAGAGAATCACCTTGTCTGCCGGTTGCTGAGACCTTGGGAAAATCACGGTATTTGGGCGGAAGTGTCCCGTTTTTCCAGGTAGTCTGTCATGCCTTCCCTTGGCTAGGAAAGGGAAATTCCCCGACCCCTTGTGCTTTCCATGTGAGGCCACGCCCTACCTGGGCTGCACTCACTTTCCAGCCAGTCCCAATGAGATGAACCAGGTACCTGAGTTGGAAATGCAGGAATCACCCATCTTCTGCATCAGTCACACTGGGAGCTGCAGACTGGAGCTGTTCCTATTCGGCCATCTTGGAAAGCCCCCATCTCATTGCCTTCTGGCTTCTATTGTTTCTGGTAAGAAGTTAGCCTTTAATGTTATTGAGATTCTTTTGTATACAGCGAAAAAAGCATTTCTCTTGTTCTTTTCAAGATTTTAGCTTTTGCTTTTAACATTTTGACTGGTGGGTCTGGCTGTGGATATCTTTACATTTATCCTTATTGGAGTACATTGAGCTTCTTAGATTTGTAAATTATGTTATTAATCAAAATTGGGAAACTTTCAGTAGTTTTTAAAAGTATCTTCTATGTTTCTTTTTTCTTTTCTTCCTAGGTCTTCTATTATGCATATGTTGGCATGCTTAATGGTGTCCCACGTTTCTCTGAGAACCTGTTCATTTTTTTCAGTCTTTTTACATTCTGTTCTTCAGATTGTATAATATTTATTGATTTATCTTCCAGTTGCCATTCCAAGTTGTTTACACAGAAAATACATACATATCCACATATAAATTATTAGAATTAATTATATAGTTTAAGGTTGTGTAATACCAGGTCAATGTCCAATAATTAATTATATTTCTAAGAGTTGCAACAAACGAGAAATGCGGTTTAAATAAAGATACCATTTACAATAGTATGAAAAATATCAAACACTGGAAGTTTTTGTGGAAATTGTCAAGCAGATTCAAAAACTCATCCAGAAATTCAAAGCACCAAGAGTAGCTAAAATAATCTTAAAGCATAAAAAGTGATAATTGCTTTACTGGATATCAAGATCTTTGGTAAAACTACATAATTGAAAACAGTTTGGTATTAGCACAAGGATAGAAAAATAGAGCAATGAAGAAGGATAGAGAACCCAGAAATAGAGCCATGCATGTATTAACACTTGATTTATAACAAAGTTGGCTTTATGGAACAGTAAGGGTAATCTTTGACACTTTCCCCTTTTCACATCATACACAAAAATTGATACCAGATGGATTATAGAGCTAAACATAAAAGGCAAAACAATAAATCTTCTTAAAGATAATATAGATTTTCTTTTTGACTTTAGAGTAGAGAAAGATTTCTAAAATGAGACCCAAAACCCAGTAGCCATCAAGTGTAATACCAATAAATGGAACTACTTTAAAATTAAGGACTGCTTCCCATCATAACACATCATCAGTACACTACAGAACAAGCCATATAATGGGAGAAGCATATCTCTACACATATAACCAAAAAAAGCCCTTAAGTCTTAGAAATCAAACTCTTCCAAGTCAGGGGCCAAAAAAGATAATCCAAAAAATACTGGAAGCGGATTGAACAGGCAAGTCATAAAAGAAGGCAAAGAACATATCAAAGGATGTTTCGTATCATTAATGATAAGAGAAAAGAAAATTAAAACCCTGATGAGATATCTTTACATATGTACGAGAATGATTTAAATTAAAATCTGACAATACAAAGTGTTTCTTAGGCTGTGAGGTAATGGAACTGTTTGTTTTATGTTGCTGGTATGTATATTATTTTGAAAAACTATTTAGCATCTTCTGAAATGGAAGATATGTATATCCTGTTTTTAGAGCTCTAAACTGGAAAAAACTCAGATGTCCAGCAACAGTAGAATAGATAAAAGACTATATATTCATATGATGGAATTCTGTACAGTACTAAAAATTGACTACAGCTACAGAAAACAGTATTGATAAATCTTATATTATTGAGTGGGGAAAGAACACATAATACTGCATAACTCCATTTATGTGAAATTTAAAATTTATTAAATGTTTAGCAGTGCAAGTTTAGGGGATAAACTATAAAGAATAGCAAAGTTGTTATTACCATAAATGACAAGAGAGTGGTTGTCTTTAGAAAAGTGGGAGGGTGTGGTAATTGACAGAGATCTGAGGAGTAGTTTTGGAGTTGCTGGCAGTGCCATTGACCAGGTTAGTAGGTTTATGGGTTAATTCACTGAGCTCTACATTTTGTTTTGTGTATTTTTTATTTGTGTTATTTCACATACTCACAAAAAGCTTAGATATAATGTTACATTACAAACGAATCATTATGCAAAGATGTGAAGGAATTAGAGTTAGTAAAATGATTGCTTGTTAGGCTTTTTCAGTGGTATATCACATTTAGTACAGTAAACATGGGAGGGCTTTGATAGTGAAAGGTGGTGCATGATACAGTGAACAAACTGGATGGGAAAGAAAATATATTCACCTGTAAAATGATATGTATGATACTGGTCTTTTTAATCTATAAATATGTTTGCAGAAAACAAGTGTTCATAGTCGGTTGGAGGTTATTTATAATCCTACATCAAAAATAAATGAAGAGAACATAGCTATTTCTAGAGGAATTTTGGCAGCTTTTCTTATACAGAAGAACATGTTTTTGAGAAGCTTTCTTGGGCAACTGGCAAAGGAAGAAACTGCTACAGCTATTTACTCTGGAGATAAAATTAAAACATTCCTTATTGAGGTCAGTAGCTATCTGAAATATTAAATATGTACATATTGCATATTTTAAAAGTGCAAGTGTATTTGGAGATATTGTTACTGAAAAACATTGATAGGTTTAAACAAATGGAGATAATAAACATTCCTTTTCAAATGGGAAAAGATAAACATTAAATGATGTGACTTTGCACAGAGGCATTTAATAAATCAGATTTCATATGTTTCATTAACTACTTCATGATTCTTAAAGTTGATGGCATTCTAGTTAGGATATGTACTTAAGCAAAGAATTGTGGGTTAAAGCGTTAAGTAAATCTCAGGTATTTCACTGAAGGGGTCCATTATGGGGGGAATTTCAACGATGATCCTTTTGAAGAAACAATCATTATTCATTCAAAAAATACATATTGATTGTTTATCAGACAATGGAGATACACTTGTGAACAAGCAGATAGAGTCCGTGTCCCTGTTCTTTGTGGGGCTTACATTGTAGGAGGAAAGACAGACAAAATATCTAGAAGTGGTTTTGATTGATTTGCTTTCAAAAGTCAGGTCATTAGCTAAGGATTAGAGTGGCCGTATGTATTTTTAAAGGGTCGATGACAAAAAGAGGAAATGTCGAATATTTTACTATTATTCTGAGAGTGAGAAAGTAAATTAAATACATTAGTGAAGGAAGATTTCTGGTCATTGCTGAGGGCCCACTTGAGATTAATGATAATAAATTTAAAGCGAGATTAGCATTGGTCATATGTTTTTCTCCAGCTGTATTTTACTGTTTTCATCCAGTTGCAGACTCAGCAGAGTTGTGTTTAACCAAGGTTGGGGTTTGGACCAGTGAATATGACTGAGGGGGAGCATTCAAGGGAGCTAAACATGGAGAAGTTTTGGTTATAGTAAAGTACCCTGAGATAGAACTTGGTTAAAAGGAAATTATGCCATGGGAAGGATGATAGACAGTGAATAAATGATAGAGTCTGTGGACTGAAAGTTTGAGTAATGGTTGATCTAGGGATGGGAATGGTCATGAGGTTGTGGTCAGAAAGGGGTTGATTGAAATGGGGATTTTGGAGGTAAAGAAGATCAGGGCCTACACAGTCCAACACCACAGCCACTGGCTACATATGGTCATTTTATACTTAAATAAGATTTTAAATTCAGTTCCTCAGTCATAGTAGCTACATTTTGAATGTCGCATGACCATGTGAAGCCATGGCTGTCATATTGGACAATGCGGGAAAACATTTTCATCATCATGAAAGCATCTGGGAACTTGTTAGAAATTCAGAATTTAAGGCCCGGATTCTACTGAAGTAGATTCTGCATTTTAACAAGATACCAGATGATTGGTATGTACATCAAAGTTTTAGAAGTACTGAGAGAGAGAAATGTACCTTAGTATGAAGGTGCAGTGAGCATATATGTGGTTTATTTTCTGTGAATGTCCATGTATTTTTTCACTTTGACCAAGGGTTACTTTTATTATTTCCATATTTAAATATTATTACTAAACTGGTCTTCTGGGATTAGTATAATGGGGAGAAAGGAGTATTTCCATTTTAAACACTATTTAAATTGAGAATACCAAATAAGAGGTACTGAGTTCAGAATTTAATAAATATTTAATTTCATTTTCTTCATATCAAATTTTATTTAAATTGATGTTCCCTAGTAATTTACTAGTCTGGTAGTTTCCCCGAAATTCTCAAAGAATGAATAGCAAACTGTATCAACTTGTAACAAGATTTAAGCATGTTATAAATGACTTGTCAAAACAGAATTCTTTTTTTAAAAATGTTCTTTTGGAAGAAAATTATACTAAATAATGATTTTAAAAGTATTACTTAAAATTTTATACTAATATTAAAGTAGTTTTTTAAACAAAATGATTTAATATATTTACTGTTCTCATATTAGTTTCATCAATCTTAACTTCTGCTTTAGGGGATGGATAAGAATGCTTTTGAGAAAAAATATAATACTGTTGGAGTGAATATTTTTCTAACTTACCAGTTGTTCTGTCAAGATGTACTTAAATTGCATCCTGGAGAAATGGGTATTGTCAGCAATGGGAGAGTAAGCAGAAAAAGCTATTGCTCTCTTTTCTCAGTGACACCGCAATGCCTTTTTTCCGTCACAATTCCCCTGATGTGACACATACAGAGGATGGTGTTCATGAGCTGAAGACACCAGACACAACTCAGCATAAATAAAATGGGGTCATGACACACTTCCCATTCCTTCATTCTTTCCCCCATTCAATGAGAATGATGATGCGGGTAAGGAATAATGTTCTTTATGTGTCTTGCTTTTATTTTGTTCTAATGTAAGTATTAGAAGAAACAACTTAATGCACATCATCAAAACATTGTCAGGCCGGGCGCGGTGGCTCACGCCTGTAATCCCAGCACTTTGGGAGGCCGAGGCGGGCGGATCACAAGGTCAGGAGATCGAGACCATCCTGGCTAATACAGTGAAACCCTGTCTCTACTAAAAATACAAAAAATTAGCCGGGCGTGGTGGTGGGTGCCTGTAGTCCCAGCTACTCAGGAGGCTGAGGCAGGAGAATGGCTTGAACCCAGGAGGCGGAGCTTGCAGTGAGCTGAGATTGCGCCACTGCACTCCAGCCT
The DNA here is from genome assembly GCF_028878055.3 of Symphalangus syndactylus. Classification (NCBI taxonomy): domain Eukaryota; kingdom Metazoa; phylum Chordata; class Mammalia; order Primates; family Hylobatidae; genus Symphalangus; species Symphalangus syndactylus. The sequence goes on along the minus strand of NC_072437.2, from coordinate 26,051,611 downwards.
GGGCGACAGAGTGAGACTCTGTCTCAAAAAAAAAAAAAAAAAAAAAAACAAAAACCTTGTCATTGAGAACCACTGTTGTAGTAGGTATAGTAAGTAGGTTATTACATCTTTTTTCTTGTTCCTACAGTTGTTTATGTTAAATGGCATTAGATACTATTTTACGTTTTGAAGTATCAAGTAGTATAAATTGCCATGTAGTATTTATTAATAAAATATTTACAAAGCTATAGGAAGAAAATCTCTTAGTCTCCAACCACCCTAATAAAACTTAATAGCTTATTGTTTTTCCTTTCAGCCCTTTTTTCTACTACACATAGATAGCCATTTTTGGTTTTTTAGAATACATCCTTATAATCCTACTATATATAATTTTACATCATGGTTTTTCTGTTAATATGTTTTTCTGATTACAGTCTTTGCAGACACATACAAAATAAGTGGATGATATCTATATACTAATATTTTTAATATGATAGTCTTTTATTTCACACAAATTGTTTAAGTAAAAAACTGAATCTGGTGCTTAGGTTTATTAAGAAATCAACAAATGCAGCGTGTTTCACATATCTTTGGCTTGAATTTTCAAATTACATATCCCTAAATCATCTTCAAAGTTCTAATGCACTCTTAATGTTTTGTTTTTCACTTATTTATGAACTCTGTTCACCTGCATGTTAGATTCAGGTTCATCTATGTACAGCGCTATTTTACACGTGACAACAGCTGCCATTTATTGTAAAAGTATTGGTGAATTTTGGTAGTGAGATATGTAGAGCTCTATAAATGGCATTGCTTTTTCGCTTTAAAAGTCATTTTGGGAGGAAATACGGCTTTTAAAAACAGTTCTAAAGCTTTTGGCTATCTTTGACCGTGTCAAGCATTTTAAGGGATAAAGAGGGAAACAATGGCAGCTGTTTTATCTAGTGCCTTCCCTTTTAGTTATATACTAGGGAAAAGCTACCCTATGTCTTGTCATTTTGATATAATTCATATAGTGTTACTGGCATTAATGATAACGAACACTAGATAGAGTTATGTTCAACTTATTTCTCATAAACATAAAACTATGTTTTGTCCTTTCCTTAAAATTGACAGAAGTATTAAGATATTAATCGTACACCTACTGTGAACCGAACATTCTTCTAGATTCTGAAGGCACAGCAGTAAACAACTATGTTTTCATGGGGCTAATATTTTGATGGATAGAAAGAGACAACAAACAGCACCCTTACTGATAAGGCATCTATCTTAAGTACGTTTATGCTGCTATAAAAATATGCCACAGACTGGCTAGTTTATAAAGAACAGAAATTTATTTCTTATACTTCTGGATGCTTGGAAATGTAAGGCCAACGTGCTGCCACTGATGTCTGGTGAGGGCTGCTCTCTGCTTCCAGGATGGCCCCTTGTTGCTCTGTTTTTACATGGTGGAAGGTAGAAGGGCAACAGAGTGCTCCCTTCAGTCTTGAACTCTTTTATTATAAGGATACAAATTCCATTCATGAGGGCAGAGCCCTCGTGGCTTAATCATCTCCCAAAGGCCACACCTCTCAATGCTATCACACTGGCCACTAAGTTTCAACACATGGGTTTTGAGGGACACATTTTGTCTTAGTCTGTTTTGTGCTGCTGTAACAAAATACCTGAGACTATATAATCTCAGAAATTTGTTAAAAAACAGAAATTTATTCTCTCATACTTCTGGAGGCTGGGAAGTCCAAGATCAAGGCACTGGCATCTGATGGGAACTTTCTTGCTGCATCCTCGTATGGCAGAAGGCAGTGGGGCAAAAAGGGGATGAATGCTATGTTCCTTCATGGCAGGAGAGAGCAAACCCACTCCTGAAAGCTTTTTATAGTGGCATTAGTCCATTTTGAGGGCACAGCCCTCATGACCTAAACACCTCCCATTAGGCCCCAGCTCCCAACACTGTTGCATTGGGGGATTCAGTTTTAACATAAATTTTGGAGAGGACAAAGACATTCAAACCATAGCACATTCATAGCAGTGTCATTTGGGCAAAGAACCAAAGAAGGTGAAGGAGGAAGCCATGTCAAATATCTGGAAGAGGATTATTCTAGACAGAGTACAGTGAATGCAAAGGACGTGAGGTGAGATCATGTCTGTGAATCCTGTGAATCATGTCTGCTATTCTAAGAATAGCAGGTAGGAAGAGAGCAGTCAGGAGAGAAGCTCAGAGAAGTAGCTGGGGGCCAGATCATATTGGGTTTTATAGGAAGTTTAAGGACTCCCACTTTACTCTGAATGAGTTGGGAAGTGCATAGTTCTGGGCAGGAGATTGGCATCATCTAGCTTATGTTTTACTTGGATCACTAGAGGCTGTTACATTGGGAATATACTATAGGGGGTCAGGGAGCCAGTTGGGAGATAATGCAATAGTCCAGATGAGAGATGATGGTGGCTTGGACCAGAATGGTTCTAGTGGTGGTAGTAAGAAGTGGATATGGGATGTATTTTATGTGAAGAATGGACAGGAATTGTCCAGGGACTTTGGTGTGAGATGTGAGAGAACTAAGTTACTGGCAGAATGGAGTTACTGTGGGTCAAGGTGAGGAAGGCTGCAGGATGAGTGGGGTTGTCAGGAGCAGTATAAGAGGAAGGAAAGAGAATTCAGTTTGGACCTCCAAAAAGACATGTTAAGAAGGTGATTGAGTGTAGTGCAGAGGAAGGATTGGGGCTGGAGATAGATATTAAGTCAAATTATGTTGACTTTTTCTGTTGACTAATGGAAAAATGTAATTTCAATTATCCTTTTATTTGTATAACTGTGGTTTTAATAGAAAAGTATATTGGAAAATCAGTCTGTGGTTTATGAGCGATAATTTAATACTTAGCTTATCACTCTGAAAGTAATGCTATTAAGCATAATAATCACAGCAATGTGGCAGATGTTATAAAAATTTGGAATCAAATAGTTCAATGCTTGAAATAAGTATGATATTTTAGTATAAATCTTCATTCTGAGCCTGTTCAAATGTTTCCATTAGAATTGGAACATATGAAAAGTTAAAATTGTTTATAAATGATCAACAACTAGGGTACAATGATGATCGCACAGTTTATTAAAAACACTGAATAATTTAAAATTGACATATTTAATATTAATGCCACAAACAATGCCATTATTATAATATTTATTTGTATTACACTACATATTCACAATTGCTGAAAGACATGGGGTAGCAGGGAGTAGGAAGAAAAAGCAGGGTCTTTTTTTTGTTTTATGGTCAGATCTGGATTCAAATTCCAGCTGCACCATTAATTATATTACACTGTGACACCTGATTTCTTCATTTGGACAATGAGAATGATAATAATCTGTCTTACAGGACTGTTGGGGTGATTAAATATGCTCCTATATTTAAAGCACATAGAAGGAACCCAAACACAGAGTAAATTTTCAGTAAATATTAACTGCTATTTTCTCACAATATTTGAAGGGCATCATGAAAAATAGTGGGCATTTGTAGATTTAATTTGTGTTACACTAGCTAAAAGTTAGCATAAAATCAAAACTAGTTGATCAAACTTCTGTGAGTAGAGAGACATTTTTAGCTCAGTATGTGGATGAAAATCTGACAGTTTTCTGCAATTTTAATGACCTGTCAAATGAAGTAATGCATTTCTGTTATGGCAATTGTTCTATATAACTGAAAAATCACATTTCTCAAGTGTTATGAAGAAGATTTAAGCAACATAATTTTCAAGTTTATTGTTCTTTTTCCCAACCTGGACATTATGTGATTTTATGCTATTTAAGTTACTTTATTCCACAAATTTTCAACTTTAAATAGAACTAAGACACAGAAACATTAGGTTTCTCCTATTTGATGCTATGCTTAACGTAAGCAAAATACAGCCAGTTTTCTGGTAAATTTAATCAATAAAGATAGCCAATGTGGTTAACCCCTTAAGACAATACTTTTAAGATTTTATTTCCTTATTCTATGTTACTAACAAAACTGCCGGTCGCTAGAGGTAGTATAGATAAAATTCAGCTGTTTTCCAAGACTGCTGATTCGTCTTTCAGAAATGTAACATTGACTGTGCTTTCAAAGTTGCTTTAAAAATTATGTCACGTCTTAAGACAATGAAATGTTTATATGAGTACTTTTAGTATTATAGTGCCCATTTTTGTGTTTTTAAAAGCCCATGTTTTATATTTAAGGTGAAACATGATATTTATTTAGTTGGGATGCCAAAATCCCAGTTAGTCACCTTTGATATGAGAAAATGGGATAGAAAGATTCAAGAACTATGTTTCAGTAATTTTTAGAAAAGATGAACTGTAGAAGCAGGTGAAGGGGAAGTGAGAAAATCTGGCTACAGCCATTACATTCTGGTCTTTTTACCAAGAAAAAAATAATCTGGTTGACATGTTTTCTGATTATCATTAAATATAATTGTTTTGTACATAAGATTATGTCAGTCTACAGTAGGGCTTTGTGTACGTGGTGTTAGAATGATTGTACGTACTAATTTCCTCAGAAAGTGCTCATGGTAGTAGAGTCGGTAGTGGTTGTGATGGGAGAGCCGTCCTGAGAAATTAGGTATGTGGCAATTTGGCAGCTTCTAACTTTGTAGTTACTGGTTTAAAGTTAATATAGGTGACCTTGCTAGGCTCCTAACCATTTATACAGTATCAGTTAAAAGAAGACTGGTTGGTATTATTATAGTAAGTATGTGATTTTTATGTGATTTGTTTCTTGGGTTTTGCTATTTTATGGCTTTCTTATAAAGTAATTCATGTCTGTATAGTGTAGAGTACAATTTATAGATGAATGTGAAAGAAAATTGAAATTAAAAGATTTTTTAAAATATAGGCCATTGCTTTCAAAATTGAATTCAGTTTGAAACGGTATTTGGAAGCATCATGATTTATGTTTAAACTCATGAATTATGATTTATGTTTCAAAGTAAAACTTTCTAATGGAAATAATTTGCTAATTTTTATATTGTCACTTTGATTTTGGTGTTTATACAGATGTTATTTGTAATATCAAAGTGAGAAAGTATATCTTGTTTCCTCATGTATTTAGTAAATGGCAGGATTAATAGCTACCATATCTTTAATCTCTAATGCATTTTTGCTTAACAAAGAAATATCTATTTGATGAGGAAATGTTTTTCCTAAACTGATATCTTCTAGAAGATATATGATAATATAACTGTTTTTATTTTAAGTTCTTAGGACCTTTAGATGAAGATTTTTATGTAGAAGATTTTTACTTGTTGGAAAAGATAACATTTAGTAATTTAGGAGAGAAAATTAAAGGCATTGTTGAAAATATGGGAATCAACGCAAATAAGTGAGTATATAAGTTCTAAGAGCAATTCATTTTGGGTTTGGTATTTTGAGTCTAATGTTTTTGTTTAAGATTAGAAAATGTTTCAAATATATAGACAAGTAAAGGTATAATAAAAGGCATATGTAAAGAATATAAGGAAATAATAAAAGGCATCCATTTACTCACCAACACAAAACTGTAGATGTTAATGTTTTCTTTGCCTTGGCTCTGTCTTTCTCCTTGTTTCTTACCCATCCACCCCAGTCTCCTCCCTCCCCAAGAGGTAACCATTCTCCTAAAGGTTGTATGCATGGTTCCCATATTCGTGTTTATGCTTTTGCTTCATATGTAAATATCCATTATTGGTGTTTATTGTGTTGAAGGCTGTGACTGTTTTAGAGAAATGCTATTATACGTAGGTCTCCCTTTGCAGTCTACTTTGGTAGATTTAACCATGTTCAGATATATAAAGCCTTTCTTGAAGTATTAATTGTAACATGAAATATGGAACTCTTTCCAAAAAACTCATACACTGTTTGTCTTATCTAGCATGAGTGACTTTATTATGAAAGTTGATGCCCTTATGTCCTCTGTGCCTAAGCGTACATCTCGATATGATGTCACATTTCTTAGGGAGAATCACAGGTAAGAATGTAATCGTATCTGTTTGTGGTTTTTCTGTTAATGCATGCAATTATTTCCATTTGTTTTCAAAACATGGTAAAATTTAAGGTAGAATTAAAAGTTATTTATTAGGGAATAAATGTATTTGACAGTATTAGGAAGATAAATTCCAGTTAGTTATATATTCTAGTAAATAAAGGGTAATATATATGGAGAGAGAGGGTACGAAATTTCAAGTAAGTTAAACATGATATAATTTGTCATATTTTTAATATCTTCTATGCTTAAGATCATTTGTAATTTTTGCAGTATCTCAAGATAGTCGTAAATAATATTATCTTTATATTTTCAATGTGTAAAGTGACTGAAGAGTTCTGATTAATCAAATGTAGGGTGGCCTCTGTCACAAAGCTAAACACACATGCATGTGCAAGAGTTCAGAGGAGTGAAGGGAGGGTCCAAGCAAAGCTGAACTGTTGTAGGCCCAGCTGCTGCCTCAGGCCAGCAAGGTGAAATCAGCAGCAAGGGTGTGAGCTGCAAAATTGCTGCTGCTGCCTCTCTGTCCTCTAGATCTCCCGAGAATCTCTCTTGTTGCCTGCCCAAGCAAGAAACGTTCTGGAAAATATGATTTAGCCTGGTCGAGTTGACACATTATAAAGCTGCTGAGTGGACCAAGGGTCCGAGGATTTACTCTGTCAGGCTCCTGTGGTAGGATGGAAATAAAAGGCTGTTTAATCACTGTCATATGTGATTTCTATGCCCATATTCTCTATGAGAGTGCCTCGTTAATTGTAAAAGTAGGTAAACTGCCTTATTGAAAAATACTACTGAAGATTCCCTGAGCTCACTCAAGTGTCTTACAGTTACCACCTTTAGTAATTTTCTCTAGAAATACCATTTTTTATCTGTCAAAGAGCATTGTTTCCTATCAAGGGAAAAATAATGTTTTATAAATACGGTTAAATTTATATGTAAATTTCTACATTTAAGTCACACTCTGTTATTGAATTTTAGAAAATGTCAGTGAGCCTTTGGAAATTGATAATTAGGATAATACAGTATGCCACAGTGATGGGCAAATACTTCAGGTCACTTTACATTTGAATTTATGAATTATCAGTATTATTTCCATAGTTATATCTGTATATTTCATGAGCATATGCATATACTTCTAAAATCACATTAAAATATTTATTCACAGATTTTTAGAGAGAGAGATGTGTGTGTATACATGTATATGTATACTTAAACACAGCATTACATCTTTGCCATTCTGCTTCTATGTCTATAGGGAGTCATTTATAATTAAATATGTTAAAACACTTGTTATAAATCCATTATTTCTGTATTGATATGTTTGATCTTAATTCCAACTTTTAAAAATTTAAATTGGCTTATTAAGAAAATTTAAATTTGACAAAGTAACTTAAATTAGAAAGTTTGCAAAAGGAGAAAGAAAAGAGTAGGAGTATATTGAAATCTGGAATAAAGTGAAAAATGAGAAAAAACAGTTATATTTTTTCCCCAGCCCTGAAAGATCTCTATATTAGCCTATTCCCTTCCATTTAGACTCTGTGGATTTGACATTCTTCTAACATCTTAGACAAAGGCAAAAATAGCAATCCTAACTACTCACCCCATCATCCCAGGAACTTCCAACATTGAATGTAAGTTGTGTGAGAAACTATGAGGTCTTGAAGGAAGCCTTGCAGGCTGCGGCAATAATGACCTTCCTGTCATGAGCATACCATGAATTTGGCTCCAAGTTTTCCAGTTTATACAGTTCCCAAGTTCATGAGAGGAAGACAAACTAGGTGTTCAGGTGAAATGTAATTATTCTTAGGAGAGGGAGGACAGAGAATTTCTCCCAGGAGCCTTTATAAAGAGGATGCTATATAATGAACAGTGTTTTCAATATTCTTAAGGTAGATTACTTGACCTATTTTATAGATAGGTTAACAGTATCGTAACAAAATTCAACTCGGAGTTTTCTATTGCAACAGCCTGTTTGAAATGTGTTCAATATATCTGTAAGAGTTGATTAACTGTGTATACCTAAGCAGTTCTTCACCCTTTTTTTTTCTGACATGGGCTTTAATAATTAATTAACTGTCACTGTGCTTGACAGTATTCTTCTGGCTAATGACATGAAGTGTATCAATAGTTTTCTGGCAATTGAGTACAAATCTGTTTCCTTAAATAGGTGGTAGTTAGCATCTTGTTGTTAATATTGCATGAGAAATAGGATGTTCTGTTCTATTATTGGGTTAGTCACTGTACTACCTACTAGTGGGCTCAGGATTCTACTCAGAAAACTGTCTTGTACATGTATAATCAGATGGTGGGGACTATGGAATTCTGCTTCATACAACTTCATAGAATTAGCAGTAGTCTGGGAGAAAAAAGCAGCAGTAAACAGATGCATACTGAAGCCATAATTACATCATCTCATACAGCATACATAAAATGACCAGTTTTGAGTGGTGTTACAAAGTAGGATAGTAATTTGTAAAATTTTCACCAAGGTAACTACAGGAAGCAACAATTGTTGAAAGTCACTTTAATAGCAGAATGTCTGATTTGTGGCTCTTAGGTCTAGCAATAATTATCCATTAAGGTCTGTTGTCTGACTATGCCCCTCTTATTTTAAGATAATTAAATCGTCAACTGCATAGAAAATAAAATGTCTTGCAGTTTTGTATTCAGATGACCCGTATTTGAAGTAAGTGTTTATATTAGCTTTTTTAAAAATTGCTGAGCAATTAATCCTCTCACTGCAGAAAGCCTTTTCCTGCCAAAGAAACTAATATTCCTGTAACTACATGTGTACCTCTTGATTTGGTAACCTTTTTCCTTTGTAATATGTAAAATGTATAATTAATTCATCCTACATCTGAGAAAAATATTTCCTACATGATTGTAGTGTTAAAACAGTAATTCAGTAGAATATTCTCTGCTTGTAATCAAATATACACGGTTAACTTTTAATTATATTAAATGTAGAATTGACTGTCTCCTTCTGGCCTATTCTGTACTTTTAATCATTTTCTCATTTCCCTTTAAAAAACTAGTCCATCTTCTAATTCAGAACTTTTATCAGTGAAAGATAAAAACGGATAGGACAGAGGGAATGAGGTGAGGAGAGGAAGACTGGGATCAAAATAAAGTATGATTAATGAACTTGCCTGTTACAGTATATTGATTTTTTGAAATACTAAATTTAATAAAGTATGAATAGTTAATTTTATTCTCAAATCTAAAGAAATATATTCCACTAACACAAAAGCATCTTGGCTTTATTTTTTAAATTGTACAATCCATGAGAATTTTGAGGGCCTAAAATTATCAGAGTTTTTACACTAATGGGATCATTCTTTGAAAGGCTTTTAAAAAATCACTTCATTCATAAAACCTTACTTCATTTTCTCTCATTCTTTTCAGTTTTGTAATTTGTTGAAAACAGATTTTCAAATTTGCAAGCATTGTGTGAAATAACCAGTATTTTACAATTTTAGTGAGAAAGAAAACAATTTATAAGAATTATATAGCTAAGATCATGATTAGTTATTTGTATAAACTTAACACATCATCTTTCATCTTATTTTCTATTTTCTTAGTGTTATAAAGATGAATCCTCAAGAGAATGGTATGTTCTTCAATGTCATTGCTATTGTTGATCCATTAACAAGAGAAGCACAGAAAATGGCACAGTTATTGGTTGTAAGATAATGTAAATTAGACTAAATATTTTTGTTTTTAAATTCATAATTTTTTCAAGTCTGTTTTCAAGTATAATCAGCTGTTTGTGCTCTTGATTCTTCACCGTTTTAATAGAGTGTCATATTTCAATGTAGAAAATGAAATGATGGAGCCGTGCACAGGGTGTTGCTGTGAACTGCATTGTATTCCCCACAAAATTCATATTTCAACACATGAAATAGGTCTCAGTGAACTTTAAGCCCTAACCCCCAATGTGACTCTCTCTGGAGATAGGGCTGTAAGGGGATCATTAAGGTTAAATGAGGTTGTATGGATGAGACCCTAATCCAATAGGATTGGTGGCCTTAAAAGATGAAGAGAGGGAGACTTCACAAAGAAGAGGTTATTTGAGCACACGTGACGTGTTAGCCCCATGCAAACTAGAAAGAGAGCTCTCCCCAGAAACCAAATCAGCTGGCATCTTGATCTTGGAATTCCCAGCGTCCAGAACTGTGAGAAAGTAAATTTCTATTGTTTAAACCACTCCATCTGTGGTGTTTTGTTATATTAGCCTGAGGAGACTAATACAGGTGTCTTTCATGTGTTGTGAAGTGTGGCTTTTGGAGAAGCTGAAGCTTAAGCTTAATTGGATAAAACTTAAAGTATAATAAATAATGTTAGCCAAACAAGTGAAGCTGAGGAAAGGGGAAACATGGAGTTTGTATTCTATAGGTTTGGCCGCTGTAACAAAGGCCAAAATAACACTACTTTCAAGACTGAAGTTTCTTTCTTTCATCTCGTGGTCTAAGTGTAGGCTGCCTGGGGGTTGCTAAGGCAGCTACACAGTGTGAGGGACTCAGGCACTGCCTGTGTCATTGTTGAGCTGTCACGAAGCACCTAAGATCACCAGTCAGGCCGTAACATCATCTCTGCACTTCTGCCAGCAGGAAGGGGAGAATAAGAGCACAACCCCAAAGTTAGATGTATGCTGTCCTATCACTTCTCACTGACCAGAATGTCCCCAGGCTGGGTACACTGAATGACAAGGGAGGCTGGAAACTATGGCCACAAGTCCTGCATTAACCTGGAAATTCTTTCCCTATGAAAGAGGAAAATAAATGTGAAGAGACAGATATCAGTCTCCAAAAGGACTTATGTGGCTTACCATTTTACTTAGAATTTCAAACATTCAAATTAGAATGCAGCTTTCAGTAGTTAAATTTGAATATGCTAGTCCCATTAGAAGGCTGTATGTTTTTCTAGTGATATTGAAAATTTTACAAACTATTTTTCCTTTGGTAATTGACTTCACTTTTGAAACAGGCAAAAGTAATTAGATATTGAGTCTGGTGAAAATGTAAGTGATCAAGCATATGATTCGCTGTATATCGAAATTTCAAAATGCAATTTTTTTTATAATTTAGTGTGCACTGCCAAATCTCATTGGAAAATGAGATTCTATGAGTGGAGACAAATAATTTTGGAAAGACTTTGTCATTCTAGCTGTTCAGTTTATGAAACGAGTAGGACAAACCATAGCTTATTTACCTATTTGTTCTTTTAGCATTGGTTATACCTTCAAGTTTTTATGTCTTGAGATATACTATTCAGATTATTCTTTAGAAAGCATCACATCTGAAAGGAGTGGAGCTAGTATGATGCTTTTTAGTATGCAAAATCCCTATTCCTATGAAGAGTCATTATTCAAAAAAAAATTACTTAAATTTGTAAGTTTTTTATATAAAAGTAGAATTTAGGAGTAAGAAATATGGAATTAGCCAAAGCAGGAAGATCACTTGAGAAATTCAAGACCAGCCTGGGCAACATAGCAAGACCCTGTCTCCAAAATAAATAAATAAATAAATTAGTCAAACATGATGCTGCATACTTGTAGTCATAGTTACTACTCAGGAGGCTGAGGTGGGAGAATTGGATGAGCCCAGGAGTTTGAAGTTAACAGTGACCCATGATCACACCACTGCAGTCTAGCCTCAGCAACAGAGCAGGACTATGTCTCTTAAAAAAAAAAAAGAAAGAAAAGAAATAGGGAAATAGGGAATTATACAAAGAGATAAAATATGGAATTGCATTCCAGTTTCCATCATTGGTAATAATAGCATACTTTATTTCTGAGTCACTTTATTTCTTACTTTATAAAAGGATAATTTATTGGAAGAAATAGGTAGTTTCTCATCTAACACTTGAGAAAAACAGTGGTTCAGTGACCTCCAGAGTAGCAGATAATGATGAGTGATAGAGTAAGAATTGAAACTCAAATCTCTTAAATCCTTAGTCTTTATGTTCTAATTTCTCATCAAGCCTGTATCCTTTCTATTACATGTATTTGTTTTGTTACTTCTCCCTTTACCTATATCATTTGTTATCTAATAGCTTTTGAATCTTCACTGACATGTTACCTATGTGGAGATGGGGACTATCAAAATTAGTAATTCTTCCTCTACTTCTTATGATCCAGGGAAATGAAAAGAAAGTATTTATTTATAGGTAGCCAAGAACTTCCAAATCCCAAAAGAATCAGGATACTGCCAATGTTGTTGTAAGGTCACCACTTTGTATTTGCGGATCAAGGTCCTAGTAATTATTTTCCTTGTTCTTCAATACTAAGGAAATTTAGATACTATGAAAAAAAGTCACTTTAGGCAAAGGGCAAGCAGCATAACCCTGGGACATTGAAATCAACTGTTTGGATTAAAATTTTGCCTGTGCTGTGAGTTTCTGTGTGACCTTGAGCACATTAATGTCTCTGTACCTAAACTGCAAAAGTACTATTTTAGCAGGGCGTTGTAAGGATCAAGTGAGATAATGAACATAAAGTTTTAATATAGTACCTGGTACGTGGTAAATACATAATGAATATTAGCTATTAATATTATTTAATATCAAACATGGGAATTTCTTTCCAATAGGTACTTGGCAAGATTATCAACATGAAGATAAAGTTGTTCAGGAACTGTAGGGGCAGGCTTTCAGAAGCCCCTTTAGACAGGTGAGTCTGAGTGAACAAAATTTCATTTTGAAAAATTTGTAAATGCTGAGAAGAAAAAAAAAATCATTGTTACTGGACCTGGTTTTTTCTTTTCTTCACAAGATGCTTCACAGAAATAAGTCAGAAGGTCAGACTATTTACTAACTTTAACTGACATAAAATTGATATAAAAATTAAAATAACCTAACTCAGCAAAGTGATCTGACCTAATTACAAAATTTACATTGATTTATATTTATTCATAGGTATTTTTGGAAATGTGATTTAGGAATACCAATTTAGAAATATATCAATGGGAAATAAGGTGGAATTAAACCATTTTTGGTTTAGCAGAATTACCAAAATGATCTTTATTATATCATCACATTTACTATTTGGGGGCATTAGGATACAATTAGTTTAGAATAACCTGCCAGAGATATAAAAAAGTGTTGTTTATAATTATATACAAATATTCCCCATTAACACTCTTCTGTTGAAATAACATTCTCTCTCAAGAGGGGACAAAAATGCACCCTTTCTCTTCTTTGTGGATCAGAATCACTGTCATTCATTATGAGCCATTCTTATTGATAGGAATATTCAGTTCTCCTTCATGCGTCATTGGGCAGAAAACAGAGTATGTGCCATTGCACTAGTATAGCTTTTTAAGACTTTTTAATGTGCTCATTTCTGTATTATTTAATTATGTAATTCTAAACAAAAAATGTATGCATACACAAGACAGAAAGGTAGCATTCTGTTCATTCCTTGTTTACTTTTCAAATTGTATTTGTTACAACCGACATACTATAGATGTTGCCTTGAGCAGAACTTTTTTTTTTTTTTTTTTTTTTGTGAGACAGGTTCTCACTCCCATTGTCCAGGCTGGGGCACCACCACAGTTCACTGTAGCCTCGCCTCGACTTCTCAGGCTCAGGTGATTCTCCCACCTCAGCCTCCTGAGTAACTGGGACTACAGGTGCATGCCACCACGCACAGTTTTTTTGTTTTGTTTTGTTTTGTATTTTTGTAGAGACGGGGTCTTGCTATGTTGTCCAGGCTTGTTTTGAACTCCTGGCCTCAAGAGATACACCTGCCTTGCCCTCTCAAAGTGCTGAGATTATAGGCATGAGCCACTGTGCCCAGCCAGAGCAGGCATTTTAAACCTAAGTATTTTTAATAGTTGGAAAGCAATAAAATGGAAAATGTGGGAAATTTAAGTGAAAGTTTAGGACTTATTCATTGTCCCTCAAGACTCTTGTCCATATATCTCATTGAGTTTTTATGCTTCTCATTTATCTTTTGTATTTTAAATTTTATCACGTGCCTTTTTACATCTGAACAAAAACTTTAAATTTTTTAGCTGCTAATTGAAAGGTTTGTTAGTTCCGTGAGTACAGGATTTTTATTCACAGGAGTAGGGATCCTCTCTGTAAAACATCACATTATATAATAAAGAATAGGATTACTGAACATATAAGCAAGCATAATCTACTGGGAGGGAAAGAATTGACTTTTCTAAATGAAATAATGTACTAGAGTATACAGTTATTTTTTTATCTGGTAGTTCAACAGAATCTTATTGACTCAGTAGCATATATCAAGCAATCTAGCATACACATTTATTCCCAGGCCTTTCCTTTTAGTAAATTTATTCTTCTCAGAGATGACACAGGTTAAGGGCAGGAATCCCCTCAACTTATTACTCTTAACTGCCGTACTTCCTCAGCCTTCCTGTATTGCAGGGAAAGAATGAGGCATCTTTCTTCTTTTTTAGGTAAACATTCCCTCTCTGTTTTGATCTCATGCTTTCCTGTTTGTTCTGGATCCTTGCTATATCACATATTCTCTCTTTTGGATCTTTAATCTCTATACTAGCTTTTTTCTTTCAGTCCTTAAAGTTACTCAGTTTTTTTAAAAGTTGCTCCCTTAACTTTCTCTCCTCTAGAGTCTTTTTTTCCCTCTTCTTCATTCCTTCTTAAATTTCTTCAAAGATGGTCAGACTCTGTCTTCATATCTCATTCACTGTACCTTCCACTGCAGTTTCTCTTTAACTTTCTCTTTGCCACTGAAATTGTATTTACTAAATCACAAAGAAATTGCTCCTTACAACATTCAGAGAATACTTTTCTTTGATATTTCCACTGCAGCAGGAATTTGTTTTGAACATTTACTTCCTGACTGTATTCTCTCCTGTTTCTCCTCTTTTTATTTTCTTTGTCTATCTGCATAACATGGCTCCCAGTGATCACCAGTGCCTGGGACTCACACTCTGAAAGTTCTCCTGGAGTGAGGGCTAGACCTAGTGATTTGGCTCTCATAAAACAAAATATGGCGAAAGTGATGGAATTTCCCTTCTACAATTAGGTTATGAAAGACTGTGACTTTGTCTTGCTGACATTCTCTCTCTGTGGCTCTTCTGTGTGCTTCTCTTTTGAAGCATGTTGGAGATGCCTTTTTGGGAAGTAACTGCGAGCAGTCTGCAGACAACTACCAGCAAGGAGCTGCTGTCCTCATTCAGACAGCCCTTGAGGAACTAGATGAACCTGGAAGTAGATCCTACCCTTGTTGAGCCTGGAGAGAACTACAGCACAGCTGACACCTTGACTGCAGTCTCAAAATAGTAAAAGCCACTAGCCTTGATAGCATAACATAATAATTCTGTGCACAGTATTGAAGGATGAGGTTAAAATACAGCAAAACTGAAGTTAAGTCTAAAAGTGCTATTAAGCAGTTGCTTTCAGCTTAATCCTGTTTGTTTTTAGTTGAGCTTTTAAAAGTGGTACTAGAATTTCAGCTTGAATTTCACTTGTTTCCTACCATTTCTCTTCATATTATTAGTGGTGGTAAAAGTTAATAAAATAGCTGAAAAATAGACCATGGTCAGATTTGAAGGAGGATGCATACAAATCATAATACAATAACAGATCATAAACTCCTAGAACCTGCATAAGTCAGGTACATCTTAAAGGGATTCTAATCATGTTCATTAAGGACTAGTTAACAATGGTAGATAATATACATAGACTTAGATAGTAGTGTCAACAAAATAATGATTGTCTATTTCTTACAAGCATTAATTTTTCTGCAGTATAATGCACCTTAGTCTTTTTGATTGTAGACTTCTGGTCAGATCATTAAGCCATTTTCAATTTTAAAAATATTTTAAAAGAAAAATCTCAGTTTTGGTCACATTATGTATTTTTATGTTTTATTAACAGCTTTTACCGTTTTGTTCTGGAACCAGAACTGATGTCAGGGGCTAATGACGTTTCTTCTCTTGGACCAGTGGCAAAATTTTTGGATATTCCTGAATCACCCCTCCTAATCCTCAACATGATTACTCCAGAAGGCTGGTTGGTTGAAACAGTACACAGCAACTGTGACCTTGATAATATTCACTTAAAGGATGTAAGTTATTGCGTATAGTCATATAAAGAGAGAGAAACAGGATAAATTCTTATCAGCTATTACAATTGTAGCAAGTGAGCAATCATACTATGAATGTTAACCAGAATATTCTTTTTTATGATTCTAGGTCCTGATCCAACCTTTCCTTTGATTTTTAAGTTTTTCTAATTTCTAAACTCAGCTTCTCGAGTCTTCCAAGTTCCTAGGTGTCTTTACATTTTTTCTTTCTTTCTTTTTGCCTCAGACTACTAGCTTGCAAAGACATTTCTCTAAGATGAGCAATGTCAAAAATATGGAGAGGAACACTTGGCAACTTAGTACAAGTACTTATTTTGCTCTTCAAGTTTAGTTTTTTAACTCAGAGAGCAAATTTCACCCAAAATTGTTTTGTTGTTGGTGTTTTTTTTGTTGGTGTTTTTTTTTTTTTTTTTTTTTTGGCCTCACAGCTCATAGCCAGAGAAAGTAGTTCTAACTACATTAGGGTAGAAAGTAGGAAACAAAATTTGCGGTATACTACAGGCCAGGTATACCTGCTTCTCATCACCCCCTGTATGACCCTTGTCTAGTGAGTAGTCAGACTTCTCTTCCTCAGCTGTTGTAATTCACAGCGCAGAAAGAAAGTATTAAACTGAGTCTTTTAAACATTGAATCTAGAATGAGAAAAGGAATTCAGAAACCACAAAAAAGGGAAGCATTTTGGAAGAATTTAAGATACGTGTGGTAGTCTGTTTTCACACTGCTATAAAGAACTGTCTAAGACTGGATAATTTAAAAAGAAAAGAGGCTTAATTAACTCACAGTTTCGCATGGCTAGGGAGGCCTCCAGAAACAACCATGGCATCACGGTGGAAGGAGAAGCCAGGCACATCTCACATGACAGCAGGAGTGTGAGGGGAGTGCCACACACTTTGACACCTTCAGACCTCATGAATATTCACTACCATGAGAACAGCAAGGGGGAAATCTGCCCCCATGATCCAATCACCTCCCACCAGGGCCCTCCCCTGACACGTGGGGATTACAATTAGACATGAGATTTGGGTGGGTACACAGAGCCAAACCATATCACTTGGTATCCAGAAAATGAGGAAAAAATACTTGCTTCTCCTTATTGTCCTCCCTCTGACCTATTTCCAGCTCTTTGTGTCTGATACCTCCTGTAGAATATAGCCATTGCCTTGACTGAAGCATAAACATTTACCTGTAATAATTTGGTTAAGATTGTTTATAATGTTTATTTCTCATGCTTCTTATGCACTATCTTTTGCCTAAAGATTTTCCTTCTAGGAAAGTTTATTTTGATCCACTCGTGTGTGGATTCTGTGGGATCCTAAATCACTTTTCTGTAACATACTCCCCATCACTCCCAACTGGACCCACCTAAAAAAGAACCTAAAACTCAGTCATAACCATCTTCTAATATCAGTCCTTCAAATTTAGAGAAAAGGCAGCAAACTAATAGCATTAATGAGAAAAACTTAACAAATGAATCTTACAAGAAGTGAAAGAAAAAATCGCTGTTTTTTCCATGATCAGTCAGATCTCTTAATATAGTCTGGAATTCTTCATGAAGAGAGTGTGGCAATATACTCAATAAGGTAACTTTTAAACATGCTATCCAAAAGTGTGAAGTGTTTCTAGTGGGAGAAATTAGTACAGCTTAGGAAAGATTTTAAATTGAGTCTGCTGGTGAAAATTTCAGCAGCTATTCAACAGCTGATGGAGATTAAGTAAAACTTTTTTTTGTATTGAGTGTCAAATCTAATAGCGTCTTTTTAGAAGTTGTTCAGATGAACACTAGCTCTAACTCTGAAGTTAGAAGACTAGGATGAAGGAAAATTTCCTGTGTCTTCATAGTTTAGGTGAATAAACAAAAGGAGATTATAAATTCTAGCATCTGTAAAAGTTAACTACCCCTCAGGCTCATCTTGTTCATTGTGTGCTATACATACTTAAAATATTCTGCAACCATCCTGGAAAAATAACAAAGGCATTTGGTATAGTAGAAAGGATTTTTAGATAAAGGGGAAAAGTACGTACACTCTGGCAAAAATGAGACTAACAATGAGAGATTTACCACCATATAATACTAACTTGTGCAAATATTCCTGTTTACAACTAATTCCCAAACACTATACAAACACCTGGAAGAAACTTGATCTGGGAAAATTCTCCCTTGGCAGGACTTTGTTCACGTGATTGTCACTACATTGACATTATTGCACAACCAGCATTAATTTCATAATTAAAGGTGACAAAAATGATTAAGAAAGCTAGGCCGGGCACGGTGGCTCACGCCTGTAATCCCAGCACTTTGGGAGTCCAAAGCGGGTGGCTCATGAGATCAGGAGTTTGAGGCCAGCCTGACCAACATGGTGAAACCCCATCTCTACTAAAAATAGAAAAATTAGCCGGGCATGGTGGCACGCGAATGTAATACCAGCTACTCGGGAGGCTGAGGCAGGAGAATTGCTTGAATCCAGGAGGCAGAGGTCGCAGTGAGCCAAGATTGTGCCATGGCACTCCATCCTGGGTGACGGAGCGAGATTCTATCTCAAAAAAAAAAAAAAAAAAAAGCTAAAAGTGAGACAGTTACTTTTACCTGGAGTTCAGATGTGTTGCTCTTCTCAGCACTTATTGTTAGAACTGCATCCAAAGACTCTCTAATTATATTTTATCACAGCATATATATATATATATATATGTATGAAAGATGTCAAAATACCTGGAACAACAATGGTGGTTACCAAGGCAAGAGAAGATGCAATAAATAAAAGATTGCTAACAGGAATAGGATATGGCTCTGTTAAAATGAATTCACAGAAAAATGCATTAATCCCTCTGAAACATAAATAATTTTGGTATCAGTTTTATTGACATTTATTGATATATGCATTACAAATATAATTGTGAAGGAATTTCTGTTTGATTGCCAGAGATATGCTATAGATCCTAAATAATACTATATTATGAATTAGATGAACACTGTTCATCTTAGGCTCAGTTTATCCTCTCAGTGCATAATATATGAAATTTATATCTCCAACCATCAAACACTTACAAAATTTGGGAAAAGGTCACATTTGCAGTGAAGAGTTCTGTCCCTTCTGCAAAACTTAGAAATTTAAACAAAACCTTAACAAACTTGAATATTTATATGTCAGAAGACTTGTACTGTGGAAGTCTCCCTTAATCCACAAGGGATTTGTCTAAGATACCCCCACCCACTCAGTGGATACCTGAAACCACACATAGTACCTAACCTTATATACAGTGTTTTGTTTTTTTGTTTGTTTTTGTTTTGTTTTGTTTTGTTTTGAGGTGAAGTCTTGCTCTGTTGCCCAGGCTGGAGTGCAGTGGCGCGATCTCGGCTCATTGCAAGCTCCAGCTCACTGCAAGCTCCGTCTCCCGGGTTCATGCCATTCTCCTGTCCTAGCCCCCCAAGTAGCTGGGACTACAGGTGCCCACCGCCACGCCCGGCTAATTCTTTGTATTTTTAGTAGAGATGGGGTTTCACCGTCTTAGCCAGGATGGTCTTGATCTCCTGGCCTTGTGATCCACCCACCTCGGCCTCCCAAAGTGCTGGGATTACAGGCATGAGCCACTGCGCCCGGCCATGTTTTGTTTTTTTATATACGTACCTACCTATGATAAGAGTTAATTCATAAATTAGGCACAGTAGAGATTAACCTTAGTAGCTAATAATAAATAGAACAATTATAAAAGTAGGTCATCATCCTCTACTCTTGTGCTTTGGGGTCACTAAGTGAAATAAGGGTTCCTTGAACACAAGCACTGTCATGCGAGATTTCATTACAATACTCAGTGCACAGTTTAAAACTTATGAATTGTTTATTTCTGGAATTTTCCACTTATTTTTGGACCATGGTTGACTGAGGGTAACTGAAACTGTACAAAGAGAAACCACAGATAAAGGAAGACTACCGTACCTTATATGCCTCAAACCACCAAATTATCTAAAACTAATTCCTTAAACTTTCTCTTGGATTTTTGCCGAGTCCTGAATAGTTTCTTAAAGTTCAGATTGCACTAAAGTCATTAAGTTCAGCCTTCACCTGCGTTGAGATAAGATGCAAGAAAAGATGTACTATCATTTATCCATCTCCACTATCAGATAGCTTGTCAGAGTTCAGATCACAGATCAAGATATGTGTTATAGCTTTGCTATTAATAACTTGGGAAAATGTGTCTGCAGTTACACAAAATCACGTTCAATAGCAACAAAAATACTAGATTAATATATTTACAGACAATTGTTAACAAACCCAAATGTTAATCTTTATAATTAAACTTAACCTTTTCTTAAAGGAAGACAGCTATTCAGCTACAGAAGAACAATGCAATTAATATCGTATTAGAAAAATTAATATGTTCTATGGACACAGGGAAGGGAATATCACACACCGGGGCTGTCGTGGGGCCGGGGGGCTAGGGGAAGGGATAGCATTAGGAGAAATACCTAATGTAGATGACAGGTTGATGGGTGCAGCAAACCACCATGGCGTGTGTGTACCTATGTAACAAACCTGTGCGTTCTGCACATGTACCCCAGAATTTAAAGTATAATAAAAAAATTAATACATTCTCAAGGTTATATTTGAAAGCTACTAAATTTATGTCTGGTATCAACAACATTTAAAACAAAATAAACATGTAAAGGGAAGATGGAAACATAAGCATCAAAAAATCACTAACTTTCATATTTTTGCTAAAAATGAGCTTTGTGGCCAGGTGCAGTGGCTCACACCTATAATCTCAGCACTTTGGGAGGCCAAGATGGGCAGATCACTTGAAGTCAGGAGTTCAAGACCAGCCTGGCCCACATGGTGAAACCCCGTCTCTACTAAAAGTACAAAAAATTAGCTCAGAGTGGTGGCCTATACCTGTAATCCTAGCTACTCGGGAGACTGAGGTGGGAGAATCGCTTAAGCCCGGGAGGCAAATGTTGCAGTGAGCCGAGATCGTGCCACTGTACTCCAGCCTGGGCAACAGAGTGAGACCCTGTCTCAAACAAACAAACAAACAAACAAACAAACAAATAAATAAATAAATGAGCTTTGAAAATAGGAACTAATTTAACTTAAATCACCTCTATGAAAACTTAAAATATTCACTAGAAAGAACTCTTTGGAAAAGGGATTGGCTATGTTTTTATGTTGTGGTTTGAATAAGTCAACAGAATTGAAGTCTGTTTTATAAATATATAGGAACAAGAGAAATTTTCACATTAATATATTATAAAATTAAGAAGATACTGTTATTCACAAACTGGGTAAGTGTATTTAGACTCTTCCCTAGTATCTAATTCATAATAAAATAATTAAGCTTTACTTTATAGTCACTTTGGTGTATAGCTTCCTTGTCTGTAAAGTGAGGGTGTTGAACTACATGATCTCTACAATCTTTTTCTAATTTTTAACATTCTCATATTATTCTGAGACTATCCCATGGAAATCTTTCCAGTCAAGTAAATTGCTATAAAGACTCTGGAAATAGGTTAATAAATTATATAAAGTTTATCACTAGAATAGTAAATTCAACAACTAATTCAGAATTCAACTAAAGTTGTTGAAATAAATACTGTCTTCAAAGAAGTTACTTATTTTTTGTTCTTAAAAGCAGTAAAATAACAAGAATCAAGAAAGAAATGCTGTAAACAAATATTGTAATTATTTCTGAGATAATTGCAGTCAAGGAAAACAACTATACAATACAGAATATATCCAAATAGTCTATATCCTAAACACACTAAACAATAGTGTTGAAAACCTAATATGGTGAAATAAGATTAGATATAGGTAACATTGCTGTCTTCAATCTCAACAGAATTCTGTCTCTGAAAATCACTGTTTATTTTCATGTTTAGTTATGCTGTTCATATGAAGTAGAGAAAAAGCTTTATCTTGATAATATTTATTATAACATTTGCAATAGAGAAAAATCCAGAAACAACTGGAATGTCCAGCCATTTAAAATGATGTTTATAGAGACAGAGACATGTTCTTAGAAAACCATGTTTAATGAAAAGGCAGGTTACTTTCTTATAAAAAAATTTATAAAGACAAGAAATGGAAATCAGTGTGTTGATGTTTATATCAGTGTTTATTCTGTTGAGGTGCGTTCTGTTTTTTCTTCTTTCCACTTTGGAAGTGGAAAATTAATTTTTGTTAATTTTTTAAAATTAACTTTAAAAATATATTGATCAATTTATAATTAGTTGATTATAGACATTAATTTTTTAATTACAAGAAAGCCAATAGATAGTAAGTTAGCTTTCTTGTCAAGTCTGAAGTGGGAGCTTCAGGACAACAGCAAACTGAAGCAGATTCTTTAAGGAATTTCCCATCTAAATCTCATGTTCACGTCTTTCCTGCTTGGTTATATTGGTGCATATATCATGAGGTTCAGATAAAGCTGATGTCATGAAAAAGAAAAAGTTTATCATAAGCTTTTTGTCTTGAAGAAATCAATTCAACTCACGAATTCACTCATGTGTAAAACAAAGACTTAAAGTTACCCACCAAAATACATTGGCCAATATTAAAATAATCACATTCATTTATTTCAAAATTTTGTATTATGAGTTTTACATAACACCAAAAACAATGACATACTTCCTCCACAGAGTGAGAAAACTGTGACAGCAGAATATGAACTAGAATACTTACTACTGGAAGGACAATGCTTTGATAAAGTGACCGAACAGCCTCCTCGGGGTCTGCAGTTCACACTAGGCACAAAAAATAAACCTGTTGTGGTTGATACAATAATGATGGCCAATCATGTAAGTATTATTTGATGATATTTAATTTGATGTTTTGGTGAAATTCTCTGTTTTCCTAAGAGTAAAATGAAATAATCTTTATTCTGCTGTTGCTGAACAGTTTGCAGAAAACAAAATTGAATCTTTGAATAAGATAAAACAAAAATGGGGAAAATCATACTTTCATAATTTTTTAACAGGTTATTGTAAAATCTCTTGGAATTGATTTATAGAATTTATTCATTCTACAGTTAGTAAATACTTTCTTGGATCATTCGTGTATTCATGAGCAATTCGATGGTTTTTAGTCATATTACTCAATGATTATTTTTTTCTCATCTTAAAAGGGGTATTTTCAATTAAAAGCAAACCCAGGTGCTTGGATACTGAGGTTACACCAAGGAAAATCTGAAGATATTTATCAAATAGTTGGGTGAGTTATGCAGACTGCTTTTAAATTTTTACACATAAATACGTTTTTAGTGTAATACAACCAAGATAATCAAAACAACAATTAAAGTGTTAAGATTGGCGTGGCACAGTGGCTCAAGCCTGCAATCCCAATACTTTGGTAGGCCGAGGCAGGCAGATCACGAGGCCAGGAGTTCAAGACCTGCCTGGCCAACATGGCAAAACCCCGTCTGTACTAAAAATACAAAAATTTGCCAGGCATGGTGGCACACACCTGTAACTTCAGCTATTCAGGAGGCTGAGGCCCAAGAATTGCTCGAACCTTTGGGAGGCGGAGGTTGCAGTGAGCAGAGACCGCACCACTGCACTCCAATCCGGGACAGAGAGCAAGACTCTGTCTCAAAAAAAAAAAAAAAAAGTGATGACTGGGTTAGGTCTGAACATCAGCAAGAGGGCAAAATAGGACATTCCGGTGCTCATACCCATGCAGAAACATCAATTTGAACAACTATCCACTCCACACATGAAACTACCTTAATAAAAACTAAGGAACAAGGTGAGCTGTTACAGCGCTGCAGTGTAGCACAGAAATAAGAAAGACACATTGAAGAGTGTAGGATAATTTACATTACATGCATCACTCCTTCCTCCACCTGATACAGCACAGCTGGAGAGATACCCCCTTGGAGGAAGGAGAGGGAAGTGAGCAGCAGACTTTGCCTTGGACCCCAAAACCATGCTCACCCCAGTAAAACCCAAAGCCAGGTAGGCCTCACAGCCCCCACTTAATGCTGGTACCAGAAGACTGAGCTGCCAGATCCTGTAGCCCCAAGCTCCAAATCTGCCTGGTAGATTCAATTTCCAAGCCTGCCCAACCACCAGGCCTACCCCAGAAGCCCCGGGCTGTTGCCCAGCCCCAATGCCAGGCCCACCCCCACAAATTCAGGCTCTTAGACTTTTCCCTGTACCAGCATAATTGATATTTTGATCATTTAATGATAATATAGTATACGTTATATCTTACATAACAACACCATTATCCTTCGGTTATATTCAGTTTGGAATTTTTTTTTGCACAATAATTTTCCTGTTGATCAGTGAGCCATAGTAGAAAGCAGGAGTCATCACACTTTTTTGGTAAGGAGCCAAAAGTAAGTATTTTTGTTCATTTGAGAGCACATGTGGTCTTTGTCAAAATTTTTTTTAACAATTATTTTAAAGTATAAAAATCAGTTTTAGCTTAGGGCTATTAAAAAAATACACCATAAACCTGATTTGGTTTACTGGCCATAGTTTGCCAACTCTTGATAAAGTCTTTTTTATGCCCTTAATAAATATCTCTAGATTTCATTGCTTTCAATAAATACTTACTGAGCACCTTTTATTATACCACACATTGTACTCAACAAAGATAATATAGGAGTAGGGGTTACGGTATCTTTTTTCACCACTCTTTCCCCTTTATTTTATACTGTACCTAGCTCATAGTGTCAGTTAATAAATGTGCTTAATGGCTTATGCACACAGAGACAGGGATGCTTAGTTCTGTGGTAGAGGTGGGTAGGAGGAAGTCAGTATTGACATTAGAGATGATATAGTACCTCAAGAGAGTTGAAGAATTAATAGGAAGTTACTAGTCATACCATAGATGGAACATTCCAGGAAGAGGGTAGACATGCACATCTCCCATCTAAAACTCTTAGGGCCATATGTGTTTTAGAGTTTAGAAGTTTTTCGTTTGGAAAGTTAATACAGTACACATATCGTATATTATGACGTATATCCCAGCAGGATCTGAGAAAGCCCTTTATTAAACATCATTTGTATTGCAGAATGCGTTAATATTCACACTAAAAGGGTTTATGTAAATGACTGAAAAAGAGAATGAAAAGACAATCCACAGACTGGGAGAAAATCTTTGCAAAGCATATATCTGACAAAGAATTTATATACAGAATATATAAAGACTATCAGAACTCAATATGACAACAAATAACCAGATAAAAAATGTGCAAAAGTCTTGAACAGACACTCTACCAAAGAAGATATATGGATAAGTACAGAATGTATTTAACACTGTTAGTCATTAAGAAAATCTACATTAAAACCACGAGATATGCCACATATCTATTAAAATGACTAACTTTATAAAAAGAATGACAGTATCAAGTGTTGGTGAGGATATGGAGTAACAGGAGCTGTTTTTCACTTCCATTGGGTATGTAGAATGGTACAACCACTTTTGAACAATTGGACAGTTCCTAGAAACTTTAAATTTACACTTAGGCTAGGCATGGTAGTTCACACATGTAATCCTAGCACTTTGGGAGGCCAAGGTGGGAGGATTGCCTGAGCCCAGGAGTTTGAGACCAGCCTGGGCAATATAGCAAGACCTACCTCTACATAAAATCAAAAAAGTAGCCAGGCGCAGTAGCACGCGCCTGTAGTCCTAGTTACTTGGGAGGCTGAGGTGGGAGGATCAGTTGAACCCACGAGGTGGCAACTGCAGTGAGCCATGATCATGCCACTGCACTCCAGGCTGGGCAACAGAGTGAGACTCTGTCTCAAAATAAGGAGGAGGAGGAGGAAAAGGAAGGGGATGGAGAGGAAGGGGAGAAAAGGGGAGAAGAAGAATTTGCTTTCTGTGGTTTCAGTCGCCCATGGTTAACCATAGTCCAAAAATATTAAGTGGGAAATTCCAGAAATAAACAAATCCTACGTTTTAAATTATGCACTGCTGAGTAATGTGATGACTTCTCACACCATCCTGCTCTGTTCCACCTGGAAAATCATTCCTTTGTCAGGTGTCTGCCCATGAGTCACTTAGTAGCATTCTCAGTTATGAGATGAACTGTCATGCGATCACAGTGCTTATATTCAGGTAACCCTCGTTTTACTTAATGACCACAAAAGGCAAGAGTATTGTGCCTAATTTATAAATAAACCTTATCATAGACATGTATGTATAGGAAAAACATACATTTAGGGTTCAGTACCATCCATGGTTTCATACATCCAGTGGGTGTCTTCGAACCTATACCCTGTGGGTAAGTGGGGGTTGCTGTACTACTGCATGTCTCCTTTTATAAGTTACAAAACACTAGATAATACAAACTATAGTGACAGAAATCACTTGGTGCGGTGGAATAAGCAGGCAAAAATAAGGACGAGTATTGGAGATAAGCAGTTGAACAATGCTGTTTTGAGAATCCCCAGCCAAATTGAGTTCCAGTACTGGAGTGGCTAGTGACCTTGCCCTAATGAGGAATGAAAGGCAGCTGGATGTGAATGTTTACTGTGCGCCTTTCATGGGACACTTCGTTTACCTGGTGGATGGTCTAATTCATAGTTGTCTGACCCCAGACCCAGTTTCCCTCACACAGGAAACTTGTTTGTACTGACAGATGCCCGTGTGGCTCTTGTCTGACCCATGTGCAGTTTATGCTTGCCTGACCATCGCGGTGACACTGGGAACCCAACCTTGTGTTCTCCCCAGCATGCCCGAGAAAACCCGGTCTGGGATAGTCCCTGGCTCTTCCAATGGGTGGTGCAAATTTAATACACCACCACAATAAGAAATAAGTTCAAAGATTTATTACAAATCCTGGGCAGGAAGAGCTCCATCTCTAGGTCACATCAGGCAAGAATGAAGAGGAGTCAGGCAGAGAGAAAGAGAGAGCATGCATGCAACTAGCAGTATATAGAAGGGAATAGAGCATGGGTCACTTTTGGTGTGTTTGAAGGGAAGGCAGGACAACAGAAGCCCAGTTTGCTAGGCAGGAAGGGGGTACCTCTAAGTTCTTATCTTTGGCTACCAGCTGGACCCATTTGGGTATGTTGTTCTAATGCCTATGCAGCAACCTGTGCTACCTTGCTGTGTCATTCCCATTGCAAATACACAGTTCCTACCCTCCCAAAACTCATTCCAGTAGAAAAGATAGTCAAGAAAATGAGTGACTATTACATGTTCTAAGTTCTATAAAAGAGTGCTATGGTAGTATAGAAAATGAGCAAAATAGACTGTAACATTTATATTAACCCTTATAAAAGCCATGGTTTCAAGATATAATTTTAAGAAGCATTCATGTTTTGTTTCTGCTTTTTAAATTTTGTGCAAACTGCATTGCCAGGAACTCAGCATTTCTGTATCTGCCACTACCGTTTCACCATTATGTTTCACAAAGGGAAAGCCCTGTTTATGAATTGTGAGTCAAATCCCTTCTGTACCACCAACTATCTGTATGATCTTGTATAAGTTTCTTTGCTATTTGTAGTCTTTATTTCGTCATTTCAAAAGGGAATAATCCTACCTCCCTTGTGAGGTTTTGCTAAGGACTAAATGAGAACATCATTGTAGAATATTGAGTAAATGTCCATTTCCTCTCCACTTATTCCTTCTTTTACAAATACAGTTATACAATAGCACATGTATTATGTAAAACTAAAACTATACATGATTTAGGTTCTGTTTTATCTTCTTTACTATTATTTTCTATCATACACAGTTCATAAAGATGTTTTAGAGAGAAAATAGTTCTTGATATTATATTTGAAGTACCACTAACATATTAGTGCAAATTGTTTTTTCTCATTCACAGACAACTTTTGGCAGTAGAAATAACTTAAAAATTTGTTTGTATTACTTATAAACAACAAAACCATATACTTAGTCATAATTTAATTCCACATATGATTAATGTCACTAGCTATCTAAAATGGAAAAAAATACATGTTACTGTGTAATAAAAAGTCTAACGAGGTCAATATAAAATATAACAAAAACTGATGTTGTTTATCCTAATTTATGTTTTAATTCTAATTGATATTACCTTTATAATTAGGAAAAATATTCCTGAAAACCTGCTAAAAATCTAAGCTAAAATAATATTGATATGAGTTTCTAAGTTCAGATTTTAAAGCCATGACTAAATTATTTGATTTTTTTAAATTTGGCTTTCCACTTCTGAGGCATAATGTCCACAATGTGTATTTCTGTGTCTGTCAATTTTTTGGAGTCATTAACTGCAGATTATTTGTGTATACTCAGTATTGGCTGTTACTTACCTTGAATACAAAAAGTCTGAAAACTATTCTCCTTTATTTCTTTGTAGTTCTACCAAAGTTAGACAAATGCTCCTCAGATTTTCCTAATTAATTGTAGAGAATATTAGATACTTTATTTATGCACCTTCAATGCCAAATTATTGTGCTAGACTTCTCATTTGAAATCTTTACAGAAATCTTTTCTGCCAAAGTAACACTTGTAATCAATTTTAGTTTGGTACCTTTGAGACTGAACTGTTTCTCCCATGTTTTATATAGGAGGAAGGACAAAGATATCAAACAAGGCTTTCCGTTCTTTCTCCTCAGGTACTCGAGTTGGTTCACCGTAACTTTGCTGGCTCTGCAGTAGTTAAAACTCACTCTCTGTTGACTCTTAAAAGTTCTCTATTGCTGTACTTCACTCTCCTTTAGTTTCCTGGTTCTGTTGGTGTGGTCTCCTCATACCTCCTGGTTGCCATATTGGCAGGACACATGACTACCCTTTGGTAACAACAAAACCAAATCGCTCTCCTTCTTGGCTGCATCTGATCTGTGGAAATACCTAGACATCAGTTGCCCAACAAACTCTAGTTCAGACCAGTTGCAGACGCAGTAAGCACTCTCCTGACTCCTCGATTAGAGCAATAAATCAGTCCTCAAATATCCAATCCTGCTTCATGTACACTTTTAACATTCCCAGACATGAGTCCTCTGTGCATCCCAACTTCAGAATATGTATTGCAAAGTGTCTTCTCCTTAAAGTGTCTACCTTACTGAGTTTAGAATGAGAAGGCAATACTTTTTCCCCTTCCGTCCTCATAGAGTATAGTGGTGGAGACTCACAATCTGACAACAGCTCTCTGTAAGGAAACTTTTCTGCCTTCATCTCACACAATCCCTTTTCTGAACATTTTTATATGCTTAATCTCTCTGAGGGGCAATCTGCATATTGTGAGGGTATTGAGAATGGATGACTATGCATACTCACTTCGGTGTCTGGTAGCTATCTCTTGGAGTTTCAGTGGAAGCATTCTAGCATCCTTTTACCCCTACCCCCAATATTCTATTTAGTTCTTTACTATCATATTACCATTAGTTAAATGTAAATTTTAATGAATTCACTATTAATCACAGTTTTTTTATGTCTTTTAATTTTCACATTCATTTTTTGTTTAGATGGTGTCTTAGGCCATTTTTTGCTGCTGTAACAGAATACCTGTGACTGAGCAATTTATAATGTACAGAAATTTCTTGGTTCATAGTTCTGGAAGGTTGGCAAGATTGAGGGACAGCATCTGGCAGAAGCCTTCTTGCTGCATTGCCCTGTGGCAGAAGGCAGAAGGACAAGAGAGAGCAAGAGAGGGCCAAACTTGCCCTTTTGTGGTAGCACCAGTTCCACCCGATGAGGGTGGAGCCCCATCACCTATAATCACCTATTAAGGGTCCCACCTCTTAATACTGCCACAATGGCAGTACAATTTCATCATGAGTTTTGGAGGGGAGGGACATTCAAATCGTAGCAGATGGCTGACTTCCCATAGTATCATAGAAGTGTTTAACACAAGCAATTGGATGCTTTTACATTGTGTTGGGAAGGACTGGCGGAGCAAGCTCTCCAGGAGGGCTGGATCCTAGGAATGCTTGAGAACAAAGCCAAGGAACTGACCAACCAGAAAGAGCTGCTACTTTCCCATCATCAGAAGTGAGAGAAAGCTAGAAGCTGCTGCCAGCAACACATCAACTGGCCTTTGGTACCCAGAAAGCTAAGCAATTACACACTGGAACACTGAAGTAGAAAACCTCAATGTCTCCATGACTGTGCTTGACAAAAGAAGCTAGGCAAGCATCAGCACATTGCCCCGCTCACTTCTAAGTTCCAAATAACATGCAAATGTATCTATCTGTTTAGCAGAATCTAATTATCAACCAAAACCTTAGCTGCAAAAGAGTTGAGTAACAACAACAACAAAAATGGGTGTATCTTTCTAACTATTGCAGTGTATGCTAAAGGTGGGATGTTGCCTGCCATATCATAATATACACCACCTTTCCACAAATAAGTTTTTTTCAGAGACATTAGTGGTGTACCCTCAAATGTTTAAAACTTTGAGGTGGTCCTCAAAGGTTTAAAAATTTCTTTTGCAATTCTGTATGAATTATAACTTTCCTAAGTATTGAATAACAGCATTATAATTTTATTCAGAATGCTTGAAACAAGACTTCATCATTGTTTCTTACCAGTTAGTGTTTTGGATGAAAAATATGAAGCCAATCTGATTTACATTTCTTCTCTGAAAATATAAATTCTTTTTTAGAATTTCAGGAGACACATGTATGAGTGCTTTTTTTTATTAATCATGCTTTCTGACACAGTGAATTCTTTCATTTTGAAGCAAATGGCTTTTACTGAGATTCAGTATTCTTTTGAATCTCATTGAGAATATGAATTATTTGAATGCTTCCCTTTTTTCTGCATTAATGCCTTATCAATGAAGTCCATTTCCTCTGACTGCTTAGCTTGTTCCCTTCATTTAAGCTGCTCATTTTCCTCATGTATCCAGAGGTTTCAGGTGCTTAGCATTGTTGGTAAAGGTCCGATAGTACAGTGCTGAAGAGCCAGACTATCTAGACTCAATTTGGATCTAGGATAATAATTGTACTTTCCTCAAAGGATGGTTGTATATGGATTAAGTGAGTGAGCATCTATGAAGTGCTTAAAACAGTGCCTGAGGATGTGGAGAAATAGGAACACTTTTACACTGTGGGTGGGACTGTAAACTAGTTCAACCATTGTGGAAGTCAGTGTGGCGATTCCTCAGGGATCTAGAACTAGAAATACCATTTGACCCAGTCATCCCATTGCTGGGTATATACCCAAAGAATTGTAAGACATGCTGCTATAAAGACACATGCACACGTATGTTTATAGCGGCACTATTCACAATAGCAAAGACTTGGAACCAACCCAAATGTCCAACAATGATAGACTGAATTAAGAAAATGTGGCACATATACACCATGGAATACTATGCAGCCATAAAAAATGATGAGTTCATGTCCTTTGTAGGGACATGGATGAAGCTGGAAACCATTCTCAGCAAACTATCACAAGGACAAAAAAAGCAAACACCGCATGTTCTCACTTATAGGTGGAAATTAAACAATGAGAACACATGGACACAGGAAGGGGAACATCACACACCGGGGCCTGTTGTGGGGTGAGGGGAGGGGGGAGGGGGGAGGGATAGCATTAGGAGATATACCTAATGTTAAATGAAGAGTTAATGGGCGCAGCACACCAACATGGCACATGTATACATATGTAACAAACCTGCACGTTGTGCACATGTACCCTAAAACTTAAAGTAAAAAAAAAAAAACAGTGCCTGAATTAAAATGAGAGCTTGTCACCATTACTACCTCTGCTACCTGATGGAAGTGGAAAGAGATTTGCGTTAGAATTTGTCTAGGTCTAGCTGTAGTGCTGTGCTAGCTGGCTTTATTCTCTGGGTCTCAGTGGACAGGGGATTAAATGGCTAAAGTTGTCAATGCCCTTGAGTAGTGTTTGTGGCCATAAGCAGCTGAAAGTTTTTAAGAAATTTGACAATGTTTCTACTATACAAGTTAGATCCTGTTTTGTTTTGTTTTGTTTTGTTTTGTTTTTGCGACAGGGTCTCTCTTGCCCAGACGGAAGTGCAATAGCACAATCATGGCTCACAGCTCACTGGAGCTTCAATCTGCCAGTTTCAAGCAATCGTCCTACTTCAGCCTCCTGACTAGCTGGGACCACAGCGCTGGCCACCACATCCAGCTAATTTTTCAAAAAATTTTGCAGAGACGAGGTCTCACTGTGTTGCCCAGGCTGGTCTCAAACTCCTGGACTCAAGCGATTCTCCCACCCCAGCCTCCCAAAGTGCTGGGATTACAGGCGTAAGCCATCACACCTGGCTTCTTTCTGTTTTCTAGTGGTGATTGTTGGACAGAGTTCTGCCTGCTACTTTGGTTTAACCACCTCAGCTCAGGAATTGGGAGTAAGAGAAAGTCAAAGATGTGTCAGTCATGAGTGCTAGACTCCCCAGGTGTTCATTTTGGAAAAATGTTAAAAGTATATATTATATATAACAACTCAAAAGTAACAACTAATTTGACATCTGATTGCTTCCCCTTCAACAAAATTCAACTTTATTGTAAATATGATAGAACTTTTTAGTCCATAGTGAGAATAGTTTGAAAAAATAATTATGGAGCACAGTTGCCATATTTGTTTAAGCAATTTTGAAAATGGGCGGAAAAAAACTGCATTATATGTAATACGAAATGGAAACATTCAAGTGATGCAGATGGACATCATAGACACATTTTCAGTCTCATTATTTTAACAATGTACTTCAAATTTTGGCATTTGAAAACGGCTGGTGGATATTAAAAAGTTGGATAGTGTAGAACTCCTTTGATACATAAACAACTTTGAAGTGTAAAAAATTGTAATTATCATTGCAATATATCAGGGATGTGAAAGATTTTAGTTGTGTGATAGCCTTGGTATATAACAGCAAAGATAAGTCATAATTTGAACTTTCAGAGTGATTGGGTAGTATTGAATTTAATGAGTTACTTTTTTACAATTTTAATGTGTACTGAGTTAAAATTTATTGGATAATTTTGAAAACTACAGTATATTATATCTTAATTGACTATAGAAACAGAAAAACATGATATATGCACTAGTGATATTGGACTTACGTTTATTGCAAAATGAGATTATTTGTTATGCCATCATAATTGTATGTCTATTCTTAAATTAATTATGGACACATTTTTCTACTTTTAGGCATGAAGGAACTGACTCTCAAGCAGACCTAGAAGATATCACTGTTGTATTAAACAGCTTCAAAAGCAAGATACTGGAAGTAAAAGTATGTGGGGCAGAACTTTTTATAGGCTTTGTTCTTAATATTAAGAATTATCTTCTTTGTTTTTTAATTAATTGATTTATTTTACAACTAACTTTACAATTTTACAACCTAAAATGTTATATTTGAACTCCAGCAGTAAAATAAGAAGAGGATTAAGTTCACAAAGGAAAACAGAACTTGAAGATAGAAGAGAAGGATTTTTTTTTTACATTATGATAACTGTAAATATATCTACTAAATCTGTCTGTAGCCAAATAACATTACAAATTGGACTCTACAGATGAGATCAAGAACATGCACTGAAAAATTAGCTCTAAAAAGAAAAGGTGCTGTTTTTTAACGAGGGAGAGAAAGGGAGTTTTTAATGATAGCAGATTCTTTTTGGACCAACCCTCCTGCTTAAAACTAGTGAAAATATTAGATAAAATTTTTAAAAAATTTTAAAAACCATGAGGAATTGATAGTAAGATAATAAGGATAATAAGGAAACCCAAAAC
Organism: Symphalangus syndactylus; assembly: GCF_028878055.3. Taxonomy (NCBI): domain Eukaryota; kingdom Metazoa; phylum Chordata; class Mammalia; order Primates; family Hylobatidae; genus Symphalangus; species Symphalangus syndactylus. Next base: position 26,017,928 of record NC_072437.2, on the reverse strand, counting down.
CAAAATTAAAGGGAAAATGCGAGCCTAGTGAAATAAGCAAGCACAGAAACTTCTCTTGACCCAAGGAAGCTGTTGTCCTGGGAACATTTTTCTGTCCTGTCACACTTTGCCATTTTTATTTAATTTGATGGGTTAGGGGACAAAAATTAGAACCCAGAACACACATAAAATAATCTATTAGAAGACCCTCTCTACAATAAACTAGCTCTATTTTCAGGCTAAGGATGAAACATAAAAAATTATTCCTCATAGTGTTTTAGCCCAAATTTGTGTCAGCTAAGTAGGCCAGGGAATCCTGAACCTTGAATTGGTACTAAAATTGTTCCAGATTGATAGGCTATAGAGATATCTGGAAGAGACATCCATAAATCTCTGGAATAAGACTACAATAGCCTAAGCTGCAAATCAAATTTTTCTAGTGTAAAGGCCAACTCATAGTCAAAGTTAACCAAATACACAAAACTAGCAGGAACAGAAAACCGATACACAAAGACTCAAGATACTAGAATTATTAGAATAGCCTCTGAAACAGCTGTACTTTTTTTTAAAGAAATTAAAGATGAGTTTAAAAATAATTGCAGGGAACATGAAACTGTAAAACATGCGTATCAGATTTTTTTAAAGTAGAACTTTGGAAACTGAGTAATACAATACCAAAATTAATAATTCAGTAGATAGCTTTAACATGCCTTCAGAGAAAATTAGCAAGTTGGGAGATAGGCCATAAAAAGTATACCTAATGCAACAGAGACAGGAAAAAAAGAAAATATAGAAGAGAGCATTAACACACACACACACACACACACACACACGCTAGTGTGAAAGTCTAAGATTACCAGTAGTGGATTTAAAACTGGCTTTGCCACTCACTAGCTGTGTGACCTTGGACAGATTACTTAATCTCTTTCTGTCTCATTTCCTCATCTGTAAAATGGGGTTAACAATAGAATATACCTTACAGGACTGTTATGAAGATAAGATAAAGCACTTTATGAGTATTTGTTGGATAAATAAAAGTAAACTAAATGGAATTTCAAAGATAATTAAAGAATGGGGTACAAGTAACATTTGAAGAAATAATGGCTAAGAATTTTTATGAATGATGAAAGATACCAATTAGAAATATTCTGCAGCCTACCCATACCCTAGGTCTTTCAGTAGTTTGTTTTGGTTTTTGTTTTGAGACGGAGTCTCGCTCTGTTGCTCACTCTGGAGTGCAGTGGCCCAATCTTGGCTCACTGCAGCCTCCGTCTCCCAAGGTCAAGTGATCTTTCTGCCTCAGTCCCCTGAGTAACTGGGACCACAGGCATGTGGTACCATGCCTGGCTAATTTTTATGTTTGTGTGTATTTTTTGTATTTTTAGTAGAGGTGGGGTTTCACTATGTTGGTCAGGCTGGTCTTAGTGATCCACCCGCCTTGGCCTCCCAGAGTGCTGGGATTACAGGCATGAGCCACCATGCCTGGCCGTCTTTAGTTTGTTTTCTACTAACACAGTTTTATCTCCAAACCACCTCTTTCTCAGAATTACACTAAAAAGACAGAAAAACAGGGAGGAGAAACGATAAGCAACATAGAGGATCAGCCCATGAAATCCAGTAGCCTACTAAGAGGAATTCCAGAAACAACAGAGAACATGGAGGAGGGGAAGTGTCGTAAAGTTGAGAGAGAAAAATGTTCATGTCAAAAGAGTCCACAAATTACGAAGTAGGATGAATGAAAATGGCCCATATGAGATTATAATAGCTACTAAGAAGGAGAAGTGGGTCACTGCAATAGAATGACAACACTAACATCAGAATTTCATTTTCAAAATACTTAGATGTTAAAAGACAGCAAAACAAAGCTTTCAGTATTTTGAGGAAAATTATTTTGAACCCAAGATTCTGTATCTAGCCAAATTCTTAATCAAATGTGAAGGTAAAATGTTAGTTTCTGAAGTGTGAAGATTTAGAAAAATTATTTTTCATACCCTTTCTTGGAGACATTTGCCAGTACAATGAAGATCAAGATCAAGAAAGAAGATAGGTAGTTCAAGAAATGGTGAAACTAATCTGTAATCCAATGTAAAGAAAATCTAGAAAGAAACAGTTAATTGTTGAACTTTAAGAAAAATGTCTTAGGTAGACAAGAATTCCAGACAATTAGATAACATGAGTAATAAACTAGAAAAGATTATGTCTGTGATAAAGAAGACATATTTGTATGTCTCCCTACAAGAAAAAATAAGGACAATGAAATTCCAGGAAAAAATAGTTCTCTGCTGGTGGAATGTAAGAAAGGAGAATTCATCTGAACCAGCAGGAGTCTCCTAGGAGTGGCACAGTGGCCATAGGAGGAAACTATAACTGTGCTCTACTGTACTAAAACTGTAACTGTGCAGAGGAAATAGTTTTAGTAGCTTTTCCAACTCTTCAGTGGTTAATCTTTACATTGTCATAATGAAAACTTCTTACTGATTTTCAAGTTTTAGAATCACCATAGCAAAATGCAACAGATACAATTATGTTTACTGAACTAAACGTAAATGTTATCAATATTTACAAATGCTAAAGTCAAGGTTTAATATAAGTTGGGAGGTAGAAGGAAATTGTAGAAATAGTAGTGTCCTTATAAACAGATTATACAAGAGAAACTGTTGGGATTGTGGGAATAAAAAAATAAGAAATTTAAATATTATTTAAAGTGACAAAACATACTCAATAGAAGAACTGAAGATAAACATATTACTACCAAAATTTCCAGACAAATAGGGAAAGGGAAGCATGATGATTAGTGAGCTATTCATCTGTCATCACAAAGAGCGAATAGTGTCTAAACTCTGAATTCAGAAATACTAGTAGATAATGCCTAAAGCTGATAAATTAGTAAACACAAGTGTAAGCACATTATTTAGCAGTATGGAGGTAACCACTGAAGAAACTGAACAAAGAGGTTGAATTGATAGTTGAAGATCAGATTGTTTACAACATTGTGCTAAGATATTGCCTGTCTTTGGTTACTGCAGCTGTCAATCTTAGATTTCTATGGGTAATCTCACCCAATATGTTTCACTTTCTAACCATACAGCACAATATGTAAAGCAGCCAAATTCTAATCTTTTTTGCCATGCTATCTAGGTGAAAAAAGAAACAGACAAAATTAAGGAAGATATCCTTACCGACGAAGATGAAAAAACAAAAGGACTGTGGGATTCCATTAAAAGGTAATTACTAATGAATATTTTAATACATCACTAGATTGATCCAGAAGTCTAGTATGTGGAAGTTCCACAGGTAGTGAAAATTTAAGTAAGGCAAAGGTCCTCTAATCTAGGAGGGGTGAGATAAATACATAAATGTTACTACTGTGTACAAGATAGGAAACTAGAGCTATAAGACAGATGAAAATAAAATACTGTACAAACCAATGGAGAAAAATTATATATCCACTTACAAGGAACCTCGGGAAATACTCCTTGAAGAAGTGTGTGGCAAAGATCTGTTTTAAAGGACAGACAGGATTTCAAAAGTTAAAGATTGAGTGAAGGCAGTTACATGAAGACAAAATGATTGAGTATGTTCCTCAAAGAAAAGAAAGTAGCCTAGCTAGCTGCAACTTGAAAATAATAGGGACTGTTTATGTTAGATTGATACCTATACTGTTTTATTGTTAGTTTAAAAAGGAACACAGGCCAGGCATGGTGGCTCACACCTGTAATCCTAGCACTTTGAGAGGTGATGGCAGGAGGATTGCTTGAGCCCAGGAGTTCACGACTAGCCTGGGCAACATAGCAAGACCCTGTATCTACAAAAAATTTAAAAATTAGCCAGTCATGGTGGCATGTATCTGTAGTTCCATGACTCAGAAGACTGAGGTGGGAGGATTGCTTGAGTCTGGGAGGTCAAAGCTGCAGTAAGTTAAGATTGCAACACTGCACTCCAGCCTGGGTGACAGAGTGAGACCCTGTCTCGAAAAAGAAACATACGTGAGGAATATATTCGCTCAGATATCTAAAGAATCCAGGAGTACACCTCGTGTTGGCCACTGGGTGATGTGGTGTGGAAACAGTCTTTCTCCATCTCTTAGGTCTACTGTTTCTGTGTCTCCTCCATTTTAAGATAGACTTTTAAAAGTTTACTGTTTCCAGTGGAAGGAAGTTACCCCTTTCCTAACAGTACCAATAAAAGTTCCAAGGCTGACTCATGGGTCCAATTATAGCTGTGTGTCCCAAACTGAACTGATTTCTGTGACTCTGATAACCAAGCATGAGTCATATGCCTACTTCTAGAACTGGTGGGAAGCCCTGTCCCACCTAAACCTCATAGAATGAGATGGGAGGAGGAATGATTCCCCCCAAAATGCCAGGTTGTTACTAGAAGGGGAACAGATGTTAGGTGAGCAAAAACAAAAGCTGTCTCCTGTAGGTGCATATTGTAAAGAACTTTGAATGTCCATTTTAGAGATTGGAACCCAATATGAGCTATGATGGCAAACCATTAATCATTTTGATCAAAGATAAGAAATAGAAATGTTAGCCAAAGTAGATTCAACAACTTAAATATATTTGGTTATACTAGTCAAAAGCACTTCCATCATTTTGGATTTTGCCCAGTTTAAGCCTCTTTTTCTATAGTTGACTCCTTGTTTGGTAAGAAAAATCATGTTACCGTACAGTGTGTGCTTTGAACAAGTTACTGATAGAGAAAGGATCAAGTCCACTCATTGAGATGATTTGGAGGGTAGGTATGTTTGACAGGGGATAATGGAATAGAATCTGAGCAATTTTAAGAGTATCTGTCTAAGAGCTTCCATTAAAATTAGAAGATATAGATAAGAATGATTAAGGATAACTGTTCAATTATGGTATAGCCACTTGCTATATAAAAAGGATACCAAAAACAAAATGCTTGTTAGAAACAGAGATGGTAAGTTTTTGGGACGTTAACTGCTCCAGATACATAGTATTGTGTGTCTTATGATGCTTTGGGTTTTTTCATCTTAGTTGTAGTCCTAACTTAGAATGATTATTTTTTCTTGCCACTGAATCAACTTCTTTTCTTATTTGGGAGATTACCAGATTTGAAAAATACTTCTGTTATAACAATTTATATTTTGCAAAATACCTTTGATGGTGATTTTAAGTTGTTTACCAAATTTGATTCATTCTAAATATCTGTTTATATAAAAGTATTTTAAAATAAATGTTTAGGAAGAAAAAGATGAATTTATACATTATGAATACTGTAAATAAAAGATTCAGTCATTTTTATATATGAAATGGACCTATACAACAATGAAATGGAGCTGGTCTAGCTCCAAAAATGTAATGAAAATGACAGCTGGGCCCAGATGATGCTACCATGATGTAAACCAGTGAGTAGACATTGCTCCCTAGTGCTTTCTTTGTCATGGAAGTCATCCAGAGTACCAAGAGGGTACTCCACACCCTGCGTGGAGGAGAAAGTCTGCTTGGTCAGAGGAGCTCCAAATTGTAGATGGTTTAAAAATATTTTAGCCTGGGTGAGCCCCATCAGCAGCACTCACACACCTACCCTGTTACCACATAAATTCTTGCCGTGCCATAGTTCCACACTTAATGCATTCTGTTCCTTCCCTCATTGGCCTGTTTAAAGCTTCAGCACACTAGATATGGCCATGTCAAGCTGTAATTCATTCTTTGTTCTGAAAACAACCTTTGGCAACTCACAAAAATTCAAAAATACCAGCCCATTCACCTAGAGACAATATAATTATATTCCACATTACAAATTTTAAAAACTCATAAAGCTTCAAATGACATTGTCAAATATTTTAATATTAGTTTGTAAATATTATAGAGTGTTTATAGCTTAACTATTTTGAAATACATTTCTATATTTATTGCTTATATTTAGTATTTAGGCATACAATGTTTCCATATGTATAAGAAATGTCAATTACTTTCTTATTCCAAGTTTCACAGTAAGCTTGCATAAAGAAGACAAAAAGGAAAAAGATGTCCTAAACATTTTTTCAGTTGCTTCTCATCATTTATATGAACGTTTTTTAAGGTAGGTATATTTTTTAACCTTATATTTTGAAAAAGAAATATTTACATGGTTCAAATTTCAAAAAAAAAGTAAAGGAATATACACTGGGAAAAAAACTCCCAGTTTCCCTGATACTCAGTTCCTTTTCTCACAGGAAACCCATAGTATTATTTTTATACCCTGCTAAGGAGATACACACACACACACACACACACACACACACACACACACACGTAAATATATATGTGTGTATATTTATTTATTTATTTCAGTTTTTTAAGTCCTTCTACCCAAATAGTAAAGAACATACTACTTTACACCTTGCTTTTTTTTTTTTTTACTTAAAATTATGAGGTAAGTATATATAAATATGAAATTTCATGAATTTGGCTTGATTTGGAATATTGGTTATCTTCAAAGCTAGCAAATAGACATTTTGGATAGGTAAGAATATATATATATATATACACTATATATATATATTTACAGTACTTTATATATACAATGTTTACTATATATATATAAAATTTACTATAGTAAATTATCCTTTTCCAGTGAAGAAAACCTTGTTTTATAAAAAGAAAGGGAATGAGGGGAGAAATGCATATTGCAAAGTACAAAAGGCTATTTTTAAACAGTTTATATAGAAAGGTCACGGAGAATAAATCAAAAATATTTGAATTGTAGCACTGATACATTAAAATGGAACTTCAGATTCATTTGTATCCTTTCCATTAGGAGGTTTAGGTTAGCAAACCAAATGACCCATCCAGTGAATTTGTCAATATAGATAGATCATTCAGCTCTTCAGGGTTTGTAGACTTAATATTAATCACACAGTCATAGACAACTGCGCCCACATGAAGCTACCATGATGTATATGTATTCATCCTTACACATTACATACTTGATAAACTATACTTTATTTCTTCACATTTCATTGTGAAAACCTTCTAATTCATAGCTTCAATTATTTAAAAGCCTTTAAAAGACCTATGTAACAAACCTGTATGTTGTGCACATGTATCCCAGAACTTAAATTTTAGAACTTAAAATTAAATTTTAAAAAACACTTCAAGGTTAAAAAATACATATGAACTCCTGTTACTGTTAATGTATATTGGGTTTAATATTCTTTTATACAGAATTATGATGCTTTCTGTTTTGCGTAACACCAAAACACCAGTGAAATTCTGGTTGCTAAAAAATTATCTCTCACCGACATTTAAAGTAAATACATAGCTTTTTTCGTAGAATGGTTAATGTTTGAATAGTAAATTATCTGTATCATTGTAAGTTTATATGGCATTTCTCTTTTCAGAATGAGCTTTTTGAAAAAATGGTATTTAGTATTTTATGTAGCTTAAGAAAAATTCTGTGCAATTTTTATTTAGAGATGTTCAAAGAGAGGACAGTAGAAGACTGTATATTTTTAAGTAAAATCAAAATCAGAATGACTAGTAGTTTTTCATGATAATGACTAATTAAATACAATTTGGCAATGGAAAATATATACAGATTTTCAATTAAAAGAAATGGCTTCTGTCATTTTTGCAAAGATAGGCAGAAACAGTAGTAGTATCAAGAAAATACAAAGACTATACCTATACCATGGAAAATAGTTTTACAGTACTGAAATGAAAAAGCTCTTTCATCTGTGTAGTGCATTGATTGCTGGGCACCATGATCTGAGGCATTTTATATTTATAAGATTTCAGGTGATCAACAGCTATTACCCTTTACTCAGCCCTATACTCCTGCTACAAAGTATACTGTGTTTCTTCCTATTCTCCCTACAGCATAATCAAATTCCATGAACTTTAGTGTCTCCACAGTAATTTGGTGTCTCATTCAACAGCATTTCAAATGAGTTTTTTTTTTCTAGACCAAAAGCAGTGGGACAGAAGTAAAACTAGCCAAGCATGCTTTTATTCCTTAATATTTCTAGGCATGATGCCAAGTGTTTAACTGATGTTATTCAATTGTTTTTCATAACAATCCCACGTGATAAGGAAACCAAGATTCAAAAGTTACATAACTAGCTTGCACAGTTGAGAGATACCTGAGACCACTTTTAGATTCAGTAACTTACTATAAGGATTTATATAACTCCAAAAAACAGCTGTGCTCACAGTTACAGTTTTTATAGCAAAAGGACACAAATAAAATCAGCAAAAGGAGGAGATGCTTAGGGTAGGGTCTAGGGAGACCAGACACAAAGTTAACAATTGTCCTCTCCCAGTAGAATCCCCTCGCAGTGGATAGCACTTATTTCTTCCAGCAACAGTGTGTGAGGGTACTCATGGAGTACTGCCAACCAGGGAAGCTCATTCAAACTTTGGGGTGCAGAGTTTTTATTGAGGGTCAGCTGTGTGGACTTGGCTAACAGCCTGCATGGCTAATCTTAGCCTCTAACCCCTTCAGATGTTGATCTGATGCTTTGTGGCCCAAGGTCCTCACTACAAATAACATCATTAGCATACAATATCTAGTGTGGTCCAAGATCTGCAGGTAAACGTAGACATTCTTACTGGTCAGGAAATTCCAAGGGTAGAGAATATTTCCTGGGAGATAGGGTGAAGGGCCAGGGTAGAGGATATTTCCTGGGAGATAGTGTGAAGGGCCAGGGTAGAGGATATTTCCTGGGAGATAGGGTGAAGGGCCATACCTTTCTTTGAGCAAGAATCATCCTTTATAGCATAGGCCTGAGATGAAACAGCTAATTAGAAACACAGCTGAGATTTGAACCCAGGCATTCAGACCTCAGGTGCTTAACCTTATGTAATAGTCCATTTGCCCTCCACCACCAACAGTGTCTCCTCCTATGCTCATTTGACAGTAGAAAAAAAAAAAATAGAAAAAGAACCCATAAGTATAGATAAGAAGTTATACTATTTTTCTACTAATTTTTAACATGTTTTCCTAGTAGTCAGACACTGAATAAGGGAGTATTTAACCCAAATAAACTGAGATAGAAAAATCTAAAGATTCTCTTAGCAGGAAAAGGTATTATTCACCAGAACAATAGTGCTATGTCTGGATTAGAAAGTCTTGTTCTGCTGCATGGCCAAAAGAAATACTGTATCTGAAGTAGTATTTTCCTTCTTTTTGTGATGTGTTTCTTTCTTAAAAACTTTTTCTTTTGAAAACTTCTTAGTGAAATATAACATACACTCAGAAAAGTGCACAAATCATGAAATTTAGCTTTGGATTTTTACAAACTCAAACATCTGTGTAAACCAGCAGCCAGATACAGAAGCCGCTAGCTACCAGTTTAGAAAAGTCATACCTCCTCTCTTCATTCAAATATTTGCTAAAATTATACATTAAACTTAGGCATAATTCTTTTCTGACAGCACTATGCAAACTATAATTCCCTCTCCCTTTTAATTTTTCTTCATAGCACTTTTTTCTGTAGATAACAATAGTTTATTTCTACCTACTTCCTCTAAAATATAAGCCTAATGAAGGTCATAATTTATATTTCTTTTGTTCACTAATGTACCCTTAGATCCTAGAACAGTGTCTGTTTCAGTGAATATTTGAACACATATTTAATGAAGAAAAAATATTCTTTTTATTTTATCTGAATGTTTTATTTTATTTTATTTTGAAACCAAAACAATGACTCCTGGCAGCTGTTGTACCCCTAATTTCAAGATTTCACAGATGAAATTGGTGCTTCTTGCCTTTAAAAAAAAAACATATTTTAAATCTACATTGTTCTTGCAAAGTCAGAGAAAAAAATTAAACATATAACCAGAAACTAGTTTCAAGTAAGAATCAAGTGGTAAAACGCAAATTCTATATTTATTAATTCATCTTTTCCAATTCCTTTTTCATTCTCTCTCTCAATATTTGAGCTCTTGAACTAAATTTAGCCCACAGTATATTTCATTAACTGCTTCTGCTTTAAACAGGGAATAAACTACTTCTAATCCTATAAGATACTGAATCAAATATGAAATATTCAGACCATAATCACTACTTTGTATTTTTAATCCTTGAATTAAATAATGATATATCTCAAACATGAAGCTCCTGTATAGAATCTAATTTATCAGCTTAGAACTTACTTTGTGTTTTTTGTATCCTCTCTTCATCTTTACATCTCTGACCAGCCAACCTGTTGACATATACATGAACTATTTGATACGTAGGTGTTCCAAGATCCAGAGGCTTTTTTTTAAGTCAGTTTTCTCAAGTCAGATGTTAACAATAAAAGTATGGGAACATTTATCTTCCATTAATAAGTTTGTTAAATAATATAGTGCACTTATTTTTAATGACATTAAATTATATAGTTTTATTTATACTTGTGTTTTCATATTTGTTAGCATTTTAATATTTCTCATTAATAAGTCTGTTGTAGAAGTAGTATTTAGACATCATGCCTATTCGTTTATAACAATTTATAGGAAACTTTACCTTTTTAATGTTTTTTTTTCTCCAAAACAAAACTACTTTCTCTTGAACATATTGGTTGATTTTGTGTGTGTGTTTTTAGGAAGTAATTCCTCACATGGCTAAAGAGTATGGATTCCGATATGAACTAGTTCAATATAGGTGGCCCCGTTGGCTTCGTCAACAGACTGAAAGACAAAGGATTATTTGGGGTTACAAAATTCTTTTCCTTGATGTTCTTTTCCCACTAGCAGTGGACAAAATCATTTTTGTTGATGCTGTCCAGGTAATAAGATTAACTACTACTTTTAGTAATACACAAACATTTTTTACACTTCTATCAATATAGAAATTAATTCATGTTGCTCATGTTTATTATCTTCATTACAGTGCTTAAGATATGATTGTGATATATAAGCAAAGTATCTTTAAAAACAAAAAGTCAGAATTCCAGGGGAAAATTGAAGGTATTGTAAGAAGTACCATTTATTATTTAGGACATGGAAGTTTTCTCTCCTAAGTAGTAGTTTTTTACGTTTGAGAACTAAAACAGATACTTATATTAGTCATAGTAAGAGTAGTTAAATGAATTCCTGTAAATTATGAGCTGATATTTGTTTAAAATTGGGAATTTCTTCTTGCTAGAAAAGCTAGCAGTTACATACAACTCTTATTCTTCCACCTTCAACAGCATTCTTTTGCATTCAACCAATAACCAAATTCTCATCATTCTATCACCTAAGGAAAAGAGCATTTTAAATTTGGCCAACTTATGCCTGTAGTCTCAGCACTTTTGGAGGCTGAGGTGGGGAGGAAAGTTTGAGCCCAGGAATTAGAGGTCACAGTGAGATATAATCATGCCACTGCACTCCAGCCTGAGTGACAGAGTGAGACCCTGTCTCTAAAAATAAAAGCAAATAAATTTGGCCAAAAACAACAAAAAAACAAACCCAAGGCCCTCTGCCTTCAAAATTTATATGTCCAAAAATTATGACTTTTCCTTTTTCCCTCCTTGCATTGCTTTTGAATCATTAGTGGGAAAAAAAAATTTGAAAATACACAGAATTTCTAAGAAAAAAGTAATATGTACATGAAAATATAAATTAAATGGATAAGTTAGAATTTATGTGGAACAAAAAGTATATTTTCAAGTCCTATATTAGAATGTACTCATATTCTAAACTATTATTATTTTTGTACTCTATTCCAAATTGATAAATATGAAACATTACAAAGAAAACTAAGAAAATAGCATTTCTAAACACACTTTTTTTTTTTTTTTTTTTTTTTTAAGAGACAGGGTCTCACTCTGTCATCCAGGCTGGAGTGCAGTGGCACAGTCATAGCTTGCTGTAGCCTCAGACTCATGTGTTCGAGCCATCCTCCCACCTCAGCATCCTAGGAGCTGGAACTCCACATGCACACCACCGGGCCTGGCTAATTTCTTTTTTTTGTACAGACAGGGTCTCACTGTGTTGCCCAGGCTGGTCTCAAACTTCTGGCCTCAAGCAATCCTCCCATCTGTGCCCCACACATAATATCTAATATGATTCTTCCTCCTACCTTTCTTTGAACGTGTACAGTAATATTGTTCTAGAAGGCTTGAGCGTATTAAAAAATAACATTGATATTATTTTATTCAAGCTATTTAGAATAATTGGGAGTTTTTTTTATGATTCAAACTTAACATTTGCCGATATACAGTAATGGAGATTTGGCATGGAATGATTTTGTTATTTATACTTTGAGAAACTTAGAGCTCTGCACTTATATAATATTTAACCCCTTCCCCAAATGTCTGATTCGTAAAATGACTTGTTTATAAAGGACATAACAAAATATTCTTGTTGATGAGTAAGACCACTGTCTTAAAGACTAGGAATATAAATTTTAGTTTACCTTTAACCTGTAAAGACAAGAGGAATAAACGTTAAATTCAGTAAATTCATATTACATGAAAGCACTGTGAGGAAAATACAGCTCTTTGGATTTCTGTAGTAGAGTAATAACGATTTGAGATTCCCATAAAAAAGGGCTTATGTTATTTTACAGTCTTTATCAGACAGTCTATTTTAATTATTTAGATTGTGAGACATGATCTAAAAGAACTTCGAGACTTCGATCTGGATGGAACTCCTTATGGGTATACTCCATTTTGTGATAGCCGCAGGGAAATGGATGGATATCGTTTCTGGAAAACAGGATACTGGGCATCACATCTTTTAAGACGGAAATACCATATCAGGTAAGAAAAGTCAGACCCTTACCATTTAGTAAATAAATAATGTATTGAATTACAGCTTTCAGTTTTCTTAAAAATTACACAGTAAAAGCAACCAATTACATAGTGTTCATTTCATGCCAGTCACTCTTGTAAGCCTTTACGTATATTAAGTCATAAAATCTTTATGACACTCTTTTGAGATACTGTTATTATCTCCATTTTGTAGATGTGGAAACTGAGGCATACAGCATTTATGTAATTTGCCCAGGCTTACCCTGCTAGTATATAACTGAGCTAGGAGTTAAACCCAAGTAATACGGCTCCTAACTACTCCAGAAGATTTAAACTTGGTTTGTGAAATAAAATTAAGATTATATCTTCAAAGCCTCGTGGCCTTTTGTGAGGCCATGAGTTTTATGACAACTTGGAAAAGCTTGGGGTGTCCCTAAAAGATGATGGGTTCTGCCAAAATTAAAACAAACTTAAAACTCCTGGGAAACAGTATTAGATATTAGGAGCAAGTTTATGAAAGGATTAATTGTTATTAGATCCTAGGATATCTGTAGTTAATACCGTCACTGTAGACATTCATTGGAGGAAAGTAAAACTAAAGCTACATAAACAACATAGGCTATCAAGAAGTAATTCATTTTTGCAGTGCTTTATATGTAGTGGATCTCAAGAAGTTCAGGAGAATTGGAGCAGGTGACAGGCTCAGGAGCCAATACCAAGCTCTCAGTCAAGATCCAAACAGTCTTTCAAACCTAGATCAGGTAAGTAAAATGTTAACAGAATAATTTTGAGTGTGTGTACATAGACTGTTCCAACTCGGTGCTCATAAACTTTAAAGTCTTATATTTTGAGCTTTTTTCTCAATTTACTGCTGTTTATGTAATTATCTATTGGATATCTCTACTTATACATAATTTTTTCACCTCAAGCTCAACATTTTCAAAACTAATAGTATTTTATCCTCACTTTTCCATTCTCAAACCTCTTCTTTCTACTTTATGCCCTGTTTTAGTTACCCTCTGTATTAGTCCATTCTCACTGCTAATAAAGATGTACCCAAGACTGGGTAATTTATAAAGGAAAGAGGTTTCATTGACTCACAGTTCTGCATGGCTGGGGAGGCCTCAGGAAACTTACAATCATGGCAGAAGGGGAAGCAAATACGTCCTTCTTCACATGGTGGCAGGAGAGAGAATGAGTGCCCAGTGAAGGGGGAAGCCCCTCTTGAAACCATCAGATCTCATGAGAACCCACTCACTGTCTAGAGAACAGGATGGGGGAAACCATCCCCATGAGTCAATTATGTCTACCTGGTCCCTCCCACAACAGGTGGGGATTATGGGAATTACCATTTATGATGAGATTTAGGTGGGGACACAGCCAAACCATATCACCCTCTTTTTTCTTACTCTCTTCTATCATGGTGTAAACATGCTCAAGTCTCTCTCTCTGATCTTTAAGACAAACTCCCTTCATCCAGTGCACGCCCACCCTGATATTGCCTGAACATTTTCTTTCACCTCACAAGCACTATTTTCCTAATATCCTATCAATTTCCTCATTATTGCATCTGAAACATTTTAGATAATTTAAGCAGAAGCAAAATACTCTGTAGTCTTTTAGCAGAAGCGAAAGACTCTTCTTTCTTATTTTTATCACAACCATGCATGTTTATTCATTCATTCATCTGTTGAATACCTGCTATGTGCCAGATATTCTCCTAAGACTTCAGACATCAGAAAACAAAAACAAGATTTCTTTAGCTCATATTTTCATTCTAGTAGAAAAATAAAATTTAAAAATAATATTTAAAGATAAATGTTTTGGAGAAAAAAAAAACATGAAAGCATGATAGAGAGTTCAGAATAGTGAATAGGGGCTGGGGCTTGCAGGTATAAATTGGGTGGCCATATGTCCCTATGAAGATGACTTTTGAGTGAATTTTAGATGGAGGCATAAAAGCTGACGCAGATGCAGGCCAAGGAGAATATCTGATGTAAATATCCCAAGGTGGGAGTGGGCCTTCCGTGTTTGAGGAATAGCAAGAAAGTCAGTATGGTTGGGATAAAGATGGGGGGAATAAAGTAAAAATTAAGGAAAAGAGTTAACAGAGGCTCCAGATAATGTAGAAAGCTTAGTCCCTTTGTTTATCTAGTAAGTGGGAAATTATTATTATTATTATTATTATTATTTTTTATTATACTTTAGGTTTTAGGGTACATGTGCACAATGTGCAGGTTTGTTACATATGTATCCATGTGCCATGTTGTTTTGCTGCACCCATTAACTCGTCATTTAGCATTAGGTATATCTCCTAATGCTGTCCCTCCCCCCTCCCCCCACCCCACAACAGTCCCCGGAGTGTGATGTTCGTAAGTGGGAAATTATATGTCAAAATATGAATGAGTTATTCAAGACCACACTGGTAAGGAACTGATTTTTTTAATCATTCTTGAAAATTGGGAGATCTTCAAATATATATGTGTTTACATATCCTTTTTTAAAGATAAATTACCCAGTCTCCAGTAGTTCATTTTATTTTTTTTTTTATTTTTTATTTTTTTCAATACAACCTATCAGAAGTATTATTATTTGATATTTTTTTTTTTTTTTTCATACTTTAGGGTTTTAGGGTACATGTGCACAATGTGCAGGTTTGTTACATATGTATCCATGTGCCATGTTGATTTCCTGCACCCATTAACTCGTCATTTAGCATTAGGTGTATCTCCTAATGCTGTCCCTCCCCCCTCCCCCCACCCCACAACAGTCCCCGGAGCGTGATGTTCCCCTTCCTGTGTCCATGAGTTCTCATTGTTCAATTCCCACCTATGAGTGAGAACATGCGATGTTTGGTTTTTTGTCCTTGCGATAGTTTACTGAGAATGATGTTTTCCAGTTTCATCCATGTCCCTACAAAGGACACGAACTCATCATTTTTTATGGCTGCATAGTATTCCATGGTGTATATGTGCCACATTTTCTTAATCCAGTCTATCGTTGTTGGACATTTGGGTTGGTTCCAACTCTTTGCTATTGTGAATAGTGCCGCAATAAACATACGTGTGCATGTGTCTTTATAGCAGCATGATTTATAGTCCTTTGGGTATATACCCAGTAATGGGATGGCTGGGTCAAATGGTATTTCTAGTTCTAGATCCCTGAGGAATCGCCACACTGACTTCCACAATGGTTGAACTAGTTTACAGTCCCACCAACAGTGTAAAAGTGTTCCTATTTCTCCACATCCTCTCCAGCACCTGTTGTTTCCTGATTTTTTAATGATGGCCATTCTAACTGGTGTGAGATGGTATCTCACTGTGGTTTTGATTTGCATTTCTCTGATGGCCAGTGATGAGGAGCATTTCTTCATGTGTTTTTTGGCTGCATAAATGTCTTCTTTTGAGAAGTGTCTGTTCATGTCCTCTGCCCACTTTTTGATGGGGTTGTTTGTTTTTTTCTTGTAAATTTGTTTGAGTTCATTGTAGATTCTGGATATTAGCCCTTTGTCAGATGAGTAGGTTGCAAAAATTTTCTCCCATTGTGTAGGTTGCCTGTTCACTCTGATGATAGTTTCTTTTGCTGTGCAGAAGCTCTTTAGTTTAATGAGATCCCATTTGTCGATTTTGGCTTTTGTTGCCATTGCTTTTGGTGTTTTAGACATGAAGTCCTTGCCCACGCCTATGTCCTGAATGGTATTGCCTAGGTTTTCTTGTAGGATTTTAATGGTTTTAGGTCTAACATATAAGTCTTTAATCCATCTTGAATTAATTTTTGTATAAGGTGTAAGGAAGGGATCCAGTTGCAGCTTTCTACATATGGCTAGCCAGTTTTCCCAGCACCATTTATTAAATAAGGAAGCCTTTCCCCATTTCTTGTTTTTGTCAGGTTTGTCAAAGATCAGATAGTTGTAGCTATGCGGCATCATTTCTGAGGGCTCTGTTCTGTTCCATTGATCTATGTCTCTGTTGTGGTACCAGTACCATGCTGTTTTGGTTACTGTAGCCTTGTAGTATAGTTTAAAGTCAGGTAGCATGATGCCTCCAGCTTTGTTCTTTTGGCTTAGGATTGACTTGGCGATGCGGGCTCTTTTTTGGTTCCATATGAACTTTAAAGTAGTCTTTTCCAATTCTGTGAAGAAAGTCATTGGTAGCTTGATGGGGATGGCATTGAATCTATAAATTACCTTGGGCAGTATGGCCATTTTCACGATATTGATTCTTCCAACCCATGAGCATGGAATGTTCTTCCATTTGTTTGTATCCTCTTTTATTTCATTGAGCAGTGGTTTGTAGTTCTCCTTGAAGAAGTCCTTCACATCCCTTGTAAGTTGGATTCCTAGGTATTTTATTCTCTTTGAAGCAATTGTGAATGGGAGTTCACTCATGATTTGGCTCTCTGTTTGTCTGTTATTGGTGTACAAGAATGCTTGTGATTTTTGTACATTAATTTTGTATCCTGAGACTTTGCTGAAGTTGCTAATCAGCTTAAGGAGATTTTGGGCTGAGACAATGGGGTTTTCTAGATATACAATCATGTCATCTGCAAACAGGGACAATTTGACTTCCTCTTTTCCTAATTGAATACCCTTTATTTCCTTCTCCTGCCTGATTGCTCTGGCCAGAACTTCCAGCACTATGTTGAATAGGAGCGGTGAGAGAGGGCATCCCTGTCTTGTGCCAGTTTTCAGAGGGAATGCTTCCAGTTTTTGCCCATTCAGTATGATATTGGCTGTGGGTTTGTTGTAGATAGCTCTTATTATTTTGAGATACGTCCCATCAATACCTAATTTATTGAGAGTTTTTAGCATGAAGGGTTGTTGAATTTTGTCAAAGGCCTTTTCTGCATCTATTGAGATAATCATGTGGTTTTTGTGTTTGGTTCTGTTTATATGCTGGATTACATTTATTGATTTGCGTATGTTGAACCAGCCTTGCATCCCAGGGATGAAGCCCACTTGATCATGGTGGATAAGCTTTTTGATGTGCTGCTGGATTCGGTTTGCCAGTATTTTATTGAGGATTTTTGCATCAATGTTCATCAAGGATATTGGTCTGAAATTCTCTTTTTTGGTTATGTCTCTGCCAGGTTTTGGTATCAGGACGATGCTGGCTTCGTAAAATGTGTTAGGGAGGATACCCTCTTTTTCTATCGATTGGAATAGTTTCAGAAGGAATGGTACCAGTTCCTCCTTGTACCTCTGGTAGAATTCAGCTGTGAATCCATCAGGTCCTGGACTCTTTTTGGTTGGTAAGCTATTGATTATTGCCACAATTTCAGAACCTGTTATTGGTCTATTCAGAGATTCAACTTCTTCCTGGTTTAGTCTTGGGAGGGTGTATGTGTGGAGGAATTTATCCATTTCTTCTAGATTTTCTAGTTTATTTGCATAGAGGTGTTTGTAGTATTCTCTGATGGTAGATTGTATTTCTGTGGGATCGGTGGTGATATCCCCTTTTTCGTTTTTTATTGCATCTATTTGATTCTTCTCTCTTTTCTTCTTTATTAGTCTTGCTAGTGGTCCATCAA
The DNA here is from genome assembly GCF_028878055.3 of Symphalangus syndactylus. NCBI lineage: Eukaryota > Metazoa > Chordata > Mammalia > Primates > Hylobatidae > Symphalangus > Symphalangus syndactylus. Next base: position 25,999,750 of record NC_072437.2, on the reverse strand, counting down.
TTTTGTTGATCTTTTCAAAAAACCAGCTCCTGGATTCATTAATTTTTTGAAGGGTTTTTTGTGTCTCTATTTCCTTCAGTTCTGCTCTGATTTTAGTTATTTCTAGCCTTCTGCTAGCTTTTGAATGTGTTTGCACTTGCTTTTCTAGTTCTTTTAATTGTGATGTTAGGGTGTCAATTTTGGATCTTTCCTGCTTTCTCTTGTGGGCATTTAGTGCTATAAATTTCCCTCTACACACTGCTTTGAACGTGTCCCAGAGATTCTGGTATGTTGTGTCTTTGTTCTCGTTGGTTTCAAAGAACATCTTTATTTCTGCCTTCATTTCATTATGTACCCAATAGTCATTCAGGAGCAGGTTGTTCAGTTTCCATGTAGTTGAGCGGTTTTGACTGAGTTTCTTAATCCTGAGTTCTAGTTTGATTGCACTGTGGTCTGAGAGACAGTTTGTTATAATCTCTGTTCTTTTACATTTGGTGAGAAGAGCTTTACTTCCAACTATGTGGTCAATTTTGGGATAGGTGTGGTGTGGTGCTGAAAAAAATGTATATTCTGTTGATTTGGGGTGGAGAGTTCTGTAGATGTCTATTAGGTCCACTTTACGTAGAGCTGAGTTCATTTCCTGGATATCCTTGTTAACTTTCTGTCTCGTTGATCTGTCTAATGCTGACAGTGGGGTGTTAAAATCTCCCATTATTATTGTGTGGGAGTTTAAGTCCCTTTGTAGGTCACTGAGGACTTGCTTTATGAATCTGGGTGCTCCTGTGTTGGGTGCATATATATTTAGGATAGTTAGCTCTTCTTGTTGAATTGATCCCTTTACCATTATGTAATGGCCTTCTTTGTCTCTTTTGATCTTTGTTGGTTTAAAGTCTATTTTATCAGAGACTAGGATTGCAACCCCTGCCTTTTTTTGTTTTCCAGTTGCTTGATAGATCTTCCTCCATCCCTTTATTTTGAGTCTATGTGTGTTTCTGCACGTGAGATGGGTTTCCTGAATACAGCACACTGATGGGTCCTGACTCCTTATCCAGTTTGTCAGTCTGTGTCTTTTGATTGGAGCATTTAGCCCATTTACATTTAACGTGAATATTGTTATGTGTGAATCTGATCCTGTCATTATGATGTTAGTTGGTTATTTTGCTCATTAGTTGCTATAGTTTCTTCCTAGCCTCGATGGTCTTTACAATTTGGCATGTTTTTGCAGGGGCTGTTACCGGTTGTTCCTTTCCATGTTTAGTGCTTCCTTCAGGAGCTCTTTTAGGGCAGGCCTGGTGGTGACAAAATCACTCAGCGTTTGCTTGTCTGTAAAGTATTTTATTTCTTCTTCACTTATGAAGCTTAGTTTGGCGGGATAGGAAATTCTGGGTTGAAAATTCTTTTCTTTAAGAATGTTGAATATCGGCCCCCACTCTCTTCTGGCTTGTAGAGTTTCTGCTGAGAGATCAGCTGTTAGTCTGATGGGCTTCCCTTTGTGGGTAACCCGACCTTTCTCTCTGGCTGCCCTTAACATTTTTTCCTTCATTTCAACTTTGGTGAATCTGACAATTATGTGTCTTGGAGTTGCCCTTCTCGAGGAGTATCTTTGTGGCATTCTCTGTATTTCCTGAATCTGAATGCTGGCCTGCCTTGCTAGATTGGGGAAGTTCTCCTGGATAATATCTTGCAGAGTGTTTTCCAACTTGGTTCCATTCTCCCCATCATTTTCAGGTACACCAATCAGACGTAGGTTTGGTCTTTTCACATAGTCCCAAATTTCTTGGAGGCTTTGTTCATTTCTTTTTATTCTTTTTTCTCTAAACTTCCCTTCTCTCTTCATTTCATTCATTTCATCTTCTATCAGCGATACCCTTTCTTCCAGTTGATCGCATCTGCTACTGAGGCTTCTGCATTCTTCACGTAGTTCTCGAAACTTGGCTTTCAGCTCCATCATCTCCTTTAAGCCCTTCTCTCCATTGGTTATTCTAGTTATCCATTCTTCTAATTTTTTTTCAAAGTTTTTAACTTCTTTGCTATTGTTTTGAATTTCCTCTCGTAGCTCAGAGTAGTTTGATCGTCTGAAGCCTTCTTCTCTCAACTCATCAAAGTCATCCTCCATCCAGCTTTGTTCCATTGCTGGTGAGGAACTGCGTTCCTTTGGAGGAGGAGAGGTGTTCTGTTTTTTAGAGTTTCCAGTTTTTTTGGTCTGTTTTTTTCCCCATCTTTGTGGTTTTGTCTACTTTTTGTCTTCGATGATGGTGATGTACAGATGGGTTTTTGGTGTGGATGTCCTTTCTGTTTGTTAATTTTCCTTCTACCAGACAAGACCCTCAGCTGCAGGTCTGTTGGAGTTTACTAGAGGTCCACTCCAGACCCTGTTTGGCTGGGTGTCAGCACCGGTGGCTGCAGAACAGCGGATTTTCGTGAGACCACAAATTCAGCTGTCTGATAGTTCCTCTGAAAGTTTTGTCTCAGAGAAGTACCCGGTTGAATGAGGTGTCAGTCTGTCCCTACTGGGGGGGTGCCTCCCAGTTAGGCTGCTCAGGGGTGAGGGACCCACTTTAGGAGGCAGTCTGTCCGTTCTCAGATCTCCAGCTGTGTGCTGGGAGAACCACTACTCTCTTCAAAGCTGTCAGTCAGACAGGGACATTTAAGGCTGTGGAGGTCCTCGCTGAGTTTTTGGTTGTCTGTGCCCTGCCCCCAGAGGTGGAGCCTACAGAGGCAGGCAGGCCTCCTTGAGCTGTGGTGGGCTCCACCCAGTTCGAGCTTCCTGGCTGCTTTGTTTACCTAAGCAAGCCTGGGCAATGGCGGGCGCCCCTCCCCCAGCCTCGTTGCCGCCTTGCAGCGTGATCTCAGACTGCTGTGCTAGCAATCAGCGAGACTCCGTGAGCATAGGACCCTCCAAGCCAGGTGCGGGACACAATCTCCTAGTGTGCCGTTTTCCAGGCCCGTTGGAAAAGCGCAGTATTAGGACGGGACTGACCCGATATTCCAGGTGCCGTCTGTTTCCCCTTTCTTTGACTAGGAAAGGGAACTCCCTGACCCCTTGCGCTTCCCGAGTGAGGCAATGCCTCGCCCTGCTTCGGCTCGCGCACAGTGCGCTTCACCGACTGTCCTGCACCCACTGTTAGGCACTCCCTAGTGAGATGAAACCGGTACCTCAAGCAGAAATGCAGAAATCACCCGTCTTCTGTGTCGCTGGGGCTGGAAGCTGGAGACTGGAGCTGTTCCTATTCGGCCATCTTGGCTCCACCCAGTAGTTCATTTTAGTAGTGTGAGAATAGGCTAATACAACTTTTTCATATCATAATTTGGAATATTTTAATTTTCTGGTCTGGATTATCCCATTCTCCCCTTCCTTCAAAACACCAATGTCACAGTGAAATTTTTCTTCCGTGCAAACTTGAGTATACCACTCTGCTAAATGCTTCATGGACTCCTGGTAGACTTCATGCTAAAGTGCAAATATATCACTTATTCCCCAAGTTCTTTCATAATTTGGACTTGCTGCCTCTAGAGACTTTCCTTTTGACCCTGGATCCAACAGAAACATTGCATGTTCTCTCATGCTATTGTGCTTTTCCCACTCTGTTCCATTGTTCTGGAATGCCCTTCACAGTCAATTCCATCTGGTGGCCGTTTTCTCTATGCATGGTGACTTTTACATTACCTTCAAGACTTTGCTCAGGTGGCTCCAGTGGGGAGCCCTCTATGAACTGGATCAAGTACTACATCTAGAAGTTCCTTGTCTGCAGAATCCCATATCACATCTAACACATATTTATTGAGCTTCCGCCATGTGCAAAGCATTGTGCTAGATGCCAGGAACGAAGCAGTGAATCAGAAAGATGCAGTCCTACCTCCGCAGACTTTTGTACTCAGACTTACGTTGTGTCACCATATTTTCATTTATTTGGTTACTGCAACCAATAGATTGCAAATTCTACACAAGCAGCAACTCTCTTGTCTTTGAATTTCCCTGTGCCTGGATTAAGGGCTGAAATTAAGGAGTTTAATCCACCACGAGAAATAGCCCAAAGAAGCAGTGCATTTGGACTTTTCATTTCCCTAGCGTAAAAGATCCAGAAACAATTACTGAAACAGGGTACCTTTAAAGTTCTAGCTTACTTAAAAGTTAAATATTCCAAAATACATTTTTCTCGACTACAACTGAACTTACAAATTTAAAAAGGATATTGCTTTTCGCTTATCTCCAACAGGTATTGGAAATCCTTTTTTCCTGCAATATAAAATTTCTTCCACTTAATTCCATGTATTTAGTAGAAGTAAAGCTGCATGACAGAGAATAGGTACTCAGCTTCACTTCTGCTGAGCTGTTACTTTCTGCCCTTAAAATAGGCAGAGGACACAGAGGTCAAACACGATAACCTCATTCTGTGTGACAGGTCAACTAATATCTACAAAGTTGAAATGGAGTTCAGGAATAAAAAAATTTTGCAATTGCTGTAGAACAATCTGGGTGTTGCTTTATCTTGATTTAGGTAGCAGACTATTAGAGATGTCTCAGGATTCAAAGAATGTGCACAGGAAGAGGGCAAGGCATTCAGCCTCAGAGAATTCTCTATGAAATGAACAATTACAAATCCGGGTGTCTGATCTAAGTAGTGTTCTTTGCCAAAGAGCCTAAAGGGAAAACTTACTTTATACTATTTATTTCAGCAGTAAGGCTTCTAAGAATGTGTAACTATAGATTTTGCCTTTTGCCCATTTACTTTTCCCATCTTTCAATTTCACCATTTCCTTCCTCCCATCACATGCTATGTGTTTTGTGTGTGCACATGCCAGCCCATGCTTATCTGAGTGCATACACGTCTCTGTTTACTTAATTTGAAATAATTTCCTTTCTACTGAAAATCCTGACATCTTAGCATATAAGCAGAGCACAAAGAATACATGAAATTACTACTATTAAATAAGACAGCTCTCTATATGTAAATCTAGCAAGCTGGACCATTTCAGTAATTATCTAAATACAACATATCTAACCAGTTAAAGTAAGAAATTAATTACTTCCCCATCCTAATCCAGAATTCATTCATGGAAGAGCCAAAACAACAGGTTTTGTTTTTTTTTTAAGAAATTTTTATTTAAAATAAGTATAGTTTTGTAAATAGCTTTTAATAAAGTGTTCAGGCTTGGAAATAAGTTATTCCACTCATTCATTGATTCAAGATGCATTTTTTGGTGCATGTACTATATGCAAGATTGTGTGCTAGGCATTGTAGGGAATAAGAGAAGCTGAATTAGCAATAAATTGTTACCAAGAAGCTCCTCTATGAGTAGGCGAGCTTATGAATGCCAGTAGAAGTGATAATAAAATTTTATAGGAGTGCAGATGAGGACATGGGCATTGCACACTGGGGGAATCAGAAATGCCTTCATCTGGGACACAGCTTTTGTCTGGAAGCTCAAAAATGATTACAAATGAGGGAGTGAACTATATTTAGAAAAAAGATTATCGGGCAAGGTAGGGTATAAGCAAAACAAGGGCACAGAGAATGATTCCATTTGCAGGGACCACTCAGGGAAGGAAGAGTGTGAGAACTAATGCTGGCAAAGTAGATTTGGGAGGAACCCTGCTGTTCCTGGAACACCAAAGAGCTTTTTCACTTTAACCTACACACTATAGGGAAACCACTGCAGGTTTTAAAAGATGGATTAAGAGTTCAGGTTTGGTTTAATTACTTTGATGGGAGAAGCAGTATTTCTTTCCCTGAAAAGACTGGCAGAGAAAGAAAATAAGTGAAAATGTAGAAATAGAAAGAAGGAAAGAAAATCACCTCAATGTGCACAGTAAAGTAAAATGGTCATTGTGGAAAACAAGTAGATAGGGGAGAAACTAGAAACCTATGCAGAAAGGGAAAAGTTCATTATAAAGACTTATGTATTTATTAGAAATGCTTTAGATAAATAGGAAAAAATAGTTTGAAATATAGATTAAAACAGTAAAAAACAGTTCGTTTGAAATATAGTAACTAGGGACCCAATGTGATAGGGCATTGAACAAAATGCTAAAGAGTCTGTAATATAGCAAGCCATGGGAATCTAACAGTAGCGTTTTAATTGGTTTGGGACATGATCAAACGTGCATTTTAGCAAGATAACGCTAGTAGCAGTATTGAGAATAGACCAGAGAGGAGACAAACTAGAGACCACAAAAATCCCTGCACTTTGGGAGGCTAAAGCAGGAGGATCACTTGAGTTCAGGAGTTTGAGACCAGCCTAGGCAACACAGGGCATGGACCAGCCCATCTCTACAAAAAATTTAAAAATTAGCTAGGCATGGTGGTGCACACCTGTGGTCCTAGCTACTTGGGAGGCTGAGGTGGGAGGATCACTGGAGCCTGGGAGGTGGGGGCTGCAGTGAGCAGTGATTGTGCTATTGCACTCCAGCCTGGGCAACAGAGTGAGACACTTTCAAAACAAAAAAAATTCTCGACATGAATGGTGGTGATGGTTGCACAACATTGTGAATATATTTAATGCTGCTGAACTGTACTCTTAAAAATTGGTAAGATGGGGCCGGGCACAGTGGCTCACACCTGTAATCCCAGCACTTTGAGAGGCCGAGGCGGGCGGATTGCTTGAGACCAGGAGTTCGAGACCAGTCTGACCAACATGGCGAAACCTCGTCTCTACTAAAAATACAAAAAATTAGCTGGGCATGGCGACTCACCCCTGTAATCTCAGCTACTCAGGATGGGAGGCTGAGGCACAAGAATCGCTTGAACCTGGGAGGCAGAGATTGCAGTGAGCCAAGATCACACTACCGTACTCCAGCCTGGGCGACAGAAAGAGACTCGATCTCAAAAAAAAAATTGATGGTAAATTTTGTCATGTATATTTTATCACAATACAAACTGTATTAGTACAGTCGTTTAAAATAACCTTTTATTAATACAGGAAGAAGTAATATGTGTATTTTTAAAATTAGAAAAAATGGGCAACATGCTAAATAAATGAATAAAATGTTTTCATTTTTACCACCCTCACTGTGACACTGAATGTAGAACTTCTGATCTGAAATGAGCCTTCTGCTCTACCTGTTTGATAATCTACCTTATTGTATACATGATCTATACTTTTCTTTTTTTTAAATGGAGTCTCGCTCTGTCGCCCAGGCTGGAGTGCAGTGGCGCGATCTCGGCTCGCTGCAAGCTCCGCCTCCCGGGTTCAAGCAATTCTGCCGCCTCAGCCTCCTGAGTAGCTGGGACTACAGGCGCCCACCACCACGCCTGGCTAATTTTTTGTATTTTTTTGTTTTTTTAGTAGAGATGGGGGTTTCACCATGTTAGCCAGGATGGTCTCGATCTTCTGACTTCGTGATCCGCCCGCCTCGGCCTCCCAATACATTTTTACATTCAATTTTTTCCAATTGAGCTAAACACATAACAATCGTTTTAAAGCCAAACCTGAGTTTGGCGTTTTGGTGCTTGTTTTGTTTGTTTGTTTGTTTGTTTTTAAAGAGTCAAAAAGCAAGGCTCTAAAGAGGCAGCCTATAAGATTCATCCTTAAACAAGAACTTGGGGCCGGGCACAGTGGCTCACTCCTGTAATCCTAACACTCTGGGAAGCCGAGACATGCAGATTGCCTGAGCTCAGGAATTCGAGACCAGCATGGGCAACATGGTGAAACTCTGTCTCCACTGAAATACAAAAAACCAGCCGGGTGTGGTGGCAGGCGCCTGTAATCCCAGCTACTCAGGAGGCTGAGGCACAAGAATTGCTTGAACCCAGGAGGCAGAGGTTGCAGTAAGCCGAGATCATACCACTGCACTCCAGTCTGGGCAACAAAGCAAAACTCTGTCTCAAAAAAAAAAAAAAAAAAAAAAAGAGCTTGGGAGGAAGTTAGAGCATGCTGGGGAGGAAGAGAAAGTGGGAGGAGTTGAGAAGGAAAGAAGGTGGGCCCTCCACTCCTAGAGGAGCAGAAAGTGGCCTCAGGATGGCCTGTACCCTGTCAAGGTGAACACCCTTAGTCTCAGCCCCAGAAAGCAAGCTGGGACCTTGGCTAAAGCCAGCAACTTCATAGCCTTTAGTGAGCACTGCTTGTTGCTGTGCTAATAAACTACAGTGGTTTGCTGTGCCCTGAGTGGACATCCCAGTAGCAGCAGGCAATGTGCCAGGTGACCCCCAGCAAGAGTGACAGCTATCAGCAACTTTAGACTGCAGAGCCCATCTGGACTCTCCCATGGCCCAGAATATGTGTGGATATCCCTGAATGTCCCATATTCCTGAGGAAAGTACCACCTGTCACAAAGGGTAGTTTTAAGGATGGAATAACACACCTGAAAGTATCTGGGACAATGGCAATCTCAGCTCTATGGATGTTCATTGTTCTTGTTTTTTTTTTTTTTTTTTTTTTTTTGAGACAGAGTCTTGCTCTGTCACTCAGGCTGGAGTGCAGTGGCGCGATCTTGGCTCACTGCAAGCTCTGCCTCCTAGGTTCACACCCTTCTCCTGCCTCAGCCTCCCAGGTAGCTGGGACTACAGGCGCCTGCCACCACGCCCAGCTAACTTTTTGTATTTTTAGTAGAGACGGGGTTTCACCGTGTTAGCCAGGATGGTCTCGATCTCCTGACCTCATCATCCGCCGGCCTCAGCCTCCCAAAGTGCTAGGATTACAGATGTGAGCCACCATGCCCGGCCTATTGTTCTTGATTTTAAGCAGGCCTATCTCTAACTCCAATTACACAGTAATTTGCATGATCCCATTGTTACCTATGCAATGCATCCTATTTGAAGATAATAGCTTACAAGAGAGGAAAAGCAAACGTCATTAACCACATTGCGTGGCTATAAGAAATGAGGTTGGTTTTCCTGAGGGATGGTAATCTGACTCTGGAAAGATTCCAACTTCCAAACGGGAATTTCCATGCTCTTTTGAGCAAAGGTGATACCCCTGGAAAATCATACAGTCTCCCTGCTTGGAAGACCATCTCTCCTTTAAGTGTGTCAACTTCTGCGACTATTGTTCAGTTTCCTAAGTTTCATGATGTCATTGATCTCATGAATACTATGAGATACTTGTTATTGCCTAAGATGCTTTAAATTAGCTTTATGGTTCTCAGAAATCACTAGACCCACACACAAAAATTCTGTCTGGACTGCAAATTTTCAATGTCCTATTTACATTGAGCAGTTTAACCTCTTCCATTAGCAGGCAATAAATGTCATCAGTTTTTAATGAGTAAATACCAGGTGCATGGCATTGTTACAGGCATTAAGGTGTAACAATGGAGAGATTTGACATGGTCCCTTGACTTCTGGTTCTACTCAGAAACATAAGACACCGGACATGGATGAAGCTGGAAACCATCATTCTCAGCAAACCAACACAAGAACAGAAAACCAAGCACCACATGTTCTAACTCAGAAGTGGGAGCTGAACAATGAGAACACATGGACTCAGGGAGGGGAACATCACAGAAACCTCCATCTTTGCTATTAAGGCCTTCAACTGATTAGATGAAGCCCACCCACTGTGTGGAGGGTAATTTGCTTTAGTTAAAGTCAACTGATTATAAATGCTAAATTGTATCCACAGATACTTTCCCAGCAACGTCTAGACTGCCGTTTCACCAAACAACAGGGCTCCAACAGCCTAGCCAAGCTGAAACATAAAATTAACCATCACAGTACCTTTGTCAAAAATCAATCTGACAACACATGTAAGGTTTATTTCTGGAGTCGCTATTCAATTCCATTGATCTATATGTCTGTCCTTATGCCAGTAACAGTGTCTTAATTATTATAGCTTTTTTATTTATTTTTTTTTTGAGATGGAGTCTAGCTCTGTCACCAGGCTAGAGTGCAGTGGTGGAATCTCAGCTCACTGCAACCTCCGCCTCCCGGGTTCAAGCGATTCCCCTGCCTCAGCCTCCCAAGTAGCTGGGACTATAGGCATGCACCCTCATGCCTGGCTAATTTTTTTGTATTTTAGTAGAGATGGGGTTTCACCATGTTGGCCAGGATGGTCTCGATCTCCTGACCTCATGATCTGCCCGCCTCGGCCTCCCAAAGTGCTCGGATTATAGGTGTGAGCCACTGCGCCCAGCCATTATTATAGCTTTATAATAAGCCTCGAATTCAGCAACTGTTAATCCTTCGAATTTTGTTTTTTTCCACTGCTTTGGCTACTCAGAGTCTCTTGCAACTCTAGATGAATTTTTAGAATCAGTTTGTCCAATTTACACTCCTACCCACAATGTTTAAGCATTCCTATTTCTCCACAGCCTCACCAGCATCTGTTGTTTCCTGACTTTTTAATGATCACCATTCTAACTGGCATGAGATGGTATTTCATTGTGGTTTTGATTTGCATTTCTCTAATGACCAGTGAGGAAGAGCTTTTTTTCATGTTTGTTGGCAACATAAATGTCTTCTTTGGAGAAGTGTCTGTTCATATCTTTTGCCCACTTTTTGATGGGGTTGTTTTTTTCTTGTAAATTTGTTTAAGTTATTTGTAGATGCTGGACATTAGCCCTTTGTCAGATGGATAGATTGCAAAAATTTTTTCCCATTCTGTAGGCTGCCTGTTCATTCTGATGACAGTTTCTTTTGCTGTGCAGGAGCTCTTTAGTTTAATTAGATTCTATTTGTCAATTTTGGCTTTTGTTGCAATTGCTTTTGGTGTTTTAGTCATGAAGTCTTTGCCCATGCCTATGTCCTAAATGATATTGCCTAGGTTTTCTTCTAGGGTTTTCATGATTTAAATCTTTAATCCATCTTGAGTTAATTTTTGTATAAGGTGTAAGGAATGGGTCCAGTTTGTGTTTTCTGCATATGACTTGCCAGTTTTCCCAGCACCATTTCTTTTTTTTTTTTTTTTTTTTTAGAATGAGTCTCACTCTGTCACCCAGGCTGGAGTGCAGTGGCACGATCTCGGCTCACTGCAAGCTCCACCTCCTGGGTTCATGCCATTGTCCTGCCTCAGCCTCCCGAGTAGCTGGGACTATAGGCACCTGCCACCACACCTGGCTAATTTTTTTTTGTATTTTTACCAAAAAAAAGTAGAGACGGGGTTTCACTGTGTTAGCCAAGATGGTCTCGATCTCCTGATCTCATGATCTGCCCGCCTTGGCCTCCCAAAGTGCTGGGATTACAGGCGTGAGCCGCCACACCCAGCCTCCCAGCACCATTTCTTATATAGGGACAGTGTGGCGATTCCTCAAGGATCTAGAACCAGAAATACCATTTGACCCAGCAATCCCATTACTGAGTATATACCCAAAGGATTATAAATCATTCTACTGTAAAGACACATGCACACGTATGTTTATTGCAGTACTATTTACAATAGCAAAGAATTGGAACCAACCCAAATGCCATCAATGATAGACTGGATAAAGAAAATGTGGCACATGTATACCATGGAATACTATGCAGCCATAAAAAAGAATGAGTTCATGTCCTTTGCAGGGACATGGATGAAGCTGGAAGCCATCATTCTCAGTAAACTAACACAGGAACAGAAAACCAAACACCACATGTTCTCACTCATAAGTGGGAGTTGGACAATGAGAACACATGGACACAGGAAGGGGAACATCACACACCAGGGCCTGTCGGGGGTTGGGGGACAAGGGAAGTGAGAGCATTAGGACAAATACCTAATGCATGCAGGGCTTAAAACCTAGATGATGGGTTGATAGGTGCAGCCAACCACCATGGCACATGTATACCTATGTAACAAACCTGCACGTTCCACACATGTATATCGAAACTGAAAGTCAAATTTAAAAAACTATCAGCTTGTCTACATCTGAAAAACAAAGGCAATTGGAATTTTAATTGGGATTACCTTGAATCTATAGATTAAGGGAGGGGGGTATCACCATCTTAATAATATTAAATCTCCCAATCCATGCATATAGACTGTTTCCATTTATTTAGATCTTCTTTAATTTCTTCCAACAATGCTTTATAATTTTCAGCATACAAGTTCTACAGTTCTGTGAAAGTTACTGTTACTTTGCTACTGAGTCTTATTCTTTTTTGATGCTATTGTAAATAAAACTGTTTTCTTAATTTCATTTTCAGATTGTTTATTGCTAGTGTATGGAATTACAATTGGTTTTTATATATTGATCTTGTCTCCTGCAACCTTGCTGAACTTGTTTTGTTTGTTCTAATAGTTTGTGTGTGTGTGTGTGTGCTTGTGTGAATTCCTTAGGATTTTGTCTATACGAAATCATGTCACCTGTGAATAGAGATAGAACTTCCAGGCCGGGCGCGGTGGCTCATGCCTGTAATCCCAGCACTTTGGGGAGGCCGAGGTAGGCGGATCATGAGATCATGACAGAGATCGAAACCAGCCTGGCCAACATGGTGAAACCCCATCTCTACTAAAAATACAAAAATTAGCTGGGTGTGGTGGCGCGTGCCTTAATCCCAGCTACTCAGGAGGCTGGGGCAGGAGAATCGCTTGAACCAGGGAGGTGGAAGTTGCAGTGAGCCAAGATCTGCACTCCAGCCTGGGTGACACAGCAAGGCCCCCTCTCAAAAAAAAAAAAAAAAAAAAAAAAAAAAAAAGAGATAGAACTTCCAGTAAAATACTGAGTAAAAATGGTGAGAATAGACATTCTTGTCTTGTCTTGATCTCAGGGAGAAAACATCCAGTTTTTCTCAACTAAATATGATGTTAGCTGTGAGTCTGTCACAGATGGCTTTTATGAAGTTGAAATTCCTCTTTATTCCTAGTTTGTTGAGTGTTTTAATAATGAAAAGGGACTGGATTCGCTGAAAAGTTTATCCTGCATCAATTGAGATGCTCATATAGTTTTTATGCTTTATTAATATGGTATATTACATTGATTTTCATATGTTATGCCAACCTTTCATTCCTGGGATAAATTTCACTTGGTCATGGTAGATAATCCTCTCTATATGTTGTTTAATTCAGTTTGCTAGTATTTTGTTTAGAATTTTTTTTTTTTTTTTTTGAGACGGAGTCTCACTCTGTCGCCCAGGCTGGAGTGCGGTGGCGCGATCTCGGCTCACTGCAAGCTCCGCCTCCCGGGTTCACGCCATTCTCCTGCCTCAGCCTCTCCGAGTAGCTGGGACTACAGGCGCCCGCCACCACGCCCGGCTAATTTTTTGTATTTTTAGTAGAGACGGGGTTTCACCGTGGTCTCGATCTCCTGACCTCGGGATCCGCCCGCCTCGGCCTCCCAAAGTGCTGGGATTACAAGCGTGAGCCACCGCGCCCGGCCTTTGTTTAGAATTTTTTGTGTCAGTATTGGTCTATAGTTTTTTTGTTTTTGGCAGCAGGGCACAACTGGCCTTATAAAATGATTTATTATGTGTCCACTCTACTATTTTCTCACAAAGTTTGAGTAGGAATGGTGTTAATTGCTGTTTAAATGTTTGGTAAAATTCATCAGTAAAGTCATCTGGTCTAGGACTTTTCTTTGTGACTTTTAAAATTACTAATTTGGCTGGGCGCGGTGGCTCACGCCTGTAATCAAAGCACTTTGAGATGCCGAGGCAGGTGGATCACCTGAGGTCAGGAGTTCAAGACCAAACTGACGAATACGGTGAAACCACGTCTCTACTAAAAACACAAAAATTATCCAGGTGTGGTGGTGTGTGCCTATAGTCCCAGCTAATTGGGAGGCTGAGGCAGGAGAATTGCTTGAACCAGGGAGGCGGAGGTTGCAGTGGGCTAAGATCATGCCACTGCACTCCAGCCTGGGTGACAGAGCAAGACTCTGTCTCAAAAAATAATAAAATAAAATAAAATAACTAATTCAATAGTTTTACTTGCTGTAGATTTATTCATATTTTCTATTTCTTCATGAATCACTTTTGATTTGCATTTTTCTAGAAATGTGTCCATTTCCTCTAGGTTATCTAATTTGTTAGCACACAATTGTGTAAAGTATTCTCTTATAATTCTTTTTATTTCTGAAAGCTGGGTAGTGATGTCTCCTCTTTCATTCCTGATTGTAGTATTTGAGTCTCCCCTTTTTTTTCTTGGTCAGCACAGCCAAAAGTTTGTGAATTGTGTTGATCTTCTCAAAGAAAGAATTTTGGGTTATTTTTATTTTCTCTTTTTAAATTTTCTATTTCATTAATTTCCTTTTTAGTCTTCTTTCTCTTCCTTTCTCTTTCTTTCTTGCTTTCTCTCTTTCTACTTGTTGTAGATTTAGTTTGCCCTTCTTTCTTTAGTATCTAAGGAAGTAGGTTATTGATTTCTTCTTTTCTAATTCATAAGGACAGCTCTAAGTGTCCCTATGAGCGTTGCTATCACTGCTATCCCATAAGTTTTGGTATCTTATATTTTTGTTTTCATTCATCTGAAAGTATTTTCTGTTTGTTTGTTTGAGTCTCGCTCTGTCACCCAGGCTGGAGTGCAGTGGCACGATCTCAGCTCACTGCAAACTCCGCCTCCCAGGTTCATGCCATTCTCCTGCCTCAGCCTCCCAAGTAGCTGTGACTGCAGGTGCCCACCACAACGCCCGGCTAATTTTTTGTATTTTTAGTAGAGACGGCGTTTCACCATGTTAGCCAGGAAGGATGGTCTCAGTCTCCTGACCTTGTGATCCGCCCACCTCGGCCTCCCAATATGCTGGGATTACAGGTGTGAGCCACCTCGCCCAGCTCAAAGTATTTTCTAATTTCTCTTGTGATTTTTTTCAATATAGAGAAGGAGTCTCACTCTGTCTGTCACCCAGGTTGGAATGCAGTGGTGCTATCATTGCTCACTGTAACTTTGAATTCCTGGGCTCAAAGGATCCTCCCACCTCAGCCTTCCAAAGCACTGTGATTAGAGACATGAAGCACCGTGCCAGGCCATCTTGTGATTTCTTCTTTAATGCACTTGTTATTTAGGAGTATGCAGTTTAATCTCTTGTGAATTTCTCAAATTTCCTTTTGTTCTTGATTTCTAATTTTATTCTGTTGTGGTCAGAGAACATACTTTGTATGGTTTCAATCCTTTAAGCTTGTTTTACAGCCTAACATATCATCTATCCTGGAGAATGTTCCATATTCACTTGAGGAAAATGTTTACTCTGCTGCTTTTGGGTGGAGTGTCTTACACTTGTCTTTTAGGTGTAGTTGGTTTATCTTGTTCTTTGTCTT
The DNA here is from genome assembly GCF_028878055.3 of Symphalangus syndactylus. Taxonomy (NCBI): domain Eukaryota; kingdom Metazoa; phylum Chordata; class Mammalia; order Primates; family Hylobatidae; genus Symphalangus; species Symphalangus syndactylus. The sequence goes on along the minus strand of NC_072437.2, from coordinate 25,984,670 downwards.
CCATTTATCATTGATCTATCTAGTTATCCTATCTGTTATTGAAAGGTGGGAACAGAAGTCTCAAACTATTTTTGTTGAATTATCTATTTCTCCCTTAATTCTGTCAGGTTTTGCTTTATGTATTTTGGTGCTGTTAGGCACATGTGTTTAAAACTGTTCTATCTTCCTGATTGAATTTTTTATTATAAAAATGTCCTCTTTATCTCTAATGACATTTTTTGTCTTAAAATCTGTTTTGTCTAAAATTAAGAGAGCCATTCCACCTGCTTTTGTTTTTTGTCTTTTCGAGATGGAGTCTTCCTCTGTCACCCAGGCTGGAGTGCAGTGGCACCATCTCGGCTCATTACAGCCTCTGCCTCCCAGGTTCAAACAATTCTCATATCTCAGCCTCCCAAGTAGCTGAACAGCCGCCTGCCACTACACCCAGCTAACATTTGTAATTTTAGTAGAGACGGGGTTTCACCATGTTGGCCAAACTGGTCTTGAACTCCCGACCTCAAGTGATCCACCCACCCTGGCCTCCCAAAGTTCTGGGATTACAGGCGCCTGCCACAACGCCTAGCTGACGTTTGTTTTTTTAGTAGAGATGGGTTTTTGCTATGTTGGCCAGGCTGTATATCTGCTTTTGAATACTGTTTGCATGGTGTGTCTTTTTCTATCCTTTTATTTTCAACCTATTTGTGTCCTAAGAAAAATCATTTAACTTAGAAATGAAATCTTTCTGCTAAGTGTGTGTGTGTATATATATATATATATATATATATATATATATATTTTTTTTTTTTTTTTTTTTTTTTTTTTTTGATACCTAGTCTCTCTCTGTCGCCCAGGCTGGTGTGCAGTGGCACGATCTCAGCTCACTGCAAGCTCCGCCTCCCAGGTTCACACCATTCTCCTGCTTCAGCCTCCCAAGTAGCTGGGACTACAGGTGCCCACCACCATGCTCAGCTAAATTTTTTGTATTTTAGTAGAGACGGGGTTTTACCATGTTAGCCAGGATGGTCTTGATCTCCTGACCTCGTGATCTGCCTGCCTCGGCCTCCCAAAGTGCTGGGATTACACACGTGAGCCACTGCACCCGGCCTCTGCTAAGTATATTTTTATTTCAGGTTTTAAAATGCAACAAATGATGTTTAAAAATCCACTTACCACTTTTAAATGAAAACAATTAACATCAAGAAAAGGTATTTTTATTTTCTCCAACTCTTAACCAGTCTTCAATTTAACTGATAAGGATTTATTCTTCAAAATCAGATGTGATTTTTAAGAATATCATCTTCAAAATTAAGTACCATCTAATGGTCCACCATTCTGTTTCTGTCAAATCAGCAGAGGAAAGAAATTCCTAAGGGAACACTGCTCAGAAAGTACTGTACCATGTCTTCAAATGCCTGAGGATCAAGTTGGAAAACTAGAAGCAACAGAAAACACAATAAGGTAACTGATTTCACCTGGGGAAAAGTCACTTCCTTTTTTTTTTTTTTTTTAAAGAGACAAGGTCTCGCCATGTTGCCCAGGCTGGTCTCGAACTCCTGGTCTCAGGCAATCCTCCCATCTCAGCCTCCCAAATTTCCGGGATTACAAGCATGAGCCATCACACCCAGCCAAAAGTCACTTCCTAAATGTCAATGTACAAAGTATGTAGGACACCTATGTGTAGCTAGTTCGCTATTTTATTCTCTAGCAAAGCACTGCCCAATCGAAATATAATATGAGCCACAAATACAAATCACATACGCAATTTTAAAATTTCTAGTAGCCATATTTTTAACAAGTAAAAAAAAAGTGAAATTAATACATTTAACAATAGTTTATTAATAAATATAACTAATATTTTATTTAACACAATATATTAACATTTCTACATGTGACCAATATAAAATTGTTATTCCTAATTTCCTACTAAGTCTTTGAAATTTACTGTGTATTTTACACTTAAAATATATCTCAGGCCAGGCTCAGTGGCTCACGCCTGTAATCCCAGCACTTTGGGAGGCCAAGGCGGGTGGATCACGAGGTCAGGAGTTCCAGATGAGCCTGGCCAAGATGGTGAAACCCTGTCTCTACTAAAAATAAAAAAAAAATTAGCCGGGCATGGTGGCGGGCACCTGTAATCCCAGCTACTTGGGTGGCTGAGGCAGGAGAATCGCTTGAACCCGGGAGGCAGAGGTTGCAGTGAGCTGAAATCGTGCCACCGCACTCCAGCCTGGGCGACAGAGTGGGACTCCGTCTCAAAAAAAAAAGAAAAAAGCATATCTCAGTTCAAAAACGCCATATTTCAATTGGTCAACAGTCATAATGGCTAGTGGCTACCATAATGAGCATTGCAACTGTAGCATTGAAAGCTGGAAATAGCCTTTAAATAGCTCTGTGATAATCTAATCAAGCTTGATTTTTTTCTTAACCACAATTATTATGCATTCCTGTAACATGACCACTTATATAATGGGAATATAAAAATGCAATAGTCTAACAAGTAGATGTCCAATCAAAATTAAAGTTACAAATTTTAGAGGTTGCAATCTGTATTAGCAATGACAGCCACTATTTATTAAGCATTTACTCGGTGCCCAGCACTACTGCCAGGTATTTTAATCAGTAGTAAAAAATACTTCTATTACACCCATTTCAGAGAAGAAGAAACTGGGCTTGAGGAAGGTTAACTTGGGCAAGATCACACAGCATGTAGGTTGTGAAGCTATCATTTGAACTTGCACATTGGCTGGCTCTGGAGCCTCTGCTCCCAGCCTCCCTAAAATGAATCCCTCCACCTGCAGATATCCACTGAATCTCAAATATAAAACTAAGAAAGGGCGCAAAAGAAAACAATCAAGTCAAAATTTCCCTGGCCTGTGTTCCATTCCACAATTTACTGATTGTCTATTGTGCACAATGTCCTTCAGGATTGTTAGGGTCCCACTTGCCCCTGGCTGGGGTGCACTGACTGTACGTAACAGACTGCTTCAGAGCAGGAACTTGAAAATTTTGATAAAAAGCAGTTGAAATAAAATGTGAATATTTCAGCATATTTTCAATAATTTTTCAACCGTTCAAACTTTTTTTGCTGGCTCTTATCTAGGCAAGAGAAAACATCAATATTAGAGTCAGAAATCTTACTTATCAGCCAAGTGTCTATTGAATATCTGTAATCCATTCCATACACTATTTTACTCTGTACAATTGGGAGACTAATAGAAAATATGCAAGTAGATTTTATATAAACACAAATGTGATGCACATGACTACGCATCAGATGCAGCCTTAAGAGTAATTACTTGTTTAAGGCCAGGCGCGGTGGCTCAAGCCTGTAATCCCAGCACTTTGGGAGGCCGAGGGGGGAGGATCGCTTGAGCCCAGGAATTCAAGACTGTCCTGGGCAATATAGCAAGACCCCATCTCTAAAAAAACAAACAAAAAGAGTAATTACTTCTTTAAGGTCACATTTAACTCCCAAATCCATCTTACTAATAAAAGAGATAATTATTGAGTATCTACTTATGCAGACACCATACTATGTGAATTTACATATATTATCCTAACTTTCAAAACACTCCTATGAAGAACTATCATTCCAATTTTACAGATGAGAAAACAAAGCCAGCATTCTTTTTCACTGTACCAGGTTAATTATTAACAAAAATAATAATGCCATCAGCTTACGTTGGTGTAGTTACAGATTATAACACTTTGATTTATATCATCTAAATTGACCCTCATAATAAATTGTGATATCAAGAGCACAAGCGCTTACAACTACCAGGATGAGGAGTCATAGAGACCGGAGACAACTTAAAAAAAGTAGATTATTCACTTGGGAGAATCATGTTATTTGCATTCAGCACTCTGCAAACCAGAAAGGGCAGACAAAACCAAATTCTATCCCAGTTGAGGAAAGCTTTCACAGAGGTCTTACAAGCCTAACTTCTCCAACCTTCTCCCATTTCCAGAACACTCCCATCAACATGGGAGCCCATAAAACTAAGAGCAGTAGCGGGAGAGATTCTGATGCTCTCTAGTTAAGGAGCCTTGTCTCCTGCAGTATTACAAATAGGCGTCATGCCCAGGCTGCGCAGTACTTCCTAACAGCAAAAACCCTAAACTACCTAGATTTCAAGTACCAGTTGAGAGAGACTTCGTTTTCCTTCCCCCAACCTCACCCTTTTCGTAAGGGGTTGCAAATGCTCCAAGCAAATTTGCCGCCAGCACTTAACGGAAGTAGTGTCAAGTCTAATAAACTGAAAGGGAAAGGAGCTGGCCATTCATAAGATAAAGCACTAAGTACATTACTTTGGGGCAGTTTTGTGTTTGTTTTTTTTATTTTAATGTGGCCAAAGCAATGGCAGCGAATACCGAGTGAGCAAAACTCAAAGTTTTCTACCCTTGCATTTTTACTTCCAATGATAAGTTAATGCTAGAAGAACTTTTATGATTAATAATATTATACTTTTTATTACCCCCATTTTATAAATGAGAAATTGAGGCTTAGTGACATTAAGCACTCAAGGTTACACAGCTAGTAAGAGACTAAACATACAAATCCCCCAGACTCAAGTTCAACGCTCTTTACTTTCCACCAGTTGATCTCCTTGGGAAATAAATAAGTCTATACTCCTGAGGGCTGCCTTTATGCAATATCTTAGTTAAGTTATTTTCTTTTCTTTTCCTTTTTTTTTTTTTTGAGAGGGAGTCTTGCTCTGTCGCCCATGCTGTAGTGCAGTGGCATGATACTGGCTCACTGCAACCTCCGTCTCCTGGGTTCAAGCGATTCTCCTGCCTCAGCCTCCTGAGTACCTGGGATTATAGGCATGCGCCACCATACCCAGCTAATTTTTTTTTGTATTTTTAGTAGAGACGCAGTCTCGCCCTGTTGGCCAGGCTGGTCTCAAACTCCTGACCTCAGGGGATCCACCTGCCTCCCAAAGTGCTAGGATTACAGGCGTGAGCCACAGCACCCAGCCCCTGAGTTATTTTCTTATAAGAAAATGATACTCTTATAAACAATAAGGACACTGTCTATGGGAAATGGGCTTCTAAGTGCAGTAAACTTCCCAGAAGGCTGAGCATTATAAACTCTCCAAAATGGCAAGCCTGCTACCGAAAATACAGTCCCCACCTAGGAGGTTTTCTGGACACCAGAACCAGTCTCCATTGTCAGGACATCTGCATCTACCCCAAGTTTACTGGAATTTCTCCCATTTTGGGTGGGGGGTGGTCTCTTCATTCATTAACCTTAAAATTCTCCTTCCCTTTTGATTGGATATTTAAAACGTTAAAATAAGGCTGGGCTGTGATTTCGTGTTCTAGCAGTTGATGTCACCACTAATACAAAATTGTTTTGTTTTTAGCCTGCCTGAAATAATCTTAGGTTTACACTTTGCCTCATTAGAAAACAAGCTCCTGGCCGGTTGTGGTGGCTGAGGCCTGTAATCCTAGCACTTTGGGAGGCCAAGGTGGGAGGATCGCCTGAGCTCAGGAGTTTGAGACCAGCCTGGGTAACAGGGCGAAACCCCATTTCTACCAAGACTACAAAAATTAGCCAGGTGTGGTGGCTTGTGCCTGTAGACCAGCTACTTGGAGGGGCTGAGGTGGGAGGATCGCTTGAGCCCAGGAGGCGGAGGCTGCAGTGAGATCACAGCACTGCTCTCCAGCCTGGGCCACAGAGCGAGACTCTGTCTCAAAATAATAACAATAATAATAATAGTAACAAATATCTGCAAACTTGATTGGATTTCTATTATTTAGTAACTATTGAGCAAATATATGTAATCTACAGACTCATTGCCAATAAAAACCACATACCACAACAGTTGTTAAAAAGTAACTGGGGATCGGGCCATTCCCTAAGCAACCTCTAGGCAATTTATCATATTTCGCTGTTAACCTAGTCATTTGAATGAGTTGTTTTTGTCTGTTTTTCTTTCCTTTTTTTTTTTTTTTTTTTTTTTTTTTTTGAGATGGAGTCTTGCTCTGTCACCCAGGCTAGAGTGCAATGGCGCGATCTCGGCTCACTGTAACCTCCGCCTCCCAGATTCAAGCAATTCTCCTGCCTCAGCCTCCCGAGTAGCTGGGATTACAGGCGCCCACCACCACACCTGGCTAATTTTTGTATTTTTAGTAGAGACGGGCTTTCACCATGTTGGCCAGGCTCATCTCGAATTCCTGACCTCAGGTGATCCGCCCACCTCGGCCCCCCAAACTGCTGGGATTACAGGCGTTAGCCACCTTGCCCGGCCTGTAATTCTTAAAACCTTAATAACCTTGGCTGATGATGAAACCTCCTCAGAATCCAGACACCCCAACTATCCACACACAAAAAAATATATCAAAATCAAACAAAAAAAAACTGCCCCCAAGTAATGTGCATAGTGGTTTGTCTAGAAGAAATAGCGTGGCATAAGAATGAAATCTTGTCACATCTAAGAAATATAAATTCAACAAAGATAGATCTGCAGACCTCCTGTAGAGAACCCATCATCGTCATGGCCCAAAACTTTCTAAGAGAATTTTCTCTAGGAATCAATTAGAATCCTTTAGAAAAAAATCTTGGCTGGCCATCACAACTGCACGTGGATGCCAGGGCTCAGCCCAGATTCTGGACACAGTGGCCAAGATTTAAAATCATTCACCAAAGAGCAAATGTTTTGACTTTCAAAGAGCAGAACTGCAGCAGAATAGCCAACAGGAAATTAAATTCCCTAAGTTAAATACTATGTACTGCCAGCGGTGTGGAACTACTCTCCATCTCACCCAATATGAAACCTCCTCACTAGAGATGTAGTGTCCCTTTGGGGCAGAAATAAATTGTTTTTGTAGCTGGGCGCGGTGGCTCATGCCTATAATCCTAGCACTTTGGGAGGCCGAGACGGAGGTGGGGGGGTATCGCCTGAGGTCAGGAGTTCGAGACCAACTGGGCCAACATGGTGAAACCCCTTTTCTACTAAAAATACAAAAAAGTTAGCTGGGCATGGTGGAACATGCCTGTAATCCCAGCTACTTGGGAGGCTGAGGCATGAGAATTGCTTGAACCCAGGAGGCAGAGGTCACACTGAACCGAGATCGTGCCACTGCACTCCAGCCTAGGCTACAGAGCGAGGCTTCCACTGACACCCTTAGCCCAATGTATTGGATACAACAGGGTCTCAACAAAAGTACCCTTTAATTTGTACGCTGCTCTCTGCCTTTGGCAGCCCCAGGAGTTAAAGAACATTGCGTGTATTATGTATGCATTAGAAAGCTGAAATTGAAATTACGCCTCTAGGTTCCTAGACTGAGATTGAGATATCAGCCCTGTAAACCAGTGCTCCTTTAGGAAGAAAGGTGTCTCTCTTGACGTTCCCCAATCATTGAGAGAACATAATTCCTAAACAAGGGATTCAAAGGAACAGTCACAGATCCTGGGGTGGGGGCATGTTTGCTACGTGGACATCCGAGGACGACCGCGGGCTGGTGACGGGCGGCCTGGCGGGAGAACCCCAGGCTGAGTAACCCCTCTTCCGGGCAAGCCCCAGGTGTGACTCACTGGCGAGCACGGCGGGAGGAAGGGGCACCCTGAGTCCACAGCCTTGGGGGAGGTCGGCAAAGCGCGGAGTCTGTGAGTGGAAGGTACATAGGAAGTGGGTCTAAAGGGACTGCCTTCCTGGGGTGGGTGATGGGCTGGATCCCAGGGGGCGAGGGACCAAAGGGGTGGGGCCTGCAACTGCGGCCGCGGGGAGGGGCCGGGGGTCCGCGAGAAGGAGGCCGACCAGCCCGCGGCGCCGAAATCTCCCGCGCTCAGAAGCAGGCCCCTCCTCCCCGGCCCGGCCTCAGGCCCCTCGCCGCGGCCGTGCCTGCCGGCCAGCTCCTCCCGCTGTCCCCGCGACGCAGCCCTGGCCCCAGCCCAGGCCTCGACCTCGACCCCGATCCCAGCCCTGGCCCGGCTGCGAAGCCGCCAGCCTACCCCACCCGCGCACAGCCGGCGGCCCCCGCCCCGCGGCCAGTGACGGCACCGCAGGGTGCGTGGCCAATCAGCGCGGCCCCCGAGGCGGCGGCCTCGGCCCCGCTCCCCTGCTCCCAGGGCCAGTGAGGCGCCAGCGCTGGCGGCTGCGGCGGTGTGAGAGGCCACGAGGCCCCGCCCTGTCCTCCCCTTTCCCCTTTGCCCCGCCTGGCCCCCCTCCCACCCCGCCCAAAGCCCCGCGCCCTAGCTGGTGCCGGTCCCTGCGCTGGGCCCGCCCCCGCCCCTCCCGCGGCGTGGCGAGCGCGCCTCACGGCTCATGTCTCCCTTCCCTCCTTCTCTCTCACGCGTAGCGCAATGGCGGCGGAGCAGCAACAGTTCTACCTGCTCCTAGGAAACCTGCTCAGCCCGGACAATGTGGTCCGGAAACAGGCAGAGGTAACCGAGTTCGCAGCCCGCGTCTCCGCGCCCTGGCCGGTGCGCCGACCCTTTCCCGACGCCGGGCGCGCCGGGCCTCGGCCAGTCCGCGGCGGCCGCGCAGCCCACGTGTGAGGCGGCCTGCGGCTCCCGGTCGTGCCCCCGGGCTTTTCCGGCCATTGCTGCCGCGGCGCCCGGCACCAGTTACCTCCCCGCCGCTGCTCCCACCACGTGCCCCCGTCCAGGTGCGGGGGGCCGGGCGGGCCCCGGGCCCCAACTCCGCTGGCCCCTCCCCCGTTCCGAGCTCCCCGCTTGCCCCTTTCCCGCTTTCTCCCGGCGGGAGCCCCCACTGCCCTTCCAGCCGCTGTCTCCACCCAGCCTAGCGCTGTGGGTCTCCCAAACCCTGGCTGCTGCCTGACCCGTCACGCCTGCTTCTACCCCCTGCTCATCTCCCACACCGTCTGTCCCTCTCTTTTTAAATGTGTGCACTGCCTTGTTGCTACTGCCTTTTTCCATTTAGTTCTTTCTCATTCTAGTTCCTAACATCAGAAGCCAGATTTCCCTGCCCCCTCCCACCCCCAGTTTTGTAAAGTTGCCTTTAGGGTTTCTTTCTATGCAGTTTCCACCTTACTCTGGGCTTATAATACACTTACTCTGCTCTGCAGACAAATTTTCTTTGCTCTCTAGAGAATCGTGGGATAAATGGGAGGTAGTGGGACTTCCGTTGTTTAACTGGGCCAGTACCATATGTTTATCTTCAACTTCATTAAATCTAACCGTAATCTTTATTTCACACCACCTCTTGTTGCTGGCCTCCAAAATGTGGAGATACTTTCAAGTGACAGTATTTTAAATATATCTGTAAGCTCATTTACCAAGTTCACTAGAGGACTGATGTTACATTGTCAGCGTTGAGACCACGATTCTGGTGGGATACTTCCAGGGGAGGGAGAAACTTTCCAGTTTCTTAGCTGACCGCCAAACTTGGTTATATATGGGGTTTTTGCAACCAAGCGATTGAAGAGTTTTATAAGATTAAGTGAAGGATGTTCAGCCAGATATTTTTAAATAACAAAAATTAATTTTACATATAGCCAATGAAGTTGACTACAGGTCCTCTTCTGAACTCAGGCCTGAAGACTTTTCCAGGTGTCTTTAAAACGACAGTGGTAATCCTTGTTTTTAATAGATGGTGGATATGCTGGTTACACTTAGGGGTTTTATATTAAGTGAAGTAAACACACCCAAAATTCGGTTCTATGTGAAAAGGTTTTTTCAACTATTCATTAAGTTTTTATTTTTTATACACGTAATACATGTTCAGGGTAAAAATTCAAACAGTGAATAGTTTCTTACCCCGTTTCCCAAAGGTGACCGCTTTTAAGTGTCTTGTGAATCTTCCATGAAAATTTAACATACATATTCATTTTTTACTTAATGGGCTTATAATACTATTTACACTATTTTGCAACTTGAATTTTTCACTCTATATTTCACATTGCCTCATGAGTGAGTTTTTTGGTCAGCTGTAGATTATACATCATATGGATAAATATTTATATAAGCAACCCTCTGTGAAATGGATATTGCGGTTTCCAGTGACCTGCTCTTTTAAAAATAGTACTATGCACAGGAGTACATGTATACCTATCTTTGCATACTTTGCCAGATTTGCTTGTAGAATACTGAAAAGTAGCATTTGTTCCTAGAAGTAATATGCATGTATTGCACCAATTTGCCGTGGGGATATGATGATGCTTAAAACAATATTAATGCTTTCTGCTAACCCTTGAGATAATTTTTCGCCAAAATAAGTTTTTAATCCCAGCCTATAATAGAGATTTTCATGTTACAAAGCAGAACAGCATTGTAATTAGTAAGCTAGCTTATTCTCCTTCTTCCCTCCAGTCGCTTAAGTCTCTATTGTCAAGCCTAGTGGGGAATCTCTCTTCTATTGAACTAAATGCCAGTGTCTGGTTTAGCTTGAATTCCAATTGGTGCCTGTTGTAAATCTTTTATCACTTACATCACTTTGGGGATAGTTATCAGCATTCAGCACATTTTCTCATAAAGAACAATTGGAAATAAGTACTGTTATTCTCTTAGTCTCTTTATTCCTAATGAAAACATTCAGATGCTAGGTTTTTACTTTCTTTGTATATCCTGAGAATATATTAATATGTAAACTAAATACTGTGATACAGAATTTTCTAATTTGACCCCCAAAAAAGTAAATGTTAAGAGAAGCTCTCCGGTGCCATATAATGCCCCTTTCTTTTTTACCTAATGAAATAAGTGTTTTATAAGAAATCAAATGAAATAAAATTAGCATTAAGTCTGATAGAGCAAATATAGAAATATTTTCTGTGAACTGAAAAATTGGCCAGGGCTCAGTAAATATCTTTGTAATTTACTCATTCAAAATAAAAATACTTAATCGACACATAAATACCAAACTGTTGACTAAGGTGACTTCTTTTGTATTCAAATATGGTTATATATTTGGTTGTAATCATTGAAGGGACATCAAAACTCTAAAAAGTTAAAACTTTTTTCATCGTATATGCCATTTAGTAGGCTTTATATTTATTTCTATTTTTAAAAATCTGTAAGGATATTTCTCTTTATAGAAAATGTTTCTCATTTGAAGAAACATATGTGAATGTCCCTGAGTCTCAGAATACAATAACGTGAATAAACCATTGAATAAATAGTTGACAAGTAGTGCAAAGTAGAGTATTCATGGTATTTATCTCTAGACGTTTTTATATGACATAAGCTTAAGTATTTATTAATTATATGCATGGATTTTATTTTCTTACTAAGGTTCTCCATACAGAATTTGTTCCTCATTGACTCTGAGAATTTCACTGAGTGTTTTTTGTAGAGATAGGGTCTTGCTGTATTGCCCAGGCTGGTCTTGAACTCCTGGCCTCAAGTGATCCTCCCATCTCCCAAAGTGTTGGAATTACAGGCATGACCCACCACACCCAGCCCATTGTTGAGATTTCAATAGACGGAGGATAAAATTGAAAAATATGCCTGATTGTTGAGGAACCAGGGTGTTAATAGATAAAAGTCATGCGTCCCCTCTTACTTTTCCTCATACAAGGTAGGCTCACTATAAATATTTATGGAATGAGATGAGTACATATGAGCATTTCTTCTTTGTGGGCAGGGAAGAGGTGGAGGAGAAGTCTTTGCATTGTGTAAATTGTATGAGGTGGAATCAAATCGAATTGAAATTTTGTTTGCCACAACTCATAACATTCACTGAACCTAACTGGACTAGTGCTGGGAATGGTATTAGAAACAGTCTGTATAATTCTTATATGCTAATGTGCTAGGTACTCAGATACAAAGATAAAGAGTTACCATCCCTGTCTGTGTGGAACTTAGACTGTTTAACCATTATCCTTGACCATTGTGATGCTTAAAACAATATTGATGTAATCCTATATTTGGATTACCACAATGGAACATATCAGATGGAGAGAACCCTCTCTCAACAGACATCATCTGTCACTCGTACTAAACTCTCCCACCATTGGCTTCTAATTCATTATGGAGTAGAGTTTAATATTTGACCCTGTGTTAAGTTGGGTCAAATGTTAAGTCTGCTAGTTACCATAGTCACACCAGCAGTTCACCCTGGGCAAGAGTAGGGAGCCTCAAGATTTATATTAGGTATTCTGAGAGTGACAGCATAGTAGAGAAGTTTTTGGCCGGGCGCGGTGGCTCATGCCTGTAATCCCAGCACTTTGGGAGGCTGAGGTTGGTGGATCACTCGAGGTCAGGAGTTCAAGACCAGCCTGGCCAAGATGGTGAAATGCCGTCTTTACTAAAAATAAAAAAAAATTAGCCGGGCGCCATGGCAGGCGCCTGTAAATCCCAGCTGCTCAGGAGGCTGAGGCAGGAGAATCTCTTGAACCTGGGCAGCAGAGGTTGCAGTGAGCCGAGATCGCCCCACTGCACTCTAGGCTGGGCGACAGGGTGAGACTCCCTCTGAAAAAAAAAAAAAAAAGTTTTTACAAAAACTTGATTTAGACCACTGAAAATTTAAGTGTTAAACATTGATCACATTACCAGTGTTTAAGTGGCTAAGCTGGGTGCTTTTTATTGTATAGTGAGATACTTTTTAAATGAAAACATACTACTGGTATAAGGAGTTGCTTTGGTAAATATTAAGTGAAAAGTCTCAAAGGTACATAACCATTTTTGCATTCAGCTTGTGAATATCTTTACATAAATTATCTCTTCTGGATAAATAAATTCAGACCATCTTCTCAGCTGTGAATACTTGTTGGCACAGTTTTCAGCATTGTTATAATCCTATGTGCTTTTTACTAGAATGGGAACTTGAGGTTATCAGAAGATCTTGAATCCTCCTTTCCCCCAAAATCTGTTCTTCCCCAGACAGATATGTTTGAAAAGTTTGAAAACTGTGTAGCACTGCATAAATACAACTGATTGTTTAATGAAGTGAGACAGAGCTTTCAGTACCAGAGAGATTTTGAATATGGTTGGCCTTAGAGGACCAGAGTTCTGTCTGCTGTTCATTGTCTGTGATCTTGGGCAAGTGATTAACTTATAAGCCTTTATTTCATTATCTGTTAATATCTCATGGATGCCATGGGGTGCTTAGTAAAAGGTTTAAGGTAGATGTGGATTCAAAATAGCCTTGTTTTTCCTCCCTTGTCACTTTGTTCCAGAGAAACCACGTAGATAAAGAGGTATGGTAACAATGGGGAGCAGGTAAGCTCTAAAGAAATTAATGTCACCCACATTAGACTCAACTCTAAATTGCTAGATAGGAATGGATTATCTATTTACTAAGAGGCTTCTTAGGGTAAGCAATTCCAAGTGTACTTAAATTGATTTCTTTTCCACAGTGAACGAATACCATTAGAATTCTTGCATATGAATCTGCACTTCTCTGGACAGCATATAGTTGGTTCTTGTCGTTTAATCCGTTCTGATCATCTGTCTTTTAATTGGTGTCAACTTTTTTTGTTAACCAATTTGTTGTGATTTTACATTATTAGCAGAGGATAGAGTGTCCTGAGTCACAAACCTCTTGCTAATAGATCTGCAAAAGACAATAAAGCCTCCTGGCCAAATTTATCCTGACCACATTCATTTATCTACGTAGTAAGGTTTTAGGACGATCCTTGCTTGGAAGAAAATGTAGCATGAAGGATTTGAATACTTTGTTTCTCTGACTTACTTCCAGGTGTGTGTCTGGTGGTTCTAAGTAGCAGTAATTTGAACCAGTTGTACATCATCCAGTCTCAAAAATGTTAACAAAACAGTTTCTCATGATGTAAGGTGATTTTAAGTGAGCACTAGAGTTTGCAGCACAATGGCTTAAGTCACATTTGGCAATTTTTTGGCCCTCTTAGGCCTTGAGTTTTGTTAACCAGGGAGCATAAGTTGGGAAAACATGCACACACATTAGAAACATTTAAGAGATATATGTAGAAAGGAACTTGATAAATAACCCTTTGGACATCTTCTCTTCCCTAACGTATCTGAAGTATATTTCATGTCACAGAAGGTGTTAACACCAGACCTAGATTAAATAATTTCTCAGGCATCCTTCCCACTCTTTATTTCTTTCACTGGTTTACTCATGAAGTTTTCTAACATTATTTCCTAACCATTTTTTTTTTCCATGCAGGAAACCTATGAGAATATCCCAGGCCAGTCAAAGATCACATTCCTCTTAGAAGCCATCAGAAATACGACAGCTGCTGAAGAGGTACTACCTTAATATTTGTGACTATTACATTCTTAGAAAATAAGTTATTAGATGATCATAGTACAAATGAGAATTGTGATTAACCACATAGACTTTACTAGAACTTTGTACTTATTATTTGCTAAAAGCTACTTAGGAGTTATAATGTAATTTTTTGAAGTACTTTGTATTAAGAATGAGAATTGCCTTTTATCCGCATAAGATGTGTCCAGGGTAGATGAAGGTTATTAATGAAGGTTATTAATGAAGATGAAGTTATTAGTCAAGTCCCAGCAATTTGGGGCCAACTGTTACACAAGTTATTGTTTAGCTTCCCAGATGGTTACTAGACACAGAGGTCTGACCTCCCGCAGGTCAGGCGGGCTTGCTGGGCTGTTTATTGTAGATAAGGGGTTGGTTTCCTGAGAGGTTGCTGGAAGCCATGGTCCAGTTCTATTGTTATATACGGTCTGACCATGGTCTATTTAGATATTCAGCCTCTCACACGCCATTTAGTGTTAAACAAAAAAGCTTTCTGGGTAAGTGTAACTCAGCAGATACAGGAAATGCAAGAGGGTGTGTGCACTGGTGTTGGTTGTTTTTCTTAGAAAACAATTGTTAATAGCTCCATGATGGGAGAACTTGTTAAAGGGTAAATAGAAGTGCAAGGTCCAAGCTGCGTGAATCTCATCAGTGGTAATAACAGGCGTGTGGTTAAGTGCTCACACACTGCGCTGGAAATTTCTCCTCAAATATTTTAAAAATTAAAAAGCACAAAGAGGATTCAGTTCACATGGAGCCTGCCCCACCTACCCTGATCTCATGCCCTCAGGAAAAAAGAAATGGGTCTGTTACTGCAGAAGGGTCTAAGAGGTCATTATTTTGAGCCACACATCATGACAATAACCAGGGTAGCAGTCTCAGAAGTGATTCTAGATTATTGCTCACAGAGGAGCACTCTAATGTTTTTTTCATTTGAGCCAATTATTTAAGGCAAAACTGTCTTTCACATTAAAAACCCAGTGGGCAACTTGTAAGCATCAAATAAATTGCACTGGGGGTCCATTTTCAGGCTCCGTTGTATAAAACTGCCATTACTTGCCCCACTAGTTATGGGGAAACAGAAAAGTTTGCATTATTCTACATTTCACATGCAAACAACTGGAGCTCAAAGGCATTTTAAAAATGCAATCTTGTCTTTCCAATCTTTGCAGCTTCCCTGGGCTCTATGAAATGGAGTGAGCTGAACACACTAAATTAGCCCCACTTGCTAACAGAATGAATGTCTCCTCAAAACCAGGTAGAGGAAAGAAGGCAGGAAGCCCCCTGCCAGCAGCAGCGACAAACCATTTCCTCTCCTTCCAGAAAGGGCCAAAGAATTAACTAAATCCTTAGCTCTTCTGAGAAGAGCAGCAAAGATAACAGTGAAGATTAAGCTTGAAGGAAAGAGAACCCCTTGGCTGCAGATTAGCAAACCTGAAGCAAAGAAAAACTGCTCATTTCAGCTGCATTGCCTTGGTCCCCAAAATTGCCACTGCACAGCCTTTTGCTATATGGTGAAGAAAACCCCACTCAAATACCCCGTAAAGATGAGCTAGGTCCTCTGTTTCATTATTTGTTTGAAAATATCTGAGCCTGTGCCTCACACAGGAGTTACTAAGGCACATTCTCAGAAAGGGAGAAAATAATAGTAGATTAACCAGAGCCAGGGACACCATTTCCTCCAGCTTCAATTGCTTGCCCATATTGTGTTCTTCTGTTAAGCAAGAGCCCAGAAAGCTAATTAGATTGGTCCTGCTCCCACAAGTCACCCTTGGGGAAGAGATGTTGGGAGGATGAATGTCCCCCTAAGGCTCTATGTCTTTCATTTTGCATGAAGTCAGTGCTCTTTCTGCTACAGGGGTGGGAAAGTGAACGAATGAGCCACCTTCCTGGACATTGTGCTTGTTGATTCTGGAACGTATCACACACACACACACAAACCCAGACAATGAAGCTGTATACCAAACCACAAGGATTTACATGTAACTGGAAAAAAAAAAAAAAAAAAAAAAGAAAGAAAAAGACCATGCACTATGCAGTATAATCACTCATTGATTTTTCAAATCGTTAACACCCATGATGTATCAGACACTGGGATTTCATAGATGTGAAAGTCATTATTCCCACCCTCAAGTAGCCCATGGTCTAGAAATTCAACCTCCAATCCGTGACCAGTCCATCACAAAATCTTGTCAATTTTACCTTCTAATTAGCTCTCAAAAGCATCCAATTCTAACTTTATACCCACCAAAGCGACCCAAACCATCATCTCTCACCTGAACTTTTACAATAGTCTTCTAACTGTTCTCTCCACATCCTCTCTTCTTCCTTATATTCTCCAAAGCCAGAATTACCTTTTTGAAGGTAAAGATACATCTTAAAATCTTTAAGTGATGTCTTTGTACACCTTAAAATCTTTAAGTAATTGCTCAGTATTCACAGACTAAAAATAAAATGCCTTAAAATGTCCATAAGGCCCTAAGTGTAATAGCCCCAACCTGCCTGCAGTCAAATGCAAAAAACAAACAAACAAACAAACAAACAAACAAAAAAACTGCCCCAATTCTCCAGCCCTCCTGTATCCATGGCTTTGCAGCATAACTTTGTAGCTCATTCCATTACAAACGGGAGTCTACTTCTCCACCCGTGAATCCAGGCTGCTTTGTGACTTGCTGTGGCCAATAGAATAGGAGAGAAATGATGGCGGTGTTCTAAAGCTGCATCTCAAGAGGCTTTAGTCATTGCCATTCATTCACTTGGAATTCCACCACCACGTTAACGAGCCCAAGCTAGCCTGCTGCAGTGTGACAGACCAAGTGGAGCACCACCACGCCATCCGGGTTTCCTAGCCAAGGCTCCACACACATGAGAGAACCCAGCCACGATCAGACACCTATCCAACCCATAGCTGACCACAGATGATGAGTGAGTCCTGGTCAGCCCAACCTAGCCAGGAGACTCACACCACTGACTACAGATGTGGAAGCAATGATAAATGGTTACTGTTTTAAGGCAGGACATTTTGTTTAGCAGCTTGCTGTACAGCATAGCTAACAGATACACTGTCTCCACATCCCCATCTAGCCCTTTCTTCTTGTCTGAAGCCCTGAGACACTAGCCTTCTTTTCAGTCTCTGATACTGGCCATGCTTCCTCCTGCCACTAGGCTTTGAACATGCTGATCCTTCTGTAGACATATTTGTAACCCTTCCCTCCAACACCATTGCCTAGTTAGCTCTTCTTCTTCCATCCAAATCAGCTCAGCCACTGCATCTTGAGGAAAGTCCCTACTGACCTTGATTATTTCATTTCCAAATATTCCCTATTACATAATCTCTAATATATGTGACAGTACAGCATAGTAGTAACAGCCCAGACCCTAAGGCCAGACTTCCTGGCTTAGAGCCCTAACCTCCCAACTTGCTAGTTCTTAATCCATGGAAAGAAACAAGAGCTCTGTGTCTCAGTTTCCTTATCAGTAAAACAGTGATTATAAAGTTACCAGTCTCATAGCCTTGTTCTGAGGACTCGATGGGTTAGTAAAATACTTGGAATAGTTCCTGGCATGCACCAAGTGCAATGTAAGAATTAGCTATCATTAAAGTACCATGCGCCTCTGTTAAAGAGATTGTAATTTTCCATTTATTTGTGATTCTTTGATGAATGTCTGTAGGCCAGTGTATTAGGGTTGTCTAGAGGGACAGAACTAATAGGAGATAAACATATATATATGTATGTTTATTAACTTACACAATCACAAGGCCCCACAATGATAGGCCAACTGCAAGCTGAGGAGCAAGGAGAGCCAGTCTGAGTCCCAAAACTGAAGAAGTTGGAGTCGGATGTTCAAGGGCAGGAAGCATCCAGCACGGGAGAAAGATGTAGGCTGGGAGGCTATGGAAGTATTGTCTTTTCACGTTTTTCTGCCTGCTTTATATACCAGCCGCACTGGCAGCTGAGTAGATGGTGCCCACCCAGATTAAGGGTGAGTGTGTCTTTCCCAACCCACTGACTCAAATGTTAATCTCCTTTGGCAACACCCTCACAGACACACTCAGAATCAGTACCTTGCATCTTTCAATCCAAACAGGTTGACACTCAGTAAATTTGCCTCTTTATGTCAAAAGGTGAAACGCAGGGCACAAACCCATCTTGCGTGCAGTCTGAGTGGACTGGCCAGCACCAGTCTGTGGTGGGCAGTCATTCATTAAGCAGCAGTGTTTTGCAAGACTGGTTAGCTGTCCCACCAAAACCATAATGGGGGCAAGGGAGTTTTTGGCCACAACATAAGGTGGTCTGTTAAGATTGGTGGAGAAATCTTCCAGACATTGTTTTTCAGGAACTGGTTTCTGTTCAATCATAGGAAAGCAAGTCTTCTAGCAGTTAGCAAGGTAGGAGAATATTGACCTCTGACTGACCTCCTGCCTTGCCAAAGCCAGAGAATCTGGTTTAAAGTTTTCTGGGATTTCTTTGCGCCACAAGGACTCTGTTTCATTCTGCCCCGGGGGTTTTAAGACTATTTCACAGTGGTTCTAAACCCTCAGAAATGACCATACTATTTGTCAGGTCTTTCTCAGCCTTTGCTATAAAAGGAGTGAGACCTCAAAGCCATTCAAGAGATGTAGCTTCTAGGTGGGTGGATTGGGAGAGAAAGTCAAATATTCACCTGAGAAAACACCATCTTCTGAGGCATTCATTCATCAAAAAAATATTTATTAGGTGCTTATTCTGTGCCAAGGAATCTTTTAGGTGTAGGAGATACAATAGTAAACAAAAAGACAAAAATAAAATTCCTGCCCTCATGAACTTATATTCTCACATGTGTGTGTAATAGAGAGGAATAGAGGCAAAATTTTTCCTTAAAATAAGTAAAATGTAGTACATTATAGGGTGTAAGTTCTATGGAGAAAAATAAAGCAAGGAAGGACCCTAGAGGGTGCTAGATTGGGAATATGGGACATTTCCGTTAACTCTCACGGTGTTGGGTAAATGAGCTCATTCCTACTTTAGCATTTGGCATTACAAGAAGAAACTTCCTCATTGCACTAGAAAAGTATTTGGCTATTTGATCTTCACTTTAGGGAGGAAAGTATTGAAATCTCAGCTTTCTGGGAGTTTCAAATTTTTAGCGCGGTTACAGTAACAATTCATTCCCCTACCCTGAACCTCTTGTGTGCATCTTTGACATAACACACTTGTCCAAGTGGAAAGTCATACCTTGGTCCACCAAGAAAACAAGGACACAGAATACAGAAGTTGGCTGAAGCTGGCCATTTGAATATGGGCTGGCCAAACTCATATAGTAGTTTTCTTATCAGGGTCAGAAATCTCTGCAAGCCAGGGAACTATCCTTCAGGCTCCCTTTACTTCATTAGGCATTTTCCAAACAGAAGGAAGGACCCATGTTTCGGAAATTCTGGTCAGAGTATTCGGGTGGTCACATATGAAAGTACTCCTTCATGCCTGCCAACACCCACTCAGCAGTGCTAAACCCTGCAAGAAAGCAGGGGCTTGGGGAGAGGGCTTGAGTTTGAAACATACTGCCAATGCACTGAAAACCATGAAAAAAATCTTCTCGACTTAACTGGCTTGGCCAATGAGATTGAATCATTTGCAAAACCACTTTTATGAAGCATTGTCCAGAGACTGAGAATACAGCATAAAGATCTAAACAGCCCCCAGTCTTCTCCTAAGTAATGACAAGAGTCTTCAGTGTCTGATGAAACAAAAGCAAATTCTGTCTCTCAGAAGGTGGGAAGGGGGCCACATGACCTATACTGCACTGCAGAACCCCAGGTGATATGCTGAACGGGAGTGGAGGGGAAATTGTGGAAGAGCTAGAGAAACTTCCACATAAACAATTTGTAAGGTAATATAAATGATCTCTGGACAATTTTAATTGCTCTCAGAGTACAATGAAAAGATGCTAAAACATCCCAGCAAATATTTATAAATGTTTTTAGCTCAACTCTCCATAAATCAGTGTGCTTTTTCATGTTTCTCGTAAGATTTACACCTGAACAATTTTTAAGAGATGAGCTCACTGTGATTAGTTAATTCAGTATGGTTACTTAACAGCTTGCTATTCCTGAGGTATAGTGACCCTAACATGCTGATTGGTGTTAACTGCGAAACCAAGCTGACTGACTCACAAGAAGACCTCTTAAAAATAGCAAGCCTTCATTTGCTCTCTGTGCCACCAATAGCTTCTGAGTTTTGTTTTGTTTTTTTTTTAATTGAAACACGTGAAGATTTGTTTAAAAGTACCATTCTAATACTTCTTCAAAAGTGGCTTCTCATTGTACTTCAGCGTAAATATGAGCACCGGGAACAGTTTCATGGAGTTTAAGTTGAGTGAACATCGGCCATGAAAATCCATCACAAATACTTTTGGATCAATAGTCTATTTTTAAAAAGAAAGGAAAAAACCACTTTTTTATAGTCCCTAGCTTTGCCATATGCCCGCCTTAAGTGGAAGGAAAATTAATCACTTAACTATGTTTTACAAAAAGCATTCCAAGCCCTTTTTTTCTTTTTGTAAAACATAGTTAAGTGATTAATTTTCCGTCCACTTAAGGCGGGCATATGGCAAAGCTAGGGACTGCAAACAAGTGGTTTTTTCCTTTCTTTTTTAAAATAGACTATTGATCCAAAAGTATTTGTGATGGATTTTCATGGCCGATGTTCACTCAACTTAAACTCCATGAAACTGTTCCCGGTGCTCATATTTACGCTGAAGTACAATGAGAAGCCACTTTTGAAGAAGTATTAGAATGGTACTTTTAAACAAATCTTCACGTGTTTCAATTAAAAAAAAAAAAACAAAACAAAACTCAGAAGCTATTGGTGGCACAGAGAGCAAATGAAGGCTTGCTATTTTTAAGAGGTCTTCTTGTGAGTCAGTCAGCTTGGTTTCGCAGTGTCTAGCAACTTAACACCAATCAGCAGTGTAGTCAAAATCTCTGAACATTTCCTGCTCCTCTTCCGAAAGTATCCTTCGTTCTCGAGGTGGAGTCAGAATAGGTGCTTCTGAGGTAAATTCATCATGGAAATTGCTAACAGCTTCTCGTCCTCTTATGGTGGGTATAAATGGTGGCTTTACTTTTTTGTCCATCAGAGCGCTCCAATCAATTAGCCGGAAAAATGGGTGCTTTTTTACATCTTCTGCATCTTTCTTGCTAGCCCCAAGGCGCCGCTCAGGCTTTCTTCTTAACAGCCTTCTCATTATAGAAATGGCTTCTGTAGATAAGAACCTTGGATAGTTTACTTCGTCATTTACAATACTGTCAAAAAGTTTCTCTTCGTCATCACCAAGAAAGGGATAGTCACCAACAAGCATTTGATATATAAGCACGCCAAGGCCCCACCAATCTACAGCCCTTGTATAGGAAATTTCTGTTAATACTTCTGGGGCAAGATATAGAGGAGTGCCACAAAATGTGCTTGTTCTATCTCTGTATCCCATTCCTTCTTTGCAAAGACCAAAATCAGCAATTTTCACAAAGCCCTCTGTATCTAGCAATAAGTTTTCCAATTTCAAATCTCTATGAGCAATTTTGTGTTCGTGTAAATACTGCAACCCAAGAACTACACAAGCAGCATAAAATACAGCTGTTGGTTCAGAAAAGACACCAGTATTAATGTGCATCCTTAGGTCCCCACCGGCAGCATATTCCATTACAAAGCAAACATGCTCTTTGGTTTGGAAACATGCAAAAAGGTTCGTCAAAAAGGGATGCCTTACGCTATTCACAGTCTCAAAAATTCTTTTTTCACACATCAGGATGTCTACTTGATGTCGAGCCACAATATCTCCTTTCTTTAGGGCTTTTATAGCAAACATCTCATTTGTGTGTTTATATTCAGCTAAAAGCACCTTTCCAAACCGTCCTCTTCCCAAGACAGCACAACACCTGAAATCTTGCAGATTAAACTGAAACCTTTGCTGCGATCTGCGAGTCGTTGGGCAATCTGTAATATCTTCTGGATCTGATACAACAATATGTGCATTTAATTCCTGCAGCTTGTGATGTAGTTCTTCTAATTTTTTATTTGATTTTTTCAAAATGTTGTCTACATAAGACAAACTTTTTTTATCTCTTGTGACTTTCCTCAGATTTTCAGCTCCCTCTTTGATTTTCAGTTCTTTCCTTATTTCTCTCTTAATTCGATCCTTGATATCATCCAATTTCTGCTGCACCATTGTATCTGAAAAGTCTAATTTTTGAACAGCACTCACATTCTCAGAAAACGGAAGACTTCGGGAATCCCCCTGCAGTTCCGTGAGCAGAATCTCCCCCCGTTGGGGGTTGGACGCCATTGCACTCCGGTATGGACTCCGCACCTGGACGCGGCCGCCGCTGACGAAGGGAGCCTTCAATCTATTGTTGCTAGTAGAACAACGAGGGTCACTATTTGGAATATCTGGAGTCCTTGGGCAATCTGTAATATCTTCTGGATCTGACACAACAATATGTGCATTTAATTCCTGCAGCTTGTGATGTAGTTCTTCTAATTTTTTATTTGACTTTTTCAAAATGTTGTCTACATAAGACAAACTTTTTTTATCTCTTGTGACTTTCCTCAGATTTTCAGCTCCTTCTTTGATTTTCAGTTCTTTCCTTATTTCTCTCTTAATTCGATCCTTGATATCATCCAATTTCTGCTGCACCATCGTATCTGAAAAGTCTAATTTTTGAACAGCACTCACATTCTCAGAAAACGGAAGACTTCGGGAATCCCCCTGCAGTTCCCTGAGCAGAATCTCCCCCCGTTGGGGGTTGGACGCCATTGCACTCCGGTATGGACTCCGCACCTGGACGCGACCGCCGCTGACGAAGGGAGCCTTCAATCTATTGTTGCTAGTAGAACAACGAGGGTCACTATTTGGAATATCTGGAGTCCTTGGGCAATCTGTAATATCTTCTGGATCTGACACAACAATATGTGCATTTAATTCCTGCAGCTTGTGATGTAGTTCTTCTAATTTTTTATTTGATTTTTTCAAAATGTTGTCTACATAAGACAAACTTTTTTTATCTCTTGTGACTTTCCTCAGATTTTCAGCTCCCTCTTTGATTTTCAGTTCTTTCCTTATTTCTCTCTTAATTCGATCCTTGATATCATCCAATTTCTGCTGCACCATCGTATCTGAAAAGTCTAATTTTTGAACAGCACTCACATTCTCAGGAAACGGAAGACTTCGGGAATCCCCCTGCAGTTCCCTGAGCAGAATCTCCCCCCGTTGGGGGTTGGACGCCATTGCGCTGGTATGGACTCCGCACATGGATTCGGCCGCCACTGGCGAAGGGAGAAGGCGGGACGGAGCTCGGAGTGGGGGTGAGGAGAGGGGAGAGAAAGCAAAAAAAAACAACTAGGGATTCATGGAGGCGCAGCCCCTGCGGGAGGAGCGGCTTATTCCCTCCGGTTCATCGAGAGAGGCGGGGAACGAGGGCACTTGTAGCGGGCTTCCTCTCACTGCCTGCCGGCCGCCACCACTGCCCACACCGGAATGTTGGTCTAGTCGCTCTGGGTGACACCAGAATCTGCCTCAAGCTTCTGTGTTCTGACCATTGTGGCCGCCTATTGCATTTTTTTTAAAACTTGGAGTCAATGACATGGATGACCAGTTAATCAAGGCTGCCCACTTGGATGCCTTTTTTCATGTCTCTGCAAATTCAGAGAATTCATCGAACATTCACTAAGCATCTAGAGCCAGGAATGGTGTGGACACATTAAGTTATTGCTGAATAAAAGAGTAAACCACGCTTACTTAGAGGCTGGTCTTGCAGATATTACAGAAACACTTGTCAATCATAAAACAAGATGCATGTGTTCTTATAACCTGCTGACCAGTTTCTCAAAGTTCTCCTCAGAGTCTTCCTTAGGTAATTGCCCTCTATTCAGCTGGTCTCCCTAGCAACAGCTGACATCCTGAGAAAGGCAGCTGTGGCTCTGCCTCAGCTCCATCCATTGCTCACTCTAGTGGGTTTCTGTAATTTTCCATAGCAGCAGCACCTATGTTCATGTTATATTATCTTCTCATTGTTCTTGTGAATTTTTAAAAAATAAGGGTGGGTTATATATACAGTTTGACTCATTTCCATTAAAAACAATTAAAATGATTGATAAAATGAAAACAAACAAAAAATTCACCATCATAAATATGTCTCCAAGCTGGCAAGAAAGTAAGGAATCCTCAGATTAAAAACTGAATCGAGACAGGCACCCAGAAACAAAAGCAGAGACAACTTTTGCATTGAGGATATTTGCCATGAATTTGAGCCTGGGTGCTCAAGGTCTTGCAGGGTATGGAAAAACAGAGACAAAGACTAGGGCCCAACCAGGTTGTGATTTAATAGAAACCCCACCCCCACATATAAACCCTGGACCCCAAAGCCTATACCCTACAAATAAACATGCTCCCTGCCCCTCTCCCCAGGGGACAGTGAGGACACATACTATCTGGAGTCACTGACTGTATTAGTCTGTTTTGACACTGCTGATAAAGACATACCTGAGATTGGGTAATTTAAAAGAAAAAGAGGTTTAATGGACTCACATTTCCACGTGGCTGGGAGGGCCTTGCCATCATGGTGGAAGGCAAAAGCCGTGTCTTACATGGCAGTAAACGAGAGAATGAGAACCAAGCAAAAAGGGAAACCCCTTATAAAACCATCAGATCTCATGAGATTTAGTCACTACCAAGTGAACTGTATGGGGGGAAACTGCCCCCATGATTCAGTTATCTCCCACCAGGTCCCTCCTATAACATATGGGAATTATGGGAGCTACAATTCAAGATGAGATTTGTCAAGATGAGATATAAACCATATCACCGAGTATACAGGGAAAGTCTCCTTTGGGAATTTGCAACTATACACTGGCCCTCACATGGTTTGTAACCCAAATTCACACAATCTATGTTGTCTAAAAAACATACCATCAAAAATGTAGTTTAAAGTGATCCCAGGCTGGTAGTAGTACTGCTTGCCTAGTGGAACCAAGTGCAGTTCTTTTCTGGAAGAACTACCTTGCTTCTAAAAACAGAAGGTAAGATATGGCCTAAGACAGAATAGTGAATTTAAAGATAAACCTGAGGAAACCACAAGAATAAAGCATAGACAGAAAACAAGATGAGAAACAGGACAGTTTGAGAACCATGGAGGACAGAATGAAAAGGACTAACACAGGTCTGATGTGAGAATGACAGGGAGAAAGAAAGAATCGGGTAGAAACAATATTCGAAGAGAGGGCAGCTGAGAGGTTTTTAGAAAGCCATCTACAGATTGAGAAAACCCAGCTATGGTTGGGTGCAGTGGTTCAATCCTGTAATCCCAGCACTTTGGGAGGCTGAGGTTGGTGGATCACTCGAGGTCAGGAGTTCAAGACCAGCCTGGCCAAGATGGTGAAATGCCGTCTTTACTAAAAATAAAAAAAAATTAGCCGGGCGCCATGGCAGGCGCCTGTAAATCCCAGCTGCTCAGGAGGCTGAGGCAGGAGAATCTCTTGAACCTGGGCAGCAGAGGTTGCAGTGAGCCGAGATCGCCCCACTGCACTCTAGGCTGGGCGACAGGGTGAGACTCCCTCTGAAAAAAAAAAAAAAAAGTTTTTACAAAAACTTGATTTAGACCACTGAAAATTTAAGTGTTAAACATTGATCACATTACCAGTGTTTAAGTGGCTAAGCTGGGTGCTTTTTATTGTATAGTGAGATACTTTTTAAATGAAAACATACTACTGGTATAAGGAGTTGCTTTGGTAAATATTAAGTGAAAAGTCTCAAAGGTACATAACCATTTTTGCATTCAGCTTGTGAATATCTTTACATAAATTATCTCTTCTGGATAAATAAATTCAGACCATCTTCTCAGCTGTGAATACTTGTTGGCACAGTTTTCAGCATTGTTATAATCCTATGTGCTTTTTACTAGAATGGGAACTTGAGGTTATCAGAAGATCTTGAATCCTCCTTTCCCCCAAAATCTGTTCTTCCCCAGACAGATATGTTTGAAAAGTTTGAAAACTGTGTAGCACTGCATAAATACAACTGATTGTTTAATGAAGTGAGACAGAGCTTTCAGTACCAGAGAGATTTTGAATATGGTTGGCCTTAGAGGACCAGAGTTCTGTCTGCTGTTCATTGTCTGTGATCTTGGGCAAGTGATTAACTTATAAGCCTTTATTTCATTATCTGTTAATATCTCATGGATGCCATGGGGTGCTTAGTAAAAGGTTTAAGGTAGATGTGGATTCAAAATAGCCTTGTTTTTCCTCCCTTGTCACTTTGTTCCAGAGAAACCACGTAGATAAAGAGGTATGGTAACAATGGGGAGCAGGTAAGCTCTAAAGAAATTAATGTCACCCACATTAGACTCAACTCTAAATTGCTAGATAGGAATGGATTATCTATTTACTAAGAGGCTTCTTAGGGTAAGCAATTCCAAGTGTACTTAAATTGATTTCTTTTCCACAGTGAACGAATACCATTAGAATTCTTGCATATGAATCTGCACTTCTCTGGACAGCATATAGTTGGTTCTTGTCGTTTAATCCGTTCTGATCATCTGTCTTTTAATTGGTGTCAACTTTTTTTGTTAACCAATTTGTTGTGATTTTACATTATTAGCAGAGGATAGAGTGTCCTGAGTCACAAACCTCTTGCTAATAGATCTGCAAAAGACAATAAAGCCTCCTGGCCAAATTTATCCTGACCACATTCATTTATCTACGTAGTAAGGTTTTAGGACGATCCTTGCTTGGAAGAAAATGTAGCATGAAGGATTTGAATACTTTGTTTCTCTGACTTACTTCCAGGTGTGTGTCTGGTGGTTCTAAGTAGCAGTAATTTGAACCAGTTGTACATCATCCAGTCTCAAAAATGTTAACAAAACAGTTTCTCATGATGTAAGGTGATTTTAAGTGAGCACTAGAGTTTGCAGCACAATGGCTTAAGTCACATTTGGCAATTTTTTGGCCCTCTTAGGCCTTGAGTTTTGTTAACCAGGGAGCATAAGTTGGGAAAACATGCACACACATTAGAAACATTTAAGAGATATATGTAGAAAGGAACTTGATAAATAACCCTTTGGACATCTTCTCTTCCCTAACGTATCTGAAGTATATTTCATGTCACAGAAGGTGTTAACACCAGACCTAGATTAAATAATTTCTCAGGCATCCTTCCCACTCTTTATTTCTTTCACTGGTTTAC
Organism: Symphalangus syndactylus; assembly: GCF_028878055.3. Classification (NCBI taxonomy): domain Eukaryota; kingdom Metazoa; phylum Chordata; class Mammalia; order Primates; family Hylobatidae; genus Symphalangus; species Symphalangus syndactylus. Next base: position 25,957,329 of record NC_072437.2, on the reverse strand, counting down.
TCATGAAGTTTTCTAACATTATTTCCTAACCATTTTTTTTTTCCATGCAGGAAACCTATGAGAATATCCCAGGCCAGTCAAAGATCACATTCCTCTTAGAAGCCATCAGAAATACGACAGCTGCTGAAGAGGTACTACCTTAATATTTGTGACTATTACATTCTTAGAAAATAAGTTATTAGATGATCATAGTACAAATGAGAATTGTGATTAACCACATAGACTTTACTAGAACTTTGTACTTATTATTTGCTAAAAGCTACTTAGGAGTTATAATGTAATTTTTTGAAGTACTTTGTATTAAGAATGAGAATTGCCTTTTATCCGCATAAGATGTGTCCAGGGTAGATGAAGGTTATTAATGAAGGTTATTAATGAAGATGAAGTTATTAGTCAAGTCCCAGCAATTTGGGGCCAACTGTTACACAAGTTATTGTTTAGCTTCCCAGATGGTTACTAGACACAGAGGTCTGACCTCCCGCAGGTCAGGCGGGCTTGCTGGGCTGTTTATTGTAGATAAGGGGTTGGTTTCCTGAGAGGTTGCTGGAAGCCATGGTCCAGTTCTATTGTTATATACGGTCTGACCATGGTCTATTTAGATATTCAGCCTCTCACACGCCATTTAGTGTTAAACAAAAAAGCTTTCTGGGTAAGTGTAACTCAGCAGATACAGGAAATGCAAGAGGGTGTGTGCACTGGTGTTGGTTGTTTTTCTTAGAAAACAATTGTTAATAGCTCCATGATGGGAGAACTTGTTAAAGGGTAAATAGAAGTGCAAGGTCCAAGCTGCGTGAATCTCATCAGTGGTAATAACAGGCGTGTGGTTAAGTGCTCACACACTGCGCTGGAAATTTCTCCTCAAATATTTTAAAAATTAAAAAGCACAAAGAGGATTCAGTTCACATGGAGCCTGCCCCACCTACCCTGATCTCATGCCCTCAGGAAAAAAGAAATGGGTCTGTTACTGCAGAAGGGTCTAAGAGGTCATTATTTTGAGCCACACATCATGACAATAACCAGGGTAACAGTCTCAGAAGTGATTCTAGATTATTGCTCACAGAGGAGCACTCTAATGTTTTTTTCATTTGAGCCAATTATTTAAGGCAAAACTGTCTTTCACATTAAAAACCCAGTGGGCAACTTGTAAGCATCAAATAAATTGCACTGGGGGTCCATTTTCAGGCTCCGTTGTATAAAACTGCCATTACTTGCCCCACTAGTTATGGGGAAACAGAAAAGTTTGCATTATTCTACATTTCACATGCAAACAACTGGAGCTCAAAGGCATTTTAAAAATGCAATCTTGTCTTTCCAATCTTTGCAGCTTCCCTGGGCTCTATGAAATGGAGTGAGCTGAACACACTAAATTAGCCCCACTTGCTAACAGAATGAATGTCTCCTCAAAACCAGGCAGAGGAAAGAAGGCAGGAAGCCCCCTGCCAGCAGCAGCGACAAACCATTTCCTCTCCTTCCAGAAAGGGCCAAAGAATTAACTAAATCCTTAGCTCTTCTGAGAAGAGCAGCAAAGATAACAGTGAAGATTAAGCTTGAAGGAAAGAGAACCCCTTGGCTGCAGATTAGCAAACCTGAAGCAAAGAAAAACTGCTCATTTCAGCTGCATTGCCTTGGTCCCCAAAATTGCCACTGCACAGCCTTTTGCTATATGGTGAAGAAAACCCCACTCAAATACCCCGTAAAGATGAGCTAGGTCCTCTGTTTCATTATTTGTTTGAAAATATCTGAGCCTGTGCCTCACACAGGAGTTACTAAGGCACATTCTCAGAAAGGGAGAAAATAATAGTAGATTAACCAGAGCCAGGGACACCATTTCCTCCAGCTTCAATTGCTTGCCCATATTGTGTTCTTCTGTTAAGCAAGAGCCCAGAAAGCTAATTAGATTGGTCCTGCTCCCACAAGTCACCCTTGGGGAAGAGATGTTGGGAGGATGAATGTCCCCCTAAGGCTCTATGTCTTTCATTTTGCATGAAGTCAGTGCTCTTTCTGCTACAGGGGTGGGAAAGTGAACGAATGAGCCACCTTCCTGGACATTGTGCTTGTTGATTCTGGAACGTATCACACACACACACACAAACCCAGACAATGAAGCTGTATACCAAACCACAAGGATTTACATGTAACTGGAAAAAAAAAAAAAAAAAAAAAAGAAAGAAAAAGACCATGCACTATGCAGTATAATCACTCATTGATTTTTCAAATCGTTAACACCCATGATGTATCAGACACTGGGATTTCATAGATGTGAAAGTCATTATTCCCACCCTCAAGTAGCCCATGGTCTAGAAATTCAACCTCCAATCCATGACCAGTCCATCACAAAATCTTGTCAATTTTACCTTCTAATTAGCTCTCAAAAGCATCCAATTCTAACTTTATACCCACCAAAGCGACCCAAACCATCATCTCTCACCTGAACTTTTACAATAGTCTTCTAACTGTTCTCTCCACATCCTCTCTTCTTCCTTATATTCTCCAAAGCCAGAATTACCTTTTTGAAGGTAAAGATACATCTTAAAATCTTTAAGTGATGTCTTTGTACACCTTAAAATCTTTAAGTAATTGCTCAGTATTCACAGACTAAAAATAAAATGCCTTAAAATGTCCATAAGGCCCTAAGTGTAATAGCCCCAACCTGCCTGCAGTCAAATGCAAAAAACAAACAAACAAACAAACAAACAAACAAAAAAACTGCCCCAATTCTCCAGCCCTCCTGTATCCATGGCTTTGCAGCATAACTTTGTAGCTCATTCCATTACAAACGGGAGTCTACTTCTCCACCCGTGAATCCAGGCTGCTTTGTGACTTGCTGTGGCCAATAGAATAGGAGAGAAATGATGGCGGTGTTCTAAAGCTGCATCTCAAGAGGCTTTAGTCATTGCCATTCATTCACTTGGAATTCCACCACCACGTTAACGAGCCCAAGCTAGCCTGCTGCAGTGTGACAGACCAAGTGGAGCACCACCACGCCATCCGGGTTTCCTAGCCAAGGCTCCACACACATGAGAGAACCCAGCCACGATCAGACACCTATCCAACCCATAGCTGACCACAGATGATGAGTGAGTCCTGGTCAGCCCAACCTAGCCAGGAGACTCACACCACTGACTACAGATGTGGAAGCAATGATAAATGGTTACTGTTTTAAGGCAGGACATTTTGTTTAGCAGCTTGCTGTACAGCATAGCTAACAGATACACTGTCTCCACATCCCCATCTAGCCCTTTCTTCTTGTCTGAAGCCCTGAGACACTAGCCTTCTTTTCAGTCTCTGATACTGGCCATGCTTCCTCCTGCCACTAGGCTTTGAACATGCTGATCCTTCTGTAGACATATTTGTAACCCTTCCCTCCAACACCATTGCCTAGTTAGCTCTTCTTCTTCCATCCAAATCAGCTCAGCCACTGCATCTTGAGGAAAGTCCCTACTGACCTTGATTATTTCATTTCCAAATATTCCCTATTACATAATCTCTAATATATGTGACAGTACAGCATAGTAGTAACAGCCCAGACCCTAAGGCCAGACTTCCTGGCTTAGAGCCCTAACCTCCCAACTTGCTAGTTCTTAATCCATGGAAAGAAACAAGAGCTCTGTGTCTCAGTTTCCTTATCAGTAAAACAGTGATTATAAAGTTACCAGTCTCATAGCCTTGTTCTGAGGACTCGATGGGTTAGTAAAATACTTGGAATAGTTCCTGGCATGCACCAAGTGCAATGTAAGAATTAGCTATCATTAAAGTACCATGCGCCTCTGTTAAAGAGATTGTAATTTTCCATTTATTTGTGATTCTTTGATGAATGTCTGTAGGCCAGTGTATTAGGGTTGTCTAGAGGGACAGAACTAATAGGAGATAAACATATATATATGTATGTTTATTAACTTACACAATCACAAGGCCCCACAATGATAGGCCAACTGCAAGCTGAGGAGCAAGGAGAGCCAGTCTGAGTCCCAAAACTGAAGAAGTTGGAGTCGGATGTTCAAGGGCAGGAAGCATCCAGCACGGGAGAAAGATGTAGGCTGGGAGGCTATGGAAGTATTGTCTTTTCACGTTTTTCTGCCTGCTTTATATACCAGCCGCACTGGCAGCTGAGTAGATGGTGCCCACCCAGATTAAGGGTGAGTGTGTCTTTCCCAACCCACTGACTCAAATGTTAATCTCCTTTGGCAACACCCTCACAGACACACTCAGAATCAGTACCTTGCATCTTTCAATCCAAACAGGTTGACACTCAGTAAATTTGCCTCTTTATGTCAAAAGGTGAAACGCAGGGCACAAACCCATCTTGCGTGCAGTCTGAGTGGACTGGCCAGCACCAGTCTGTGGTGGGCAGTCATTCATTAAGCAGCAGTGTTTTGCAAGACTGGTTAGCTGTCCCACCAAAACCATAATGGGGGCAAGGGAGTTTTTGGCCACAACATAAGGTGGTCTGTTAAGATTGGTGGAGAAATCTTCCAGACATTGTTTTTCAGGAACTGGTTTCTGTTCAATCATAGGAAAGCAAGTCTTCTAGCAGTTAGCAAGGTAGGAGAATATTGACCTCTGACTGACCTCCTGCCTTGCCAAAGCCAGAGAATCTGGTTTAAAGTTTTCTGGGATTTCTTTGCGCCACAAGGACTCTGTTTCATTCTGCCCCGGGGGTTTTAAGACTATTTCACAGTGGTTCTAAACCCTCAGAAATGACCATACTATTTGTCAGGTCTTTCTCAGCCTTTGCTATAAAAGGAGTGAGACCTCAAAGCCATTCAAGAGATGTAGCTTCTAGGTGGGTGGATTGGGAGAGAAAGTCAAATATTCACCTGAGAAAACACCATCTTCTGAGGCATTCATTCATCAAAAAAATATTTATTAGGTGCTTATTCTGTGCCAAGGAATCTTTTAGGTGTAGGAGATACAATAGTAAACAAAAAGACAAAAATAAAATTCCTGCCCTCATGAACTTATATTCTCACATGTGTGTGTAATAGAGAGGAATAGAGGCAAAATTTTTCCTTAAAATAAGTAAAATGTAGTACATTATAGGGTGTAAGTTCTATGGAGAAAAATAAAGCAAGGAAGGACCCTAGAGGGTGCTAGATTGGGAATATGGGACATTTCCGTTAACTCTCACGGTGTTGGGTAAATGAGCTCATTCCTACTTTAGCATTTGGCATTACAAGAAGAAACTTCCTCATTGCACTAGAAAAGTATTTGGCTATTTGATCTTCACTTTAGGGAGGAAAGTATTGAAATCTCAGCTTTCTGGGAGTTTCAAATTTTTAGCGCGGTTACAGTAACAATTCATTCCCCTACCCTGAACCTCTTGTGTGCATCTTTGACATAACACACTTGTCCAAGTGGAAAGTCATACCTTGGTCCACCAAGAAAACAAGGACACAGAATACAGAAGTTGGCTGAAGCTGGCCATTTGAATATGGGCTGGCCAAACTCATATAGTAGTTTTCTTATCAGGGTCAGAAATCTCTGCAAGCCAGGGAACTATCCTTCAGGCTCCCTTTACTTCATTAGGCATTTTCCAAACAGAAGGAAGGACCCATGTTTCGGAAATTCTGGTCAGAGTATTCGGGTGGTCACATATGAAAGTACTCCTTCATGCCTGCCAACACCCACTCAGCAGTGCTAAACCCTGCAAGAAAGCAGGGGCTTGGGGAGAGGGCTTGAGTTTGAAACATACTGCCAATGCACTGAAAACCATGAAAAAAATCTTCTCGACTTAACTGGCTTGGCCAATGAGATTGAATCATTTGCAAAACCACTTTTATGAAGCATTGTCCAGAGACTGAGAATACAGCATAAAGATCTAAACAGCCCCCAGTCTTCTCCTAAGTAATGACAAGAGTCTTCAGTGTCTGATGAAACAAAAGCAAATTCTGTCTCTCAGAAGGTGGGAAGGGGGCCACATGACCTATACTGCACTGCAGAACCCCAGGTGATATGCTGAACGGGAGTGGAGGGGAAATTGTGGAAGAGCTAGAGAAACTTCCACATAAACAATTTGTAAGGTAATATAAATGATCTCTGGACAATTTTAATTGCTCTCAGAGTACAATGAAAAGATGCTAAAACATCCCAGCAAATATTTATAAATGTTTTTAGCTCAACTCTCCATAAATCAGTGTGCTTTTTCATGTTTCTCGTAAGATTTACACCTGAACAATTTTTAAGAGATGAGCTCACTGTGATTAGTTAATTCAGTATGGTTACTTAACAGCTTGCTATTCCTGAGGTATAGTGACCCTAACATGCTGATTGGTGTTAACTGCGAAACCAAGCTGACTGACTCACAAGAAGACCTCTTAAAAATAGCAAGCCTTCATTTGCTCTCTGTGCCACCAATAGCTTCTGAGTTTTGTTTTGTTTTTTTTTTAATTGAAACACGTGAAGATTTGTTTAAAAGTACCATTCTAATACTTCTTCAAAAGTGGCTTCTCATTGTACTTCAGCGTAAATATGAGCACCGGGAACAGTTTCATGGAGTTTAAGTTGAGTGAACATCGGCCATGAAAATCCATCACAAATACTTTTGGATCAATAGTCTATTTTTAAAAAGAAAGGAAAAAACCACTTTTTTATAGTCCCTAGCTTTGCCATATGCCCGCCTTAAGTGGAAGGAAAATTAATCACTTAACTATGTTTTACAAAAAGCATTCCAAGCCCTTTTTTTCTTTTTGTAAGACATAGTTAAGTGATTAATTTTCCGTCCACTTAAGGCGGGCATATGGCAAAGCTAGGGACTGCAAACAAGTGGTTTTTTCCTTTCTTTTTTAAAATAGACTATTGATCCAAAAGTATTTGTGATGGATTTTCATGGCCGATGTTCACTCAACTTAAACTCCATGAAACTGTTCCCGGTGCTCATATTTACGCTGAAGTACAATGAGAAGCCACTTTTGAAGAAGTATTAGAATGGTACTTTTAAACAAATCTTCACGTGTTTCAATTAAAAAAAAAAAAACAAAACAAAACTCAGAAGCTATTGGTGGCACAGAGAGCAAATGAAGGCTTGCTATTTTTAAGAGGTCTTCTTGTGAGTCAGTCAGCTTGGTTTCGCAGTGTCTAGCAACTTAACACCAATCAGCAGTGTAGTCAAAATCTCTGAACATTTCCTGCTCCTCTTCCGAAAGTATCCTTCGTTCTCGAGGTGGAGTCAGAATAGGTGCTTCTGAGGTAAATTCATCATGGAAATTGCTAACAGCTTCTCGTCCTCTTATGGTGGGTATAAATGGTGGCTTTACTTTTTTGTCCATCAGAGCGCTCCAATCAATTAGCCGGAAAAATGGGTGCTTTTTTACATCTTCTGCATCTTTCTTGCTAGCCCCAAGGCGCCGCTCAGGCTTTCTTCTTAACAGCCTTCTCATTATAGAAATGGCTTCTGTAGATAAGAACCTTGGATAGTTTACTTCGTCATTTACAATACTGTCAAAAAGTTTCTCTTCGTCATCACCAAGAAAGGGATAGTCACCAACAAGCATTTGATATATAAGCACGCCAAGGCCCCACCAATCTACAGCCCTTGTATAGGAAATTTCTGTTAATACTTCTGGGGCAAGATATAGAGGAGTGCCACAAAATGTGCTTGTTCTATCTCTGTATCCCATTCCTTCTTTGCAAAGACCAAAATCAGCAATTTTCACAAAGCCCTCTGTATCTAGCAATAAGTTTTCCAATTTCAAATCTCTATGAGCAATTTTGTGTTCGTGTAAATACTGCAACCCAAGAACTACACAAGCAGCATAAAATACAGCTGTTGGTTCAGAAAAGACACCAGTATTAATGTGCATCCTTAGGTCCCCACCGGCAGCATATTCCATTACAAAGCAAACATGCTCTTTGGTTTGGAAACATGCAAAAAGGTTCGTCAAAAAGGGATGCCTTACGCTATTCACAGTCTCAAAAATTCTTTTTTCACACATCAGGATGTCTACTTGATGTCGAGCCACAATATCTCCTTTCTTTAGGGCTTTTATAGCAAACATCTCATTTGTGTGTTTATATTCAGCTAAAAGCACCTTTCCAAACCGTCCTCTTCCCAAGACAGCACAACACCTGAAATCTTGCAGATTAAACTGAAACCTTTGCTGCGATCTGCGAGTCGTTGGGCAATCTGTAATATCTTCTGGATCTGATACAACAATATGTGCATTTAATTCCTGCAGCTTGTGATGTAGTTCTTCTAATTTTTTATTTGATTTTTTCAAAATGTTGTCTACATAAGACAAACTTTTTTTATCTCTTGTGACTTTCCTCAGATTTTCAGCTCCCTCTTTGATTTTCAGTTCTTTCCTTATTTCTCTCTTAATTCGATCCTTGATATCATCCAATTTCTGCTGCACCATTGTATCTGAAAAGTCTAATTTTTGAACAGCACTCACATTCTCAGAAAACGGAAGACTTCGGGAATCCCCCTGCAGTTCCGTGAGCAGAATCTCCCCCCGTTGGGGGTTGGACGCCATTGCACTCCGGTATGGACTCCGCACCTGGACGCGGCCGCCGCTGACGAAGGGAGCCTTCAATCTATTGTTGCTAGTAGAACAACGAGGGTCACTATTTGGAATATCTGGAGTCCTTGGGCAATCTGTAATATCTTCTGGATCTGACACAACAATATGTGCATTTAATTCCTGCAGCTTGTGATGTAGTTCTTCTAATTTTTTATTTGACTTTTTCAAAATGTTGTCTACATAAGACAAACTTTTTTTATCTCTTGTGACTTTCCTCAGATTTTCAGCTCCTTCTTTGATTTTCAGTTCTTTCCTTATTTCTCTCTTAATTCGATCCTTGATATCATCCAATTTCTGCTGCACCATCGTATCTGAAAAGTCTAATTTTTGAACAGCACTCACATTCTCAGAAAACGGAAGACTTCGGGAATCCCCCTGCAGTTCCCTGAGCAGAATCTCCCCCCGTTGGGGGTTGGACGCCATTGCACTCCGGTATGGACTCCGCACCTGGACGCGACCGCCGCTGACGAAGGGAGCCTTCAATCTATTGTTGCTAGTAGAACAACGAGGGTCACTATTTGGAATATCTGGAGTCCTTGGGCAATCTGTAATATCTTCTGGATCTGACACAACAATATGTGCATTTAATTCCTGCAGCTTGTGATGTAGTTCTTCTAATTTTTTATTTGATTTTTTCAAAATGTTGTCTACATAAGACAAACTTTTTTTATCTCTTGTGACTTTCCTCAGATTTTCAGCTCCCTCTTTGATTTTCAGTTCTTTCCTTATTTCTCTCTTAATTCGATCCTTGATATCATCCAATTTCTGCTGCACCATCGTATCTGAAAAGTCTAATTTTTGAACAGCACTCACATTCTCAGGAAACGGAAGACTTCGGGAATCCCCCTGCAGTTCCCTGAGCAGAATCTCCCCCCGTTGGGGGTTGGACGCCATTGCGCTGGTATGGACTCCGCACATGGATTCGGCCGCCACTGGCGAAGGGAGAAGGCGGGACGGAGCTCGGAGTGGGGGTGAGGAGAGGGGAGAGAAAGCAAAAAAAAACAACTAGGGATTCATGGAGGCGCAGCCCCTGCGGGAGGAGCGGCTTATTCCCTCCGGTTCATCGAGAGAGGCGGGGAACGAGGGCACTTGTAGCGGGCTTCCTCTCACTGCCTGCCGGCCGCCACCACTGCCCACACCGGAATGTTGGTCTAGTCGCTCTGGGTGACACCAGAATCTGCCTCAAGCTTCTGTGTTCTGACCATTGTGGCCGCCTATTGCATTTTTTTTAAAACTTGGAGTCAATGACATGGATGACCAGTTAATCAAGGCTGCCCACTTGGATGCCTTTTTTCATGTCTCTGCAAATTCAGAGAATTCATCGAACATTCACTAAGCATCTAGAGCCAGGAATGGTGTGGACACATTAAGTTATTGCTGAATAAAAGAGTAAACCACGCTTACTTAGAGGCTGGTCTTGCAGATATTACAGAAACACTTGTCAATCATAAAACAAGATGCATGTGTTCTTATAACCTGCTGACCAGTTTCTCAAAGTTCTCCTCAGAGTCTTCCTTAGGTAATTGCCCTCTATTCAGCTGGTCTCCCTAGCAACAGCTGACATCCTGAGAAAGGCAGCTGTGGCTCTGCCTCAGCTCCATCCATTGCTCACTCTAGTGGGTTTCTGTAATTTTCCATAGCAGCAGCACCTATGTTCATGTTATATTATCTTCTCATTGTTCTTGTGAATTTTTAAAAAATAAGGGTGGGTTATATATACAGTTTGACTCATTTCCATTAAAAACAATTAAAATGATTGATAAAATGAAAACAAACAAAAAATTCACCATCATAAATATGTCTCCAAGCTGGCAAGAAAGTAAGGAATCCTCAGATTAAAAACTGAATCGAGACAGGCACCCAGAAACAAAAGCAGAGACAACTTTTGCATTGAGGATATTTGCCATGAATTTGAGCCTGGGTGCTCAAGGTCTTGCAGGGTATGGAAAAACAGAGACAAAGACTAGGGCCCAACCAGGTTGTGATTTAATAGAAACCCCACCCCCACATATAAACCCTGGACCCCAAAGCCTATACCCTACAAATAAACATGCTCCCTGCCCCTCTCCCCAGGGGACAGTGAGGACACATACTATCTGGAGTCACTGACTGTATTAGTCTGTTTTGACACTGCTGATAAAGACATACCTGAGATTGGGTAATTTAAAAGAAAAAGAGGTTTAATGGACTCACATTTCCACGTGGCTGGGAGGGCCTTGCCATCATGGTGGAAGGCAAAAGCCGTGTCTTACATGGCAGTAAACGAGAGAATGAGAACCAAGCAAAAAGGGAAACCCCTTATAAAACCATCAGATCTCATGAGATTTAGTCACTACCAAGTGAACTGTATGGGGGGAAACTGCCCCCATGATTCAGTTATCTCCCACCAGGTCCCTCCTATAACATATGGGAATTATGGGAGCTACAATTCAAGATGAGATTTGTCAAGATGAGATATAAACCATATCACCGAGTATACAGGGAAAGTCTCCTTTGGGAATTTGCAACTATACACTGGCCCTCACATGGTTTGTAACCCAAATTCACACAATCTATGTTGTCTAAAAAACATACCATCAAAAATGTAGTTTAAAGTGATCCCAGGCTGGTAGTAGTACTGCTTGCCTAGTGGAACCAAGTGCAGTTCTTTTCTGGAAGAACTACCTTGCTTCTAAAAACAGAAGGTAAGATATGGCCTAAGACAGAATAGTGAATTTAAAGATAAACCTGAGGAAACCACAAGAATAAAGCATAGACAGAAAACAAGATGAGAAACAGGACAGTTTGAGAACCATGGAGGACAGAATGAAAAGGACTAACACAGGTCTGATGTGAGAATGACAGGGAGAAAGAAAGAATCGGGTAGAAACAATATTCGAAGAGAGGGCAGCTGAGAGGTTTTTAGAAAGCCATCTACAGATTGAGAAAACCCAGCTATGGTTGGGTGCAGTGGTTCAATCCTGTAATCCCAGCACTTTGGGAGGCTGAGGTTGGTGGATCACTCGAGGTCAGGAGTTCAAGACCAGCCTGGCCAAGATGGTGAAATGCCGTCTTTACTAAAAATAAAAAAAAATTAGCCGGGCGCCATGGCAGGCGCCTGTAAATCCCAGCTGCTCAGGAGGCTGAGGCAGGAGAATCTCTTGAACCTGGGCAGCAGAGGTTGCAGTGAGCCGAGATCGCCCCACTGCACTCTAGGCTGGGCGACAGGGTGAGACTCCCTCTGAAAAAAAAAAAAAAAAGTTTTTACAAAAACTTGATTTAGACCACTGAAAATTTAAGTGTTAAACATTGATCACATTACCAGTGTTTAAGTGGCTAAGCTGGGTGCTTTTTATTGTATAGTGAGATACTTTTTAAATGAAAACATACTACTGGTATAAGGAGTTGCTTTGGTAAATATTAAGTGAAAAGTCTCAAAGGTACATAACCATTTTTGCATTCAGCTTGTGAATATCTTTACATAAATTATCTCTTCTGGATAAATAAATTCAGACCATCTTCTCAGCTGTGAATACTTGTTGGCACAGTTTTCAGCATTGTTATAATCCTATGTGCTTTTTACTAGAATGGGAACTTGAGGTTATCAGAAGATCTTGAATCCTCCTTTCCCCCAAAATCTGTTCTTCCCCAGACAGATATGTTTGAAAAGTTTGAAAACTGTGTAGCACTGCATAAATACAACTGATTGTTTAATGAAGTGAGACAGAGCTTTCAGTACCAGAGAGATTTTGAATATGGTTGGCCTTAGAGGACCAGAGTTCTGTCTGCTGTTCATTGTCTGTGATCTTGGGCAAGTGATTAACTTATAAGCCTTTATTTCATTATCTGTTAATATCTCATGGATGCCATGGGGTGCTTAGTAAAAGGTTTAAGGTAGATGTGGATTCAAAATAGCCTTGTTTTTCCTCCCTTGTCACTTTGTTCCAGAGAAACCACGTAGATAAAGAGGTATGGTAACAATGGGGAGCAGGTAAGCTCTAAAGAAATTAATGTCACCCACATTAGACTCAACTCTAAATTGCTAGATAGGAATGGATTATCTATTTACTAAGAGGCTTCTTAGGGTAAGCAATTCCAAGTGTACTTAAATTGATTTCTTTTCCACAGTGAACGAATACCATTAGAATTCTTGCATATGAATCTGCACTTCTCTGGACAGCATATAGTTGGTTCTTGTCGTTTAATCCGTTCTGATCATCTGTCTTTTAATTGGTGTCAACTTTTTTTGTTAACCAATTTGTTGTGATTTTACATTATTAGCAGAGGATAGAGTGTCCTGAGTCACAAACCTCTTGCTAATAGATCTGCAAAAGACAATAAAGCCTCCTGGCCAAATTTATCCTGACCACATTCATTTATCTACGTAGTAAGGTTTTAGGACGATCCTTGCTTGGAAGAAAATGTAGCATGAAGGATTTGAATACTTTGTTTCTCTGACTTACTTCCAGGTGTGTGTCTGGTGGTTCTAAGTAGCAGTAATTTGAACCAGTTGTACATCATCCAGTCTCAAAAATGTTAACAAAACAGTTTCTCATGATGTAAGGTGATTTTAAGTGAGCACTAGAGTTTGCAGCACAATGGCTTAAGTCACATTTGGCAATTTTTTGGCCCTCTTAGGCCTTGAGTTTTGTTAACCAGGGAGCATAAGTTGGGAAAACATGCACACACATTAGAAACATTTAAGAGATATATGTAGAAAGGAACTTGATAAATAACCCTTTGGACATCTTCTCTTCCCTAACGTATCTGAAGTATATTTCATGTCACAGAAGGTGTTAACACCAGACCTAGATTAAATAATTTCTCAGGCATCCTTCCCACTCTTTATTTCTTTCACTGGTTTACTCATGAAGTTTTCTAACATTATTTCCTAACCATTTTTTTTTTCCATGCAGGAAACCTATGAGAATATCCCAGGCCAGTCAAAGATCACATTCCTCTTAGAAGCCATCAGAAATACGACAGCTGCTGAAGAGGTACTACCTTAATATTTGTGACTATTACATTCTTAGAAAATAAGTTATTAGATGATCATAGTACAAATGAGAATTGTGATTAACCACATAGACTTTACTAGAACTTTGTACTTATTATTTGCTAAAAGCTACTTAGGAGTTATAATGTAATTTTTTGAAGTACTTTGTATTAAGAATGAGAATTGCCTTTTATCCGCATAAGATGTGTCCAGGGTAGATGAAGGTTATTAATGAAGGTTATTAATGAAGATGAAGTTATTAGTCAAGTCCCAGCAATTTGGGGCCAACTGTTACACAAGTTATTGTTTAGCTTCCCAGATGGTTACTAGACACAGAGGTCTGACCTCCCGCAGGTCAGGCGGGCTTGCTGGGCTGTTTATTGTAGATAAGGGGTTGGTTTCCTGAGAGGTTGCTGGAAGCCATGGTCCAGTTCTATTGTTATATACGGTCTGACCATGGTCTATTTAGATATTCAGCCTCTCACACGCCATTTAGTGTTAAACAAAAAAGCTTTCTGGGTAAGTGTAACTCAGCAGATACAGGAAATGCAAGAGGGTGTGTGCACTGGTGTTGGTTGTTTTTCTTAGAAAACAATTGTTAATAGCTCCATGATGGGAGAACTTGTTAAAGGGTAAATAGAAGTGCAAGGTCCAAGCTGCGTGAATCTCATCAGTGGTAATAACAGGCGTGTGGTTAAGTGCTCACACACTGCGCTGGAAATTTCTCCTCAAATATTTTAAAAATTAAAAAGCACAAAGAGGATTCAGTTCACATGGAGCCTGCCCCACCTACCCTGATCTCATGCCCTCAGGAAAAAAGAAATGGGTCTGTTACTGCAGAAGGGTCTAAGAGGTCATTATTTTGAGCCACACATCATGACAATAACCAGGGTAGCAGTCTCAGAAGTGATTCTAGATTATTGCTCACAGAGGAGCACTCTAATGTTTTTTTCATTTGAGCCAATTATTTAAGGCAAAACTGTCTTTCACATTAAAAACCCAGTGGGCAACTTGTAAGCATCAAATAAATTGCACTGGGGGTCCATTTTCAGGCTCCGTTGTATAAAACTGCCATTACTTGCCCCACTAGTTATGGGGAAACAGAAAAGTTTGCATTATTCTACATTTCACATGCAAACAACTGGAGCTCAAAGGCATTTTAAAAATGCAATCTTGTCTTTCCAATCTTTGCAGCTTCCCTGGGCTCTATGAAATGGAGTGAGCTGAACACACTAAATTAGCCCCACTTGCTAACAGAATGAATGTCTCCTCAAAACCAGGTAGAGGAAAGAAGGCAGGAAGCCCCCTGCCAGCAGCAGCGACAAACCATTTCCTCTCCTTCCAGAAAGGGCCAAAGAATTAACTAAATCCTTAGCTCTTCTGAGAAGAGCAGCAAAGATAACAGTGAAGATTAAGCTTGAAGGAAAGAGAACCCCTTGGCTGCAGATTAGCAAACCTGAAGCAAAGAAAAACTGCTCATTTCAGCTGCATTGCCTTGGTCCCCAAAATTGCCACTGCACAGCCTTTTGCTATATGGTGAAGAAAACCCCACTCAAATACCCCGTAAAGATGAGCTAGGTCCTCTGTTTCATTATTTGTTTGAAAATATCTGAGCCTGTGCCTCACACAGGAGTTACTAAGGCACATTCTCAGAAAGGGAGAAAATAATAGTAGATTAACCAGAGCCAGGGACACCATTTCCTCCAGCTTCAATTGCTTGCCCATATTGTGTTCTTCTGTTAAGCAAGAGCCCAGAAAGCTAATTAGATTGGTCCTGCTCCCACAAGTCACCCTTGGGGAAGAGATGTTGGGAGGATGAATGTCCCCCTAAGGCTCTATGTCTTTCATTTTGCATGAAGTCAGTGCTCTTTCTGCTACAGGGGTGGGAAAGTGAACGAATGAGCCACCTTCCTGGACATTGTGCTTGTTGATTCTGGAACGTATCACACACACACACACAAACCCAGACAATGAAGCTGTATACCAAACCACAAGGATTTACATGTAACTGGAAAAAAAAAAAAAAAAAAAAAAGAAAGAAAAAGACCATGCACTATGCAGTATAATCACTCATTGATTTTTCAAATCGTTAACACCCATGATGTATCAGACACTGGGATTTCATAGATGTGAAAGTCATTATTCCCACCCTCAAGTAGCCCATGGTCTAGAAATTCAACCTCCAATCCGTGACCAGTCCATCACAAAATCTTGTCAATTTTACCTTCTAATTAGCTCTCAAAAGCATCCAATTCTAACTTTATACCCACCAAAGCGACCCAAACCATCATCTCTCACCTGAACTTTTACAATAGTCTTCTAACTGTTCTCTCCACATCCTCTCTTCTTCCTTATATTCTCCAAAGCCAGAATTACCTTTTTGAAGGTAAAGATACATCTTAAAATCTTTAAGTGATGTCTTTGTACACCTTAAAATCTTTAAGTAATTGCTCAGTATTCACAGACTAAAAATAAAATGCCTTAAAATGTCCATAAGGCCCTAAGTGTAATAGCCCCAACCTGCCTGCAGTCAAATGCAAAAAACAAACAAACAAACAAACAAACAAACAAAAAAACTGCCCCAATTCTCCAGCCCTCCTGTATCCATGGCTTTGCAGCATAACTTTGTAGCTCATTCCATTACAAACGGGAGTCTACTTCTCCACCCGTGAATCCAGGCTGCTTTGTGACTTGCTGTGGCCAATAGAATAGGAGAGAAATGATGGCGGTGTTCTAAAGCTGCATCTCAAGAGGCTTTAGTCATTGCCATTCATTCACTTGGAATTCCACCACCACGTTAACGAGCCCAAGCTAGCCTGCTGCAGTGTGACAGACCAAGTGGAGCACCACCACGCCATCCGGGTTTCCTAGCCAAGGCTCCACACACATGAGAGAACCCAGCCACGATCAGACACCTATCCAACCCATAGCTGACCACAGATGATGAGTGAGTCCTGGTCAGCCCAACCTAGCCAGGAGACTCACACCACTGACTACAGATGTGGAAGCAATGATAAATGGTTACTGTTTTAAGGCAGGACATTTTGTTTAGCAGCTTGCTGTACAGCATAGCTAACAGATACACTGTCTCCACATCCCCATCTAGCCCTTTCTTCTTGTCTGAAGCCCTGAGACACTAGCCTTCTTTTCAGTCTCTGATACTGGCCATGCTTCCTCCTGCCACTAGGCTTTGAACATGCTGATCCTTCTGTAGACATATTTGTAACCCTTCCCTCCAACACCATTGCCTAGTTAGCTCTTCTTCTTCCATCCAAATCAGCTCAGCCACTGCATCTTGAGGAAAGTCCCTACTGACCTTGATTATTTCATTTCCAAATATTCCCTATTACATAATCTCTAATATATGTGACAGTACAGCATAGTAGTAACAGCCCAGACCCTAAGGCCAGACTTCCTGGCTTAGAGCCCTAACCTCCCAACTTGCTAGTTCTTAATCCATGGAAAGAAACAAGAGCTCTGTGTCTCAGTTTCCTTATCAGTAAAACAGTGATTATAAAGTTACCAGTCTCATAGCCTTGTTCTGAGGACTCGATGGGTTAGTAAAATACTTGGAATAGTTCCTGGCATGCACCAAGTGCAATGTAAGAATTAGCTATCATTAAAGTACCATGCGCCTCTGTTAAAGAGATTGTAATTTTCCATTTATTTGTGATTCTTTGATGAATGTCTGTAGGCCAGTGTATTAGGGTTGTCTAGAGGGACAGAACTAATAGGAGATAAACATATATATATGTATGTTTATTAACTTACACAATCACAAGGCCCCACAATGATAGGCCAACTGCAAGCTGAGGAGCAAGGAGAGCCAGTCTGAGTCCCAAAACTGAAGAAGTTGGAGTCGGATGTTCAAGGGCAGGAAGCATCCAGCACGGGAGAAAGATGTAGGCTGGGAGGCTATGGAAGTATTGTCTTTTCACGTTTTTCTGCCTGCTTTATATACCAGCCGCACTGGCAGCTGAGTAGATGGTGCCCACCCAGATTAAGGGTGAGTGTGTCTTTCCCAACCCACTGACTCAAATGTTAATCTCCTTTGGCAACACCCTCACAGACACACTCAGAATCAGTACCTTGCATCTTTCAATCCAAACAGGTTGACACTCAGTAAATTTGCCTCTTTATGTCAAAAGGTGAAACGCAGGGCACAAACCCATCTTGCGTGCAGTCTGAGTGGACTGGCCAGCACCAGTCTGTGGTGGGCAGTCATTCATTAAGCAGCAGTGTTTTGCAAGACTGGTTAGCTGTCCCACCAAAACCATAATGGGGGCAAGGGAGTTTTTGGCCACAACATAAGGTGGTCTGTTAAGATTGGTGGAGAAATCTTCCAGACATTGTTTTTCAGGAACTGGTTTCTGTTCAATCATAGGAAAGCAAGTCTTCTAGCAGTTAGCAAGGTAGGAGAATATTGACCTCTGACTGACCTCCTGCCTTGCCAAAGCCAGAGAATCTGGTTTAAAGTTTTCTGGGATTTCTTTGCGCCACAAGGACTCTGTTTCATTCTGCCCCGGGGGTTTTAAGACTATTTCACAGTGGTTCTAAACCCTCAGAAATGACCATACTATTTGTCAGGTCTTTCTCAGCCTTTGCTATAAAAGGAGTGAGACCTCAAAGCCATTCAAGAGATGTAGCTTCTAGGTGGGTGGATTGGGAGAGAAAGTCAAATATTCACCTGAGAAAACACCATCTTCTGAGGCATTCATTCATCAAAAAAATATTTATTAGGTGCTTATTCTGTGCCAAGGAATCTTTTAGGTGTAGGAGATACAATAGTAAACAAAAAGACAAAAATAAAATTCCTGCCCTCATGAACTTATATTCTCACATGTGTGTGTAATAGAGAGGAATAGAGGCAAAATTTTTCCTTAAAATAAGTAAAATGTAGTACATTATAGGGTGTAAGTTCTATGGAGAAAAATAAAGCAAGGAAGGACCCTAGAGGGTGCTAGATTGGGAATATGGGACATTTCCGTTAACTCTCACGGTGTTGGGTAAATGAGCTCATTCCTACTTTAGCATTTGGCATTACAAGAAGAAACTTCCTCATTGCACTAGAAAAGTATTTGGCTATTTGATCTTCACTTTAGGGAGGAAAGTATTGAAAAACGAATGACCTTGTAAGTAATCTTAATACTTGTATCTGATATTTAAGAATTTGTGCTTTTTAGCTTTTGCAGAAAAGAATGCTGAGAGAGAGTCACACAGAAAATTAGGGCAGTAATTGTCAAGGCTATTCTAGACTTAGTAAACAGACCTATAAAGAAACCTTCCAATTCTCTTTGTAAAATAATATCCTAGCTTTCTTCTAAGGTTGGCAGTGAACGACAGTCACTCTGTGTGTGAAGGAGCAGTTGGACTTTTAAGCCCTTATGCTGCTCCCATTGTCCCCACACTCTGCAGAGCCCCATTTCCCTGAGTTGTCTCTCAGATTCTGGCAAGCTTTCAGGTATCAGTCTCAGATGGTGTACCTCCTTCTCTGCCACCCTGCTGCTTTCAGCAGACTATCTCTTCATAAGCACTGATAAGACTGTTAATTAGTCAAGACTACCACAGGCCCCAAACCCCAGGAATATCCAGTCCATAAGCAGTATAGCTGGTTTTGGAACCCACCCTCCATAAAGGTTGTGGTCCCAGGAAATTGTCACAAAGTAGTTTTTATTCAGGTAAGATATACATGGCATAAAATTTGCTCTTTTAACCATTCAGTGGCATTAAGTACATTCACAGTGTTGTACAACCATCACCACTATTTATTTTCAGAACTTTTTCATTATCCCAAACAAAGCTCTGTTCACATTAAACAATAAATCCCCATACCCTTCTTCCTGAAGACTCTGGTAAGCTCTATCTACTTTCTATCTTTATGAATTTGCCTATTGATATTTCATATAAGTGGAATTATACAATATTAGTTCTTTTGTGTCTGGCTAATTTCATTTAGCATAATGTTTTCAGGGTTCAGCCATGTTGTAGCATGTATCAGAATTTTGTTCCTCTTTAAGACTGAATAATATTTCATTGAATGTATACACCACAGTTTGTTTATCCATTCATCTGTTGGACATTTACACTGCTGCTAACTTTTGGCTATTGTGAATAATGCTGTGCTATGAACTTTGATGTACAAGTACCTGTATGAAACTCTGCTTTCAGTTCTCGTGGGTATATACCTAGAATTAGAATTGCTGAATCATATGGTATTTCTGTGTCTAACTTTTTTGACAAACTGCTAAAGTTTTTCACAGCTGTTGCATCATTCGTCATTCCCACTGTCCGTTCACAAGTGTTCCCATTTCTCCACATCCTCACCAATTCTTGTTATTTTCTGGTTTTGGCATGTTTTGCTTTGTGGTAATTGCCATCCTAATGAGTGTGAACTGGTATCTCATTGTGGTTCTCATTACATTTCCTTAATAACTGGTGATGTTGAGCATTGATTCATAATACCTGTTGGCCATTTGTATATCTTCTCTAGAGGAGTATCTATTCAATTCCTTTGCCCATTTTAAATTGAGTTCTTTGTTTCTTGTTGAGTTGTAGGAGTCCTTTATATATTCTGGATATTAATTCCTTATCAGATACATGATTTGCAAATATTTCTTCCCATTCTGCAGGTTGCCTTTTGACTCTGTTAGTAGTGTCCTTTGATGTACAACAAAATTTTAATTTTTATGAATTCCACCTTTTTTCGGTTACCTTTGCTTGGCACCTTTGTCAGATATCAATTGATCATAAATGCAGATTTATTTCTGGGCTGTCTAGTCTATTCCATTGATCTGTATGTCTGTCCTTATTCTAGTACCGCATTGTTTTGATTACTGTAGCTTTATAGTCAGTTTTGAAATCAAGAGGTATGTGTTCTCCAACTTTATACTTCTTTATTAAGATTGTTTTAGCTTGTCGTTAAATTTTATTTCCTGCTCTGTTTTGTGATTGCCTTTTACTAACAACAGTGGCTTAAATTTATTGAGCACTGAGTGCCAGATACTATGTTCAGCATTTAAAATGAATTATCTCATTTAATTTGCACAGCAACCCTATTAGAAAGGTATTGATAGCATCCCCATTATACAGATGAAGAAACTGAGACACTAAAAGGTTATTTGAACTCATGCTCGTAACTGTGACATCATATTACTTAGTTACATTTACTGCATCTGTTTAAACATTTCCTAAAGTTCAAAAGAAATGTCACTTTATAGACTTTATCTTAAAATGAAGAAGTGTGCACAAAAAATGAACAATAATATGCAGCAGCCCTGTTTGAGCACTTTGAAAACTGAAAGCTTAGGGAGGCTTGACCCTCTAACCAACCCCTCTACTGCCCCTGTGTACCTGGTTGAGGGAAAGAGCGTGGGGCTAAACTCTGAGCACATTTCTCCTGGCCATGTCCCGTGTGTGCCCTGCCTGATAAGAGGAAGGGTTACATCCTTTTATAATTTGTCCTGCAGAGAGGGAACACCTTTATTCATTTTGTATACTCAGAAGTATTACTGTTTTGCAACTAACAGAAAAGAACCGTATGAGTAGCAACAGCCTACACCCAGGTACCACCTGATTTGCATAACGATCCTATCTAGATTCTTAAGCTTGCATTTCCCACTCTCACTAGGTTTCTGTTTTGTTTCATTTTTTACCTTTTTGGCCTATTGCAACTTTTCTGGAAACTAATCTACCTATTTACCAGGTACAAGTAACTTGTAAAAAATGATTTGCAGCTGTACCATAGCCTGGTGGACACAGACTTTAGGCCGCCTGAGATCTATTCCTGTAATTCATCCTGTTTAAAGGTTCATAATTAAAAATAGGAACATAGTATTTTGACTTTTTAAAACATTTTGTTGAATCTACAAATAGCAATCATGGTTATTATGATAGCAGTTTGTCCTACTTGAAGGATCAGTGCTACACTGAGTAAACAAACCAAAGTAGTTCACATTTCTTAAGTAATTCAGTGATTTGTTCTTTATGCCCTCTACTTTCTTGTAAGACATCAGGCATAGACAACTGTTACACATTACAAGTTGAGT
This sequence comes from Symphalangus syndactylus, assembly GCF_028878055.3. Taxonomy (NCBI): domain Eukaryota; kingdom Metazoa; phylum Chordata; class Mammalia; order Primates; family Hylobatidae; genus Symphalangus; species Symphalangus syndactylus. The sequence goes on along the minus strand of NC_072437.2, from coordinate 25,935,790 downwards.
GTCCCTTATCCAAAATGCTTGGGACCAGAAGGTTTCAGATTTCAATTTTATGGATTTTGGAATATTTGCATATATGTGTTGATGAAGTGTCAAATTCTGTAAAATATTTGAAGAGATTCATTTGGAGCCAAATATGAGTGACCAGTGGCCTGTGACACAGCCCTTAGGAGATCCTGAGAACATTTGCCCGAGGTGGTCAAACTACAACTTGGTTTTATACATTTTAGGGAGACATAAGACATCAATTGATACATGTAAGATGTACATTGGTTTGGTACATCTGGCAAAGCAGGAAAACTGGAAGCAGTTGCCTTCCAGGTTATAGGCAGATTCAAAGATTTTCTAGTTGGCAATTGGCTGATTTATTATCTGGAATCAATAGAAAGGAATGTCTGTTTTAAGATAAGGGTAGTGGAGACCAAGGTTTTATCGTGCAGATGAAGCCTTCAGGTGGCAGCTTCAGAAAGAATAGATGGTAAATGTTTCTAATCAGACTTAAAGCATCTGTTCTATCAGTCTTAAGATCTGCTTGAATGTTAATGCTGGTCAGCTATGTCTGAATTCCAAAAGGAAGGAGGGAATAATGAGGCCTATCTGACTCCCCCTTCCCATCATGGCCTGAGCTAGTTTTTCAGGTTAACTTTGGAATGCCCTTGCAAAAAGGAGGAGTCCATTCAGATTGTTGTGGGGCATAGAATTTTATTTTTGGTTTACATACATAATGAGATATCTTGGAAAAGGGATCAAGTCTAAACATGAAAGTTATTTATGTTTCATGTATACCTTATGCCCATAGCCTGAAGGTAATTTTAGACAATATTTTTTTAAATTGTGTGTATGAAACTAAGTTTGTGTACTTGAGCCATCAGAAAACAAAGGTATCAGGTGTGGAAGTTTCTACTTGGAGCATCATGTGAGCACTCAAAAAGTTGCAGATTTTGGAACGTTTTGGATTTTCAGATTAGGGATGCTCAACCTGTAGTATATTTGACTTATCTCTGAAACATTTCCTTTTGAGCATCATGCTTAGGGACTCTCACAAACACTAAAAGTTCTTTTTAACTATAGTAACTATTTTCTTTTAGATGCTAAAATAATCAGCACATGGCCTCTGGCAGCCTTCCCTTCAAACTGACCTCTTTATTCTTTAAACACTACCCCCTTCTGACAAGGTGTCTCATAGATCATCTTGATTCTTTTTTCTCCAAATGTGGAACTGCCTATTCACCAAGATTTTTCTGTAGAAAATAGTGCTAATGACCAAAATCTGGGCATTAGATGTGCACTGCATATTGTTTCATATAAAATATTCAGAGTAGAAAAGAGTGAAAACAGAGCAAGAAAAAATGTTCTTCTTTTAAAAGGGCATATATTTATGTTGGTAGTTCTAATTAACCTCTACCTTTATTTCATCTCTTTAAACTTTACAGTTTCCTCCTTTTCCATTATATGATCTTACCCAATAATGTGTTCAAATTACAATTTTGGTCCTCCCTTCTGCACTCCCGCCAAAGTTAAAAGGCTCTTCTTCTTTTGTAACTCTTGACACTAGGGCCCTGGTATTGCATTCAAAGTATGCAGGTTCTGACTGTCCCCCGTGTCAGAATCATTTGTCCTTCAGCTCTCTGAAAAGAAAAAGACATTGCAAAATTTTTCTTATGGAATACTAAAGTATATAATGCACACATAAATTTCCATAAACTTAGACGTAGCATGAAGGGAACAAAGACAGATTCAAGGTTTTCTGGATTTAACCAAAACTCTCCTTTTGCTTTGCACTTTGATGGTAACAGTGTCATTTATCTTTTATCACAGCCAGCTTTGGTGTTGAAATTTCACATATAATGTGTTCATTCACTGTTGAAGCAGTCAACTTTCTTTTTTTTTTTTTTTTTGAGACGGGGTCTTGCTCTTTCGCCCAGCCAGGAGTGCAGTGGCGCAATCTCGGCTCACTGCAAGCTCCACCTCCCGGGTTCATGCCATTCTCCTGCCTCAGCCTCCCGAGTAGCTGGGACTACAGGCACCCGCCACTACGCCCGGCTAATTTTTTGTATTTTTAGTAGAGACGGGGTTTCACCGTGTTAGCCAGGATGGTCTGTAGCAGTCAACTTTTTAAAAGCTGATTTAAAGTGACAGAAAATATGCCCAAAGTAATGTTAAGAATCATAATCATAATCTTTAAAATTTAAAAAACTTAAAGTATAATAATTTCTTTAGGTACATATTGTCATAACATTGTCTCATTCAGTAAGAGTCACTCTATAAAAGACATCAAGACATTTGGATCATAGCATATTTTCATTATAGTTTTTATATAGTTGTCTTACATTCGTGATCAATCTCCAGAGGTTTTCTTTTCCACATGAGTATGGAGAATTTAGTTAATTTAGCTGCAAAGAGTAAACTTGATGACAATAATACAATTTTAGGGTGAATTAAAACATGTCAGTCTCCTAGTCTCATAAGCTTTGATTTTCATATTATCTTCATAGATGGGAAAAAACCCACAAACTCACTTTTTCCTTGTGACTTGGTTAAATAGGTTTCAATAAGATCATGGATGTAAAATATCATTGGCCTTCCATATCCAAGGGTTCCACATTCCTGGATTCAACTAACCATGGAATGAAAATACTCAAAAAAAGAAAAACAATTAAAAATTACAAATTTTAAAACAATATAACAACTATTTACTTAGCATTTACACTGTATTAGGCGTTATATGTAATCTCGGATGATTTAAGGTATATGGAAGGATGTGAGTAGGTTCTATGCAAATACTATGCCATTTTATGTTAGAGACTTGCATATTCTTAGATTTTGGTATCCTCAGGGAGTCCTGGAACCTATCCCCCTACAGATACTAGGGGATGGGTATATCTTTTGCCAAAATCTTATCAGAATGACCACAGGTAATGCTTTCATCTTGGACCCTAGCGAAACCTGGGGCCATCATATCTTTTTTTTTTTAATTTCTTTTTTTTTCTTTTTTTTTTCCTGTGGTTTTTCAGAGATAGCCCTCACCAAGTGCTAGAGCATTACTTCTTAAACTCTCCATAGTAAGAGAATAACATTTTTTCCCTAACCCATTGCCAATAAATATGTTGTCCTACTCCTATGACTAATATGTATCTTTTTTTTTTTTTTTTTGAGACAGTCTTGCTCTATTGCCCAGCCTGGAGTATAGTGGTGCAATCTCAGCCTACCACAACCTCTGCCTCCTGGGTTCAAGCGATTCTCCTGCCTCAGCCTCTTGAGTAGTTGGCACTACAGGTGTGTGTCACCATGCCTGGCTAATTTTTGTATTTTTGGTAGAGACGGAGTTTCACTATGTTGGCCAAGCTGGTCTCGAACTCCTGACCTCATGATCCACCCGCCTCAGGCTCCCAAAGTGCTGTAATATGTATTTTGTACTACATGTGGCACACCACGGGAGTCTGATGAACCCCAAGCTAGCCTACACCATGTTCAGTGAAATGAGACTGATACATGCTCAAATGTCATGGCCATGTCAAATTACTGCAAGTTGTTGAACACTTAATCTCAATTTCTGTACTTACAGGTTATTAACAGTCTTCAGACCACAAGTTTAGTTGCACTGTAGTTGAGAGTCTCATTTTGTCTGTCTAGGCACACTTGTTTTTAGTCAGGAAAAGTGGCACTGCTTGAAGGCTCTGTATGATTCTGAGCTGCATTGGGAATGGGAGTTCTGATTGCCCTTTCCTAAGAGCTGCCAAATTCTCACCCTCAGCGGCCTTTGGGTCAAGATAAGGCCTGTTTCCCCTTTGGTGCTAGACTCCTCTGCACCTATATCTTCCTTTCTCTTTTCTTCCTCAGACTGAGTAAGCTCATTTACTTACCTTCAAATTCATTAATTCTTTCTTCTATCTGCTCAAATATGCTGTTGAGCTCCTCTCATTAATTTTTTATTTCAATTATTATACTTTTGAATTCCAAAATTTTTATTTGATTCTTTTTATAATTTTTATCTGTTTATTGATTTGTCTTCATGCCTTCCTTTATTTAGACATCGTTTCTTTTAGCTATTGGAACATATACCCTGAATTCCTCTGTTTTATTCATCTACCTGTGTGTATCTCTTAATTCTGTCACCTTTTCTCTAAAGCCACTGCCTCTGACTTAGTTCAGTCCACAATAAACTCATACCTGGATTATCTGAATTACTGTAGAAACCTAATTTCTTCAAGTATTATTTGCTTCAGTCTTTCTCTCCTTTCCTCTTGGATTTTTAGTTACCTATATGCTAGATCTTTTTCATATATTCCTAATTTCTCTCACACTTTGTTTGGTTTGTTTTTTCTTTCCTTTGTACTTTAGTTACTATAACAGTTGATCTGTTATCACATTTACTAATCCCTGTCTCTTCTGTGTACAGTCTGCAATTAAACCCACCCAATAAGTTCTTAGAGTTCTTAATTATAAATATTATATTTTAAAAATCTTAAATATCTCTTTGATTCTTTTTAAATAGATTTTAGTTGTGTCAAAATTTTTCTTTTTATAAATTTTTGTGCTTTTTAAAAAATATATTGATGGTTATTTTAAAGTCCTTGTCTAAGTAATCTTTGGGGTTTTTTTACCGTCTTTTTTTTTTTTTCCTGTTGGATTTCAATATTTGGTCCTTTTCTCTTTGCATGACTTTTTTTTTTTTTTTTTTTTTTTTTTTTTTAATGAGAGCCAGAAATCGATGAAAAGCTGTAGAAGCAAAGAGCTAAGGTTTGTTGTGGTAGCCTGTGTGCCAGGTGCTCACTTGCTTCTGTTGAGGCCTGTTTTTAGGCTTTGTGAAGGCTCTACTATTTTTGTGTCTTACTTCTTGGATCTGGCCTTACTGGGTCTCAAATGAAAGTCTACAGTGTATATAGTACTTGAACTTTGGTCTCTGTCTTCTCAATACTATTTTATAGCTGTGGTTTCAACTTCTCCTTTTCTCTTTCCTTCTGGCTTTTGTAGAGGTGTTTTCATATGTATGTGCAGGATAGGAGTCAGCAAATGACTTGAGAGGAATTTGTATGGAGATTTTTCTGGTTTCCTGCAGTTTCTTTCTCTCCTACCCTCTCACCCTGCATCCTGCCCTCAAGTCTCAGCACTTTGGCAGCCCGTAATTTGACTTCTGCTTTCCAACTCAGTATTCCTCCAGGACGCAATCTGGGGACCCAGGGATGAAGTTTAGGTGAATGTGGAGCTTGCTGCCTATGCCTCCTTCTTTCAAGGACCATAACACCTCACTTCTTGATTGGTGGTTGCTTCCCCGACCACATGCCTCTAAACAGCAGTTTATATGTTTTCTCTAGCTTGTATAGTGGATTAGAACTTGATTTCTAAGATGTTGATTTTATAATTTAATTTTTATAAGCTGTTTTATTTTCCTTATATCCAAGCCTTTAAATTGAGAGGGGAGGTGGAGAGGGCTTCATTTACTACTGATAATTAAAATACATATTCATCTCTCTTAACTGGTTTTTGGAGAGTAATTTTCATACAATTTTATGTTGGGATATGAAAAACAAACACAAGTGAAAGGAATTAATTGTTTTTGAGAGAAAGTTTAATGTAAAAGGCTACACAAGTATAAAATTATTGCACATAATGTATTCTTTAATTTAGAGAATATTAAACTAGCTTCTATATTTAATCAGAAATATAGAAAATTCTATGTATATTTTTATTTGTCACTTGATATAGTAAAAATCTGGCTTTGAAAATGATTTCAGTGTTAATATAGCTTTCACAAATGTCTGCGTTCTTTTCTAGTGGATTAATGACTTGGAAAATGATGATTGGTGTATTACATGGCCTACAAGTTGCCAGAAAACTTCTGAAGCCAATATTTCCTGGAAGTATACCTTCCATAAGGCGCAATTTTCATAATTTGGTGAGTTTTATATTTTGATTATACATATATATCTTATAAAGATATCAGCATTCTTTCTGGATTATCCTTCTGTCAATGAATAGGCATCTGAGTTGTAAGGAAATAAGTATTTGCCTGAAGCAGCAAGCTTAGGTGGCATGGCTGACTGGGTATCAACAACTAGCAATGTCACTGTATTAGTATGCTCTCATGCTGCTAATAAAGACATACCCGAGAACTGGGTAATTTATAAAGGAAAGAGGTGTAATTGACTCCCCAGCATGGCTGGGGAGGCCTCAGGAAACTTACAGTCACGGCAGAAGGGGAAGCAAACGTGCTTCTTCACATAGTGGCAGGAAGGAGAAGTGTGAGCAAAAGGGGAAAGCCCCTTATAAAACCATCAGATGTCCTGAGAACTCACTATCACAAGAACAGCATAGAGGCAACTGCCTCCATGATTTAATTACCTCCTACTGGGTCCCTCCTATGGCACATGGGGATTATGAGAACTACAATTCAAGATGAGATTTGAGTGGGCACACAGCCAAAGCATATTAGTCACATGTTCTGCCTCTTACTCTTTAGCCCTTATGTCATTTTATAATAACCATATTAATGTTACTTTTACATTTTTTCAAAAGAATTTATGACAGAACTTTTTCTTCTTTATTAAAAAGAACTAATGATTAAAGTGTAGTAATTTTAGGAAAAGATACATAAATACCACTTTATCATCTGTGCATATAATTTTATTATCCCAGTAATATCTAAACATTAATATTGGAACTTTGAAAGTTGGAGAAAATACCTACGGCTGTTTTTTCACGTAGGAAATGAATAAGATATTTTTTGCAGCAGTCTTGATAAAGCAGTTATGTTAATGCTATTTTTTTTGGTCAAAATTCAACCTCTATTTCCTTTTGAAAAAATTTATCATAGAAAATCTAATGAACATTTAGAATAAGGTATTTCAATTCAGGTAAAAGAAAATATACTGGGCTTCCAAAAAGAAGATGAGTCGTCTGATGTTAAATTCCATGTATAATTACATTTGGATGTGCAGCTTTTAGAAATCCTTCATAAATTGTGAAATCCTTTGTGTGTGTGTGTTTGTGTGTGTGTGTGTATTCCTTACAATTGCTAGAATTTCTTTAAAAATTACACATTGAATTTCATACTTTCAGTCACAAAAATTAGTCTAAACTTGAATTTCATGAAGATTCTAAGGTGTTGAAATAGTGATTATATACTGTCTTTCTTTTAGGTTCTGTTTATTGATCCGGCCCAAGAATATACCTTGGATTTTATAAAACTTGTTGATCTTTTCTATTCTCACGAAGTTCCCCTTAGGTAATTGTCATTTTATAGCATTAAACTGTCAACTAAAGGAAATTTAATGTTATTCATATTGTGTTACACAGAGTATTAATAGGGCATTCAAAGCGATGGTTAGCTCTAGTGCCTGACATAACACAGCTGCATGTTGTGAAGTATTATATACCTTTATGTTAGACTCTGTTTATCACATCTGTCTTGTAATGTTGTTTACTTTATTACCTTACTGAGAGAATAATCTGATCACTCTGGAAGCTTATAGAAAGGTCCAGCTTCCTATGCTTGTAATCCCAGCACTTTGGGAGGCCGAATTGGGCAGATCACGAGGTCAGGGGTTCAAGACCAGCCTGGCCAATATGATGAAAGCCCGTCTCTACTAAAAATTCAAAAATGAGCCAGGCATGGTGGTGCGCGCCTGTAGTCCCAGCTACCTGGGAGGCTGAGGCAGGAGAATCACTTGAACCGAGGAGGCAGAGGTTGCGGTGAGCCTAGATTGTGCCACTGCACTCCAGCCTGGGTGACAGAGCAAGACTCTGTCTCAAAAAAAAAAACAAAAAAAAGTATATTTACCCTTTTTGTACAAAAGAACATGGCCATTTGATAATGTTAGCACCAGAGGGAGACAGTTTGATATTTTGCTGGAATCCAGTAGCTATGTGGATTTTGGTGAATAGGCATTACATTCAAACTTTTAGAGTGATAAAATTCTCCTTTTCTCTGTCTATTAATACATTCACTCCATCTAGATATTGTAGTCTAATAATGTTTCTTAATAATGGTTTATTGTGATTCAAGAGGTAATTATAACAGTCCTTATTCATCTTCTTTTTCCAGAATTGGTTTTGTGTTCATTCTTAATACAGATGATGAAGTTGATGGAGCAAATGATGCTGGAGTTGCTCTTTGGCGAGCTTTCAACTATATTGCAGAAGAATTTGATAAATCAGAAGCATTTATTTCTATAGTACATGTGAGTTTATGCACTAAATATGATTAGAATGTAAAATTTTTGCATTACTATTATGATTTCTTTAGAATGTATAATTTGTGCATTACATTTATTATTATAACATTTCAAAGTTTATAAACTATCATGGAGATTAACACAGATGATGAATTTGTTTTCTGTAACTCCCTGCTGAAGTACATATTATCCTCACATTATAAATTAGGCAACTGAGGTTCTACCAAAATATTTGAATTTACTAAGGTTTACTCAGCCAATAAAGGAATTTAAATTGTATATGTAAGTTTAGAGGAAAACATATTAATAGAAAATGATTATTTAAGAAAAAATTCTTGAACTAGGCTTTGATTAAAGAGATCATTGCAGGCTGGGCACAGGGGCTCATGCCTATAATCCCAGCATTTTAGGAGGCCAAGGCAGGAGGATCACTTGAGACCAGCAGCTCGAGACCAGCATAGGCAACACAGTGAGACCCTGTCACTACCAAAGAAAAAAAAAATCAGGTGCAGTGGCACATGCCTGTAGTCATAGTTACTCAGGAGGCTGATGTGGGAGGATCATTTGGGCCCCAAAGGTTGAGGCTGCAATGAGCCAAGATCGAGCCACTGCACTCCAGCCCAGGCAATGGAGAGAGCCTGTCTCATGGAAAAACAAAAAATCATTGCAGAGTTAAATATTCTGAATGACATAGCATATAGACACTTCCTAGAGAGTTTCAAAGAAGGAGGAAGTCATTTATTGACAGCAAACTGTGTGAAAGAGGTAAGATTGATACAGAGTCTGACAGAGATGGTATGACAGATGTTAGAAATTGGTAAGATCCCGATTAAGGAAGAACAAGAGATAGTAAGATTATTTCATACTTGAGGTTTTGAAATTCTGTTATGGATCATTGTGGAAATATATATGTATTAAAGAGCTATATTGTTATTAAGAAAAGTCAAGTCATAGCTTATAAAATAATTTCTATCATTTTTATATTCATTGGACTTTAGCTTGTCAATCAATATTATATCAAGGAAAGACTCTTCTTCCAACTGAGAAAGGAATTTCCAAAGTAGTGCAGATTTCCTACCCTACTTCTGTAACTCCCAGGAAAATCATTAAATACCTTATTAATTCACTGAGCTAGGGTATAGAAACTATACTTCAGTGATTTGGGGGGTTTGCTCTATAAAATAGTGCCATGGAATATGTGTCAATATTATGTCTCAGCTTATTTGTTTTACTAACTTACTGGTGTAAGAGTTTATAAGGGACATAGTCAATTTGAGTTATATCTTTTATTAAGATTCAACCATTTTATTGTAAAGGATCATTATGATATTCAAAACTTAGAAACCTGAATATATTCAGAAATTATCTTTACCTAAGTTATCTTAATTATCAATATTGAATCTCTGTTTTATAAGTGTTTTTTATCAGACATTAATTTACACGTGATGGCATTAATCTACAGTGTTCAACACAATACTATTAATATATAATCTCTTGGAAAAACAAATTATACTTGAAACCACAGGGTTTAATACAAAGCAGCATAAAAGTAAGTATTAAATTTGTGGCACAGCCTGTAAGTTGTGCTAAACAATTAGAAGGAGAGAGAGAAGGGGAAATAATTTGAACAAGGCACAGTTTTTAGGAAAATACATGAATGATAAAATCTTTTAAAAGTGTTTGCCTGTTTTCAGTGAGCTAATTACCTTATCTCAATTAAGTAATTTGAAGCTATTTAGCACTATAAAGAGAGAAGAGGAATATAAGACCAAAATAATAATAAAATATATGCAAGTTATTGAAATGTGATAAATAGCAAATAATAAAGTTAATCCAACCATATCTCTGACCATATTAAGTGTGAGTAAATTAAACTTTAGCATACTAGAAGAAAAGATATAAAAAGATAGAAAATTATACACAAGGTGACTATTTCACAAATGAAATTTAAGGTAGCCATAAAATATTAGGGGAAATAAACTTTAAGAAAAAGTACTAAAGTTGTATGTAGCTTCAAAATATACAATACAAAATTTGATAGCAAGGGAGGTAAATGGACAGTTTCACTATAATAGTAGTAGGTTATTTCAACATTTATTAATAGGTGAAGCCGATTAAAAATCAGTAAAAATATATAAGATTTTAACAATACACTTAAGATTAATTTTAAAGGCAAATATAAAATCCAACAATCAGAGAATGAGATAATTTTGCATTCAAAACAGAAGAGGAAAATATGTCTTTTAGTTAGAAAAGAAGGGGTTAAAAGAACTGGTTAACCATGCAGAAATGAGTAACTGATTTTTAAGAAGTAGATGGAAAGTATTAAGAATATACATTAATGAACTAGGAAATAATACAATTATGGGATCAAGAATATAAAAGTTGATATTCTGAAAAAACAAATAAAATTGACAAACTATCATGGAGGTTAGGTTCCAGATGAGCACACCAGGTAGAAACTTCCAGCCTCTTAAGGCCTGGGCTGAGATGGGTACATCATTCCTTTCAGTTTATTCCATTGTATTCTGTTTAGTCACAGATTCAGATTCATATACCCACCTCTCAATGGAAGGAGTGTTGAAGAATTTGGAGACCATGTTTTAAAACTAGCACAGCAAATTCTACCAAATATTCAAATGTTTGTAGAAATAATAATTTCAATCTTTAAAATATCTTTTAGAGAATAGAAAAAGAGGAAATATTACCTAAATCAGTGTATGAATCTAATATAATCTGATGTCAAAGCCTGACAAAAAGAGAAAAGGAAAAATTATAGGCTCTTCTTTGTTGAGAATATGTATGCCAAAGTTCTAAATAAAATGTTAACAAAAGACATCCAGCAGGTATATAAAAAGTAAACTATCATGACAGGGTGAGATTATCTAATGAATAAAAGAAAGTATTTGCAAATTCAAAGGATCTCCAAATATAATTCACCATGTTAATATATTATTCAAGAAGATGCATAAGAAACATTTGAAAAAATTCAAAGCTTTTTTATGATTAAAAAACTCATAAAGAAACAAAATGTTTAGCAAACTATTACGTAAGGGAGTTTTGTTAATTGATGATAGTACATCCTAGCAGTAAACTGATAGAAAGCATTGTTTTTAAAAATGGAAAAAGATAAGGTACCCACTGTCAACACTTCAAGTATAATCCTCAAGTTCCAGTCAGTGCAATAAGATAAGTAAAGGAAATACTCATTTAAAATATTTAAAAGAAATAAATTCTTACTTAAAATTCTAGAGTTGCCTACAGAGGAGACTCAAAAGAATCCATTGATTGTGAGATTTGACACAGGGGGTTAGTAAAGTAACTGGATATGAGATCAATATACTAATATCAGTTGTTTTTCTCTAACAACAAATATTTATTAATTTTTTTCATCAGTTTTATTAAGTGCCTACTACATACCACACCCTGTTTTAGGTGCTTGGATAAAGTGATAACATATATAGCCAACAATCCTTATCCTCATGAGAGTACGTTGTATAATGACTCCTACATTTACAATGACAAGAGCAAATAAAAGATACTTAGGAAACCTGGGGGCTGGGGGGAAAGGTCAGTTTTGTGGAGAAAATTTGGAATTATAGCCATTAAAGTTTACCTAAATGAATGAAAAGCTCTACCATGTTCATCAATAGAAATATTTCACTTCCTAATTATATTGTTTTCTGCAAGTGATTTATAAATTCAATGCATTTCCGACCACAGTGGAATTCTGGGGATTTTTGTGAAATGTGATGATTATTTTAAAATTTATGTGGAAGAATGAAGACTCAAAATGGGTGAGACTTTGAAGGATAAAGTGATGGGACTTGTCATACCAGGTAATAAGATGTATAAAGTTTGTGGTGTTGGTTCAAGGGAAAGACATATCTATCAAAAGAACATGGGGGTCCCAAAACTTAAGAATACAGAAGTGACATTACAGTAAATGCGAGTGGACTTACAACAACTGTGGTTCAACAGTGGCTATACCAATGCAAATAAATAAGACCTCACACCTTGTGTAAAAATCATTTCAGTTAGCTTAAAAATGTAAGTGTGGAAAACAAGACTTTAAAACTTTAGAAGTTAGGACCCCAAGGTAAGGATTTCCTAGATAAAACTTAAAAAGCTCTAAGTCTGAAGGAAAATACTGATAATTTCAGCTAAATTACAAATGAAAACCAGTGTTCATTAAAATATGTCATTGAAAAATAGGGAAAAATGTTATAAGCAGGAGAAGTATTTACAATACATATGGCCAATAAAATATTTATATTCCATGGGATGTAAAGATTTCCTACAATTAAAAAAGAAAAATACCAATGACCCAAGAGGAGAAATGCATAAAGTAATTTTTAAAATAGAGGATGCATTAATGGTAAATAAAAATACACTGAAATTATTGGTGGTAAATATTTGTTACCATTAATGGTAACTAAACAAGATAATTATCTTGCAAATTTGAAAAATGCAAATAAAGACTACTACCACAAGATTATTTTATACCCTGTAATTTGGCAGGAATTAAGAAAGCTGAAGGTATCGTGTGTTAATGAGAATGTAGAGCAGTGGAATGCCTTTATATTGCTACCCTGCCTGTAGGAATCTAAATTGGCAGAGCCACACTGAAAAAACAATCTGATAATAATTCATATTTGAAGTTAAATTTCCACATTTCCTACAGACAACACACACACACACACACACACACACACACCCTCACCCTAAGAGAAGCTGTTGTACCTGCACCTTAGGAGGCTATTGTTAGCAGAATCATTCAGAATAGCAACAAACTGTAATAAAAATAAAGCAAATACACATATCAGTAGCAAAATAGATAAGTAGAATTTGGCATATTAGAATGAAATCTCATATGCAAGAGCATGGATGTATTAGAAACATAATGAAGTCATAGAAGACTAACACCATACCGTATACTTCTTAAAGCTCAGAAGCAAACAAAACTAAGTATGGGAATACTTATTCGCATAAAACTCTAGAATTCAAAAAGGAAAGGGAATGATAAATGCAAATTCAAAACAATGCTTGCATCTCTTGGAGCACAAGGAAATGGTATTGGGAGAGAAGTTGTACTTCGTGGTATTGGTGATGTTCCATTTCTTATGTTACGTGGTTTATTCATGAGAATTATTTTGTTATTTATGCCTTATAATGTGTATGTCATGTGTATTCCTCTTTGCTTACCAAGTTACAAAATAATTTTTAAAATTTAAAAATGTGTAAGAGGATTGAGTTGATATGTCTGAGTAACTTACACGAGGCATTCTGACTACCTTATTTTATAGGAGTATCTAATATTTTCAAGTGACTAGTTAGTAAAATGACTAATCTGAATGACTTTTCTTATATCTTTTGCTTTATTCAGAGTCTCATTTTTGCGATCTCCATTTATGTTTTACAAAAGATTGAACTTTTCACTTTTTTTGAGTTGTGATCACATTATGTTCTACTTTGATAGGAGGAGAAAAGTTGCCCCTAAATTGAAAAACTCATAAAATGAAACTCTTCAGTCTAATTACATACCCGTGCTGCTGCTTAAAGGAATAGGGTACAAAGTTTATCTCCATTTATGTTTTACAGAAGATTGAACTTTTCACTTCTTTGAGTTATGATCACGTTATGTTCTACTTTGATAGGAGGAGAAAACTTGCCCCTAAATTGAAAAACTCATAAAATGAAACTCTTCAGTCTAATTACATACCTGTGCTGCTTCTTAAAGGAATAGCGTACAATGTTTACAGGGATAAAGGGAGAGCAAAGAATATTAATTTCTTACTGTGAGGAATATAACATGGGGATCATTTTAGTCACAATATGAAGATTATGTTTGGCAATAATGATTTAAGTAAATTGGGACCAAAAGCAATATTCTTAAGTGATATATCAAATGCTGCTTAATAGTGTTTGTACTTACTAGTTGTTCCTTCTGCTTGTAAGTTTCTTTCCCCAGAATGTCTTAATGCTAGCTCAGTGTTCGTATTTATGTCTCAGCTTAGTCGTCTACTCAAGAGATGCCATCTCTCTTGGTGCAAAACCTAAAACAGCACCTGGGTGATAGAGGATCTCTAAGTACTTATTAAAGAAAGAAATGAGAAAAGATAAAAAGAATAACAGCTTACATTCTACAACTGTGTTTAGAACATTTGAGACTGAGGAAGAGTAGAGGTGCAGAGAAGGTTTAGTCAAAATACTTACTAGTAAGGCCTGGCATGGTGGCTCATGCCTGTACTCTCAACTCTTTGGGAGGCCGAGGCAGGTGGATTGCTTGAGCCCAGGAGTTTGAGACCAGCCTGAGCAACATGGCAAGACCCCGTCTTTACAAAAAATCAAAAAATTTTAGCCAGGTATGGTGGCAAGTTCCTGTAAGCCCAGCCCTTTGGGAGGCCGAAGCAGGTGGATTGCTTGAGCCCAGGAATTCAATACCAGCCTGAGCAACATGGCAAGACCCCATCTTTACAAAAAATACAAAAAAATCTAGCCAGGTGTGGTGGCAAGTTCCTGTAGTTCCAGCTACCCAGGGGGCTAGGTGGGAGGATTGCTTGAACTGGGAGGTTGAAGCTGCAGTGAGCCATGATTGCACCACTGCACTCCAGCCTAGTCGATGGTGAGACCCTGTCTCAAAAAAAAAAAAAAAAAAATTACAGAAAAGCAATAAAAAATGAAAGCATTTCTGAAATGTCATATTAGAATATATTACACATACATTAAAAAAGGTAATCATTATTAACAATAATGGTGTCTACATGCACACGTATGTTTATTGTGGCACTATTCACAATAGCAGAGAGTTGGAACCAACCCAAATGTCCAACAGTGATAGACTGGATTAAGAAAATGTGGCACATATACACCATGGAATACTATGCAGCCATAAAAAATGATGAGTTCATGTCCTTTGTAGGGACATGGATGAAACCGGAAAACATTCTCAGTAAACTATCGCAAGGACAAAAAACCAAACACCGCATGTTCTCACTCATAGGTGGGAACTGAACAGTGAGAACTCATGGACACAAGAAGGGGAACATCACACTCCGGGGACTGTTGTGGGGTGGGGGGAGGGGGGAGGGACAGCATTAGGAGATATACCTAATGCTAAATGACAAGTTAATGGGTGCAGCAAAACAACATGGCACATGGATACATATGTAACAAACCTGCACATTGTGCACATGTACCCTAAAACCTAAAGTATAATAATAAAAAAAAATCTGAAAAAGAATAATGGTGTCTGGTTTCACCAAAATAGAGTAAAACATAAATTTGTTATGATATTTTTGAAAACTATAGAATATTTTAAAACCATCTTTATTAGAAGATGATATATGGTTAAAATTATTTGTATGTGGTATGTGTGTATATGTAGTTAGTATGTTTTGAACTTTAAAAATCTATCTGCATGCTAAGGAAAAGAAAGAAAACTCATTGCTGTAAGAAGAAAATTAATTATAATATCCAAATTTTCACAGATGTACCAAAAAGTGAAGAAGGATCAAAATATACTCACTGTGGACAATGTGAAGAGTGTTCTCCAAAATGCATTTCCTCATGCTAATATTTGGGATATTTTGGGAATTCATTCTAAATATGATGAAGAAAGGTAAGTTGGGACATTATGTTAAGTGAAGTAGGCCAGGCACAGAAAGACAAATATCACATGATCTCTACTCAGGTAGAATCTTAAAAAAAAGTCAGACTCACAGAAACAGAGTAAAATGGGGGTTACCAGAGGCTGGGGATGGCAGAATTGGGGAGATATTGGTCAAAGCATACAAAATTTCAGTTAGACTAGAGAAATAAGTTCAAGAGATCTATTGTACATGGTGGTGACTGTTGTTAATGACATATTTTATACTTGAAATTACTAAGTACATTTTAAGGGTTCTCACCACAAAATATGAGAAGTATATGAGGCAATGCATATGATAATTAGCTTTATTAGCTATTCCACAATGTATATGAATATCAAAATATGTTGTATATCATCAACATATATATTTTTTACTTGTCATTTTTTAAAAGGTAAACAATTAGAGGCTTAACACAGAAGATTCGGAAAGAGCCAAAAAAAAAAAAAAAAAGGCAACAACTCAAAGAAATTTTCAGAGAAAGAGAAATAGTACAAAGAAATTCCAAAAATTAATGTATATGAGCCTTCATTAGAAGGGACTCACCAAATACACAACACACTGAATGAAAGAGGAATGCTCTGGGGCATAGGGATAAGGAATACTTTTCTGAAGAAGTGATATTTAAGCAGAGTCCTGAAGCAGGAGGAAAAGTTAGACAAAAGAAAACAAGGGGGTTGTAAGAGATTAACATTCCAGTCAGAGAAAAATGTTGAGGTCTGAGATGTAAAGGAATTGAGAGAAGCTGATGTTGCTACTGTGTAGATTGAAAGCATACGTTGTTCCTTTGTTATGGGGTACAGTCGAGGAGGTAAGGCTGGAGAGGCAAGCAAGGGGTCTGAATATACAGGGTCTTGTGAACAATATTTAATGCACTCATATCAGTAGAAGCTCTTGGCAACAGTGAAAAACCTGAAAGGCATTAAGTAGTGAAGTGACAGTGACATGCATTTTTTTTTTAAAGAGCATTCTCCATTATTGAGAATGGATTGTGGTGGGGAGGAGTAGGTATGGTGATATTTATTAGGAAATATAATGTGAGAGATGTGAGATGGACTAGTAGGCTTTTGGAAGAAGTGGAGGCAGAGAAAATGGACATACTTCAATTATTTAGGAAGTACCATCCAGGTGCTGCTGGATTGGATAAGGTAGAGGGGAGATGAGAAATTGTCAAGGGTAACTCCCAGGGTTCAGCTGAACAACTAACTAACTGGTAGTGTAGATGCCATTGCCAAGAAGGAAAGGAGTGGAGGAGTTTATCCTTATTAAACTATAAGTTTCTTTAGGAGAGAGTTTGCATATCATTTACATGCATTCATAAACCTAATACATAGTAGGTGCCCACTAAATGTACAGATAGTATAGTACAGTGGTTAAGAGTTCAGACTCTTGGTCAGACAGATCTGGGTGCAAATTCCACTTCCAAAACATTGTAGCTGTGTAACATAAGAAGTGATTTAATCTCTCTGTATTTGTTTTATCATCTGTAAAATTGATGTAATAGTAGTACTTGGCTTCCCAGAGTATTTGTGAGAATGCTGGCTATAATAATGATAATACTTAGTACTGGATAGCAAATGAGTTATTTAGTCACTTTTTAACTCATAAGCTAAAATTCAAATGTTGAGGACCTTCATGATCTGGCCTCTGCCTACACCCCTCTCTAACTCCATATCTGACAGCTGTCCCCCATATTTCACACCCTGTAAACACTGCTGTATTAGTCCATTTTCACGCTGCTGATAAAGACATACCTGAGACTGGGCAATTTACAAAAGAAAGTGGTTTAATGGACTTACAGTTCCATGTGGCTGGGGAAAGCTCACAATCATGGCAGAAGGTGAAAGGCATGTCTCACATGATGGCAGACAAGAGAAGAGAACTTGTGCAGGGAAATTCCCCCTTATAAAACCAGCAGATCTCATGAGACATATTCACTGTCACGAGAATAGCACGGGGAAGATCTGCCCTCATGATTTTATTACCTCCCACTGGGTCCCCCCACAACATGTGGGAATTGTGGGAGCTACAATTTAAGATAAGAATTGGGTGGGGACACAGCCAAACCATATCAACTGTGAATTTACCATTGCATAAGTATACTGCACTCTCACTTCCCTTGCTATATTCTCTTCACTTGGAATGTCTTTCTCTACTTTATCTCCCTGGAAAAATTTTATTAAGCCTTTAAGATTTTTAGTATGACTTCCTAAAAGAAGACCTGTATGATCCCTTCCTCCATACTCCAGCTTGATTAGGTGCTTCTCCTGGGCCCCATAGAGTCTTCTACATGCCTGTGTTTTGTCTGTTATGTATGTGAACCCCTTGAGAAAAGACTTTCAGCTCTATAATCACAGTATCCAGCCTAATGCAGGTGGCAGGATTGAATAAGTGTTTATTGAACATATAAATACAGTATTGGTATTAGGGAAAAGTTGGGCTCCATATCTTTGAGCAATTACTTCAAGGAATCCCATAATATAACTTATGGAGGCCATTGCAGTGGATGTTATTACGTGCTGTCACGGAGCTCCAGAAGAGTGGCATGCATATGAATGCAGCGGTGAAGGGAAAGCTTGCCCTTCACCCTTGGAAGCTTTGCTGAAAAATCAACTCACAAAAGCCAGGTCTATTGGATAAAAGGCATATAAATTTATTTGATCACAGTTTTATGTGGCATAGGAGCCTTTAGAATGAAGACTGAATTCCCCCGTGGAGTCTAGAAGTTTAGATACCCTCTTGAGGTTACAGAAAAAATGGGGGCTTGGATCCTGGCAAAACAGGTTATGGGAGCGGGAGAACGGGATTTCTGTTGCAGGGCAATGCATGATCCCTAGGGAGGATTTGGCGGGCTGCAAGAGCATACGGTGGTCTGGGAAAAGTCTGTTGGGCTCACAGAGGGGATAATGGTTGGTGACAAGAGTCCGTCCAGGTTTGTTGACAGACTTTAATCTTCATTCCTGTTCTATCGGTCCAGTTAATGAAAATCGAGGGAAGTGGCCTGGTGTGGTAGCTCACACCTATTATCCCAACACTTTGAGACACTTGGATGGGAGGATCGCTTGAGCCCAGGAGTTTTAGACCAGCTTGGGTAATGTGGCAAGACCATGTCTCTACAAAAAACTTAAAAACTTAGCTGAGTGTGATGGTGTGAACCTGTGGTCTCAGTTATTTGGGAGGCTGACATGGAGGATTGCTGGGCTTGGAAGGTTGAGGCTGCAGTGAGCCACATTTGCACCACTGCACTCCAGCCTGAGTGACAGAGTGAGACTCCATCTCAAAAAAGAAAGAAAGAAAGAGAGAGAGAGAGAAAGAAAGAAAGAGGAAGGAAGGAAGGGAAAAGAAAAAAGAAAAGAAAGAAAAGGAAAAGAAAAAAAAGAAAAGAAAAGAAAAGGAAAACCAGAATGCTTCTAAGGGGAAAAAATTCATGGAAGGGACTAGAGTTAATTGTTTTCTTCTTTGTTAGGTCCAGAATTTAGGCAAATAAGGGAACTCTAGAGAACAATTCCATCCAATGCTTTGGGAGAGATGGAGGAGGGTTGGGGGAGAGGACAGAGAGATCTTGAAGTTTTTTTTTTCAGTTCAGCATGTACAAAGCACCCTATTTTCAGTTCAGCATGTACAAAGCACCCTCTTTTGGGGTATTGGTTTTTCAGCCCCACCATGAGCTTCTCCTTTTTGAATGATGCCTATCAAGTGTGTGTGGAAAATGGCAAGAGAGTTCCGTGAGCCGTGCGGTTGGAACAGGTCCATAGAGGCACTCATCCTTCTGGGATGCCACCCGCACCACCCCACACCAAGAAGAGTCCCAGCCTGAACCTCACAGAGGCATCGGTGCTGCTCCTGGAGGATGCTGAAGGCTCAAACTAATGGAAATATTCTCTTTTCAAGATGTAGTCCTTTTTTAATGGCAACTCATTAGAAAAATGCCACGTTTGTTTAGGGTAGTGGAAAGGAAGACTAGCATCAAAATATTTCCATTTAAAAAATGATGGACATAAAGGCCCAGCAGGGACAGATATATTAACAAAGAAATGGCATTTTAAAATGATCTGTGTCAGCCGGGCACGGTGGCTCATGCCTGTAATCCCAGCACTTTGGGAAGCCAAGGTAGGTGGATCACCTGAGGTCAGGAGTTCCAGACCAGCCTCACCAACATGGCAAAACTCCATCTCTACTAAAAATCAAAAATTAGCCGGGTGTGGTGGCGGGTGCCTGTAATCGCAGCTACTTGGGAGGCTGAGGCAGGGAGAATTGCTTGAACCCAGGAGGTGGAGGTTGCAATGAGCCAAGATTGTGCCACTGCACTCCAGCCTGGGCAACAGAGTGAGACTCTGTCTCAAAATAAACAAATAAATAAATAAATAAAATGATCTGTGTCCACATATAATACATTTTCGGTGTTGTCAACTGTTACTCATGTTGTACAACAGATACCTTATTTTTTATTTTTATTTTTAATGTAGAGACAGGTCTTGCTATGTTGCTCAGGCTGGTCTCAAACTCCTGGGCTCAAGCAATACTCAGTCTCCCAAAGTGCTGGGATTATAGGCATGAGCCACCACTCCCAACCAACAGATACTTTTTATTTTTTTTTTTTGCTAATAAAGGGTTACAGAGCTCCTAAGCAAAAAGGCCCAGTGCAGCACGTCCAGAATTATATTTGAGAGGGCCATACTCCAAAGTGACTACAACAAATTGTTATATTGTCCGTATCTTAGTCCAGAGCTGACCCTTCGCTAATGTATTAGATGTCAAGAAGAGGAATTTTGTTGGCAAAGCTATTGGCTTGTTAATTAGGGTGATTGATGTTAGAAAGGGCTGCTTTTTGGGGGACATTAAGGTATACAAGATGTGTAGACCAAGTAAAATGGCTAAAAAAGACCCTTGACACTCACACCTATATGCCTTACATGAATACAGTAAAAGCATCCACTGAAAACCTCAGCCTAAACCTATTACAGATGGGGCTTCTGTTAAAAGGCACATTGCAAGAGGAGACATTCCTGTGTCCAGCCAATGGATCAGGGGGCTTTCTGATTTCATGAAACCAAATAGAAGGCACAGAATGTTGCCTGCAGAAAGCTGTTCAAGTGAATCATTCATGGAGTTGGAATATACAGTTTGGAATTCCTAGGTATCAGTCAGCCTTAGCTAGCTTACGCTGTGGTAACAGTCCTCCAATTCAAGGTGGCTTACAACAACCGAAGTTTATTGCATGTAAACTGCAAGTTTATTGCATGTTTATTGCATGTTGACTGAGGCCCTGCTCTGTGTCCTCTTCATTCCACAACCAAGGCTGAGTGAGCCGTCCGTCTCTGGGATATGCTGGTCTCAAGGCTGAAGGCGAGGATAATGGTGGAACCAAGAGAAGGACTTTAAAGCCTCCATTTGGAAGTGACACATATCACTTCCACTCACACTTCATTGGCCAAAGCAAACCACACCCAAGCCTGGGGTTGATGGGCCAGTAGCAAGGCACATGGACACAAATGTAGCTTCCTAATCCTATGGGGCCAGGGAGCCGGGAGTTGACTGAGTATGCAAAGCTGGTGGCGTGAGCTGCTTTGTGCCTGCTTGGCTAGTGACTGTCTAACAAATGTCTCTATCAGAGGCTTGCTTTTATTCTGCCTTTGTGTGTGGGGGTGGTGGGCGATTGGCTAGCCCTGTCCTGGTGTAATTTCTTTGAACTAAGATTGTGCATAACCAACTGCCTCAGGTGAGTTTGCCACAGCCCATCCCCGTATTCCCTGACAAAGGCCCATTGCCTCCACTAAAGCTCTCAATAGGAATCCCACTCCTTCTCACCTGTTCAGAGTTTGGCTTTTTCCAAAAAAGAAAGAAAGGCTGAGTACAGTGTCTCAAGCCTGTAATCCCAGCACTTTGGGAGGCTGAGGCGCGCGGATCACTTGAGGTTAGGAGTTTGAGACCAGCCTGGCCAATATGGTGAAACCCCATCTCTACTAAAAGTACAAAAAATTAGCCATACATGGTAGCCAGACATATAATCCCAACTACTAGGGAGACTGAGACAGGAGAATCACTTGAATTCAGTAGGCAGAGGTTGCAGTGAGCCAAGATCACGCCATTGCACTCCCAGCCTGGGCAACAGAGCGAGACTCTGACTCAAAAAAAAAAAAAAAAAAAAAAATAGTTTGGGTTTTTCCATTTTCCCCAATCTCTCTTCTGCATCATCACATTCTTCCCTTTTACTGAATCATACCGATGAGCACACAAACATGGAGAAGTTTTTCTTGTCTTAAAACAGAAACAAACTCTTTTAAATGTACAACCCTCTTTGGTCACTGCCTTATGTCTGTTTCTTTTTTAAGTTTCTTTCTTTTTCTTTTCTTTTTTTTTTTTTTTTTTTTTGAGATGGAGTCTCACTCTGTCACCCAGGCTAGAGTGCAATGGCGCCATCTCAGCTCACTGCAACCTCCGCCTCCCAGGTTCAAGTGATTCTCCTGCCTCAGCCTCCTGAGTAGCTGGGATTACAGGCACCCACCACCACGCCTAGCTAACCAAGTTGCCCTGGTGATCCACCCACCTCGGCCTCCCAAAGTGCTGGGATTACAGGTGTGAGCCACCGCACCTGGCTTCTATTTTTTTAATGAAAACATTTTAAATTAAATTCAGCCTCAAACTGTCTTAACTCTGCCTCTCTCTCTTTTGCTACCACATGTCCTGGGCTGCCATCATCTTTCACCTACAGAACTAAAACAGCCTCCTAAAAGAGACTTAATCTGTCGGCCGGGTGCAGTGGCTCACGCCTGTAATCCCAGCACTTTGGGAGGCCAAGGTGGGCGGATCACGAGGTCAGGATATCGAGACCATCCTGGCTAAAATGGTGAAACCCCGTCTCTACTAAAAATACAAAAAATTAGGTGGGCATGGTGGCAGGTGCCTGTAGTCCCAGCTACTCGGGAGGCTGAGGCAGGAGAATGGCATGAACCCGGGAGGCGGAGCTTGCAGTGAGCCGAGATCACGCCACTGCACTCCAGCCTGGGAGACAGAGCGAGACTCCGTCTCGGAAAAAAAAAAAAAAAAAAAAAAATCTGTACGACAAACCCCCATGACACCAGTTCGCTTATACAACAAACCTTCACATGTACCCCAAACCTAAAATACAAGTTAAAGAAAAAGGACTTGTGGCTGGGCATGGTGGCTCACACCTGTAATCTCAACACTTTGGGAGGCCTAGGCAGGTGGATCACCTGAGGTCAGGAGTTCGAGAACAGCCTGGCCAACATGGTGAAACCATGTCTCTACTAAAAATACAAAAATTAGCTGGGTGTGGTGTCACATGCCTGTAGTCCCAACTACTCAGGAGGCTGAGACAGGAGAATCACTTGAACCCAGGAGGCAGAGGCTGCAGTAAGCAGAGATTGTGCCACTGCACTCCAACCTGGGTGACAGAACAAGAGTCCGTCTCAAAAAACAAACAAAAAAACACAAACAAAACAAAACAAAATGGTCTTGTTTAACTATTAGTGAGAAAGGATGTCGAAATCCCCAAGAGGTTTGTTCTCGTCCGAATTTGAAGAGCTTACAATAATATCACTATTTTGAATTTGTGATTTGAACAAAGGATTAAATAAAGTTGTGCTTTGCTCAGTAATTTCTGGTTAAGCTACCAAGTTAGCTCCTTTATTTTATTTTTTATTTTTGAGGCACATTCTCTCTCTGTTGCCCAGGCTGGAGTGCAGTGGCACCATCTTGGCTCACTGCAACCTCTGCCTCCTGGGTTCAAGCGATTCTCCTGCCTCTGCCTCCTGAGTAGCTGGGATTACAGGCGTGCACCACCATGCCTGGCTAATTTTTGTATATTTAGTAAAGATGGGGTTTTACCATGTTGGCCAGGCTGGTCTCGAACTCCTGACCTCAAGTGATCTGCCCACCTTGACCTCCCAAAGTGGTAGGATTACAGGTGTGAGCCACCACGCCCAGCCCAAGTTAGCTCCTTTAAAAACATATTTTGGGCCAGGCACAGTGACTCAAAAAATATTTTTAAAGGAGCTAACTTGGTAACCTATGTTCCCAACACTTTGGGAGGCCCAGGTGGGAGGATCGCTAGAACCCAGGAGTTCAAGGCCAGCCTGGGCAACGTAGTGAGACCCTATATTTATGAAAAATGAAAATATTAGCTGGGCATGGTGGTGTGTGCCTGTAATTCCAGCTCCTCAGAAGGCCAAGGTGGGAGAATTGCTGAGCAGAGGTCAAGGCTGCAGTGAGCTGTGATCGTGCCACTGCACTCACAGCCTGAGGAACAGAGTGAAATCCTGTCTCAAAAATGTTTTTTTAAATTAAAAAAAAAAAACATACTTTGAAGACACCTACACACAGATATATACAGCTGTGTACTATAGGCATAGCTTCCATTTGGACCAAGTCTTTTTTTTTTTTTGAGATGGAGCCTCACTTTGTCACCCAGGCTGGAGTGCAGTGGCACGATCTCAGCTGACTGCAACCTCCACCTCCCGGATTCAAGCAATTCTCATGCCTCAGCCTCCAGAGTAGCTAGGATTACAGGCGCCTGCCACCACACCCGGCTAATTTTTGTATTTTTAGTAGAGATGGGGTTTCACCATGTTGGCCACGCTGGTCTTGAACTTCTGACCTCAAGTGATCCACCTGCCTCAGTCTCCCAAAGTGCTGGGATTATAGGTGTGAGCCACCGCACCTGGCCTGAACCAAGTCTTTAAGAGGGAGAATTCTGGGTGTGTTGGATTGGAAAGGAGAGGAAGTAGTTCTGGGGTTTTCCCTGGTGATCCTGGGGAGCCCACCCCTACCCTGGCAAGGGCCTTAGCATCACAGCTCCAGGTAGACCTCAGACCACAGGGGATACAGCATGGAGTTCCCGGCATCCACCTGTGCCCTGACCTCTGGGTAATTCTCAGACAAAACTCGCTGTACTTTAGGGGCCAAGAGCAAGCTTCCCCTTCACCCTCTGAAGGCTCATGGAAAAATCAACTGACAAAAGGCAGGTTAACAGCAGAGAAGGCATACAAATTCATTAATATGCATGGGAGTCTTAAGACCTCAAATACATGGCTGGATGGCTGATGCTTCTTTTTTAAAAGTTTTTTTTTTTTTTTTAATTTAATAGCTTTTTTTTAGAGATGGAGTCTCACTCCATCACCCAGGCTGAAGTGCAGTGGTGCGATCATAGCTCACTGCAGCTTCGAACTCCTGGGCTCAAGTGATCCTCCCACTTCAGCCTCCTAAATAGCTGGGACCACAGGTACATACCGTCACATCTGGCTAATTTTTTGTTTATTTGTTTGTTTGTTTCTGAGACAGGGTCTCACTCTGTCACCCAGGCTGGAGTGCAGTGGCTTGACCATGGCTCATTGCAGCCTCAACCTCCAGGCTCAAGCAATCTTCCCACCTCAGCCTCCCAAGTAGTTGGGACTACAGGCATGCACCAGCACACTGGGCTAATTTTTATATTTTTGGTAGAGATAGGGTTTTGTCATGTTGCATATACATATATATATATACACACACATATACATATGTGTATATATATACACACACATATGTGTGTGTGTGTGTGTATGTTTTGTTTTTTTTTTTTTTTGTAGAGACGGGGTCTTATTTTGTTGCCCAGACTGGTCTCAAACTCCTGACTTCAAGCAATCCTCCCACCTTGGCCTTCCAAAGTGCTGGGATTACAGTCCCACCTTGCCCAGCTTGGTTGATGCTTTTCTGTAACTATCTTGAGGTTTCAGAAAAAACGAGGGCTTGGAGCAAGACCAGACAGGTTATGGGAAGGAGAGAAGAGGGGGCTTGGCTTACAAAGGTCGTCTTGTTATGTAGATGAAATCTCACAGGTAGCAGCCCTCAGAAAGAAGAGATGGTGAATGTTCTTTTCAGATGTTTAAAGGTGTCAGACTTTCAGTTCATCTTTCCCAGATTGGACAATGGAAGGCCTCAGGGAAAGCCTGGTTGCATCCGTGTGGATTTTCTCTACAGGTGCAAATCTCCCCAACAAAGGGTAGCTTTGCAGCTCTTCCTGTATTTCCAGACCTTCTGAATAGCCATGTTGTACTATGTCAAGGAAATCTATTTTGGGGTGAAATATTCTAGTTTTCCTTCAGTAATTTTGGAGGTGATGCTGAGTTGTAGGAGGGGGAGATAAGATTATTATTTTTCCTACATAAACTACTGTCATTGGGTACCATTTTTCTATTGCCTCTACCATACACAGAAGAATGTATCAAGCACTCTAGTAGGCACTGCAGTATTTACAACTGAGAAAATAAGCAACTAGAAATATAAAAATTGTTACCTAGGGACAGGCAGGTGGCTCATGCCTGTAATCCCAGCACTTTGGGAGGCCGAGTCGGGCGGATCACTTGAGGTCAGGAGTTTGAGGCCAGTCTGGCCAACAAGGTGAAACCCCGTCTCTACGAAAAATACAAACATTAGGAAACCCCGTCTCTACTAAAAATACAAACATTAGCTGGGTGTGGAGGCGCATGCTTGTAATCCCAGCTACTGGGGAGGCTGAGGCAGGAGAATCACCCAGGAGATGAAGTTTGCAGTGAGCCGAGGTCACGCCACTGCATTCCAGCCTGAGCAACAGAGCAAGACTCTGTCTCAAAAAACAAAACAAATTAAAATACAATAATAAGTAAATAAAAATTGTTACCTATTTATTTTGGAGGAAACATATCTTGCCTAAACCCCAGCTTTCATTCAAAATGAATGGTATATCAGAATGTCAGCTAAATTATAGCTAAGATTCATTTTCCCTTTGTGTCTCTGTTTTATTATGATTACAGCCTACAGTGCCACTGAATTGTTAATGGTAATTGAAAAAATATATATATATAATCCTCTGCTTCCCAGGTTCACGCCATCCTCCCACCT
The DNA here is from genome assembly GCF_028878055.3 of Symphalangus syndactylus. NCBI lineage: Eukaryota > Metazoa > Chordata > Mammalia > Primates > Hylobatidae > Symphalangus > Symphalangus syndactylus. Next base: position 25,909,095 of record NC_072437.2, on the reverse strand, counting down.
CAGCCTACCAAGTAGCTGGGATTACAGGCACGCACCACCACGCCCACCTAATTTTTGTACTTGTGTTAGAGGCAGGGTTGCACCATGTTGGCCGGCTGGTCTCGAACTCCTGACCTCAAATAATCTGCCTGCCCTAGCCCTGCAAAGTGCTGGGATTACAGGCATGAGCCACTGTGCCTGTCCACTAAAAATATTTTTAAAATAATTTTTAAATGTAAAAATGATCTAGAAGTGATCCATTATGTGAAGACAATTGCTTCTTTGCTTTTATATACATTCAAAAAAAGAAGCCAGTGTCATTGTGGATTGGACACATGAACTACCCACCTACCCCCTTTTTCTTCTCCTTTTCACCAAAAAATTAGTCATTAGAGTGATAACCGACAATGAAATGATGCCAAGTTGGGCAACTGCTGTCAAGCAACTCTCAGTCTTCTTTTTCTTTTTTTGTTTGAGATGAAGTTTTGCTCTTGTCACCCAGGCTGGAGTGCAATGGCACGATCTCGGCTCACTGTAACCTCTGCGTCCTGGTTTCAAGGGATTCTCCTGCCTCAGCCTCCTGAGTAGCTGGGACTACAGGTGTGTGACACCACACCCGGCTAATTTTTATATTTTTAATAGAGACGGGGGTTTCACCGTGTTGGCCAGGCTGGTCTCAAACCCCTGACCTCAGGTGATCTGCCCGCTTGGCCTCCTAAAGAGCTGGGATTACAGGCCTGAGCCACTGCACCCGGCCTCAATTTTCTTTAATAAAAGATTAATTGGTGTCAGGTTGCTTAGGGAGAGGGGAGCAAAAACTCAGTCTTCAGCAATTGTGGGCTGTTCCTGGTGAATTAGTACCTCCTCCTGGCAATACTTTATCCAGCAGTGTTGCTGACAAATGGAAGTTGCTGGGGTGGATGGAAGAGAAGGAGTAAACAGGGGGGTCAGTTTTAGTGGCTTTATGTACCAGCTGTGGATAAATCAGTTCAGTGGATTTTTCATTTCCTTTTTCCACAAAGTGAGAAATAGTAGAGAGAATTAAGCTAAAAGACCCTTTGTATATACAAAGTCACTGCATCTTCCCCCTCCACCAACATGATATATTCTCGAGTTTCTATTGTGTTCTAGGCCCTTAGGTGAGTACTGTGTGCTTAGTGTGTGCCTGTCCTCAGCAGGGTAATCCCACTTGGATTAGTCCGTTCTCGCATTGCTATAAAGCAATGCTTGAGACTGGGTAACTTATAAAGAAAAGAGGCTCAATTGGTTCCTGGTTCTGCAGGCTGTGCAGGAAGCATTATACCGGCATCTGCTTCCGGGGAGGCTCCAGGAAGCTTCCTATCACGTTGGAAGGTGAAGGGGGAGCAGGCGCCTCACAAGGCCAAAGCAGGAGCAAAAGGAGAGAGTGGAGATGCCACACACTTTTAAACAACCAGGTCTCACGAGAACTCACGATCGCCAGGACAGCACCAAGGGGATGGCGCTAAACCATTCAGGAGAAACCCACCCCTCCCCCAGCGATCCATCCAATCACCTCCCACCAGGCCCCACCTCCAACGCTGGGGATTACAATTCGAACCGTATCCCCACTTGTTTCCCACCAAATAGTCTGCCCTTAGCCAGTTTGGCCCTCTGACTTTCTCAGTAAGAAAGTGCGAACTGAGGTGCCTGAGTGGCAGAGCTGGGATTGGAAAGCAACGTAGTGGATCCCAGAGTCAACATTCCGTTTTCGCGGGGCGGGGGTTGGAGGAGTTGGGAGGTCTTACTATATTGCCCAGGCTCGTCTCGAATTCCTGGGCTCAAGCGATCCTCCCGAGTGCGGAGATTACAGGTGTGCGCCACGGCGCCCGGCTCCAAAGTCAACGTTCTTAACTTCTGCCTTACACTCTCTCCATGTTCTTACCTTTCATGCATTTTCTCTGGCTCGTCATCTTGGCCATTTCCCTTCTCAGGGTCACCACCTCCTTCAGACCTTTCTGGGACAGACCCAGGACGGCAGAGCAGCCGCTCGCCGCAGAGCGGTGGTGTCTTCCTGGTGCATGGGCGCCACCGCGTGGCAAAACAGGACAACTGTAGGAATCGACTTTCCATCTATTGGGAGCTCATCAGTGCTTTTCTTTTAGGTGACAACAGAGTTGTTCGGCAGGTTTTTCCTTTCTTTTCTTCAAGTAGGGTGACATTAGTTCACATCTGCTCAAAATAATTTATGTTCCTATTCTAACAGACTCATATGGCAGGAACAAGAAGTGCACATGCCAAAAGAAAGGCAGAGGACTGCAGGAGCAAGATGGGTTGCAAGGGGCATGATGATAACTAACACAATCCTGGCACCTCTTCTTCCAGCATTATAAAGACACAGTAGAATAATAGTGCATGAGTTATTGTGACAGTAGTACTTTTCAAAAATATATAGCATTGTGGAAACAGACCCTTCCAAATATATATTCCTCACTGCAATAAATGTCTATGTAAAAGTAATATCTAAATCTGGTTATGTATCTGCTAGCCCTTACTTGTACATCTGACAGTGTTCCACGATTCCTTTGCAGAAGCTATGACTGACTTTCCCACCTGGGGTGATTTCAGGACAATATTAAGGTGCTTTGTTCTCCCTATAAGGAGGCAAGTTAGATAATGTACACAAAACTAAAAGGATATATTCAGTATAGTTAATAAGTAAATTGGTGATCTGTAAGCCATATTAAGATAAATGGAATAAACGGTATAATGGAACAAACAGCAATGTTCCTCAAAGATAGAAAATCACTCTGCACCTTATAAGCTGACAGCTGTGTCATGCCTAAGTCAACCACACGTTGGTGAGACCCAGTGTGGTCCCATTCTGGCCCCATATGCACTCTGCCCAAGAAAAGGGAGATAAACCCAGTGCTGCTCAGTGGGCTGACCAGCCAGCTGCAGCCATGGGCAGGTGTTGCGTGCCCTGTGTCTTCTGGTGGAGGAGGGGATGTGTCGGCTCTGGGTGCGGCCATTTCTTGGGTCCCTCTACTGGAACTTCCATGCTGGTCCTTACATCCGTGCTACAATGAGGCTGATATAGCTGAGAAAGGGATAGGACATGTAAACCTTGCGTGATCTGGATCCAGACAGTGTGCTCCTTCTGTCCCACTTGCACCCTGTCCTAAGCTTGTTAACCTTTTGGACTGTGTGTCTTTCTGCTCCACGACCCTGGGATGGCTTACCTTGGTGGTGCTCTGGGAGCTACTGTGCATCTAGGTAATTTCCTACACAAGTACAGGTAAGGGTTAAGCTGTTTGAGTGTTGGAAATTCCATGTAGGAGGGACATAGGGAAAATAATTTATTTGGAAAAAGAGGCTGGAAGGCTGGTCTTGAAGCTGTATTTTCTTTTTTCTTTTTCTTTTCCTTTCTTTTTTTTTTTTTTTTTTTTTTAAGAAATGGGGAGTTTCATGCTGGTAACCTAGGCTGGAGTGCAGTGGTATGATCTCGGCTCACTGTAGCCTTTGCCTCCTGGGGTTCAAGCTATTCTTGTGCCTCAGCCTCCCAAGTAGCTGGGATTACAGATGTGTGCCACCATGTCCAGCTAATTTTTTGTAGTTTTTAGTAGAGATGGGGTTTCACCATGTTGGCCAGGCTGGTCTCGAACTCCTGACCTCAAGTGATCTGCCCGCCTCAGCCTCCCAAAGTGGTGGGATTACAGTCATGAACCACCGTGCCTGGCCTGAACCTGCATTTTCTTAGTGTATTAGTCAGCTCTGGCTGCCCTAACAAAAAGCCACAGAGCCAGTGGCTTAAACAAACGGAACTTATTTTCTTACAGTTATGGAGACTGAAAGTCCAAGGTCAAGGTGCTGGCAGGGTTGGGGTCTGGGTTCTCTCTTTGGATTGCAGATGGCTGCCTCCTTGCCGTGCCTCATGGCCTTTCCTTAGTGTGTGTGGATGGAAAGAGGAAGAGGAAGCAAGCTTGCTGGTGTCTCTTATAAGGGCACTGATTCTATCGTGCAAACTCCACCCTCATGATCTCATCTAGGCTTCATCACCTCCCAAAGGCATCACAATGGGGTATAGAGAGCTTCACCGTAATGACTTTTAGAGGGACATAATTCAATCCACAGCATTTAGCAAACACATTTTTTATTTAGAGTGATGGAGGTGGGAGGGGGCAGCTCTGAATTAGCTTTCACTGAACTGAAAAACATTTATTCCTGGGAAACGCAGCATGCCGACTGAAATCCACACTAACCTGCAGGTGGTAGCGGATCCCTGCCTGAGAGCAGCTTGGGGTTAGGGGCTAGGAGAGAAGGGAGTGGGCAGGGGGTGCTGATGATGGGGGACTCATCAAAGAGGGAGGAAAAGGGAGAAGAGAACACAGTCGTCCTTAGGTTGGGAACCAGGGCAAAGACAATCTTCTGCCTAAATCACAACCCTGACTCATGGAGGTCCTGCTAAGCATGTGGCAAATTTTATAAAGAAAAACATTTTGGGCCTCCCAACTAGAGGTTTAAAAATCTACATTTTCTCCAAGGCTAGTAAAATATGTGTTTCTCATCCCAAAGAGACGTGGACATTACTTCTGCCATTCCTTCTACACATCACCTTCCCCACGTCCATCAGAGGGTGTGTACAAAGCACTCACCCTGGACTCCAAGGCTTGCCTGCGACAGAGCTCGCTCCATCTGCAGAGTCCGTTAAACAGATTTCGCTGCAAATTCAAGTTGATCACAGCAGTTATAAATCCAGCTCTCCAGGCCAGGCATGGTAGCTCACACCTGTAATCCCAGCACTTGGGGAGGCCGAGGTGGGCAGATCACTTGAGGTCAGGAGTTCGAGACCAGCCTGGCCAACATGGTAAAACCCATCTCTACTAATAATACAAAAATTAGCCAGGCATGGTGGTACATGCCTATAATCCCAGCTACTTGGGAGGCTGAGGCATGAGAATTGCTTGAATCTGGGAGGCAGAGGTTGCAGTGAGGCCGAGATCACACCACTGCACTCCAGCCTGGACGACAGAGAGAAACTGTTTCTCAGTAATAATAATATAAAAAAACAAATTCAGCACTACTCAGTTCAGTCGTCAGCCCAGGAGGAGTCTAGGACAACAGAAAGCTAGAACAAAAGGAGCAGTACTGAACCCCTTCCAAGCCCTGGAAAAACTGTATGCACAGACCAGGGCACCAGGTGATACTTGGTACACATGTGTGGCAGCAGGTAGGTGACTCCTGTTTATCGGATGGGAGGCTGACTGCTCTGTGCTCATTGGCTTCTTGGTGGCATCTCTGATTTACTAGCCAGGCTGCACATGGTGGCTCACACCTGTAATCCCAGCACTTTGGGAGGCTGAGGTGGGTGGATCACCTGAAGTCAGGAGTTCAAGACCAGCCTGGCCAACATGGCGAAACCCCGTCTCTACTAAAAATACAAAAATTAGCCAGGTGTGTAATCCCAGCTACTCGGGAGGCTGAGGCAGGAGAATCGCTTGAACCCGGGAGGCAGAGGTTGCAGTGAGCAGAGATCGCATCAGTGCACTCCCGCCTGGGTGACAGAGTGAGACTATCTCAAAAAAAAAAAAAAAAAAAAAAGCCAGGCATGGCGGCAGGCACGTTAGTCCCAGCTACTCAGGAGGCTGAGGCGGGAGGATCGCTTGAACCCGGGAGGCGGAGGTTGCAGTGAGCCAAGATCATGCCACTGCACTCCAGCCTGGGTGACAGAGCGAGACCCTGTCTCAAATTAAAAATAAATAAAGAAACAAAAGCAAATCAGGCCCAGTTTGAAGGTAGAGATGGGGTCATTTATATGGATGCAACTATTGGCCATTGATTGTATGCCAAGCACTGTGCTTGCTTTCCATCTTTTTTTCTAGGTTTTTTTTTTTTTTGGTCTGTCGCCCAGCATGGAGTGCGGTGACACCAGTGTGACTCACTGCAGCCTTGACCTCCCGACCTCAATTGATCCTCCCACCTCAGCCTCCCATAGCTGGGACTACAGGCTCACACTACTATGCTCAGCTAATTTTTTAAATTATTGTTTTTTAAATTAATTATTATTTGTAGGGATGGGGGTCTCTCTATGTTGCATCTGGCCAAGACATCATTCTAACTGAAATATGCCAGTCACAAAAGGACAAATACTGTATGATTCTGTTCATGTGAGATGCCTAGAGTAGTCAGATTTATAGAGACAAAAAGTAGCATGGTGGTTGTCAGGGGTTGGGGATAGGAGAAATGGGGAGTTATGGTTTAATAGGTACAGAGTTTCAGTTTGGAAAGATGAAAAAACCCTATAGATGAATAGTGGTGATGGTTGCACAACAATGAGAATGTGTTTAATGATACTGAATTAATAAGATAAAAATGGTTAAAATGAGGCCAGGCATGATGGCTTACACCTGTAATCTCAGCACTTTGGGAGGTCAATGCAGGAGGATCACTTGAGTCTAGAGGTTCAAGACCAGCGTGGGCAACATGGCCAAACCCTGTCTCTACAAAAAAACACAAAAATTAGCAAGGTGTGGTTGCACACGTCTGTAGTCTCAGCTACTCAGGAGGCTGAGGTGGGAGGATGACCTGAGCCTGGGGAGGTCGAGGCTGCAGGACGACAAACTGAGACCCTGTCTCAATAATAAATTTTATGTTACGTATATTTTACCATAATTCTTTCTTTTTTTATTTTTAGTCTCGCTCTGTCACCCAGGCTGGAGTGCAGTGACATGATCTCGGCTCACTGCAAACTCCACCTCTGAGGTTCAAGTGATTCTCCTACTTCAGACTCCTGAGTAGCTGGGATTATAGGGCGTGCACCACCACGCCTGGCTAACTTTTGTATTTTTAGTAGAGATGGGGTTTCACCATGTTGGCCAGCCGGGTCAGACTGGTCTTAAACTCCTGACCTCAAGTGATCCTCCTGCCTCGGCCTCCCAAAGTGCTGGGATTACAGATGTGAGCCACTGTGCCCAGCACCCCTCCTTTTTATTTTGAGACAGAGTCTCACTGTGTCTCCCAGGCTGAAGTGAAGTGGCCGGAACACAGGTCACTGAAGCTTCGACCTCCTGGGCTCAAGCAATCCTCCTACCTCAGTCTCCCATGTAGCTGGGAGTACAGGTATGCACCACCACACCCAGTTAATTTTTTGATTTTTTTTTTTTTTTTTTTGTAGAGACTGGGTCTCACTTTGTTGCCCAGGCTGGTCTCAAACTCCTGGGCTCAATTGATCTTCCTGCCTCAGCCTCCCAAAGTGCTGAGATTACAGGCCTGAGCCACTGCACCTGACCCACAATATATATTTTTTAAAGTTTAAAATAAGTAACTTCGTCTTAGATAGCACCTGCTGAAAAGTTTCTGGCCAACATAGCTTTTCCTGGCTCCAAAGCTCCTATCTGTTCTTTGTCACCACAATACCTCACTCGTTAAAGGCAACGTCTGTCCTGGGCCCCACTCATAGAAGCAGAGGGCGGACAGGGCTGTACCTGTCGTTGCCTCTTCTTCACTCGAGCATCCCCAGCCTCTTGCTCATAGTCCATTGCTGCAAGTGTTTTGACAATGGGGCCAGCCTCAAATGGCAACCCAACTCCATGTAAGATATAATTATGTTTTTTAAGCTTTGAATCATTGCAAAATAATCAAGAAAATGCAGTGGTGGCACAAAATGATGATATAGTTATGAAACTGTCATCTGAAATCTGTCTAGAATGTATTGAAATCCATATTAATTTGGAAAGACGTGGAGAGAGGATGAGGTTTTGACATGTCATCTGGAGATGAGGAATCACTTTGGAAGGAGCTGTTGAGGGGTACAAAATATTGAACTAGCATAAATATTTGCTTTGAATGATCTTTCATCTTCGTAAAGACGTCAGGAAGTTTCTCAAGGGAAGTTAGGGTGGTTTGCTATAGGCTAGCAACCCGACCTCGATCCATGCCGTAATTCACATGGCTTCTGCATCTGCTCAGGGAGGTGTAGATGCCACAGACGATTCTAGAGGAATCTTTGTATGTTTAGATCCTATTGGGGTGAGTTGGGGAGTCAATCTGAAGTGAGATCCAATAATATGTCAACCAATAACAAGAGAGGATTCTGGAAAGGAGGCCTGGAATGTGTTTAAAAAAAAAAGTTAAGCCTACATCCATACAGAGAAACAAGAAGATAGATGCTTGGGTGAGATAACTAACAATCTAGCCTGGGCACAGTGGCTCACACCTGTAATCCAAGCACTTTGGGAGGCCAAGGCTGGTGGATCACTTGAGCCCAGAAGGTCAAGACCAGCCTGGGCCACATGGCAAACGCTGTCTCTATAAAAAGTATAAAAATTAGCCGGGTGTGGTGATGCATGCCTGTAGTCCCAGCTACTCAGGAGGCTGAGGCGGGAGGATGGCTTGAGTCCAGGAGGTTGAGGCTGCAGTGAGCCGTGATGACACCACTGCACTCCAGCCTGGGTGACAGAGCAAGACCTTGTCAAAACAAAACAAAACGACAATATCAAAAACCAATCTAGAGGTGATGGTCAAAGTGTATGAAGTTTTAATTATGCAAGGTAAATAAATTCTAGAGATCTCTATACACATAGTGCCTATAGCTAACAATTCTGTATTGTATACTTAAAATTCTCTAAGAGGGTAGGTCTCATATTAATACTCTTACCACACATACACACAAATAATAGTTATAATAGGAGTGGAAGGGAACTTTGGGAGGTGACAGATATGTTTATGGCCTTGATGGTGATGGTTTCATGGGTGTATACTTATCCCCAAGCTCATTGGCTTGTATATGTTAAATATGCACCGCTTTTTACATGTCAGTCATACAACAATAAAGTGGTTTAAATATTTTGTTTTTAAAAAGAACAATTTGGAAATAGACATGGAATTTGAAAACAAATGCATGAATACAAATTTGCAGGCCATTAATGAGAATTGAGTAAACCAGCTCTCTGAGTGGAAACAGCCGAAATTCTCCTAGTAAGCATGTTATCCACACCCAGTAATGATGTATGTTGTGTTTTACTCTCTTGTGTGTGTGTTATATTTTACAATAAAGAGAAGAAAAAGTGCACTGTCTGAGCATAAGATGGGGGGGAGGGCGTGTCTATCATTTCTTCATGTAGTCGTCCCTGCTGTGTGTGATCTTCACCACGTTGCAGTTCATCTAGGAGCTGAAGACAAAGGCTGGTTGCTGTTTTAATGTTCTGCCTTCTCTGAAGTTGCAGGATGGTTATGTTAATGCTGTGGTTTGAAAATGGAAGCCTGAGATGTCAGCAAAATTCCTGGCTCCCACCCGCCCTTCTGGGGATGCACAGGAGGAATATCCCACAAGGATCTCCATCGTGCACATTCCAGGGCAGATTTGCGCAACATCAAACAAGAGAACCAGCCGAGCTCACACTTGTCTGGACCCAGTGAAAGCTCTTGCCCGACTTTATAGCAAACAAGAGTGCTTAGAATAATTGCTCCTAATTTTGTTTGTTTATTTATAAGTAGAAAGGCATGAGTCTTTCTATCCTGGGTAAAAGCCAAATCAAGCAATTTGATTCATTATTCATGGTGCCACTGACCAACTTGAAATTAAGAAATAAGAACTGGGTGAAAGCCAGGCACAGTGGCTCATGCCTGTAATCCCAGCACTTTAGGAAGCCAAGGTGGGCAGATTGCCTGAGTTTAGGAGTTCAAGACCAGCCTGGGCAACATGGTGAGACCCCGGCTCTCCTAAAAAAATTAGCCAGTCGTGGTGGCACATGCCTGTAGTCCCAGCTATTTAGGAGGCTGAGGAAGGAGAATCATTTGAACCCAGGAGGCAGAGGTTGCAGTGAGCCAGGATCACGACACTGCACTCCAGCCTGAATGACAGAGGAAGACTCTGCCTCAAAAAAATAAATAAAATAAAATAAAAAAGAAGGAACTGCATGAAGACAATAGCTTTCTGTAAAATTCAGTTCAAACCTATAAATCTGAACTATCTGAACTTTCTGGTTCTTCCTGTGTGCCTAATCCCATGCATCAGAGTATTTGTTGAATAAAATGATGAATATTCAGCAGCACGTTTTTATACCACCACAGTCTTGGATGGGGTTGTTTGTTCACTGATCCCAGCACTGGTTGCTTTAGCAGACCTCCATTCAATTTTCTGTCTATAATGAGTCCATTATATTTGCTTTGAAAGCCACTTTAAAATAAGTGTGCCAAAGTGAAAACACATTTGGCAAGGCAATACATTTTATAAATTCCTGCAGCAAAACTATTATCATGACTTGTGATTACGTTAGTATAATCTCAGAGAAATAGATGCAAGATAGCAATCCTTCCTGATGTTAGATACTTTTCAGTGACATGGAGCAAAAAATACAGTTACTGTTAATAATGAGTTTCTCCAAGGGAGATAGGTGTAGGAACGTGCACGGATAATACTGTAAACCTCTACTTCTCTACCCACTGTCAGCAAGCTCACTATTTTTTAATTGGACTTCTTTACTCAAGAATATCTTATACTGTGATTTTTTTTTTTTTTTTTTTGAGTCGGGTCTTATTCTACAACCCAGGCTCGAGTGCGGTGGCATGGTCATAGCTCATGGAAGCCTCAAACTCCTGTGTTCAAGCCATCCTCCAGCCTCAGCCTCCCAAGTAGCTGCACCTACAGGTGTGTGTCACCATGCCTGGCTAATTTTTAAAATTTTTATTTATCTTTGGTAGAGATGAGGTCTCACTCTGTTGCCTAGGCTGGTCTCGAACTCCTAGGCTCAGGCGATCTTCCCACCTCAGCTTCCCAAAGTGCTGGGATTACAGGTGTGAGCCACCACTCCCGGCCTAAACTTAAGTCTAAGCACAATCAAGAGCATTACATTTGGCCAGGCACAGTGGCCCACGCCTATTATCCCAGTACTTTGGGAGGATGAGGTGCGTGGATCACGAGGTCAGGAGTTTGAGACCAGCCTGGCCAACATGATGAAACCCCGTCTCTACTAAAAATCCAAAAAAATTAGCAGGACATGGTGGCATGCACCTGTAATCCCAATTACTCAGGAGGCTGAGGCAGGAGAATTGCTTGAACCTGGGAGGCGGAGGTTGCAGTGAGCTGAAATCGCACCACTGCACTCCAGCCTGGGTGACAGAGCAAGACTGCGTCTCAGCAAAAAAAAAAAAAAAAAAAAAAAAAGCATCACATTTTTTAGGTAATTTAAGACCTAAAATGAAAGCATATATATCTAGAGATTTACTTTATTTCCATTCCCATTGTCTCTTTTCTTTATCTTACTGTTGCCTAAAAATGCTAAAATCGTATTGTGTATGTTAGAACATTATTTGGAAGTGGAAGCCAGGTGACAGTGTTGTACCTCGTGAAACCGGAGGTGAGCAGCCTCCTGGTGAACTGGAGTGTTTGAGCCGGGGATACATTGTAGGAGATAGAGGTATATTGGGAAAGGCATGGGCAGTCAGGGAAGAGCTTGGTTCTAGGATTTTGGACTGAACTGATGAAGGAGCACAGGAAATTCTACAGGCCTTCAGGCCGTCCAGTGCAAGGACACTTTATGGGAAGTCACCCTGCCTCTCTGTTCTCAGCTTCACAGTGAAGCACACAGGGGACCCTGGCACAGCCAAGCCATCGAATTGCCACCTACATTAGTGTCAAAAGGTGTATCTCTCCTCAGTATCCACTTCTGATGGCAAGAGACAAGTCCTAACCAAAAATAAACGTCTTGAGAAATCTTCACTCTGTAGCCAGGCGTGGTGGCAGGTGCCTGTAATCCCAGCTACTCGGGAGGCTGAGGCAGGAGAATCACTCGAATCCAGGAAGCAGAGGTCACAGTGAGCTGAGATCTCACCACTGCACTCCAGCCTGGGCAACAGAGCGAGACTCTGTCTCAAAAAATAATATTAAATAAATAAATAAATAAATCTTTGCTCTGTTTAAAAGTTCTGATCATCTCCTGAGCATGGTGGCTCACACCTGTAATCCCAGCGCTTTGGGAGGCCGAGGTAGGTGGATCACCTGAGGTCAGGAGTTCGAGACCAGCCTGGCCAACATGGCAAAACCCCATCTCTGCTAAAAATACAAAAATTAGGTGTGGTGGTGCACACCTGTAGTCCCAGCTACTTAGGAGGGTGAGGCAGGAGGATCGTCTTGAACCCAGGAGGCGGAGGTTACAGTGAGCCAAGATCATGCCACTGCACTCTAGCCTGGGCAACAGAGCAAGACTCTGTCTCCAAAATCAAAACAAAACAAGCAAACAAATAAAAGAACTGGGGGGTTAGCTAGAAATAAGGTGAGGAAGAATTAAGCAGAAAAATAAGCTCCTTTAACTTTACCCTGAAAACTCAAGATCTGCAACTCAAAGAGAGCCAGAGGCTGCCAGACTTCTCCATGCTTATGACAGAAGCTGCCTGGAGGGCTCATGCGGCTCAATGTGGCAGGAAAGCAATGTTCCCAGTCAAGTTGTTCCATTTTCTTTTTTTTTTTTTGAGACGGAGTCTTGCTCTGTCGCCCAGGCTGGAGTGCAGTGGTACAATCTCGGCAATGTCTGCTTCCTGGTTCACGCGATTCTCTTGCCTAAGCCTCCCAAGTAGATGGGATTACAGTCGTGTGCCACCACGCCTGGCTAATTTTTTCTGTATTTTTAGTAAAGATGGGGTTTTGCTATGTTGGCCATCCTGGTCTCAAACTCCTGGCCTCACGTTATCTGCCCATCTTGGCCTCCCAAAGTGCTGGGATTATAGATGTAAGCTACCATGCCCAACCCCAAATTTATGTAAAGAGTGAGAGCTTTCTAGCTTAATTTCTGAAGCCCATGTAATCTTGATTCCAAACCACAATAGGGACATTCAGGAAAAGAAAATTACCAGTCCATCTCATCTTTATATTAGGATGTACAAATATTAAATAAAATGTTAGAAAATTGCACCCAATAGCATATTAAAATAATAAATTATGATCAAGTGGGGCTCAACCTAGAAAAGCAAGAAGCCTTGGCCATTAGAAAATCTGTCAATATCATCCATCACTTTGATGGACTGAAAGGGAAAAATCATACGATTAACTCAATTTTTCCAGGAAAAGCAATTGATAAAGGGCATTATCTATTTATGATTAAGGAGGAAAAAAAAGAAACTCAGAGCAAACTAAAAATAGAAGAGCACCTTCATAGCTTGGTAAAGGCCCACTGCCAAACCCCAGAGCAAATATACTTCACAGAGAAATCGTAGATGCATTTTATTAATATTAAGACCAGTAACAAGGTATTACTGTTGATACGTAGCCTTGAACTGGAGAGCTGAAGAATGCTATAAGGCAAGAAAAGGAAATAAGAAGCTTTAAGCTTGGTAGAAAAGAGTCAAAACAAGGTATTACTGTTGATATGTAGCCTTGAACTGGAGAGCTGAAGAATGCTATAAGGCAAGAAAAGGAAATAAGAAGCTTTAAGCTTGGTAGAAAAGAGTCAAAAGGCCTGTAATCCTAGCACTTTGGGAGGCTAAGGCAGGCAGATCAATTGAGCTCAGGAATTCAAGACTAGCCTGGGCAACACAGAGAGACCCCATCTCAAAAAAAAAAAAAAAAAAAAAACTAGCAGGTATGGTGGCATGCACCATAGTCCCAGCTACTCAGGAGGCTGAAGTGGGAGGATCGCTTGAGCCTGGGATGTTGAGGCTGTAGTGAGCCATGACTGAGCTACTGCACTCCAGCCTGGGCAACAGGGCAAGACCCTGTCTCAAAAATAAAATAAAATAATAAAATAAAATAAAATAATAAAATAAAAAAAACCTGGCCAGGCACGGTGGCTCATGCCTGTAATCCCAGCACTTTCGGAGGCTGAGGCAGGCAGATTGCCTGAGCTCAGGAGATTGAGACCGGCCTGAGCAACACAGTGAAACCTCGTCTCTACTAAAATACAAAAAGTTAGCCTGGTGTGGCAGTGTGCGCCTGTAGTCCCAGCTACTAGGGAGGTTGAGGCAGGAAAATTGCTTGAACCCGGGAGGTAAAGGTTGCAGTGAGCCGAGATCATGCTACTGTACTCCAGCCTAGGCAACAGGGTAAGACTTTGTCTCAAAAAAAAAAAAAAACCTGTCATAATTTGCAGACTACATAAACATTCATCTAGAATAAACTAACAGAATCAAACTATGAGGACTAATAACAGAACCTAGGTAAGCTACCAGACGTGAGGTTAACGTAGAAAGCTCAATAGCATCTCCTTACTTGAATAATAATTAACTAGAAAATATTAAAAAGCTACAATTCATAATATTAATAAAAATCATGAAGTATTTAGAAATTAACTCATAAGACACAACAGCCCTCTCTGTGAAGAAAACTGTAATAAAAGACATAGAAGATCTGAACAAATGGAGAGACAGTTCATACTCAGAGTGATCACTTGCTGTTACGAAAGTGTTAATCACCTTCTCATTAGTCCATAGATTCAATGCAATACTAATACAAATTCCACTACGGTGTTGTGAAGAATCGATAAACTTATTCTAAAATGTATGTAGGGCTGGGTGCAGTGGTTCATACCTATAATCCCAACACTCTGGGAGTCTGAGGCAGATTACTTGAGTCCAGGAGTTTGAGACCAGCCTGGGCAACATGGTGAAACCTCATCTCTACTAAAAACTAAACCAGCCAGGCATGGTGGTGCGCATCTGTACTCCCAGCTACTCGGGAGGCTGAGGTGGGAGGATCACCTGCACTCAGGAGGTCGAGGCTACAGTGAGCCAAGATCGTACCACTGCACTCCAGCCTGGGCAACCGGAGTGAGACCCTGTCTCAAAAAATAAAAATAATAATAGATTAAATGTATCTCAGAAAATAAAGGTTTACATAGTTAGTTTTGAGGCATTTTTTGAATACATTCAAAATTAGATGTGAAAATGAATATTCATTTAAAATGAGAAAAGAAAGTACAAAATACTGGGAGCTTGGAAATTCAGGTCCCTTTTCTGTGAGTTCTGTTTATGTAACTTACCAGATGTGCTTACTTAGAAATGCTGACTGACTGCAACTTACTTTTCTTTCTCCACCTAGAACATTCTATGACTCCCAGCTACTTTCAGGGATCCCCAGATGTGTACAAATGAGAGACTTTGAAGCTTAAGCTTCTTACTCTTCATGATAAACCCACTTCTGATACACAAATAGTAAAATCAACCTTCGAGAAGGAGACCAGGGCTGTCTGGCCACCGAGGCAGGCTGTAGGTGTGCTGAACCCAAATTTCTTCACCATGGAGACCTAGGAGTTGCAACACTGGTGAAGGTTCTGGTCAATACAGGGTTAATTTTGCCCAGGCTCCAGAGACCACTGCTGAAGTGTGAAGGACATAGGGCTGAGGAGGCTGGAGAAAGAAGAATGAATCTGCACAGGACCCTGCTCCTCTCAGGGAAGCAGAGGGATCATGGAATGTAGTCTTCACTCCTGCCCCTGGAAGACTGGGTGCTTTGCTTCTGAGGAGATAAAAGCCCATTTAGACAATTCTCAATACACATTGTTAATATTCTATGATTTCCTTTTTTCACAACATTTTATTTTTAAAATTTGCAAGCCAGGGAAGTTGAAAGTCATGTAAAGAACACCAGACACCTTCATCCAGATTCAACAATTATCCACAACACCTTGCCACCTTTGCTTTCTGTGTACTTACTCTTCTGAACCATTTGAAAGTAAGCTGCGGTCCAGGTGTGATGGCTCACGCCTGTAATCCCAGCACTTTGGGAGACCAAGGCAGGCGAATCACCTAAGGTCAGGAGTTTGAGACTAGCCTGGTCAACATGATGAAACCCCATCTCTACTAAAAATAAAAATAAAAAAATTAGTTGGGTTTGGTGGCAAGTGCCTGTAGTCCCAGCTACTCGGGAGGCTGAGGCAGGGGAATTGCTTGAATCCAGGAGATGGAGGTTGCAGTGAGCCGAGATTGCATCACTGCACTCCAACCTGGGTGACAGAGTGAGACTCCGTCTCAAATAAATAAATAGCAAAAAGAAAGGACTTATCTACCAGATATTAGGACATATCAAGAAGCCAAAGTAATAAAATAGTGTGGGACTGGCAGAAGAATGGAAAGATAGCTTCACAGATATATATGAGAACTTAATATAAGATGAAAACTGCAATGAACCAATGAGAGAAGGAGGGATAGGTGGTGTGGATAAAACTGGTTCATTATGTGGAAACAAATAAAACTGAATCCCTGTTTTACATTACACAAAGATGGACTCCAGATGGATTTAAGGCCTAACTATGAAAGGTGTATTTCTACAATCGTGTCTGGAATGCGTGGAGCCAGCTATGTTTTGGAATTCAAAAGTTTTCAAATTTTAGAAAGGTAAGATGGTATATATATTGTATAATACCCTCAACTGGGTCTAGGGTAGCATCCTATAATCAAAGTCCTATGTATTTCTGTAGTAAATGGAGTAAAAACTGAAATCGTCTTGGCTTAGTTCCAGTTGAATTTTGCCACCAAATCAGTGTCGGGGCTGTGCTGGGTTTCTTTAGTTTTCCCCTCTAGCCCCACTTTGTCCTCTTCCCCACCTTGCTCCTTACCTGGGAGGCAACTTCTTGGGATGTCATCAATAGGCTTGCCCTCGGGTGGAAGATCGGGGTTAGGGAGGACAGCAGGACTCACCCTGACCCTCCACTGAGGGATCCAGCTCCTGTAAGGCAGTCGTTTCCACAAAACCTCTCTGCCACCCAGTTCTGGGAGCCACTCCCCTCCCTCTGTTCCTTCCACTCTTGGGGTAACGACCTGCAGGCTGGTATTAACTCAAGGCACAGCACTATCTCACTCAGGTTCTCTACCCCAGTGGTTTTTAACTGAGAGCAATTGTGAATGGGAGTTCAGAATTCACTCATGATTTGGCTGTCTCTTTGTCTGTTATTGGTGTATAGGAATGCTTGTGATTTTTGCACATTGATTTTGTATCCTGAGACTTTGCTGAAGTTGCTTATCAGCTTAAGGGGATTTTAGGCTGAGGTGATGGGGTTTTCTAAATATACAATCATGTCATCTGCAAACAGGGACAATTTGACTTCCTCTCTTACTATTTGAGTACCCTTTATTTCTTTCTCTTGCCTGATTGCCCTGGCCAGAACTTCCTATACTATGTTGAGTGGGAATGGTGAGAGAGGGCATCCTTGTCTTCTGCTGGTTTTCAAAGGGAATGCTTCCAGCTTTTGCCCATTCAGTATGATATTGGCTGTGGGTTTGTCATAAATAGATCTTATTATTTTGAGATTCATTTCATCAGTGCCTAGTTTATTGAGAGTTTTTAGCATGAAGGGGTGTTGAATTTTATCAAAGGTATTTTCTGCATCTATTGAGATGATTACTTTTTTTTTTTTTTTGACAAAGTCTCGCTCTCTCTCACCCAGGCTGGAGTGCAATGGCACAATCTCAGCTCACTGCAACCTCTGCCTCCCAGATTCAAGTGATTTTTCCACCTCAGCCTCCTGAGCAGCTGGGATTACAGGCACCTGCCATCATGCCCGGCTAATTTTTGTACTTTTGTAGAGAGGGGGTTTCACCATGTTGGCCCGGCTGGTCTCAAACTCCTGACCTCAGGTGATCCACCCACCTTGGCCTCCCAAAGTGCTGGGATTACAGGTGTAACCCACCACACCTGGCCAATTACTTTTATATATTAAGCTAAATATACATTAAAGCTTCTATAGCAATCACTAAACAATGCAAATAAAGTGTAATTTCCAATTTAATGGAGCAGAAAAATTGAAATGTGAAAAAAGATCTCAATTCAAAACAACTCAAGAAAGGAGAAAAACTATAGGTATACTTATTGCGGGATCTGGCCAGCAGCCTGCAATGCAATGGGGCTCTCTCTTTGTTCCCAGGCGGATCGGCAGGTTGAGAAATAATAGACACACACAAGATAGTGAAAGCTGGGTCCAGGGGGGTCACCGCCTTCTGGTCCCACGGTGCCAACAATGCACTGGATATACCAGCATTTATTATTAAGTTTAGTGAGGGCGGGGGTAGGTTAATGAGGGAATTAGGGTCATTTGATTATGAGGTGAGATGGTCACATGGGGATGAAGTAATTCTTTAACACAACATTTGTATGTAGAAGTACAGTACATTTGTATGTAGAACTACAGTATACAGAGATAAGAATTTACAATATAGTGTGTGCGTCAGTAATTTCTAAGAGAGCCTTAGAACAGAAACACAGTATTTCCATAACCTATGATTAGCAAGATATTAATCAGCAGTAACAATTGCAACAAAAGCTGGTTACAAACAATCCATGGAAGTAGGACGTGAAGCTAGATAACTGTTTAGACCAGAAATTCTCAGAAGGGAGTATGCTTTAACCCTAAAGAGGCCTAGAGGAGCCGTGGCAAGATGAGGGCGTTTGTAGCCCTATCTTACCCATATGGACAGTTGCCCCCCATGTGTCCGTTTATAGGCTCCCCACAAGGGTCGCATTCCATTCCCAGAGCTATGAACATCTGCTTTTCTGGGATAGGAATCTTGGTGATGTGAAACCTCCCTGACTGCACATCCATTCATAGGCTTTCTGCAGGGGGAAGCACATCACGCGCTGTTGGCTCGTTCTGGCAGTCCAACCTGGCATTGTCTTTACACAATCCTGCGTGCAACTTTGTATTTACAATAATCAGGAGCATTTCATCTTTTATTCCATAGCAACAGTTTCAGGGTGTCTCCCTACATATACTCAAGAAAAAAATTGGACAAACTAAGTACAAAATAGATGTTAGAATGAGTCCTAACTTTAAGAGTAAATATAACAAAAAGGTAACTATTTTTAGAGATTAAAGTATATAACGTCACTAAAAGCATTAAAGATGGGTTAAATAAATGAAGAGATGTACGATGTTCATGAACAGGAAGACTTGATTTTATAAAGCTATCCATTTTTCTCAAACTGAATAAATAGGTGCAAAACAATTCCAACAAACCTCACAAACTATATGTATGTGTATGTCTAATTTGATAAACTGATTCTAAAATATGTAAGGGCTGGGCACAGTGGCTCACGCCTGTAATCCTAGCCTTTGGGAGGCCTAGGCAGGTGGATCACCTGAGGTCAGGAGTTTGAGACCAGCCTGGTCAACATGGTGAAACCCTATCTCCACTAAAATACAAAAATTAGCCGGGTGTGGTGGTGGGAGCCTATAGTCCTAGCTACTCGGGAGGCTGAGGCACAAGAATCACTGGAACCTGAGAGATGGAGGTTGCAATCAGCTGAGATCACGCCATTGCACTCCAGCCTGGGCAACAGAATGAGACTTTGTCTCAAAATAAATAAATAAATTAATTAATTAATTAAATTTATATAAGAAATAGCCAAGAGCTAAAAAAAAAAATTCTGAACATTCTTGAAAAAGAAGAGCAAGGTAAGCAAGGTAAAACACTCACCAACAAGATTTTGAGATATATTTATAAAATTAGAGGAATTAAGAAAGTATTGTACTGGCCCAGGAATAGTCAAGCAAATAAATGGAACAGAGTACAGAATCCAAAAGCAGATCATGTGAATGTTAATGCCCAATATGTATGACAGAAGTGACACTGCTGATCAATAGGGAAACAAGGGACTACTCAATAAAATTGGAAAAGTGGGTTTCCACATTGCAAAATAAAATGGGTCCCAAATCACAAGACACAGAATAATCAATCTGGACGATTTAAAAACTTAAATATGTAAGTTAAAACTTTGAAGTTTTTTGAAGTGAAGGGGAAAAATTCATTTTCTTTTAGGTAGAGATTTCTTTTTCTTTTCTGTTTCTTTTCTGTTTTTTTTTTTTTTTTTTTTTTTTTTCGAGACAAGATCTCAGTTCTGTCACCTGGATTGGAGTGTGTGGCTCAATCATGGCTCACTGAAGCCTTGACCTCACAGGCTCAAGGCATCCTCCTTCCACCTCAGCCTCCCAAGTCGCTGGGACCACAGGCCTGTGCCAAAACACCCAGCTAATTTTTGAATTTTTTATAGAGCCAGTGTCTCAATAGGTTGCCCAGTCTAGTCTCAAACCCCTGGCCTCGAGTGATCCTCCCACCTCGGCCTCCCAAAGTGCTGGGATTACAGCTGGGAGCCACCATGCCAGGCCCAAGATAGGGATTTCTTAATCAAGATCTCAAACCACAAATCGCTTGGTGAAACTTGACAAATTTAGCTATATTAAAACCAAGACTCTTTCTCAAATGGCGACATAAAGACAGACCACAAACTGGGGGAAGATACCTGCAACATAAATAATCCACAAAAGATTACTGTCTTGAGTATATAGATAACAAAAAACAAATTATAAAAAGTCAAACAACTCAGTAGATAAGTGAGCAAAAGTTGCATATTTCATTGTAGACAAAAACTTAACCAATAAACACACAAAAAGCTGCTCAACCTCCTTAGTAATCAGAAAATATAAATTAGTAATCATAATGTGACACCTTCATACCCATCAGACTGGCCAAAAGAAAAAATAATAATCTCGACAACCCCACAATACCAAGTGTTATGAAGTGGAACACGGAGGACTTACCCACTGCCAGTGGGACTCTAAATTGCTATAACTACTTAGTCAAACAATTTAGCATTACCTATAAAGTTAAAGACGAGTGTTTCCTACATCCTAGCAAAATTCTGATTCTAGGATATGCCCTAGAGAAACTCTCACTCACGTGCACAAGAAGAAATGCACAAGAATGTTTATATCTGCTCCAATGGTTATTAGGGAGAAAAGGGAACAGCATGAATGTTCAGCTCCAGGAACATGAATAAATCATGTTTATTAAATTGCATTTAATGAAATACTATATTCAGCTGTAATATTTAATGAATGACAGCTACATTTCTGAGCATGGATAAATCCCTCAAATACAGTGTTACATGAAAAAAATAGGTTATGGGAGAATTTCTACAATATGATTCAATTATGTAAAGACTCAAAAGCAGGCGAGACTAAAGCAATTGGTCAAATAAGCTTTAACTGTTACTGTATAATCTGTACTTTGTAATATCTGGTGGTTGCATGGTTCGTTAAGCTTCAGGCTAACAGAAAATTAAGCATTAACTATGGTGCCAAGTTAAAAAAAATCTGCGAAATCAAAACCCTTAAAATTCGTCTACGAAACTTTAATAAATATCCGTGTAGAAAATCAGAACGACTCTTTCAGGCCGTCTTTAAAATGTCATTGGTAAACCATACTTGATCTTAAATTCCTGTACTTCCTCAGGCCATCCGAGCATGAAACGCTGTCACCTACCCACATCCACTGGCTGTGACGCTTGTCAAAGTGTTCTCTATCAGCTGCATGCCTAGACCACCAAAGCGTTCTGTCCGGACACTGTCACTGGAGAAGGCGGCGCGACATGTCCAGGGCGCAGATCTGGGCTCTGGTGTCTGGTGTCGGAGGGTTTGGAGCTCTCGTTGCTGCTACCACGTCCAATGAGTGGAAAGTGACCACGCGAGCCTCCTCGGTGATAACAGCCACTTGGGTTTACCAGGGTCTGTGGATGAACTGCGCAGGTAACGCGTTGGGTTCTTTCCATTGCCGACCGCATTTTACTATCTTCAAAGTAGCAGGTAAATATAATGGCTTTGTTTGGGGTGGAGGTAAATTGTACTTTTCTCCCCCGACTATGCTGAAGTAGCTGTCTATGGCTGGCTATTAACTCTCTGAAGACTGAGTGCTTAATCAAAGTACCAAGATTTGCCTAGGAAGGATGGGGTGTATGAGTATTGACTGAAAGAATGACATTATTTATTTTATTTGACAAAGGAGATGTAAGAATAACCTTACAGGGCTTTTGGAATACCCAGTGTGACTCCAAAGGGAAGAGTGGAAGTGACTGGATTGTTTTAAAAGTCAGTTTCAATTTGCCTTGAGTCATGGAGGAATCTTGATGGGTCATCACCTCTATGTAGGAAACGCTCTCATTGATTTAATCTTGTCTCTCTCTCTCTTCCTCTCTCTCTCTCCCTCTCTGTCTCTCTCTCTATATATATATATACCCACAAACACACACACGCACAGAGGTATCTATATGTGTGTGTGTATATATATATATGCACACATGTGTATATATATATATATGCACACATGTTTATATATATACATTCACATATATAACCCACATAGGTATCTATATGAATATATATACATATATACATGCACAAACATATATAACACACATATATATGTAATATGCCATTGCTAGATTGGAACTGGTAAATGATGGCAAATTGAAACTGGCTTTTAAAACAATCCAGCCACTTCCACTCTTTCCTTTGGAGTCACACTGAGTATTCCAAAAGGCCTGTAAGGTAATCTGTATGTCTCCTTACATCTACTTTATCCTAGATTCCTGATAACGGAGGAAGGAATTCTATTTTCAGAGGGGTTTCCATGTTTTTTTAATGTTTGTCACAGCCTAGATATAAAACAAAACAAAACAAAAAAACATATTGAATGACAAAATAACAGCAAGAAAAATTTGAAAGCGGTTAAGTGAAAGAAAATGCTGTTTACTTTCCCCTTTAGTTACCTGATTTTGTTTATTTAAGAATACATGGGGCAAGCTTTCATCGTTGTGCATATTAGAAACTCTACTACAAGTGTACGTATCTTAAAGAGGGAACATATATTTTTTAAGGACACTTTCTTACTCCAGGATGCCTTCAGGGAAACAATTGTCATTTGCTTTCATGTCTTTATGAGAATTACTATCTGCCTCTGCTTTCTGCAAATTTGATACATTTACAAATCTGCCACAAGTTGTGGGTTTATTACCTTAAAAATTGCTCCTTGTTTCTTGGTAAAATATAGACTTTTCACAGTCAAATAGTAAAACTGTACCTTGGCCCTAGGAAAGAAAATGAAATAAAATTTTAACTAGGAAGTTACTAAAGCATAATGTGTTAGGAGATTTTGTGTCAAGTATGCACATCATTAGTCTACAATGAGTGCCAGGGGATAAAGAGAGAATACTTAACTAAATCCAGGAGATTTCTAATGACAATCAAAAGAAATATTCAAGCGTGGATGCCTCAGTTAGGCCCTGAAATAACATGGACTTTCCTAAGTACCCATTTCAGGAATCCATGCTATGTCTGTCTTCGGGCTCAACTTCTAAACTCATTTTGGGTATTTCAACACTGCTCCTTCTGACATAGAAGACTGCCCTAGAAACAGAGCAAGAGAAGAGTGTGTGTGGAGACCCTCTTGTCACTCTGCACCTCTTACAATCGTTCTTTCTCCAGCGGCCCCTCTTGGCCCTTTTTCACCTTAGGAATCAGGTAGAAGAGATGGCATGTGATAAGTCTGTTTGTTTTTAACTGGGTTCATCTTTTATTTGTTCAATTATTATATATATTTTTTGAGATCTCTCTATGTTGCCAAGGCTGGTCTCGATCTCCTGAGCTCAAGAGATTCACCTGTCTCTGACTCCCAAAATGCTGAGATTATAGGCCTGAGCCACGGTGCCCGGCCTCACCTTAAAAAAAAAAAAAAAAAAAAAAAAGAAAATTGCCTTAATATGTTTCATTCTGTAGTTCTTAATGAAACCCAGTTATTGGGGAAAATATGTGTTCAACTTCAGCTTCAAAGTGGGTTAAAGAACCATGGTACATTTTACATGACTTTAACTCGCTACTTCCCCAAACACATCATCACAGAGTTAGGCATTTTATTATGGTCCGGATATCTCTCACCCTTAACACTTTCTTATTTTTTATTTATTGTTTTTGAGACAGAACCTTGCTTTGTTGCCCAGGTTGGAGTGCAGTGGTACAATTTCAGTTCACTGCAACCTCCACCTCCCAGGTTCAAGTGATCCTCCCACCTCAGCCTCCCAAGTAGCTGGGAGTACAGGTGCATGCCACCACACTTGGCTAATTTTTAAAGGTTTTTGTAGAGATGAGATCTCACTATGTTACCTAGGCTGGTGTTGAAATCCTGGGCTCAAGCAATCCTACTGGCTTGGCCTCTTAACATGCTGGGATTATAAGCATGAGCCACCACACCTGCCAAAACCTTAGTTTTAAAGTTAACTTTGTTTATTGATTGTAAAAATAATTTATTCTATCTCCTGTATACGCCACACATAGGGGGTAATTTGAAAATCTCACCCACTGACAATGCTTCCCTAAGAACAAGTACAATTAAATTAATATAATCTCTCTACCTTCTTCATCCTGAGTCAAAATCTTTATAAACGATACACTTTGCTGCAGAAATCTGTTTTCAATGTCAGAAACACTGACTCATATTTCCAAAGGAAATGGGGATTCACACATTTGGATTTCCTTTCCCATGGAGTCATTGCTGGTTGCTTTTCTTTTATTCCTATTTGAAAACATAACAATGAGGGAATCAGGAAAGCTATCTATGCCGATAATCTCTCCAACATCGCAATAATTACAAATTGAGAAAAGAACTCAGAAGTCAATGAAGAATGAAAATGGTTATATCACCTTTTAAAATAATAAACTATTTAAGCCTATATTGTCAATTTGAGACAAATCTTCTTAGACTTAGGCCAGATTAAATCTCCTCTAAGAAAGAAAAGCAGAAAATCTGTCTAAGCTGTCGCGGTTGTATTTTTTTTTTTTCTTACTGATTATATAACTTCATTGCTGGAGTCATACCTTCCCATAGCTAACCCTCTTGAATGCTCCAGTGTAGCCACAGCTTTTGAGGGCTTCATTTGGATTAACAGTGACTACATCCCTTAAAAATTTGATGTAAGCAAACAGCTCTTTGGGTGAGCAGCATTTATAGCTATAGTAAAAAATACAGAGGACAACTTCAACTGTCATTCTGTGAAATAAACCGTAGGAATACCTGCAATTCAATTCTTATTGGAGCCTGAAAGCCTGATTAAAATCCAAAGCCAATTCACTATCTTTAGACAGTAAGTCTACCATAAGCTAGGTCTCGTTTTGTTGCGTTTTGTTTTTCTCTCATATCAACGTTAATAGGAATGCTTTCACTATGAAAGTAAAGCATCTCTCGTAGTAGAGAGAAAAGCAGCTCTTTCTGAGGGGGAAGACTGAATCCAAGAAGCATGGCTGCGGTGAGGAATTGAAGGAAATCCTGATCACCTTGGGACGGGCTGGATCTGTCGTGTTCCTATCGTGCCCCTGGCACATGCTGGGTTCCGGTTCCAGATATATAGCTGCAAAATGACTGAATTAACCAAATAATGAGTGAGACTACAGATGGTTCACGATGAGGGCAAAATTGTATTCCTGGAGGAAGGCTGGAGTGTGCTGAATTGAGGAGCGAGTGAGGAAATGCGCGCAGGCAACCCGAAGGGAGGTCAGTGGATTATGACTCAGCAGACTGAGCCTCGCATTCTGGCTCCTCTATGACTTGCTGTGAGACCTTGACTTCAGCAATGACACCTTCTGTGCCTCATCCATAAATTAAGAGAACGAGTCTCCAAGAGTTCCTTCAGGTATCTTTCAACCTAGAGTTCAATTCCAGAACTTCACAATGCTTCGCCACGGGGCAGTGGAAGTTTCCCAAAAAATTATAGTCATAAAAGTATCCTCTATTATAATTGTTATAGTTGCTCATGGGATTAAGATCTTTCCTTCTGTTTTTAATTTTTGTTTTTTAAGACAGGGTCTCACCCTGTCACCCAGGCTGGAGTGCAGTGGCACGATCATGGCTCACTTCAGCCTTGACTTCCTGGGCCCAAGTGATCCTCCCATCTCAGCCTCCTGAGTAGCTGGGACTACAGGCACGTGCCACCATGCCCAGCTAATTTTGCTTATAAGTAATTATAATTTTGTTTATAATTTTATTTATAAACATAATTAGCTGGACATGGTAAAGACAGGGTCTTGTGATGTTGCCCAGGGTGGTCTCAAACTCCTGGGCTCCAGTGATCCTCCAGCCAAGGCCTCCCAGAGTGCTGGGATTACAGGCATGAGCCATCGTGCCCTGCCAAGGCCTTTTTTTCCCCCTTATCTATTATCTTGACCAGCTTCCTGTGTTCCTGACTGTTTACAGTCTTCTCTGCATCTGGGTTGAGATAGGTTTAAATGACCTTAAATGACCACAAGACCCAAGTAAAAGTGCCAGGATTTCAGTGGAATGAAACCAAACAGGCGTCTGGAAGCTGCAGTCAAATGATGCTGGCTGTCTACAGGAGTGTGAGCCTTCTCTCCTCACTTTCCAGATGCTTCACCTGTCTCCCCACTCCCTTATTTGGCCATGCCATAAAAATGGGGGTAAAGAAGCCAGGCACAGTGGCTCACACCTGTAATCCCAGCACTTTGGGAGGCCAAGGCAGGTTGGATCACCTGAGGTCAGGAGTTCAAGACCAGCCTGACCAACTTGGCAAAACCCTGTCTCTACTAAAAATACAAAAATTAGCCAGGCATGGTGGGGGGTACCTGTAGTCCCAGCTCTTTGGGAGGCTGAGGAAGGAGAATCACTCGAACCCAGGAAGCAGAGGTTGCAGTGAGCCAAGATCGAGCTGCACTCCAGCCTGGGTGACAGAGCAAGACTCCATCGCAAAAAAAAAAAAAAAAGCAGAGGTAAAGGAATGGCACTTGCTAGAGAAAGAGGGTTTTCTGTGGGAGTTTATTCGCATCTAGGGAACAGCTGGGAGCCATCTGATGTCATCAATTTAGACTTCTTGCTAGTTGGAATGTATGCCTGTGTTAGTCCACTAAGGCTGCAACAAGAAAATACCATAAACTGAGTAATTCATCAACATCAGAGACTTATTTCTCATAGTTCTGGAGGCTGTGAAGTCCTAAATCGAGACACTGGTAGATTCAGTGTGTGGTGAGGGCCCATAGACGGCACCTTCTCACTGCCATCCTCACATGGTGGAAGGGGCAAGGCAGCTCTCTGAGGGCCTCTTTTTTATTTTATTTTATTATTATTATTTTTTTGAGACTGAGTCTTGTTCTATTGCCCAGGTTGGAGTGCAGTAGTGCAATCTCAACCTCTGCCTCCCAGTTAAGTGATTCTCCTGCTTCTGCCTCCCAAGTAGCGGGGACTACAGGAACCCACCAGCACACCCAGCTAATGTTTGTGTTTTTAATAGAGACAGAGTTTTGCTGGGTTGTCCAGGTTGGTCTCAAAATCCTGTCCTCAAGTGCCCTGCCTGCCTCAGCCTCCCAGAATGCTGGGATTACAGGCATGAGACACCATGCCCACCCTCTGGGGCCTCTTTTATAACAGCATTAATCCTGTTCATGAAGGCTCTGCCTTCCTGACCTAATCACCTCCCAAAGGGCTCCACCTACTAATACCATTATTTTGGGGGTTTTGATTTCCACCTATAAATTAGGGGGCACACAAAGAGTCACAACATAGCAGTGCCTTAGTCCATGATTAAAGAATAATAGTAAATAAATATCAAACAACAATAATGAATAAATGAAAACGAATTACCATGTCAAAGAGGGAAAATTAATAAGTTAGATGCCTCCAAAATATTAACACTTTTTTTTTTTGAGACAGAGTCTCACTCTGTTGCCCAGGCTGGAGTGCAGTGGCGTGATCCCAACTCACCACAACCTCCACCTCCCGGGTTCAAGCAATTCTCCTGCCTCAGCCTCCCAAGTAGCTGAGACTACAGGCTCGCGCCACCGTGCCTGGCTAATTTTTGTATTTTTAGTAGAGATGGGGTTTCACTATGTTGGCCAGGCTGGTCTCAAACTCCTGACCTGATGATCCACCCACCTCAGCCTCCCAAAGTGCTGGGATTACAGGCGTGAGCCACCACACATGGCCAATATTAATACTTTTAATAGATAGCTGCACCCTTGGATAACACTTACCTTTCCATTCTCTAAGATCCTGATACTGCTTTCTGAAGCTAAGTTTCATTAAATAAACTTAAGGTTAAATTTAATTTCAGATTAGTTTTTATGCTACGTCACAAATGCATATAAAATTATTTAGAAGTATATTGAGACTGGGTGTAGTGGCTCATGCTTATAGTCCCAGCACTTTGGGAGGCTGAGGCAGGAGGGTCACTTGAGCCAAGGAGTTCAAGACCAGCCTGGGCAACACAGGGAGACCTTGTCCCTACAGAAAAATTTTTAAATAGCCAAGCATGGCGGCACATGCCTGTAGTTCCAACTACTTGGGAGGCTGAGGTGAGAGGATTGCTTCAACTGGGGAGATTGAGACTGCAGTGAGCTGATATTGCACAGCTGCATTCCAGCCTGGGTGAAGTCCAAGAAACATTCAACATGTTCCTGTTCCAACAAACAGAGGCACAATATTATATGTGTACTGACACAGTCATAACCCAAGGCAGGTGAATTGGACTTTCACAGTAGAATCTAAACAGGTTGAGCCACTGTGAAATTGTCTCTGTATCAATATGGTTGGAAGGCACAATGCTGAAAAGCGCCCTAGCCTTACAGTGGTGAAGATGGCACTGGAGCAGTCAGAATGACCTCAATTGCCATAGCAGTGGACGATTGGACTGGGGATCCTAAAGCAGTGTGCTGCAGGCTGTTCTTTCACGGAAGCATCAGAGACCTTTTAAGACATCCTGTCTCCATCCATAGCTCCTCTTTTAGAGGGCAGGACCTTATCTCATTTATCCTGGTATCCCCCGTACCTACTGCTGCGTCTGGCTTAGAAGGCACTCAACGAAGTTGTGTGGATTGAATAAATGGAAGGAGAAATTGTTCACTGAGTTAAATTCTGACATTTATATTGCAGAGGGAATCTCTTTTCATGTCACCAAGTTCTAGAAAAGGGAGGGAGTCCTAGGGAAGTGTTTAGAACAAGTAAAAGAGCCATGGATTTGTTTTTGTGGTCTTTCCTTTTTGAGACAGGGTCTTGCTCTGTCTCCCAGGCTGGGGTGCAGTGGCATGATCACAGCTCAAACTCCCAGATTTAAGCAATCCTCCCATCTCGTCCTCCTGAGTAGCTGGGACTACAGGTGCATGCCAACCGTCCAGCTAATTTTCACATATTTGTGGAGACAGGAATCTCACTGTATTGCCCAAGTTTATCTCAAACTCCTGGCTTCAAGCAATCCTCCTGTCTCAGCCTCCCAAAGTGCTGGGATTATAAGCATGAGCCACCACACCTGGACTGCCATGAATATTTTTTATGATGCTATCTAAAAAGCACAAACATTTAGAGTATTGCTTCTTGAAATGTGATCCACCAGCCAGCAGGCATCTATATCTCCTGGGAGCTTGCTTGAAATGCAGAATCTCAGGCCCCACTACAGACCTATTGAATCAGAATCTGCAATTTTATAAGATCTCAAGGTGTCTTCTATGCACATTAAATGTTTGAGAAATCTTTGCTTGGAGTTTGGCCTTAGGAATCTGATGGACCCAACATTTACTAAAGGGTCTTAATCCCTCTGAGCTTCAGTGTTCTTTCCTGTTAAATGGTGATTAAGTAAGACACATATGGCCAGGCATGGTGGCTCATGCCTGTAATCCTAGCACTTTGGGAGACAAGCCAGGTGGATCACTTAAGTGCAGAAGTTTGAGACCAGCCTGGGGAGCATGGTGAAACCCCGTCTCTACAAAAAATAGAAAAATTATGTGGCCATGATGGTGAGCACCTATAGTCCCAGCTACTCAGGAGGCTGAGGTGGGAGGATCACCTGAGCTAGGGAGGTCGAGGCTGCAGTGAGCTGTGATTGAGCCACTTCACTCCAGCTTGGGTGACAGAGTAAGACCCTATCTCAAAAAAGCAAAAAACAACAACAAATAACACAGGCAAAGTGTCTTATGTAGTACCAGCCACAAATAAGGCTCTCCTTAAAGAGTGGCGATTATGTCCATGAATACCTCTTTCAATGCCTTGAAAGGTCACATCTCAGCTGTAGGAAGGTGGCTATTACTCTGCTCCATCCATTTGTTTCCAACCAGAACTGCAGTAGCTGCCTCTTGGAATGCAAAGCCTGATAGAAGCTTGCCTTTGCTCCTTTCCTGCGGGTCCTGTCATATTTTTCATGACGTAAAGGATATTGTGCCAATGATGTGAAGGATATTGGACTATAGTTTGCACTTAGGATTTGCTATTTTGTATAAGGCAAGACCACCTTGCATTTCGATGTCAGTTTCTCACTAAAGAGGTGGATCTATTCCTTGTGTCAATCACATGTTCTAATAGCTCGGAGTGGGGAGAAACGGCCCCCTTTGGGCTCCACAGGGGAAGGCAGGGCTCCTCCAAGCTCAGGGTGTGTTTGGTATGTGGGGCAGCCAAAAAGAGCAAATGTTTACTTGAGTATTCTTAGGTCTGAGGGCAGGGAAAAACTTTGGGACAGACAGTTTAATATATGGGTTTGAATCGTTAGCTCCACATAGAGCTAACGATGCAAACTCGAGCACATTACTTAACTTCTCATAGACTCAATCTTCTCATTTGCAAATGGAGATAATAATATGAATCAACTCATAGGGTTGTTGTCAGGGTTAAATGAAATGATAACGTAAAACACTTTACATCATGAGCAGCTGTCACAGTCATAAGTTAGCCGTCATGTTATTCATTGATGACTTTAATCATGTAACATAAGGTCATTGGTTTTTAAATGCATGTATACAGTGTGTTTTACAAAGTGCTTTCACATACATTGTCATAGTTCTCCAGAAGACTGATACTCTATAGTCTCCATTTTATACACAAAGCAAGTGAGGTTCACTGGGGACCATATTTCTAGCTTCCTATGGGCTTCTGCAAATCTTTTTGGGGAAATGGCCAGCATTTGGTACTAGCCCCCAAATTTGTGTTTAAGTCCCAGCTTGGCCATGTTTTGTGGACCTTACGTCAATCCCTGGCATTTGCCCTTGTTTCCCTTTCTTAGCTGTAGGATAACGATGATGATGATGTTGTTGACAACGTTGATGTCTAGTAATATGCTTCAAAAGCTTGCGGGGAAGGTCAAGGAAAAGAATCTTATTCTATGACATAGACTAACCTGTGTTTAAAATGAACTGGGGTTTATTTTAATCGGGTACGGTAAGATGCACAGACATGGAAATGACTGTCAGGAAAGAAGTTTTATACTCGTCGATCCTGAGAAGCGGGAGACATGGCATGGCACGCGGGGCCACGCAGGGAAGAACCAGGGTCATTCAGGAACTGGGTGGGAAACCATGTTCGTGAGTCCTTGTTGTGATTTTTGTGGGAAGGAGTAAGCCAGATTGGGAAAACTAGGCAGGTTTAGGATTGGCTCATTTTAATACTTTCAGCAGGCTTTGGAGTGTAGGAGACCCAAGTTGTCTGGTTGCCACCCTGGGGTGATTAGGGCAGGGAAATATCTGCTTAATGGGTAAACACTTGGGAGAGGAGGTAGTTGGGGGTGTGGTCTTCGGGCTGGTTGTTTTGCTTATGAAAGATATGCTTGTAGGGGGTCACTTGCTATCTGTAATAACTGGCTAGCCCTCGGGTTGGAGGAACAGTTTCCCCCAAGTCAGCGAGGCCCCAGGTGCCAGAGCATGGAGAATACAGAAAACAAGAAAACAGAGTTAATACAGCATAGATGCCAGAGCCCTTGGTGGTGTTTTGACTGTAGGACAGCAAGGCATGGATTTTGCTGTCCCCTGCTCCTTTAAGACTTCATACCTACCTGACTTTCTCCTGGTGAACATGTAGTATAGAAGAGGTTCAGGTTTATCTTTCACAAGGTTCATAGCTCCTCTCCTTGCTCATTGCCCATTTGGCTGTCTCCATTGCACAGCTTTCCTCACGCTTCACAGACTAAATTGCATCCTAAAGGAGATGTAGTTGACGAACATCTTCTGAGCAAATGGTGTGCCGGGCTTAGTCATTTAAAACCTTCCTGCCCTTGTGCATGTTTAGGTAATGTACATTATAGAAAGTGCCACTGCTCCTAAATGAACTTGGGATGATTGGCTTGAATTTCAGAAGCCAGCAGGTCTACAATTAAGCTTTTGCCAGATTTTTGTGTACATTGCAGGAAAAATTGATTACCAAAGGTTGATAATTTGGCAAATCATTCAGCAGATTCCTGGTGCAGAATATAGGCTCCGAGGACGCAGGGAGGAACAGGACAGGGGCAGGTCTTCAGATATATGCTGTTGGGAGTAAAGCAACCATTTGGCAATTAGCCCAGAATGCTAAATGTTATTGGACGGTTAAGTTCAGGGGGAGGCAGACTTCCCAAAGAGCTGAGGCTTGAACCGTCTTGAAAGATGGGCAGAAGTTTCACAAGAAGTTTGCCAAGGAAAGGAGGGTATTTTAGGCTAAGGGACTCATCCAGCCCAAAAATTATTAACTGCATGTTTCTGGGAAGAAGGCCTAACATTTGAGCTCCCCCATCTATTTTTTGTTTTAGTTTAGTTTTGTTTTCATTGTTGTTTGTTTGTTTTGTTTTGTTGTTGTTGCTGTTGTTTTTACAGAATCTCACTCTGTCACACAGGCTGGAGTGCAGTGGTGCTATCTTGGCTCACTGCCACCTGCTCCTCCGGGGTTCAAGTGATTCTCGTGCCTCAGCACAGATGTGCACCACCATTCCTGGCTAATTTTTGTGTTTTTAGTAGAGACAGCATTTTACCATGTTGGCCAGGCTGGTCTTGAACTCCTGACCTCAGGTGATCCGCCTGCCTCGGCCTCCCAAAGTGCTGGGATTACAGGCAGGAGCCACCATGCCTGGCCCGAGCACTCCCATCTGTTAAATGGAAATATTATCTACTTCAGAGGGTGATGGTGAGGACTGAATGCATGAATTTGCATACAGCGTCTAGAGCAATGCCTGGGACATACAAGAAAGACCTAAAAAGCAGGAGGAAGGCAAGTGCATGCAGGAACAGGAAGCACATAATTGGAATGGCTGATACCTAAGATGTGCACAGAGGGAGGGAGAATATCTGGCTGCAGATGTCGATAACAAAAGCTCCCAAAGGGACCTTTAAGCCCTACAAAGGGATCCAGACTTTGTCTGGAAGAAGCTGAAAGCTAAAATTGAAACATTTTAAGCAGAGAATACCCATGGGGCTTACACTTAACAAAGACCCTGTAGTATTTTGTGTTAGAATCTGAGCAAAGGGCATAGCAGTGGGAATACAAAGGAAGATATTTTGAGGCAGAATTGTTAAGTCTTGGTGACTTACGAGGAATGAGAGGGGTCAAGGATGTCTCCAAGTATTCCTGCCAGGAAACTTGATGGGCAGTGGGATAGAGAAAGCTGGTCCCAACGTGACCTCTAGTTCCTTCTCCTAGTGTGGTGTTTTCCAATACGTACCAAGATCTCAGTCAGTTTTTTAACTTAATGGGGTTTGGCCTTGAAAAAACAATTGTAGAGAGTGAGACAGATTAGTTTGACTGAGTTTAATTTTTTTTTAACTGTGCTTTTTAGATGTCTAATACAAGAGGAAAATGTGACAGCTACAAAGATTAATATAATTGTAGGTGACATTAATAGCACAGGAATAACAAAGTTAGATAGGTAATACTCCCCAACTATTCTGTAGTCAAATTGCATAGTTCTAGTCTTGCACACCATATATTTTAAGGGACATGAACATAAACCAATTAATTGATTCTAGAGGAGGGTAACTAGGAGGTTGAGAGGTTTTGAAATCACTTCACATGGCCATTTGTTTCACCTGGAAGAAACAGAAAAAAATATATAGGGCACAGAGTGGGAGAAGATACTGGGTAGATGTTACTAGAGAGTCCGGTTTAGGATCACTCTGAAGAAGTCATTTCTATCAGAGTTGCCCCGCAATGGCACAGGCTGTCTCACAGAGACCTGGCTAGAAGTTCCCAGAGGAGGTTGGGGGGGGTCTGTTAAGAGGCTGCAGAACCCCTTCCTGCATGGGCTGGGAAGATAGATGAGGTAATCTCTCAAGCAATTTCCAGTATGAGAGGTCTGAGATTCTGTGCACATGTGCAAATAAACACAAATAGTTAAAAATCTATGTCTTTGATTTGCATATTGACTTCAATAGTTTTGAACAACTGCCAAGCTCTGTGCTAGATAACTTGGAATACGGCAATAAAAATACCTCATCTCTGCCCTTAGATGTTCATAGACTAGAAGGGATCATGAATTGAAGCAGTAAATGTTATATATGTTACGTTAATGCCATTCTATTTAAACCTATATGTTAATCAATGTTAGAATTAATATAAGAAGGCTGGATGCAGTGGCTCATGCCTGTAATCCCAGCACTTTGGGAGGCCAAGGCGGGAGGATCACCTGAGGTCAGGAGTCTGAGACCAGCCTGGCCAACATGGCGAAACTCCACCTCTACTAAAAATACAAAAATTAGCTGGGCGTGGTGGCAGGCACCTGTAATCCCAGCTATTTGGGAGGCTGAGGCAGGAGAATCACTTGAACCCAGGAGGCAGAGGTTGCGGTGAACTGAGATCATGCCACTGCACTCCAGCCTGGGCAACAGAGTGAGACTCTGTCTCAAAAAAAAAAAAGAGTTAATATAATTAGTATAAGAAATACATAGCTCTCCATCTCTAATTGATATCTGGAAGGGTCCTAAGAAGCCCACAGTGTATGCCATCTAACCTTTTCTGGGAGAAGGGACTACTACTTCTAAATCCAGGCACAGAGCCGAGTGATGGCGGGGGTGGGGGATACAAGAGAACGAGTCCTGCTTTAACTAAATTTCCTTGGGTTGATATTTCTAGTTTATACGCACCAAATATACTCCATGCATAAAAACAGACCCGCCATCCTACTGGGAGTCTGATTTTCTCCAGAACACAGAATGTGGACATTTGTGAGGTGGGCAGGGGAAAATGGAAGACAATTTTCTTCTTATCTTACTACGGCCAGATATTCTCCTTTATTTCCACCGGCAAGCCTTGAGCCAGTCGTATCAGGGGATTTCAGCCTGCTCCGGAGGACTTCTGCAAACGTCCCCACTAAACTGACTCTGCTGCAGTGGCCGAGGTCCTTCCTTGACGCTGCGCCTTGGTTCTGTGTTTTTGCTACTTTGTTCAGCCTTCCAGCTCCTGGAGGTCAGCTGCGGCCCACTCTCCTGTTTAAACCTGGACCGCAGACCTCTCACTTTTTTCCTCGCGGCTGGTATCTGGTTCCAGGTGGTAGATCTGTTTTACGACGGTCCCATCCCCTAACTCCAGCGTGCCTGGTGGCTCAATTTTCTGACCAAGTGCCTGTCCTAAACATTACGCTCTGGACGCTATTGATCTGCCTGATCCCCAGGGCCTCTCCTTTGCCTCCCTGCTTCAGCTCTGTCACCAGGACTTGCTTTCTCTCACCCCACACCTCTGGAAGAACTGTCAAAGCATGGCTCCTAGGTGTGAGAATTTGGGGGAAAATGAGAAGGGGAGTGCACATGCGTGTGTGTGTGTGCGTGTGTGTGTGTCCATTTTTTCATCTGGAAAACTATGTATGTTATCCTAGTGGCTCCCTCTATTCCAGCTTCAAGTGTGGGGTGTCCGTGACAGCCGGTGTGCAGCCCGAGAAAGAGTGTCCTTCCCAGGAGTCTTCCCCTCCCACCTGCAGCATCAAAGCTGCCCTGCAAGGGTCCCTGCGGAGGTGCAGCCATGCAGCCTCTCCCTTGCCAGGCTCTTTCTGCCTCTGTTTCCTGTGCCTTCAGTGAGCCCTCCTGGGAGAGGTGGGGTGATCTCCCTCTGCACAGGTGCTAAGCTATCCAGCTTTTGCTCCAATTCCATCCAGGATTATGAAATAAACTTACACTAGACTGCCCACACCACACAGGCACACACATGCACACGCATACACCAGGCAGGTTCTACAGCTAACTACTCATACACACAATCTCTTACCATGCAGACACCTCTACACACTACACACACACACAGAAAAATACACACTCACCCTACAGTCAGCACATACACATCACACATACATGTGGGCAACACACACACACACACACACAGCCATTTGCCATGCAGTCATACACACAGTAACACACAGATGTGCATTCACCATACAGGCAGGCACCACACACAAATATACACCCATTGACCCAAATATAGCAATGCAAGCTCCACACCTAACTACATGCATACACATAACCATGCACCTTGCAGACACCTCATACATATCACGTGCATAGTTCTCAGAGGGAAAGAAAGACTTAGAGACCAAGATTTTCACAGATTGAGGAATGTGACCCCCTGGACAGAAAGAGCTGGGGATGGCTGCTTATCCACACCATGCTCAGAAGTCATTCATATAGGGGCAGGGGTCAGCACAGAAAAGTTAGCTCCTGCCTCCCCAGATGCCTCTCAGAGGCCTATGGGGCACCTAGAAGTGACCTTCCATCACATCATCATTTTTGTCCACTAAGCCATGGTATTTTATTTTATTTTGAGGCAGAGTCTCTCTCTGTCTCGCCCAGTCTGGAGTTCAGTAGTGCGATCTTGGCTCACTGAAGCCTCCACCTCCCAGGTTTAAGTGATTCTTGGTCCTCAGCCTCCCAAGTGGCTGGGATTACAGGCGCATGCCACCATGCCCAGCTAATTTTTGTATTTTCACTACAGATGGGGTTTCACCATGCTGGCCAGGCTTGTCCTGAACTCCTGACCTCAAGTAACCTACCTCCCTCGGCTTCCCAAAGTGCTGAGATTACAGGCGTGAGCCACCGTGCCCCGTTCCACTAAGCCATACTCTAAATCATCTTACTTCCTTCCAGGTCTCCCAGCTTGGAGTCTGACAAATTGTAAATACTCCATAATGATCCATTTCCCTCCTCCATTCCTTCCAGATCACAGACCTCGAAGTCTGATGTCCTGTTGGAATCCCAGGTCTGCTGCTACTAGCTTTACTACCGACCTAGTGACTTAAACTCTGTCTGTGTTTCAGTATTTTTTTTTTTTTAAACAGAATCTCGCTCTGTTGCCCAGGCTGGAGTGCAGTGGCAGAACCTCGGCTCACTGCAAACTTCATCTCCCGGGTTCAAGTGATTCTTCTGCCTCAGCCTCCCGAGTAGCTGGGATTACAGGCATGCACCACCACACCCAGCTAATTTTGTATTTTTAGTAGACATGGGGTTTCACCATGTTGGCCAGACTGGTCTCGAACTCCTGACCTCAAGTGATCCGCCCACCTCAGCCTCCTAAAGTGCTGGGATTACAGGCGTAAACCACTGCACCTGACCACTCAGTTTTCTTTTTCTGTTGTTGTTTTATTTTTTAGAGACAGGGTCTTGCTCTGGCATCTAGGCTGGCATGCAGTGGAGTGATCATAACTCACTGTAACATTGAACTCCTGGGCTCAAGGAATCCTCCTACTTTAGCCTCTGAGTAGCTGGGACTATAGGTGCACACCACCATGCTGGCTAATTTTTAAAATTTTTTTGTAGAGACAGGGTTCTCCCTATGTTGCCCAGGTAGGTCTTGAACTCCTGGCCTGAAGCAATTCTCCCACCTTGGCCTTCCAAAGTGCTGGGATTACAGGCATGAGCTACTGCACCTGGCCTTGTGTGTCAGTTTTCTTATCTGTAAAATGAAGATAATAACAGAATCTCTCTTATGTGAGAGTTAATATATGAGTTAGCTTTTGTTGTTTGCTCCAACTCACAATTTTGGCTTTTCAGGACTGCTTTGAAACCAGACTTTGTTGTGTTTGTGTTAGCTAATCTCCCAGTTTGGCATCACCTAAAAACCTTCTGCACATTCCCTGGAGGTCTCTGTGGGAATCCTGCAGGGATTAAGAGCCCTCCCCTCTTTTTCTCGTGTTGCTCTGAGATGTCTGAATCCAGTAGGGTGGCAGTACATTTCTCTCTTCCTCTCTTTTCCCAGAGCGCTGATCCCAGGCTTTCGCCAAGCTTCCTCCTTTTGAATTCCATGTTCTTTGCCATATGTCTTCCTCACAGTCTCCTCTGATTTTCCTGCTACTCCATTCAGCTGGTCACCCAGGTTAGACACATAAGGCCCATCTGCTGCTTCTTCAGACTGCACGCCCAGCCAATGCCAAGTCCTGTCAAATCTGATGCTCACCCCTCCCATTCTCCCTGGAGGGAGCTTTGCTCTGTCTCTGGCTCAGGTTATCGTCCACCTGGGCTCAGCATCAAGGCTCTCCCTGCTGAGTTTAGATTGTGATCAAATAGTAAAAAGAAATATATTCACTGTTATACTTGCTCAAATCAAGGCTGCAGATGACACCTCCAAAGGCAGAGCTTCCTCCAGTTCCTGGGCTCCGTTCAGCTGCATTGAGAGCATTTACTGTGTGCATGCACCACTGTAACTATCACCTTGCTGGGTTCCCAGAGTGACCTCTTGTGCTAGGAGCTTTACCCATGCCCGTTTTGCAGGTGAGGTAACTACACAGAGCTTGGAGAAGGGCCATAACTCGCTCAGTGTCATGGCTAAGGCAGTGGCCATAGCAGGATGCAAATGTGAGACTGTATAATTCTTGAGTCCCAAAGTCCTATCACTTACCCATCAAGGACTCTCAGAAATGGCCAATTCCCGGCAGGAAGAACGCATCAAAACAGTCCTGACTCTCCTTTTCAGTTCTCCTGCTTCAATCGAACTGGACTTCGAGATTAATTTCTCCCTTCTCTGTGCTTCTGCCCATGCCATTTGGGGCACACACCTTCTTTCATCACTCCGCATCTCTCTCTTCCTTCAAACTCCACCTCCAATGCCATTTCTTATTCAACGCCTTTTTAATCTTCTAGCTAGAAGGGACCTTTGTCTTCATAGGTCTCTCTGGCACTTGGTACTTCTCTTTTGTTTTTAGAGATATGGTCTCACTCTGTCACCCAGGCTAGGGTGCAGTGGCACAATCATAGCTCACTGCAGCCTCCAACTCCTGGGCTCAAGCTATCCTCCTGCCTCGGCCTCCCTAGTAGCTGGGACTACAGGTGCAAGCCTCCATGCACAGCTGGTACTTCTTTTCTTGTGGCTTTGCTACTCTGCCTTGCATTGTGGTTACTTGTGCACTTGTCCTTTCCCACCACTACATTAGAAGCCCTATGAAGACAGGGATCCCACAACTTCTTTCTATCCCTTGCCTGGAAGAGCATCCTGCATAAAATCCAGGTTCTATCCAAGTATGTTGAGTTAGTGCAGAACCATTTGTTGAGTTGAATGAGTGAGAGCAAGGAGCAGACCACAGGGCATGGAGACTTTCCAGGTTCACCTTCCTTGGTGCCATTACCAAGTCTATTGGAATGGTTATCAGCCCAACTTCAACCTTCTTGTCCAAAGCACAGTGTGCTAGATGTTGCAAAGCATGCTAGCAAACTTTTCAAAAGAGAAAGTATTTAATACACATCTCTTGCTCTCAGCAGCTCACCCTGGTTCTCAACAGGAGCCCCTTTTATCTCTAAGGTTCAAACACCATCTCTTTAATGATCTATTCTTGAATTTTCCTATCGTTTGCTACCAAGCTATCGATGCTATTATCAAAGCTACCAATTGTTATCAATGGCAATTTCCAAAACGTACCCTTTTGAAATTTGGGACGTTTTCTTAACGCCTAATTTTCTCCCTGCTCACGTTTTCCTTCATTCTATGATCACATCTGGTCCTTTCATATAGATATTAACATGAAAAATCTCAGGCACCCTTCCAAATGTTCCTTTTGGGTAGTAAGAAACAGCCCTCCCTGTATTTGAAAGGCACTGCTGAGAAAAATCATAATTCATTATTATTTTTATTTTTAAAAGGCTATGATTATTTGAACAGATTCCTTCCCTGAGGACTTTCATCCTCTGAGTGATTCTGGGCTGAGTCCCTCTCTTGGTTATTAATGAATTCGAGATATGGATGTGGTTGTTGGTCTTGCCCATAAATTATCCAGTCATGCATGACCACAGTCAGCAGAAAAAGAACTTTCCAGCTCCTCAGCTGCTGGATTCAGAAATCTGACTGTGTCGTGTGGACATTTCCATGAGGGCTCCAGTTTCGGAATGTTACGAGCAACTTAGTAAAAGTGCAAGGTAAACATAAAGCACCATTCACTGAGAGCAGACTAAATGACGAGCCATAACCTTCTCGAGATAGCCTGGTACCATTTGGATTATCTCTTTTATAAAACGCGCTGAGGGTGATTGGTTTGGAAATAGTTGTTCTTTCATGTATCTTACTTTATTTTCCTTTGACTCAAATGGTTAAGATGAGAAGTGGAAGTAATTTTCTAACAATAAATTATTTCCTATCTGAATTTTTTTTTCCTGTCAGGACTTTCTGTTACTTCCTCTGCCTCCAACCACACACACACTCCCCAACTCAAACATTGCAAATATTGTGTTTCTTAAAATATTTGTAATTACCTTTTATTATTAACTTCAATGTACAGGTCTTGCCTTCCTATTTATAAACTTTGATTCTTCCCTTAATCAGCATGCAATGGTTTTTGGTTTTGTTTTGTTTTTAAATTTTTATTTTTGTAAAAGTTATTCTCTGTACTATACCAACCTATGGGAACAAATGCTATTATCTTTACATTTATGTCCCAATCCACATGAAATCTAGGCAGAAACTCCAGACTTTTCCAGGAGTCCCCTCCCTAAACGTCTCTTCCCTATCAATATTTGTAATTATCTCCTCTTCTCCTACCTGCTCTTGTCTATCAGGAGAACCCACTCTCTTGTCAGCAGGACTGGGCTGGGCTCTCATTCCACCAACATCCTCACCCACCAGCCTCAAACTCCATCAGCCTTACCTCTAAATAAACAAGCACAGAGGCCGGGCTGGTGGCTCAAACCTGTCATCCCAGCACTGTCAGGAGGATCGCCTGAAGTCAGGAGTTCCAGACCAGCCTGGCCAACATGGAGAAACCCCATCTCTACTAAAAATACAAAAACTTAGCGGGTTGTGGTGGCACGTGCCTGTAAACCCAGCTACTAGGGAGGCTCAGGCAGGAGACTCGCTTGAACCCAGGAAGTGGAGGTTGCAGTGAGCTAAGACTGCACCACTGCACTCCAGCCTGGGCAGCAGAGTGAGATCCATCTCAAAAAGAAAAAGAAAAAAAAGAACAAGCACAGAGATTAAAAACTACGTGTTTTATGCTAACACTGCTTCTAGGAAAGGTCCATAGGCATGGCTGTCCCAGTAACATTTCTGTGTATGAGCCCTTCCCACTTGAGATTCTAGTGCCTCTCGGGGCACGGTGGCTCACACCTGTAATCCCTGCACTCTGGGAGGCCAAGGTGGGTGGATCACCTGAGGTTGGGAGTTCGGGATCTAGTGCCAACATTGCTCCTCAATCTCATTCCCCCATGCTGGCTTCTGACAGGCCTGAATCTACCTTCTCTCTTTCTCACCCTCCAAGGGTCCCAAACGTGGTAACAATTTCAGTTTATCTTCGGACAAGTGTTTGCCAGAAGATCTACCTGCAACCAGGTTGACCAAGTCAGGATAATTTGAGTGCAGGTGTCCACTGGGCCAGGGCTGCACTTCTCCCCAGCCGTTGAAAGAAGGCCAGGCCAGGCAAGGTGGCTCACACCTGTAATCCCAGCACTTTGGGAGGCTGAGGCGGGTGGATCACCTGAGGTCAGGAGTTCAAGACTAGCCTAGCCAATATGGTGAAATCCCATCTCTGCTAAAAATACAAAAAGTAGCCAGGTGTGGTGGTGCATGCCTGTAATCTCAGCTACTTGGGAGGCTGAGGCAGGAGAATCACTTGAACCTGGGAGGTGGAGGTTGCAGTGAGATTGCACCACTGCTCTCCAGCCTGGGTGACAGACCAAGACTCTGTCTCAAAAACGAAAGAGAGAGAGAGAGAGAGAGGAAGGGAAGGGAAGGGAAGGGAAGGGAGGGGAGGGGAGGGGAGGGGAGGGGAAGGGGAAGGGGAAGGGGAAGGGGAAGCAAGCCTGATGCTGAGACAGAACCACTGGTGCAGGCTCCCCGCCCCTCTCTCCCCACCCTGCTGTAGGGTTGTGGATTGCAGGGCAGGAAGGAAAATGTCCTTTTTCTATACTTCAGCCTTGTCACAGAAGCTTAGTGGAGAGGCAGTAGAAGGGATGAGGTGTGAGTGTGGAAGGATGAAGAGAGGGGTGTGGGAGCCTTGTCAGGGTCCTCGGCCCTTTCAGAAAACTTCTTGACTCCTGTGAAAATTCATGAATCTGAGGATATACTGAAGGCAAAGATGCTGTCCATCTTTATAGGCAGCTTCTGGTTTTTAAATGCAAATGAATATTTTGGAGGAGGTGTGGCGCCTACTTCCACCCCTTCACAATCAAGTTTGAGTCACAAGCCTGCAAGTCTAGTCAAAACAACATCTTGGCTGGGCGTGGTGGCTCATGCCTGTAATCCCAGCACTTTGGGAGGCCAAGGGAGGAGCATCACTTGAGGCCACAAGTTGGAGACCAGCCTGGGCAAGGTAGTGAGACCTCAGCATTTCAAAACTAGCTGGGTGTGGTGGAGTACAACTGTAATCCCAGCTACTCAGGAGACTGAGGTGGGGGGACTGCTTAAGCCCAGGGGTTAGAGGCTGCAGTGAGCCATGATCGCACCACTGGGATTACAGGCGAGCCACCGTGCCCAGTCAAGGATTATTTTCTATAGCCTCTAATGGAAAAAAAAAAAAAAACTATTTTAAAATTCTCTTCCTGCAGCCTATTGGCCAGTGGCCACAGGATTCTGCTTAGCCAATACACACATATCCTGTCCAGTGGTGCGAAGTACAAAAAAGTGATTTTGTTAGGCTTTTCCCACAGAGGGCATTTAATGTCTTCTTAAAGGTATAAGGGAATTGTTCATGGTTTATTTCTTTGCAAAGTTTTTGATCGAATTAAAACACCAATATAAATTGGACTTAAACTGTCTAATGCCAAATTTTCTATAACAAACAAAATTCTAAAATCCTAGAGAACAGAGACTGTGGCTTATAGTTCTGCCTCCACTGCACAGTACTTACTTAGCTTCGTGCATGGTAAAAATAAGGGTTCTGTAAGTTCATTTGTTGGATGAATGGATTTATTTATTCATGAATAAATTCTTTATTCATGAATGCACTTATTTATTCACTCATTACATTTCTTCCTTTGTTTGCATTTTACCTTTCATTTTCTTTATTCTTTGGACTCAGTAACACTTTTCATATCAGTTTTAATAAGAGAGTTGAATGAGTGTATATTGACCCGAATTGAAAAGAGAAATGGAAACAGAAAATCTTTAGCGAATTGAACTAAAAATCTCCCAGTGAGTTACAAATTAATCCATTGAAATGTTCCAGATGTTTTGGATGAGGGAATTCTATTTCATACAGGTCACACTCCCTTACCAACCTCAGGCCTGGCTGAAGGAAGATTCTTCTAATCCAAAACATCCTGCAATTTTAATTTAATTACGAAACAGCATGTTGTGCTAGCTAAGTTAGACTTCAAGATGACTTAGCAGAAATTCCCTGGTTTGATAATAAATACAGATGCCATCCAGTGCAATAAAAATGACTGCATCAGGCCAGAGGCAGGTACAAAAAAGCTGAAAGAGGCTTTTATTGTGATGCCAGAGGCAACAAAATTGTGTGTCATTTGGGGTGAAACTTTTAATTTCCTATCTTGCAGGTATTAAACTACACTTGCTATCTGCACATCCAAGTAAATCGTCTCCCATCTTTACTCCCTGTCTTTACTTCCACAAAAATCTTAATTCTGGGTTCTGCCAACACTGCTTTCTTACCTATTCCTTGTCTTTTCCTTGTCTCCACAAATCTCCCAACCCCTTTCCCATATCTACTCTCCTATTCCACGCCACTTTTCTCCAAGGAACTCCAGGAAGCAGAGGTGAAACCCCTGTCCAAGAATATTCAAATATGTATTTATTCCTTCATGCAACAAAAGTCAGCTGAGCATGGTGACTCACTCTTGTAATCTCGGCACTTTGAGAGGCTGAGGCAGGAGGATTGCTTAAGGCCAGGAGTTGGAGACTAGCTTGGGCAACATAATAAGACCCCTGTCTCCACAAAAAATTAAAAAAAAAAAAAAATAGATGGTCATGATGGAGCACAGCTGTAGTCTCAGTTACTTAAGAAGTTGAGATGGGAGGATTGTTTGAGCCTAGGAATTCGAGGCTGCAGGAAAGTGTCATCATGCCACTACACTCCAGCTTGTGCTACAGAGGGAGACCCTGCACAAAACGAAACAAAATGAGATGAAACAAAAACGAAATGAAAACATTCATTAGGCATCTTCTATGCATAAGGCGTTTTGCTTCGTTTGTAAGGACAGATCACAGAAAAACAAGTTATTTTGTCTATTCTCCAAGGGAGATTTAAATTTGCAGGCAGGATTGAAGCAGAATGGGAAATAGGAAAAAGATGGAGCTGATATGTACAAATATGTAAGACAGGTGGAGTCCCTG
This sequence comes from Symphalangus syndactylus, assembly GCF_028878055.3. Taxonomy (NCBI): domain Eukaryota; kingdom Metazoa; phylum Chordata; class Mammalia; order Primates; family Hylobatidae; genus Symphalangus; species Symphalangus syndactylus. Next base: position 25,864,938 of record NC_072437.2, on the reverse strand, counting down.
CCAGGCCGTAAATAGCATAGGTCCCAAACCAAACTCATCATGTTCCTCTGCAAAAGCACTTCCTCCCACAGCCTTCCTGTTGTGTCTCAGTCCCACAAGTGTTCCTGTGACCCAGAAGCATTTTATTGCACCCATCTTCTGGTCACCTCTGTTGTTGTGTATGCATTTGCTTGTTTCTTTAGCAGGACTATGTCTTAACCCTGGCATATGGAGGCAGATCCAATTCCTAGTCCATCCACATCTCTGGAGATTATTCCAGTTTTCAGCATTAATGGCTTACTAAGAAAAATTGTTGAGTTAAATTATGTTTTTACCATTGCACAAGCTTACAAAATCTGCTTCAGATCAAACAGCCATCTTCTACATTGCAGAGTTTGTTTCGTATGCAAATGGATCCTCTTTCGTTGAGAAGCCAGGTGTGTAGAAACTCAGGGAGGACCAAAACAAGGTGCCTGGGGCTCTGTGTTCTGTGCAGTCTTGGGAACTGACAGAGGAGTTGTGGTTATCTGTGTGACCTTGTTTTTGGTGAATCACATACTGATGTAGGGGGATTCCCTGTTGCTACCACTGTTTGTTCCATTCTCTAATTTCCTACTCGAGTTTCAGATACTCTGCAACTAGAAATGACCTTGGTTCTTCCAAGTTATCAGATATTATTTTCTGACCCTCAGTTTCGCTGTGGATGCCACTAGCCTGGCATATGAATGGTTTTCAAATAAGGATCTCTTCCAAACAGAAGAGGCAGCCTGGATATATAGTTACGGTTTCTGCCCTTTTTCTAGGGTGTACTCTCTTGAAGATCCTCTAGGAAGCCAAAACTGCACTGGGCATATCTGCAGCAATCTCTGTCACCTCATTAGGGTATGTTGAAAATAAGTTGACCTGTGAGTTAGCTATTGTTCAGAAAATTGCTATGTAACCAACAATCACAGATCCTCATGGCCAACAACAATAATGAACATTCATTTCTTGTACCTGTGAGGTTCAGCTAATCTAGGCTGGACTTCGCTGATCTCAACTGGACTCAACTCATGCACCTGGGGTCTAATGGGGGTTGGCGGACCTTAGATGAGGTTGGCTGGGGTGACTTGGTTCTGCTCTACCTGTCTACCTCCTAGACCAGTAGGCTTGCCTGAGCATATTCTTTTCATGGCAAAAGCACAGCAAAACAAGCTCAATTACATGAGTGGTTGTGTAGACCTCTGATTGTATCATATCTGTGACATCCCATTGGTCAAAGCAAGTCATATGGCCAAACACAGAGTCAAGAGGTGGAGAAATAACCTCCGTGTTTTTGTTGTTCTTGTTGTTTTGTTTTTTGAGACAAAGTTTTGCTCTGTGACCAAGGCTGGAGTGCAGTGGTGATCATGGCTGTATTAGTTCATTTTCACATTGCTATAAGGAAATACTTGAGACTGGGTAATTTGTAAAGGAAAGAGGTTTAATCAACTCATGGTTCTGCATGGCTGGAAAGGCCTCAGGAAACTTACAATCATGGTGGAAGGCGAAGGGGAAGCAAGACACCTTCTTCACAGGCAGCAGGAAGGAGAAGTGCTGAGTGAAGGGGGAAGAGCCTCTTACAAAACTATCAGATCTTGTGAAAACTCACTCACTATTACCAGAACAGCATGGGGGAAACCACCCCAATGATTCAATTACCTCCACCTGGTCTCTCCCTTGACACATGGAGATTACGGGGATTATGGGGATCACAATTCAAGATGAGATTTTGGGTGGGGACACAGCCAAACCACATCATTCTGCCCCGGCCCCTCCCAAATCTCATGTCCTCACATTTCAAAACATAATCATGCCTTTTCAATTGTCCCCCAAATTCTTAACTCATTCCAGTATTAACCCAAAAGTCCAAGTCCAAAGTCTCATCTGAGACAAGTCAAGTACCTTCCACCTATGAGCCTGTAAAATCAAAAGCAAGTTAGTTATTTCTGAGATGCAATGGGGGTACAGCACTGGGTAAATACACCTGTTCCAAATGGGAGAAATTGGCCAAAACAAAGGGGCTACAGGCCCCATGCAAGTCCAAATTCAGCGGGGCAGTCATTAAATCTTAGAGCTCCAAAATGATCTCCTTTGACTCCATGTCCTACATCCAGGTCACACTGATGCAAGAGGTGGTCTCCCATGGCCTTGGGCAGCTCCGCTCCTGTGGCATTGCAGGGTACAACCCCACTTCTGGCTGCTTTCACAGGCTGGTGTTGAGTGTTTGCAACTTTTCCAGGTGCATGGTGTAAGCCATCAGTAGATCTACCATTATGGGGTCTGGAGGACAGTGGCCCTCTTCTCACAGCTCCACTAGGCTATGCCCTAGTGGGGGCTCTGTGCGGGGGCTCTGACCCCACATCTACCTTGCAGACTACCCTACCAGAGGTTCTCCATGAGGGCTCCAACCCTGCCCCAAACTTCTGTCTGGACATCTGGGCATTTCCATACATCCTCTGAAATCTAGGCAGAGGTTCTCAACTTCATTTATTAACTTCTGTGCGCCTGAAGGCCCAACACAATGTGTAAACTGCTAAGGCTTGGGACTTGCACCGTCTGAAACAATGGTCTGAGCTGTACATTGGCCCATTTTAGCCATGGCTAGGATACAGGGCACCAAGTCCTGAGACTGGACAAAGTAGCAAGACCCTGGATCTGGCCCATGAAACCAGCTTTTCCTCCTAGGCCTCCAGGCCTGTGATGGAAGGGGCAGCCATGAAGACCTCTGACATGCCCTGGAGACATCTTCTCCATTGTCTTGGTGATTAACATTTGGCTCCTCATTACTTATGCAAATTTTTCCAGCCTGCTTGAATTTCTCCCCAGAAAATGGGGTTTTCTTTTATATTGCATTGTCAGGCTGCAAATTTTCTAAACTTTATGCTCTGCTTCCCATTTAATTATAAGTTCCAATTCCAAATCGTCTCTTTGTGAATGCATACAACTGAATGCTTTTAAGAGCACTGAAGTCACCTCTTGAACACTTTGCTTCTTAGAAATTTCTTCCACCAGATACCCTAAATCATCTCTCTCAAGTTCAAAGTTCCACAGATCTCTAGGGCAGGGGCAAAGTCCTTCCAGTCTCCTTGCTAAAGCATAGCAAGAGTCATCTTTATTCCAGTTCCCAACAAGATCCTCATCTCCATCTGAGACCACCTCAGCCTGGACTTCATTGTCAATATCACTATCAGTATTTTGGTCAAAGTCATTCAACAAGTCTCTAGAAAGTTTCAAACTTTTCCACATCTTCCTGTCTTCTTCTGAGCCCTCCAAACTCTTCCAACCTCTGCCTGTTACCCAGTTCCAAAGTTGCTCCCACATTTACAGGTATCTTTATAGCAGCAACCTACTCTCTGTGGTACCAATTGACTGTATTAGTCCATTCTCACATTGCTATAGGGAAATACCTGAGACTGGGTAATTTATAAAGGGAAGAGGTTTAGTTGACTCATGGTTCCTTGGGCTGGGAAGGCCTCAGGAAACTTACAATCATGGTAGAAGGCAAAAAAAGCACCCTCTTCACATGGCAAAAAGGAAAGAGCCCCTTATAAAACCATTAGATCTCATGAAAACTCACTCAATACCATGAGAACAGCATGGGGAAAACCACCCCCATGATTCAATTACTTCCACCTGATCTTTCCCTTGACATGTGAAGATTTTATGGGGATTATGGGGATTACAATTCAAGATAAGATATTGGGTGGGGACACAGCCAAACCATATCAGTGCAGCCTCAACCTCCTGGGTTCAAGCAATCCTCCCACCTCAGCCTCTCTCCTCTGGAGTAGCTGGGATTACAGGCACATACCACCGCACTCAGTTAAAATTTTATTTTTTAGGTGGGCGCAGTGGCTCACGCCTGTAATCTCAGCAGTTTGGGAGGCTGAGGCGGGCAGGTTGCCTGAGGTCAGGAGTTCGAAACCAGTCTGGCCAACATGGTGAAACCCCATCTCTACTAAAAATACAAAAAAGTTAGCTGGGTGTGGTGGTGTGCACCTGTAATCCCAGCTACTCCAGAGGCTGAGGCAGGGGAATTGCTTGAATCAGGGAGATGGAGGTTGCAGTGAGCTGAGATCAGCCCACTGTACTCCAGCCTGGGTGACACAGTGAGACTCTGTCTCAAAAGAAAAAAATATATCTTTTTTTAGAGACACGGTCTCCCTATGTTGCCCAGGCTGGTCTCAAACTCCAAAGCAATCCTCCCACCTCAGCCTCCCAAAGTGCTGGGATTACAGGTGTGAGCCACCATGCCCAGCCTTGCATTCTGTGTTCTTAAATAATAGTGTGACCTTGAGTGAAGTTCAGCTAAAACACTCTAGTACTTCTACTCCACCCCATTCTATTGCTCTTTGATTTCTATCCCTCATAATGGAGTCATTCAGGAGAAGGAAGAACAGATACTTCTTGAGGCCTTTATTTATGCTAAAAGTCACTTTACTTTTTTCCTTTGCCTTTCATTCCTATTCACCTTGTCCTCAAGTTATGTGGCTTTTTTTGTTCTATGGTGGTGTCTCCAGCATCCTCCTTTAGAAAAAGAAGTTAGTGGTCTTTCCCCTGTCCCATACCAGGCCCCATTATCATTAGCATGACTGTTTTCCTGACCTAGTCATGATTTGTGAATCCCAGAGTTCCCTTGGAGAACTGAATTACTCCAGGAAAAAAACTTTGAGATAAAACAACTTCAGCTTCCTCAACCAAATTCCTGATGACAATTCTGCTTTATAAATCAAAGCTACCACTTGATCTCACAAGTGCAAATGCTTTAACTGTGCACTTCTGTGAGACACAGAACAGCAGAACTTGTTCTTAATGAAACACTTGATCACACACAGTGGCTCATGCCTGTAATCCCAATACTTTTGGAGGCCAGTGCAGGAAGATCACTTGAGGCTAGGAGTTCAAGACCAACCTGGGCAACATAGCAAGACCCCATCTCTATAAAAAGTAAAAAAAAAACTAGCCAAGCACAGTGGTGCCACCTGTAGTTCCAGCTCCTCAGGAGGCTGAGGTGGGAAGATCACTTGAGCCCAGCAGGTGAAAGCTGCAGTGAGCTATGACAGTGCCATTGCACTCCAGCCTGGATGGCAGAGTGAGACCCTGTCTCAAAAATAAAAATAAACACTTAACATGCAGTAGTACTTAAAATCTACTGAAGAATTTTGTTGGGTAAAGCCTGTAAAATCCAGCTGTAATACCTCACTGAGTCCTGCATTAATTAATCATAATTAATAATAAATAACACGAGTTAACGATGGTCATTTGTATTTGTATGAGAGTTATGATTTTACCTTTTTAAAAATTGCCTTTCAAAACTACATTGCTAAATCACATTCAGATTATAATCTTTATAGCCGCTTTTACTTATTTTGTTCATTCTGCCTGTAAGGAAAGTTATTTAAATTTATTAAAACCAATATTGATTTCATGTCATCATTCTCTAAACATTTTTCAGAAGTAAATAACTTTCATAAAGACAGAAAGACTTGGGTATCAAAGGAAGCCAAGAGGCCCAGAATAAACATGTGGGCAGGACCTAGGGTGGGCACAGCCCTATCACACGGTTCCCTTCACAAGGGTGGTTGGGAGTCTCTCAGATGCTGGAAGTGAGGAAAAAGGAGTCAGGGCCTGGGGACCGCTTGGCAGAGGAGTCAGTTTTTAGGCCAGAACACACGAATCTCTTTGAGGCATTAAGTATTTGGAGAAGAAGACAAAAAACAGAAATGGTAGCCAAGTTCCACCTCATTCTAAATAACAGCTGAGTTTTAGGTAGAAAAAGGAAAGGAAGAATTTATAAAGGGAACTGGAAGCAACCAGAAATGGGGAAAATATAAACAACTCAAAAGATACTGTGATGCTATAATTCCGCTTTAACAGTCCAGTTTCTGCAAGGTTCTTATCTGATTGGAAGAAGACAAACAATCTATGGGCTCAGGGATACAAAAGAGTAATGCCTAATTTATGCCTTGTTCCCGTCATCAGTGGCTATAAGCTGCTTGCCAAGGCCTGAGGCCTTCAGAGCCTTTGTGTTGGGCTATGTTGGTGCTTCTGAACTGTTTCTCATGTAAATCCTTGTCGACAGGGCAAGCCCTCTAACCAGGGGCCCACATCTCCCTATAATCAAGTCCTTAAGGTTTTTTCCATTGTTTTGCCCATGAGAGCATTTGAGTTTGACTCTTAACTATTAATATCTATCTACCTATCAGCTATCTATCTTTACACATACATATATATGTATATATGTATATTTGTGTGTATATATACATATAGTTGAGTCAAAACTGCAAACTCTTAACTATATATATTCATATATATATTTGTCTTTTTTTTTTTTTTGAGACAGCGTCTCCCTCCTTCACCCAGGCTGGAGTTAAGTAGCATGATCATGGCTCACTGTAGCCTTGGCCTTCTGGGCTCAGGTGATCCTCCCACCTGAGCCTTCTGAGTGGCTGGGTCTACAGGCATGTGCCACCACGCCTGGCTAATTTTTGTATTTTTTGTAGAAATGGGGTTTCGCCATGCTGCTCAGGCTGGTCTCAAACTCCTGGAATCAAGCAATACTCCCGCTTCAGGCTCCCAAAGTGCTAGAATTACAGACATGAGCCACAGAGCCTGACCTTAACTATACTTTAAAGCAGGTTTTGGAACTACTTACACAGGTTTAGCCATGTGACACTATACACAGCAGTCAGTCAGAACTGAAGGAAGTTCACACTCTGCCTCCACATGGACAATATCATCCCTTGGCAGTGACCCAATACACAGGCTAAGGACTTGCCCTGCAAAACCCTCTTTTTTGGACAACTCAGCTAGGGCTACCTAGTCACACAGCCAGGAAAGTTAAGTTTAAGTCTAGAGTGCTTGCCCTAAACCTCCAAGCCACTCACTACAAAAATACTCACTGGCCACCTTGCAGGCGAATAACCATGCCAGCGGCAAAGGAGGAATACACACACTTCCTATCAATTAAGAGTTTTCATTCTACGCTCCTCTTAGATCTTGGATAAGTCATTCATGCTGGCATTGTTTATGATCAAAGTGGATTTACAAAGACTTTCTCCACTAGATTCAAAAAGATATTTTTTCCTGTGGCAATATGTGAGATCCATTCACTTTCGATACTCAGAGTCTTTCTTCCCTACCGTCATCTCTTTATGTTTAGAGATCCTCTAGAACAGGTGCTCTTTATCTGGCAGTTAATGAACTTGGATTTTGTCAAATGTATTTTCTGTGTCTACTGAGATGATTGTGTGATTTTCTTTTTATTCTATCAATATAATGTATTCCATTAATTAATTTTCTAATATTAAACCAATCTGGAATCCGTGAGATAAATCCCATTTAGTCATGGTGTATGTTTATGTTTATTTATTTATTTTACTATTTTAAAAAATATTTTTATGTTTTATATATATGTTACCACTATTTATTTATTTTACTATTAAAAATAGTGGTAAAATACATATAACATAAAATTTGCCATTTGAACCATTTTCAAGTGTATAATTCTTTTTATATGTGTCTGGATTCCGTTTGCTAGTACTTTATTGAGGATTTTACTATTCATTAAAATGTGGATATTAGTCTGTAGTTTTCTTTTTCTTTTTTTTTTGATATTGTTGTCTGGTTTTGGTATTGGGGTAATATTGGTCTCATAAAATGGATTGAGAAGTGTTTCCTCTCTTCTGTTTTTTGGAAGAGCTTGTCTGATGTGTTGGGTAGAGCTTTATTATGATAGGCTTTGACTGTTAAAGTGAGGCTGCCTGGCTGCCTGGCTTTATAACAAGGCAGTGAGAACCCGTTGGAGCTTGAACCAGAGAATGCATTTCAGTAATAATTTTGAAATAATAATTTAACAAATCGCTACATGTAAATATATATGACAAAGTAAATGGGAGCCCTCCTCATGAGATAAAGGAGAGCTGAAATCATATAGTTTAGGAAGCAAATGAAAAAAAAATCATACAGTTCAGGAGGCAAGTGGAAATATATTTGTAATAGACAAGAAAGGAATAAGTTGTCATTGATGCCTTAAAAATACAAGTTTAATGTCGAGGTAGGCAAAAAAAAAAAGCATTTACTTGTAAAAATTTTAGTATAGAAATAATGTACAAAAGTAGAGAAAATAGTATAAAAATTCCCCATATTCTGATCTTGTATTCGTCAACAATTATCAACACATGACCAGTTTTGTTTCCTCTGTACCCCTCTACTTTTTTTTTTTTTTTTGAGGCGGAGTCTCGCTCTGTCACCCAGGCTGTAGTGCAGTGGCACGATCTCAGCTCACTGCAAGCTCCATCTCCTGGGTTCATGCCATTCTCCTGCCTCAGCCTCCCGAGTAGCTGGGACTACAGGCAGCTGCCACCACGCCCGGCTAATTTTTATTTTTTATTTTTTTTTTGTATTTTTAGTAGAGACGGGGTTTCATCGTGTTAGCCAGGATGGTTTCGATCTCCTGACATTGTGATCCGACCGCCTCGGCCTCCCAAAGTGCTGGGATTACAGGCGTGAGCCACCGTGTCCGGCCACCCGCTCTACTTTTAACCCGTACTCCTACTCTTGAATTGTTTTGAAGCAGATTCCAGATACTGAAATTATTTTATTCATAAGTATTTCAGCATATATCTCTAAAATTTAAGGACTTTTTAAAGCATAGCCCTGTAAATGTCATTGCATCCAAAAAAATCAACAATATTTCCATAACATCATCAAGTATCCAGGCAATGTTCCAAATATCCCTGATTGTCTCATAATTTTTTTAAAACTTGGTTTGTTCAAATAGGAATCCAAACTAAGGCTCCTCCATTGCATTTGGTGAATATGCCTTTTAAATCTCTTTTAATCTATAAGTTACCCCTCCCTCTATTGTTTTTTTTCTTTGGGCAATTTATTTGTTGACAAGTAATACTTTCTGTCGGCCTATAAAATGTCCTATGCTCTGCTTTTTGTTGATTTTATCCCTGTGGAGGTGTGGCTTAGCCAAAGTTCTCCAGAGAAACAAAACCAATAAAAGAAAGAGAGAGAAGAGGGATTTATTATAAAGAATTGGGTCACATAATTATGGAGGCTAACAGGTCCAAAGATCTGCAGTCAACCACCTGGAGCCCCAAGAGAGTGTAATCTGAAAAACTGAGAAACAGCAGAGCTGATGGTGTGGTTCAGTCCACAGGCCAGCAGGCTCAAAACTCAAGAAGAGCTGATGTTTCAGTTCTGGTTCAAAGACAGGAAAAACGTTGATGCTCCGTTTGGAAGGCTGTCAGATGGGAAGAATTCTCTCTTAGTTAGGGTGCGTCAACCTTTTTGTTCTATTCAGGCCTTCAGCTGTAGGATGAGGTCTACAACGATCCAAACAGGGAGGAATCTGCTTTACTTAGTCTACCAATGTAAATATTAATCTCATCTGAAAACACCCTCACGGAAACATCCAGAATAATGTCTGACCAAATATCTGGGCACACCATGGCCCAGTCAAGTTGACACACAAAATTCACTATCCTAGAGTATATTTCCTATAAGTTTGTAGTTAGTAGTTAGGTCCTGATTAGATTCTGGATTCTTCCTGGTTTTTTTGTTTGTTTGTTTTAGTTTTTGGTTTTTTTTTGGTAATTGTCTTACCTCTGGCCAATAAGCTCTTCAACCTGGTTCCTAAGTCTTTTTGGCATGCTTTTATGGTCTTTGATAGTTTCTTTGCTGGCTGATACGACAAGATGTTCCAAACCTATCCCTGATGTTGAATCGACCATTTCTCCAAAGAACCCTGTTCACTTTAGCCAGAAATGGTATTTAGAGTGCATGAGGCCAGGCCAGATATGTGGCTCATGCCTATAATCCCAACACTTTGGGAGGCTGAGATGGGCAGATTGCTTGAGGTCAGGAGTTTGAGGCCAGCCTGGCCAACATGGTGAAACCCCATCTCTACTAAAAATACAAAAATTAGCCAGGTGTGGTGGCATACACTTGTAATCCCAGCTACTTGGGAGGTTGAGGTGGGAGGATCATTTGAACCCCAGAGGTGGAGGTTTCAGTGAGCCAAGATCACGCCACTGCACTCCGCCCTGGGTGACAGAGTGAGACCCTGTCTCAAAAAAAAATGAAGAAAGAAAACGGCCTGGGTGCTAAGGACACACTTAGCTACTCTTAGTCAAGGTATCTAGGCCTTTTCAACAGACAGAGCTAGGAATAATATATTTTAACATAAAATACATCATGTGTTCTCATGAATATTTCCAATTCAAACTTAGGATAAAGGGTTTTTATTTAACTTCTTTGATTTGATATTTATATTTTTCTTGCACTGAAAACCTTAGTTCCTAATGAAATAATGTAATTTATTTTTCTACTAAATATATTATGACTTCATAATAATCATGCCTTACTATCAGAAAATATCATATCAGAGAAAAAATTATTCTAAAAAGAGAATTACTGAAAACCACTTCAGATTTCTTTACAGTTTTTTGGTTTTGTTTTCTGTTTCTTTTTTTTTTTTTTTTTTCCTCCTTTGGCATTTACCCCACTAGGATTATGTGGTCTCATGACTGTAGTTTAAAAATAGAATCATTAAAAAAGTCTAGATTCAGCTGACATCCAGGCATTTTAGCCAACTATGAAGGCAGAAATGATGTGCCATGGAGAGATTATGATCTGAGTGACGTAGCCAACTATTTATTAACCTAAGTTTCTGCGAATTCAGGGGATGTGGACAGCTATATTCCATATTTAACTTCCCCTTCTATATTTAGTAGGAGAACATTGTTGCTACTGATCAGTTATTCAATGGGATGAGAGTTAAATTCACTCATGAAGCTTTGGCCTTTAGGAGGAAAATGCAAAGTTTTAGAGCCACAGAGGGTTACAGTGGTACTGAACCTTGAAGGCCACCTGGTTTAATCACCATAGTCCACAGAGGAGGAGACTAAGATCCAGCAGTGTCTAGCAACTTACCTAGGATCTCACCACTAGTTAGTAGCAGGGATAGAACTGGAAAACCATCTGCTGTCTCCTTTCCATTGATCTGTGCTGTTCCCTTGCTCTCCTTGTGTAAATGCTGAAGCGGATCATGATGAGCCCAGGATGAGGCAGGGAGGCCCATTCTGAAAGTTCAGTCTCAAGACTGAACACACTCAAAAAATGCTTATGAGACATTTGGTGGGCTATTTGATAAATATTTAGTAATTGGCTCTAAGTATATAACAAGACAGCCTTTATTGTCTTTTTAATTTTTTACTTGCCCAGGTGATAAATTGAATATGTATCTGGTATGATCTGAAAGCTGGAGACACTATTTCAAACATTTAAGACAATCTTCTCACAATATTTTATTTTTAAAACAATACAACAGTACTTGCAAATAATTTCTAAAGTCTTGATTATAAATGTTGTCTGTGTTCATGGATCTCATTCAATAAACCACCACTACATACAAGGTACTGGGCTACATGGACTTTTTCAACAACTAGAACCCTGCAAATATGGAACTAGGCTGCCCCATAAGTTAGTGAAGCGGAGAACTGACAGCTAGTGGATTAGTGAATTCTTACCAGAAATCTGCACAGGGAATTCCTACCGAGGTCAAAGGATGGGACTTGATGACATCTGGTGTCCTTGTCCTTTCTAATCCTAAGATTAGATTGTTTTTGTTTTGTTGTTTTGTTTTAGAGACAGTCTTGCTATGTTAACTAGGCTGGACTTCAACCTTGAACTCCTGGGCTCAAAGGACCTCCCACCTCAGCCTCCCAAGCAACTGCAACCATAGGTGGGCACCGTCATGGCTGGCTGGATCAGAGACCTGTATTCTATAATTTCTGTGATGCCCCTATTAAAGTAGCTTGTTTGGGGAGCGAGTAGTAACCACTTATACAAAGAGACACAATATGTTCTTCTCTCTCCTTTTTCTTCTAAGTCCAAGTTCAGTCTCTATTTACAGCCAACCCCCGAAGACTCAACATATCAGAGAATAAGGCACAGTGAGCCCTTAGGGAAAGTCTCCATGGAACTGTCATCTTCACAAATGAGAAGACATGCTTTGTGGGAATCACAGCAACTTCCTGCTGGCTGTGCACGTCCAGCCTATTTCTGTTCTTCTCTCTCCAGCTGTCTTCCATTTTAATCACACACTTGTCTCTGTTACGGATACCCCCTTCCACTCCAGGTTTATTAGTAGCTACGTTCTCAGCCCAAGGGTGAAAGAGAAGCAAGTGGACAATTTTGGGACCTGGAAAGTTATTCATCCACAGCGTATGTGCTGGTTCACGTTAACGCCAGCTAACAAATGCATGAGCCCCTGCTGTGGGCCCGGCTTTGAGATAAGTGCTGGGGAAAGAGATAAGTGCTGGGGAAAGTGAAGGAGACACAGTTCCTGCTCTTCCAGGCTAGAGGGGGAAAGGAGACGAGAAAGGAGAGGTTACAGGAAAGCCCGGGAGCATGAGCACGGAGAAGGGTAAAGTCCTAGCCTCACAGAGGATTAGAAGCCACTCTGAGCCAAATGATTTCACTGTGACCTGAAGGAAAAGGGGGGGCGAATTTCCAGGCAGGGCAAAGACAGATCCAAAGGTCCAGAACAACGGGAGTTCAGGGAATTCGAGGAACTGAAAGAGTAAGGCATGCTGGAGCGACTGTCTCGAGATGACTCAAGCAAGGAAGGCAGGAGTTAGACGGTGGAGGGGCTTGTCACAGAACTCCAAGAAGTGCTCACCAGAACTTCCGCTCTGACTTATGGATATATATGTGTGTGTGTGTGTGTGTGTATGTATAGATGTGTGTGTATGTATAGATGTGTATGTATATATAACATATACACACACATATATATACACACGTATATACATACACACACACACACACACATATATGTATTTTTTGAGATGGAGTCTTGCTCTGTCACCCAGGCTGGAGGGCAGTGGTGTGATCTTGGCTCACTGCAACCTCCACCTCCAGGGTTCAAGAGATTCTCCTGCCTCGGCCTCCTGAGTAGCTGGGATTACAGTTGCTCGCCACCACACCTGGCTAATTTTGTATTTTTAGTGAAGACAGGGTTTCACCATGTTGGCCAGGCTGGCCTCGAACGGCTGACAACAGGTAATCCACCCTCATCGGCCTCCCAAAGTGTTGGGATTACAGGCATGAGCCACTGCGCCTAACCCCTTTTTTTTTTTTGGAGACGGAGTCTCGCTCTGTCACCCAGGCTGGAGTGCAGTGGCACGATCTCGGCTCACTGCAAGCTCCGCCTCCCGGGTTCACGCCATTCTTCTGCCTCAGCCTCTCCGAGTAGCTGGGACTACAGGCGCCCGCCACCATGCCCGGCTAATTTTTTATATTTTTAGTAGAGACGGGGTTTCACCATGGTCTCAATCTCCTGACCTCGTGATCCGCCCGCCTCGGCCTCCCAAAGTGCTGGGATTACAAGCGTGAGCCACCGCGCCCGGCCTAACCCTTTTTTTTTTTAAATACAGACAGAGTCTCACTCTGTCACCAGGCTGGAGAACAGTGGTGCCATCACAGCTCACTGCAGCCTCAGCCTCTGGGGCTCAATCATCATGGCTCACTTCAGCCTCAATCCTCCCGCCTCAGCCTCCCAAGTAGCTGGGACTACAAGGCGCATGCCACCACACTCAGCTATTTTTGTTTTTCTTTTTTTGTAGAGATGGAGTCTGCTTTATTGCCCAGGCTGGTCTTGAACTCCTGCAGTCAAGCGATCCTCCAGCCTCAGCCTCTGAAAGTGTTGGGACTACAGGCGTCAGCCACTGTGCCCAGCCTATGGATATATTCTTCAGTCTTGAAGAAGTTATTTCCCAGCCTCTTAAATGGCTTCTCAGTTTTGCTTTGAGTAATCGAAAACCACTATTTGTTGAGCACCCTCTAGAAGCACATATGGTAGTACTAGGCCATGGGAGAAAATCCAGTGATAAAAAGCAGCCCTCCCACTACAGAGCTCATAAAATGAGGTTTTCTCTTTTTTAAACTCCAGATACTAATAACAAATACATTCAAAAACCAAGAGACAAAAAATAAAAGGCTAAAAGAAACTCATCATCAACTCCTTTAGACTAAATTTTAAAATATAGTGGGATAGGCCAGACACAGTGGCTCAAGTCTGTAATCCCAGCACTTTGGGAGGCCGAGGTGGGTAGATCACTTGAGGTCAGGAGTTCGAGACCAGCCTGTCCAACATGGCTCTACTTAAAATACAAAATTAGCCCGGCGTAGTCGTGTGTGCCTGTAATCTCAGGTACTTGGGAAGCTAAGGCAGGAGAATTGCTTGAACCCAGGAGGCCGAGGTTGTAGTGAGCCAAGATCACACCACTGCACTCCAGCCTGGCAACAGAGCCAGACTCCGTCTCAAAAAAAAAAAAAAAAAAAAAGAGTGGGATGCTTGTCACTACAGGTAAAACAAACTCTAAGGCAAAAGGAGCTGATTCCCTTAGCAAAATGTTTTTAATTTGAGAATGTGGGATGAGAAACCCGGTTCTATGACTACAGAGTTCCACTTGGATGTCCCACCCATGGCTCCTAGAATCAGGTGCTCTCTGGCCTGGTGCAGTGGCTCACACCTGTAATCCCCGCACTTTGGGAGGCTGAGGCAGGATGATTGTTTGAGCCCAGGAGGTCAAGAGCAGCCTGGGCAACACAGGGAGACCTGTCACTACAAATAATTTAAAAATTAGCTGGGTGTGGTGGCCTGCACCTGTGGTCCCAGCTGCTCAATAGGCTGAGGTAGGAGGATTGTTTAAGCCCAGGAGTTTGAGGCTGCAGTGAGCTATGATCGTACCACTGCACTTCAGCCTGGGTGACAGAGTGAAAACCTATCTCAAAAGAAAAAAAAAAAAAAAAAGAGAATCAAGGGTCTTTCTTTGGGCATTGGGTTCCTCCCTAGAACTTCCGTGGGTATTAATAACAACACAATTGAGAGCATTAGGACAAATAGCTAATGAGTGCTGAGCTTAAGACCTAGGTGATGGGTTAATAGATGCAACAAACCACCATGGCACATGTTTACCTGTGTAACAAACCTACACATCCTGCACATGAACTAAAAATTAAAATTAAAAAAGAAATAACACAGTCTAACAAGGGCTGAGGAAGAGATGGGCCTCGGGTGCCCCAGGCAGCCTGCATGCCAAGTGACAAGGATGGGGCGCCAGGGAACAGCTCTGCCCTTGGCCGCTCACCACCCCGGGATCCTTCAGTCTAGGCTGAGTAGTAATAGCAAATCCCATTCACATCATATTTCATTAGGTTCTCACGTGCCTTATTCAGCTGACTTCTAATGAGAGCGTGCATGAGAATCACCCTGAAGGGCTACGGGAACGGAGGGCTGAGGGCCGGGCGCCGTCCCCAGAGCTCTGACTCAGCAGGTCAGGGCGGGACTGAGAAATGCATTTCTCACAGGTTCCTGGGCCCTGCTATGCTGCTGGTTCAGGGACCACACCTGGAGAATCACCGGTGAACTCATTTCACAGAAAACCTTCAAAGGCCAGCTCTGCCACTAGGCTGTTAAGCTTCGGAGGGAACAAACCCCTGCCCTGAAGGGGCTCGCCCACAGTGAAGGAAACAGAAATAAAAATAAAGTATTAGAATGTAATGCAATAGAACAGCGGTCCCCAACCTTTTTCACACCAGGGACCGGTTTCGTGGAAGACGGTTTTTCCACGGACGGGGGTCACAGGGTAGTTTCAGGATGATTCAAATGCATTATATTTATTGTGCAGGTTATTTGTATTATGATTACATTGTAATATATAATGAAATAATTATACAACTCACCATAATGTAGAATCAGTGGGAGCCCTGAGCTTGTTTTCCTGAAACTAGACGGTCCCATCTGGGGGTGATGGGAGACAGTGACAGATCATCAAGAGTGACAGATCATCAGGCATTCGATTCTGATAAGGAGCAGGGAACCCAGGTCCCTCGTATGTGCAGTTTGCAATAGGGTTCGTGCTCCTATAAGAATCCAATGCCCAGCTGATCTGACAGGAGGCGGAACTCAGGCGGTGATGTGAGCCATGGGGAGCAGCTGCAGATACAGGTGAAGCTTCACTCACCTGCCTGCCATTCACCTCCTGCTGTGTGGCCTCGTTCCTAACAGGCCACAGACTGGTACCAGCCCATGGCCCAGGGGTTGGGGACCCCTGCAATAAAACAAAGGCTCAAATGGAGGTTAGAGGAGGCTGCTATGAGCACAGAGTGGAGGAATGGGCCCACCTCAGTCAGGAAAGATAAGAACAGGTTAGCCACGGCTTCTAGCAGGGAAGAGAGTAAGAGAACAAATCCAGGAAGAAGCCGTGTATTCAGAAACAGCAGGGAGACCTGCAAGGGCAATGGCCCTGTCGCAGTGAAACTGGGGAGGAAACCCGTATGTAGAAAGGGATGGAGAGAAGAGAATGGAAAAGGCAAGCAGAGATTGATAAGGGTTCTGAGGAGGAGTGACACCTGGTAAGATCTGCCTTTTGGGAAGCTCATTCCAGTGGGTAGGGAGGAGGAAGATGGGGGCGGGGCAGGCGTGGAGCCAGGCTGGAGGAGGCTGTTCTGTGCTGCAGGTGCCAGAGGGAGGCTTGAGCCCAGCAGAGGCAGGTGGGTGGAGGGCTTGAGCCTAGTGGGATCTCAGGGATCTGCCAGTATACATCTCACATCTTGGTGGAGAGAAGGGTTCAAAACTTGCAGGTCCCTTGTGTTTTGGCTTCACAGACAGAGTGAATTGGCTCCTCTCTGCTAAGGGGTCAAGGACACACATGCTAGTGCCACACAGAGAAGGAAACCTATAAGCCAGGAAGTAGGAGCACACACCCAGTGCTGTCCCACAACTCGGATCAGACGGCAGCAGCTCCCTGCCAGGAATTAAGAGCCCACCCCTGCCCCGTGCTCCTTTGCACTCTACATGTTTGTAGGGATGGGGTCAGGGGACATCCCTGTGATTATGGAAGCTCCCTTGTTGGGAGAAATGACCTTGGTTCAAAAGGGGAGCACCTGGTCCCCAGTGACTGTAACCAGCCCAGCCTCCTGGGGACCTGAGCACATCTGCTGAGCCTGATCTCCGCTAAGCTCAACAGAGGGGAGATGAGGCTCTGCAACCACCATCAGATGCCCCAGCCAATTCTCGGAGACAGAGAGTGCCAGGAGTTTTGCCAGCTCACCTCAGCTGTGCTGACTGAGCTCCGGCCACCTGTGGGCTTCTCTGCTGCTCCCCTAGGGAGGGAAGTGGCCAGCAGGGTTTGAAAGAGTGTCAATGCTGTTTGCCCCAATGGCCTCTGGGCCCCTGGTGAGAGTGACTGGCTTGGAGCTCCAGGAAGGTGGCAAGGGCTCCATTCTCACCTCATGTCCTCCAGCTGCCTTTCTCTGGGTGGCGTCTCAGTGAAGCCAGCCTGGGGTCTATCCTCATATGCTCTCATGATCCCAAGCCCACCTGCATGGGTCGGAGGTCCCTGCATCTGTCTCTCTCTCTCCCTCTCTCCCTCTCTCTCCCTCTTTCTCTCTCTCTCTCTCTCTCCCCCTCACCCTCTCTCCCTCTCTCCCTCACCCTCTCTCCCTCTGCCTGTTGGGACTCGAACACCATGGCTCTGCTGTGATGTGACTTATGATTGATGCTGCCCCCTGAGCGTGCTGGGTGGTCTTCTATGCTTGTCACAAATCTCTGCCATCTAATTCCACCCCCATCGCCCAGATCGCTTCCTTCCATGTGCCACTCCGCTTCTGGGCACTTGTGGTAATAGGACATATGAGGGGAGGAGCTGGTTTGGGAGGCGCAAAGGCATGATAAACTCGATTTTGAATGTGTCAAATATGACTTACAGGCAGGTTGACAGGATAGAGATGGATTGTCAGCATTTGGTTAGACATGTGTGGAGCTCAAGAGGGGAGCCTGAGCTGGTATCTTAGTCTATTCGGGCTGCTATAACAAAATGCCTTAGATTGGGTAACTCATAGACAACAGAAATGTATTTCCCACAGTTCTGGAGGGTGGGAAGTAAGTCCAAGGTCAAGGTACTGATGGATTTGGTGTCCGATGAGGGCTGCTTTCTGATTCACATGTGAGTCTTCTCTGTGTCCTCACGTGGTGGCGGAAGTGAGGCAGCTCTCTGGAGCCTTCTGTATAAGGGCATTAATCCTATTAATGGGGGCTCCACCCTCAAGATCTAATCACTTCCCGAAGGCCCCACCTCCCAATGCCATCACCTTGGGCATTTGGATTTCAACGTGTGAATTTTGGAGGGACACAGATATTCAGACCATAGCAGCTGTGGGTAAAGATTCAAAGACTCGGGAACAGATAGGACCTCCCAGGCAGTGTGTGAAGGGCAAGGCTGGAACCCTGAACACCAGTGACAAGTAGGGGATGGAGGGAGAAAGGAGGATGCTACCAAGTGGACGAAAAGGGGCTTTAACACATATTGCTCATAGTGGCCTCACTATGAAATAACAGGACAAATGAAGTCACTGAGTCTCGGGAGCACCTTCACAATTTCTCACAGCTGTTAGTGGCAGAGCCAGGTCTCCAACTCCAAGTTCAGAATTTTTCTCCCTACATTTGTTCACTTATTCATTCAACAGTCACTGATTGAGCTCTTTTCTGTGTGCGTTCAGGGTCTTGTGTTCATACCATGAGCAGCATAGCAGAGACTGGAGTGAGACTGGGAGGAGCGGCAGAATGCAGACAAGTTGGGAACCAGCCACGCCTCTCCGCCTAGCAGGGGAGTTGTTCTAATAGGTTTTATTTTTATTCAGCTTTGGTGAGGTCAACAGATCAGATGACGACTGCCATTGAAGAGAGTTTCTTACTCTCAGATCTAAGAGAAGTGGGCATGCCACGCCATGCAGGGCCACCCAGGGCAGCATGAGGGCTGGTCAAGAGGCAGAGGGAGGAGAGAATGTGGCCAGAGCCCTTATTATGCTTTCCACAGGAAGGAGTGGGCAAGGCAGGGTTAGCTAGCTCAGGACTGGCTAGTTTAAATCATTTCAGCAGGTTCTGGGGTATACGGGCTGTTCCTATTTGTCGGGTAGCTGGCCCTGGGTGATTAGGGCAGGGGGATAGTGGCCTGGAGTGTGAGAACCAGATAAGGGAATTGGTTGGGATGTGAGCTCTGGGTTGGTTTTCATTTGAAAAGCACATGCCCCGGAGGACTCCTTCCAGGGGGAGGGGGACAGTGAGGGAGACATATTATTGGGTTGCACAGAGCAAGGTGTGTCCTGCAGATAGATGCACGCGGGGCAGATGTTAAAGCATCAAGTTTACAGAAAGGAGAAACGTGGTTAACACAGGAGCAGAAAAGGAATGCAAAACAGCTAGAGAACAACTGCAAAGGTGCACATGCGGAAACACAGGATGATGTCCTGCCAACCCTGCTGTGGATGGTCTGTGGACCAGCAGCACCTGGGACTTAGAGAGGCAGCGTCTCAACCCCACCCCAGACCGAACGAATCTGAATCTGCAACACCCTCAGGTAACCCGTATGTATCTTAAACCATAAGTACTGGCATCAGCTGCAGACAGGCCCGTGGACAGATGGAGGAGGAGGAGGAAAATGTGTGGTTCGTTAGGAGGCTTCTTGGAGGAGTCCTCTAACAGTGAAAGCCAGCTTCCATTTGAAAAGAAATGAGATCTTTTGCCTAAAGCAGTGGTTCTCAAAATTGGCTGCAAACTGGAATCACCTGTTGTGTTTTAAAAAGCTCTGGAGTCTGGGCATAGTGGCTCATGCCTATCATCCCAGCACTTTGGGAGGCTGAGGCTGGCAGATCACTTGAGTCAGGAGTTCAGGACCAGCCTGGCCAACATGGCAAAAATGTCAACTAAAATAGAAAAAAAAAAAATAGCTGGACGTGGTGGTGCATGCCTGTAGTCCCAGCTACTCGGGAGGCTGAGGCACGAGAATCGCTTGAGCCCAGGGAGCTGAGGTTGCAGTGAGCCTAGATCGCACCACTGCATTCCAGCCTGGAAAACAGAGTGAGACTCTGTCTCAAAAATAAATAAGCAAGTAAATAAATAAATATAAAAAGCACTGATTCCTGCTTCCAAACACTGGAGATTCAGATTTAATTGAGATAAGGCCAGGATGTATAGAGTTTACAGAACTCCCCAGGTGATTTAAACGTGCAGCCAAGTTAGAGAACCACTGGCCTTTGCCATACGGAAGATATAATGTGCTGTACCAGGACCAGAGAACAGAGTAACAGAGGAATCAGACGGTTTGAGAGCAAGACCAGAAGTGTGCATGTCTGCCCGGTGGGTGGGGTGAACAGGGAGGGTGCGCGCCTAGGATCCGTCTCCCCTCCCATCCCCATTTGGCTTCCTGGGCCACATTCCTCAGGGCTTCCTTGGTTCTCACCTGGATGCTTGTATTCTGCTTCCCCCTAGTGGTAACTTGCAGTATGGCACAGCTGTCGCTGGCAGTTTCATTAAGGTTCCGCGTTCGTCACTAACCTGTGATAGTGAGTCCCAGGCTGTGGTCTCGACAGGTGGGATCATCCTAAGAATCATGTCCTGTGAGCACCTTCACCATGTGACTTCAGGAGTTGCTCCCTCACAAGGAGCCTCAGGGAGTTAGAGGTCACTGGCCAAGCACTGCCCTGGCACAGGGCTGCAACTGCAGCCTAAGTGGCTTCCTGTGCATGAGGTTTAAGGAAATTTCATTTTATTAGCCAGTGGTTAAGTGCCTGTGAGAGCAATCATCAGAAGATGCAGTGGTAGAAGATAACAAGCTTCCTAATAAACAGTGGCCACCAGCCGGGCGTGGTGGCTCATGCCTGTAATCCCAGCACTTTGGGAGGTCGAGGCGGGCGGATCACAAGGTCAGGAGTTCAAGACTAGCCTGGCCAACATGGTGAAACCCCATCACTACTAAAAATATAAAAATTAGCCGGGTGTGCCGGGCGCGGTGGCTCACGCTTGTAATCCCAGCACTTTGGGAGGCCGAGGCGGGCGGATCACGAGGTCAGGAGATCGAGACCACGGTGAAACCCCGTCTCTACTAAAAATACAAAAAAATTAGCCGGGCGTGGTGGCGGGCGCCTGTAGTCCCAGCTGCTCGGAGAGGCTGAGGCGGGAGAATGGCGTGAACCCGGGAGGCGGAGCTTGCAGTGAGCCAAGATTGCGCCACTGCACTCCAGCCTGGGCCACAGAGCGAGACTCCGTCTCAAAAAAAAAAACAAAACAACAAAAAAAAAAAATTAGCCGGGTGTGATGGCGGGTGCCTGTAATCCCAGCTACTTGGGAGGCTGAGGCAGGAGAATTGCTTGAACCTGGGAGGCAGAGGTTGCAGTGAGCCGAGATCACACCATTGCACTCCAGTCTGAGTGACAGAGCAAGACTCTGCCTCAGAAAAAAAAAAATGGCCACCACTTAGATCTTTGTGGCAAGAATGGGTTTTACTTAATTATCACATTTCATTCCAGTGACAAGCCTGAAGGTATTAGGATTGTCAAATATTTTTATTGCAAATATGCATTACTAAGGCTTATTTTTTAAAAAATACTTAGCTATATAAAGTCATATTCTTCTCTGAGATGGACATTTAGCAAAAATAAAGTCACAGATTTAATATTATAGCCATGAATAAATGTTTTAAAATTATGAGTGAGAAAGAACATTAACACTTTCAAAATAAGCATGTATTTTAAACAGACATGGTTTGCGGAAGAGGATTCTCATCTTACAGATAAGAAAACAAACCTAGAGACCTTAAGGAACTCGATCAAGGTCACATAGCCAGTGACAGATGCAGGGTTTGAACCCACATTGGTTGGACAGCACCGTCTGTGTGTGCAGCTCCTCCCACGTCCCCTCCAAGAGTCCAGGGGTTCTCACCTGCTCAAGGGTTTGCAACAGAGACTTCACCTGAATCCCTGATTGAGTCTCTGGTTCCTCCAAGCTCCCCTAGTTCCTCTTTGTATTAGTCCATCTTCACACTGCTAATAAAGACATACCTGAGACTGGGGAATTTATAAAGGAAAGAGGTTTAATGGACTCACAGTTCCACATGGCTAGGGAGGCCTCACAATCATGGCAGAAGGCAAGGAGGAACGTCACATCCTACATGGTGGCAGGGAAGAGAAAACTTGTGCGGGGGAGCTCCTTCTTATAGAACCATCAGATCTTGTGAGACTCACGATCACAAGAACAGCATGGGAATGACCTGCCCCCATGATTCAATTACCACCCACCAGGTCCCTCCCACGACACATGGGAATTGTAGGAGCTATAATTCAAAATGAGATTTGAGTGGGGACACAGCCAAACCATATCTCTCTTCTTTCCAATTTCACATTGACTCAGACACTTCCTTCTGTAGAGCAGTCTCTGAAGGCCCCATATTAGGAGGAGAATGCCCTTGCCCAATCCTGGCAGAAAACTTCTCTCTGCAGCTCATACCCAGAGCTGGGTTCAGGCCAGATGAGAAAGAGATAGTGAGAGAAATAGGAAGCGTTTGAAGCTGGCAGGCAGTGTGGTCCCCTGAGCTGGCTGATTCCTTTTCTTCTCCCCTGAAGCTCCTGCCCACTGGGAGCCAGCTCCTGTCCACCCTACCCCAGTTCCAAGAGTTCCTGAAACTCTGGTGTGAACCAGAACCACTGGGAAACTTGTTAGAATGCAGATCCCTTGGCTCCACCCTCAAAAATTCTGATTCCGGATAATCAAAAGCGGGACCCAGGAATTGGAATTTTAAGCAAACAACCCATGTGAATTCTGCTGCAGGGGGTCCTCAGAACACACGTTGAGAAACATTCAATAGACATACTATTCACATTCATGGGTCCTGTGTCAAAAGTACCAATGAAGGCCCATAAGCTATGTTGAAATATTTAGAAGTTATCTATCAAGTGAATAAACTGTCAAATATATATACATAACTACATGGCAGGCTAGAATTCCTGGGCTCTAGAGCCCAAGCCAGAAGGTAATGGGACAGCAAGAACTAATCCCCAGCCACCATCCTTCCCCTTTGTCTCCCCACTTTATGCCATGAGGAACTTGCTGCCTGAGCAAGAGGACACACCATCCATAAATTCAAGCACAGGCACTCTCTGTCCACCCTGTAACAGCTGCATCTTGACCACCTATTGGGCTAGAATGGACCCCAGAGAGGAAGCTGGCATTGACCCTGGAGGCAGAAAATTCCCAGGCACTCAGAGCATGGCCTAGATGGGGAAGAGGTTCCGGGAGGATGCATGCCCTTGACCTTGTGGACTGCCTGCACTGAGAGGAGGGGCAGCAGAGGATGGCCAGGGCAGAGCCCTCTAAGCTGACATTTCTCCAACATTCATGGGAATAGAAATTTCCTGGGATCTGAATCAGTAGGTCTAGGCAGGGACCAAGATTCTGCATTTCTAACAGCCCCCCAGGTAAAGCTGGTCAGGCTGGTCTTCAGACCACAGAGTGAAGCAGCAAAGCTGTAAAGCAGGGGTCAGTACCAGGTAGCAAACTTTTAGTCTCTGAGGGCCATGTGGTTTCTATGGCAATTATTCAACTCTGCTGTTGGGCATGAGAGCAGCCACAGATGATATTTAAGAAAATGAGCATGGCTGTGTTCCAGGAAAACTTCATTTGTGAACACTGAAATTTGAATTTCAGATAATCTTCCTATGTTGCAAAATATTCTTCTTTTGGGTTCTTTCAATTATTTAAAAATGTAAAAACTCGATCAGGAGCAGTGGCTCACGCCTGTAATCCCAGCACTTTTGGAGGCCAAAGTGAGTGGATCACCTGAGATCAGGAGTTGGAGACCAGCCTGAGCAACATGGCAAAACCCCATCTCTACTAAAAATTCACAATTAGCTGGGTGTGGTGATGCATGTCTGTAATCCCAGTAACTTGGGAGGCTGAGGCAGGAGAATCACTTGAACCCAGGAGGCGGAGGTTGCAATGAGTGAAGATCGCACCACTACATTCCAGCCTGGGCGACAGAGTGAGACTCTGCCTCAAAAAAGTAAAAACTCAATCATAACGTAACTTAATTGTACATTTAAAAATAAGAGTATAATTGGATTGTTTGTAACACTGAGGATACATGCTTGAGGGGATGGATACCCCATGTTACATGATGTGCTTATTTCACATTGCAGGCCTGTATCAAAACATCCCATGTACCCCATAAATATATACACCTACTATGTACCCACAACAATTACAAATTTTAAAATTTACAAAAGATTTTTAAAATGTAAAAAACATTTTTTATATAGGCTGTACAGAAACAGGTCTGGATGGGGAGGTTAGATTTGGCCCAAAGTCTGTAGTTTGTTGACCCCTTCTCTAATATATATGGCCCAGTCAGGAGCCGTGCATGGCTGGGTCTAAGAGCTGTGCTGATCTACAAAGCCCACATGAAGCTGCTGTGGCAGAGAGGGTCTACAGCCTCACTGAGTCATGTCTTTTGGGGGTAGATGGGTCTTCTAGGTGCCCATCAAATCACACCTTCTCGGGTGCCTTCAGCGCACACCTATGAGACCAATCTTGCTGATCCAGGGCAGGAAGTCCAGTCCAGATCCACCCTGCTGTGTTACCCAGGAGCTCAGATTCAGTCTCAGAACCATCTGGATTGTTTTATTCTCATGATATACTTAATCCTGATTGAAGTATAAATGAATAAGCCGGCTGGGCGTGGTGGCTCACGCCTGTAATCCCAGCACTTTGGGAGGCTGAGGTGGGTGGATCACCTGAGGTCAGGAGTTTGAGACCATCTTGGCCAACATGGTGAAACCCTCGTCTCTACTAAAAATACAAAAAATTAGCCGGGCGTGATGGCGTGTGCCTATAATCCCAGCTACTCTGGAGGCTAAGACAGGAGAATCTCTCGAACCCAGGAGGCAGAGGTTGCAACAAGCCAAGATCGCACCACTGTACTCCAGCCTGGGCAACAAGAGCGAAACTCCATCTCAAAAATAAATAAATACATAAATAAGCCCATTAAGCATCACAAATTTAATGTGACACCAACATTCTTACTGGTGAGAAATGATTCTCGATTGTACTTGGGAGAAGGCGATGCTGCCGGTTCTCAGGCCTGGGAGCTGCTGAGGAGGGAGAGTGAGGAGGTTGGTTTATGTAAAAGGCATGGGCACTGCCACTCTGCAGATTCCTGGAGCATTCACCTGACTACTTGTTGATTTTTCATTGAACAGCTTTCTCCTCATTCAGACTGTGGGCTCTCTGAGAAGATGGGGAAACATTATTTGGGGGATTTACCCTTAGGGTGAAAATTATCTAAGCTTCTTCTTTCTCAATTTCCCTCTCCTCCCCTCATTTCCCATCTCTAATTTATTTTCTTTCTTTTTTATTAACATTTTTTGTAGAGACGTGGTCTCACTATGTTGCCCAGGTTGGTCTTCAGCTACTGAGCTCAAGCAATCCTCCTGCCTTGGCCTCCCAAAGTGCTAGGATTATAGGCATGACCCACTGTGCCCGGCCTCTTAATTTTTTCAGCGTCACAGATTGTATCCCCAGAAACCAGACTCTAAAGAGGCATTTCATGAAGGGGTGCCTGTGGGAGGGACCACACCTGTGGAAGGTAGGGGACAGAAGCAGGAGTGGGCAGAGCAGTGACGTTGAGCTACAACCCAAAGCTGACAGTCTCAGCAAACCTCACCAAGAGCTCTGGAGTTAGGTGGACTTTCAGAAACAGGCCAAGCATGGCTGAGCTGGCCAAACCCTTATGCTCCACCATCCATTGGTCACTCGATATGAGCTTCCCCAGGCACGAGTGTGCTATGGTCTGAATATTTGTGTCCCTCCAAAACTTGTACATTAAAATCCTAACCCCCAAGGTGATGGTATTGGGATGTGGGGCCTTTGGGAGGTGATTAGGTCACAAGGATGGAGCCCTCGGGATGGGATTAGTGCCCTTATAGAAGACACCCCAGAGAGGTCCCTCCCTTATCCCTTCCACCACATGAGGATACAGTAAGAAGACATTGTCTATCAGTTAGGAAGCCAACCCTCACCAGACATCAAATTTGCTGGTGCCTTGACTTTGGACTTCCCAGCCTCTAGAATTGTGAGAAATACATTTCTGTTGTTTTTGAACTACTTAGTCTCTGGTAGGATAGCAGCCCAAAAGGACAAAGATAGGGCATGTTCTTGGGTGAGGCAGTTCTCTGCAGCTCAGGCACTTTCTGAGAGGGCTAAGAGCTACAGGCTGACTGCAGCAGCACTTCTAGCAGCTGGGGCCTGATGTCCTTCACTGTCCTTTCTGGGCAGCATATCACAGTATCCACTGCACACCACTCGGCTATCATTCTGTTCAGATACTTCTTGACTGGTCTTTCTACTTCTAATTTGTTCCATGTAGAATCTATCCTAAACACTACCTCCCTAATCTTTCTTAAAGGAAAATATTGGTAAAATATTTCATAATCTGTCATTATGAATAATTTTATACGTCATTCCCCTGAAAAGAGGTGTTACAAGGTCACGTTTTTTCGGTTATGCAGGAAATGTAAGTGTGTAAAGAAGCAGGATGAGGCCAGGTGTGGTGGGTCACACCTGTAATCCCAGCACGTTGGGAGGCCAAGGTGGGCGGATCACTTGAGTTCAGGAGTTCAAGACCAGCCTGGCCAACATGGTGAAACCCCATCTCTACTAAAAATACAAAAAAAGAAAAAACCCACAAAAATTAGCTGGGTGTGGTGGTGAGCACCTGTAGTCCCAGCTACTCGGGAGGCTGAGACACAAGAATCGCTTGGACCCAGGAGGTGGAGGTTGCAGTGAGCCAAGATTGTGCCACTGCACTCCAGCCTGGGTAACAAAGTGAGACCCTGTCTCAAAAAAAAAAAAAAAAGAAAGAAAAAAAAGAACAGGATGCAATACAACATGGTATGATGGGGTCTTATTTAGTTTGATTTAGTTTGCCTCCACTTCACCCCACTGGGGAGGGAGGGATTCCCGCCCTAGGGTTGAGAGGATGGTTGAATGTATGACACCCAACCCTAGACAGATGAGATGGGCAGCAGGTAATTAGTCACATATGCTCATGGCCCAGGGGAGGACCACACTGTCCCACACAGAGCCATGTGGGGGTTGCAGTTGGGAACAGAGTGAACCACCAGGAGCTGTGGGAGGCAGGCTTTGTAGTAACAAGAGGGCGAGTTGCCCCTGGTTCCTGTAGGAGGATGTGTTTGGTTTGCTTGGATAATTCTACAGGCTGACGGGGACCTGAAGCCTAGCGCTGCACCTGGTCCCTTTGATAAGGAGGGTTGCTTGGCTAGAGGACCTTATCCACCAGGAGCAGAGTGGGAGGAGAACTTGCAGTTAATCCATTTGAGCCTCTGTACCCTGATTTTACCAGCCTTCATGGGCAAGGCAGCACTTAGTTTTGAATCTTAATTTCAGGCCTTACACCACAGGTCTATGAGTCATTGGAGCTGAATTTCCTATCCAACGGCATTCAAAATTATTTTCAAATCTGATCTGGCCAAACAGAATTCTACCATTCATCACTGCTGGTTTTCAAGCCCGGGCCCACTCCAGATTCCCTACAATGGCACATCAGGGCATTCCTAATCAGGCCTAATCCATATCTCCTTTCTCATCATGCCTGCTAAATTTCAGCCTGAGTTTACACACATTTACTGGACAAATTGTGTTTTTGGCATACACGGCTGTATGTTTTTCCTCATTCTATTTCCTCCAGATAAGGGCTAGAAATTCTAGCCATCCTTTGAGGCCAACTCAAATGTAACCTCCTCTGGGGTGACTTTCCTGGGCATTGCAGGACAAGTGCCTGGATGGCCTTGATAACCCAGCTCTTCCCCCATTTTTCACTTGTAGTTCTCAGAATAACTCTAGAATGTGCTGGAAACAACATTCTGAGATAAGGAAAGCTGTCCGGAACATGCCAGATTCTGTTTCTGTTCCTCTTAGAACAAGATGTCCTCCAATGCTGTGGTCCAGTGATCCCAGTTTCCCCCCAGGGTATAAAACCCAGAGTGGAGTGCTTTCAGAGTGCCTCGGCTGCAGTGCATTGTGGGGCATGTGCAGACAAGACTCTATCCATTCTGAGTAGCTTCCTGAGCCTTGCAGAATCAGCTCGCAGTGGATGCTAGGCTTCTGTTGTGCCTTGCTGCCTATCTGTGATGAATAAAGTTGCTTTGCCTAACTTGTTCTGTGAGTGTTCTGTCTCACTCAACTCCTGCAAGTGGTAGAAACTGCAGCCCAAGATGCAATAGGTGCATTTTGGGAGGCCGATGTGGGTGGATCACTTGAGGTCAGGAGTTTGAGACCAGCCTGGCCAACATGGCAAAACTCCGTCTCTACTAAAAATACAAAAATTAGCCGGGCATGGTGGCGTGCGCCTGTAGTCCCAGCTACTCTGGAGGCTGAGGCAGGAGAATCACTTGAACCTGGGAGGTGGAGGTTACAGTGAGCCAAGATCATGCCACTGCACTCCTGAATTCTTTTTCAGGTAAATCCAGGATTTCTTCTTGGTTTGGATCCACACTGGTGAACTAGTGTGATTTTTTGGGGGGTGTTGAAGAGCCTTGTTTTGTCATATTACCAGGTTTGATTTTCTGGCTCCTTCTCATTTGGGTAGGCTCTGTCAGAAAAAGGTCTAGGGCTGAAGGCTGTTGTTCAGATTCTTTTGTCCCATGGGATGTTCCCTTGATGTAGTACTCCCCCCTTTTTCCTGTGGATGTGGCTTCCTGTGAGCCTAACTGCAGTGATTATTGTCTCTTTTCTGGGTCTAGCCAACCAGTGAGTCTAGCCAGCTCCGGGCTGGTACTGGGGGTTGTCTGCACAGAGTCCTGTGATGTGAAATGTCTATGGGTCTCTCAGCCATGGATACCAGCACCTGTTCCAGTGGAGGTGGAGGAGGGGCTAGGTGTGTCTGAGCTCAGACTCTCCTTGGGCAGGTCTTGCTTCAGCTGCTGTGGGGGATGGGGGTGGGATTCCCAGGTCACTGGAGTTGTGTACCTAGGAGGATTATGGCTGCCTCTGTTGAGTCATGCAGGTTGTCAGGGAAGTTGGGGAAAGCCGGCAGTCACAGGCCTCACCCAGCTCCCACACAAACCGAAAGGCCGGCCTCACTCCCACCGTGCCTCCCCCAATAGCCTCGAGTCTGTTTCCGGGTGGAGGGTGAGATGGCCTCGAAAACTTGCCCAAGGCTTTTCGCCTCCCAGCTGTGGAAGAAAAGGGCTTCAGTTCATCCCCCTGCATGTCAAGTCTGCACGCCAGATTCATGCTCTCCCCCAGGTTCTGGCCAGGAGGCTTCTTGCCCCTTTCAAATTGTTATAAAGTTCAGCTAGAGGATTCCTTCTCCTTGTGGAGTTTTACCCCCTGCTCCTCTGGCCACCCTCCTGATGGATCCCTGTGGTGTCAGGCAGGAATGGGCTGCTTGGGGACCCAGCGAGCTCCCAGGGCCTTTCTGCTGCTTCCTCTACCCTTGTATTTTGCTCGGCTCAGCTCTCTAACTTGACTCAGCTTGAGGTAAAGTTGGAAACTTCTCCCGAAAACAGACCTTCAGCTTCCCCAGTGGAGGTGTGTGTTCAGAAGAGGAGGGTCCCCCTTTCCCACTTCCGCAGTTGGGGCACTCACACTACTTGGGGTGTCTCCTGGGTCCTGCAGGAGCAGTCCGCTTCCTTCAGAGGGTCTGTGGTTCCTCTCAGGATTGCTGGTTTGTTCTTGCAGTTGATCTGGAGGGTTACTTCTCCAGCTGAGGGTAAGGGTCAGTGGACCCTGCAGCTCTGCAGTTCCACCTCTGCCGCCCCTGCCTCTACCGCCGAGCCAGTGACCTCAGGTACCCTCCCTGCCCCACCCACCCAGATGTGTGCCCCTTCCTTGCTGGCCCGGGTGCACCCACCTGGCCCTAATTTTGTTTTTATTGTGCTAAAAAATACATGTTATAATTTTGCGTTTTAATCATGTTTTAAGTGTACAGTTCAGTGGTATTAAAGACATCTGTATTGTTCTGCAACCATCACCACCATCCGTCTCCAGAAAAGAGTTCTTACAAAACTAAAACTCTGGACCCATTAGATGGTAACTCCCCACTTCCCCTCCCCCAGTCTCTGGTAATCATCATTCTACTTTTTGTCTTTGTGAATTTGACTACTCTAGATACCCTATATATTTGCCTACCACCACTTTTTTTTTTTTTTTTTGAGACACAGTCTCACTCTGTTACTTAGGCTGGAGTACAATGGCACGATCTTGGCTCCACTGCAACCTCCACCTCCCGGGTTCAAGCGATTCTCCTGTCTCAGTCTCCCGAGTAGCTGGAATTACAGGCACATGTCACCATGCCCAGCTAATTTTTGTATTTTTAGTAGAGATGGGGTTTCACCATGTTGGCCAGGCTGGTCTCAAACTTCTGGCCTCAAGTGATCAGCCCACCTCAGCTTCCCAAAGTGCTGGGATTACAGGTGTGAGCCACCATGCCCGGCCATGGTTGTCCTTTTGTGTCTGGCTTATTTCACTTAGCACGTTTTCAAGGTTCATCCACGTTGTGCATGTATCAAAATTGCTAATACTATTTTAAATCAAGTTACATATATCATCTGCGCTCATTCAGAATATCTTACTATGTGTCTCTAAAAGATAAAGACGTTTTAACATAACCACAACACCAATGTCACACCTAAAAATAAACAATTAAAAAAGAATAGGAAATAAAAAAGGTAGTAATTCCTTACTACCATCAAATACCCTTCCAGTGTTCAAATTTTGAATTGCCTCATAAAAGATAGATTCTCCACTGTTCTTGAGTACAGAATTCCTGTTTAATTTGTCCTGACAACCCTCCTCTCCCCATAGTAGCTGTCTTGCACACAAAAGATGCTGTCATACTACATTTCACCAATAGGTGGCATGAATAATCATGACATTTGCTAAATCCAGTTGGCATTTACACAAGAGGAAACATCATTTGTAGAAAGTTGGCAATTATAGGTAAATGTACAAACACAGAAATTGAAAATAGCCTGTTTGCTCTGTGTAACATGCATAAAACCTGAATACATCCCAATTCTAAGGGATAATTATTGATATCAGACAAACTTTCTATTTGTTTTAAGGAGAACATGGAAAACGTATTTCTTGGTGTTGACATTTATCTCTATGATGTCAACATTTTTAGTGTTAAATAATTAAGGCCAGTTATGTTTATTTATTCTTCTGCTTAATAAAAGAAAAAGTAAATAGAATCTACTTGTACAATTGATTGCTGTGTTAAATGCCCATTACAAATGTATTGTCTGAATTGTATTAAGTGTACTTATCTCTGAATAAAACAGTTGCTTTCCCAAACTTCCTCTAGCGTGTTCTGAAGAACAGAGAATCTTAGGATGGTAGATATGGATAGGGTCTTTAAGACTATCTAGTCTGACCCCATCATCTGACAGATGAACAGACATGAAACCTCATCATAAGATCACACAACAACTTGATGGCTTTTGTGTAATTTGCTATCTTTCTGCCAGCAATCTCACCTTCTCCCCTCCACCCCTACTCTAAAAAACTAACTGCTTGGTAAAATTAATATTTCATTTTAAGGATGCAAAACCCAAATTGTGCAATTAATCCTCCCTTTCTTGTCCTTTCAATATAATTAATTAATTTATTTATTATTTTTTTGAGATGGAGTCTCTCTCTGTTGCCCAGGCTGGAGTGCAGTGGCGCAATCTCAGCTCACTGCAACCTCCACCTCCTGAGTTCAAGCGATTCTTCTGCCTCAACCTCCTGAGTAGCTGGGACCACAGGCACATGCCACCACCTCTGGCTAATTTTTGTATTTTTTTGTAGTGATGGGGTTTCATCATGTTGGCCAGGCTGGTCTCGAACTCCTGACCTCAAGTGATCCGTCCGTCTTGGCTTCCCAAAGTGCTGGGATTACAGACGTGAGCCACCATGCCCAGCCCCTTTGAATATATTTAGCAAACATTTATTGGGTATTACCAGGACTAAGCAAGATCTTGTTCCCTTGGTCAACTGAGCCTTTTATTTGAGTTCATGTCTTGTAATTTCCTAGAAAGAAATGAAGCTAACTTAGGAAATCAGCCTGTAAAGAATTTCTAATGGGCAGTAAATATGACACTTTTCAGCCCAGATGACATAATAATTCTGTGAGTCATTTTTTATCCTATCCTCCTATATTCAAACATTTAATACTGGACTGTTCTTTCTGTTCTTAAAATCAGCTCCTCCAACCAGGACAGGCCCTAACTCTGCTCTTGAAAGTAGGTTCTCACCAGATTTATCCCAAGAACAACTTCCTTTTATCTTCCCCAGATGTTCCGGAATATCTGGGCTCTTTTCCCTGAAATGGCACTTCCCACTTGTTGGATACGGCCCTCTGCCCTTTCTCAGGCTCTGTCTGCATTCTTCTCTTTTCAACTACCAAACCCTCGCCTATACAACTTTATGGCTTCACTGGGCAGTTCCTCCCACCTGGAAAATAAGCATACATTCATCTCTGACGCATATGCTTCACTTCCAGTAGTACCTTCCAGTGTGTTCTTTGAGATATTCATAAGTGGGGAGATGTTCCATAGTCAAAAAGTTTGAGAAGCAATTGTTTAAACAAATTTAAATAGCTTCCTTTATTGCAGGACTTTTCAGAGTCTGATTTCAATAGGCGTCGTTGGTCCTTTAAGATAGGAAGATAGTACTGTATGGGGCATTTTCAAAATTGATTTGATTAAAAAGCACTACCCCTTGTCTTACTGTGCTCAGGCTGCGATTACAAAATACCATAGACTGCGTGGCTTAAACAGCAGACATTTACTTCTCATGGCTCTGGAGGCTGGCACGTTCACGGTCAAGGGCCGGCAGATTGAGTTCCTGGAGAGGGCACTCCTCCTGGCCTGCAGACGACTGCCATCTCACTGTGTGCTCATGTTCTGGAGAGTGACCCAGCTGTTGTCTCTTCCTCTTCTTGTAAGGGCACTAATCCCACCACGGGGGCCCCACCCTCGTGACCTCATGTAAACCTAATTATTTCCTGAAGACTCCACCTCAAATGCCATCACATTGGGGGTTACAGCTTCAACATATGGATCTCAGGGGGACCCAAGCCTCCAGTACATGACACTCCTTTTGTTTTCCTCATTGCACCATCTGCTACTGGGTTCTGTGGAATGCACCTAGGGACACACAAACTCCAGTGCAGGCTCTGGGTCTGAAAACAGACAACCTGAACTCAATCCCAGCTCCACCACTCCCTAGCTGTGGGACTTGGGTAAGTTTCTCAATCTCCCAAGGCCTGTTTTCCAGCTGGAAAACGAGGATAATAGTACCTACCTCATAGAGTTGTTGTGAAGACGAAATGCTTCTATACAGGGCAATATGGGGCCACACAAAGGAAGCACTAAAAAAAAATGTCAGCTATAATCATGAAATGTTAGTATCAATAATTAACTATAATTAAGCAATCTATTATATCAGTTATTAATAAACATATTAATAGTGAATAATACTTATTATGTGGCAATATTTAATTTCTTTTGAGGCTGAATATTGAATTCTATGAAAGGATCATGGTCAAGCCTCTATTTTAGGCTCTTAGAGGACAATATTGCATTGAAAGAAAATCACAAGAGAAGCCATGGCAAGCGTGAGCCAGGAATCAGAAGCAGTGTGGCTGGGCTTAAGGGAGAAGGGGCCACTGAGCTCAGTGCCAGGACCCTGTGCCAACCGCCACAGCCCTGACAGGAAGCAGAGCTGTTACTCTGCAAAGGACAGACCAGCCACACAAGGAGGGAGGCAGGCCTGCCCATCCTCCCAGCTTTGTGCAGATAGATTTGGACTCGTGGTAGTGTCATCTTTGAATGTGCATTGCAGTTTCACATCCATATCTACCTCACCAAATAATCCTAGAACAGTGAACTTCAACACAAATGTCCCCTGCAATTTCAGGGGCTTAAGGGGTCCCTTTATGTAACAGGCAAAGGATTAGGGCCAGCTGGGAAAATCCAAGTGTTTAAAACCCGTTCAGCACTTTTGCAGCCAAAGAGTAAGTTGCCAAACATTTTTCTCTCAAAAGAAAACAGGCCACTGAATACTAGAAAGGGGAATTCTGGAAGGAGAAAAAAATCAAAGAAGAGAAGAGAAGGGACGTCTTGGGAAAAGTAAAATGATGTTGAACTTAAAGGTTCAGGACATTGAGATGGTAAACTTAAACGAACATTTTTCTTTAAAATAAAAACAAAACAAAAAGAGAAACAATACAAGATGATTTTAAAAAGCAAACCAAGGGAAAATTTTTACAGTCTATTAATTTCTAGATGTAATAAAATTAAAACACAGATTCTTGCTTAACAGATCCCGGGAGCATTCAGAGTTATGGATCAGGTTCTTCCTGAGAGGCAATCTGAAGGTCAGTGTGTGACCTGAGGAAAGCACCTCGTTGGAGCTGCCAGGCAGCCCTCATCTCCCAGCATGACTATCCTGCCTTCTCACTACTGTTTCATTGAATCCTCCTGGGATCCACAATGCCAAACTCCAGATCCTCATTCCTTTAGATCCTTCTCCAGCAGCATCACAGTAGGAAACATTCCAAAGAGAATTTCAGTTTCCAGTACAACTACATACACAATATGTCTATGGGCAAAATATTCTATGGGCGATATACTCTTTTTTCTTTTTCCTTTTTTTGAGACAGGGTTTGCTCTGTTGCCCAGGCTGGAGTGCAGTGGTGCCATCATGGCTCAGTGCAGCCTCGACCTCCTGGACTCAAGTAATCCTCCCACCTCAGCCTCCCGAGTAGCTGGGACTATAGGCACATGCCACCACACCTGGCTGATTTTTGTATTTTTAGTAGAGATGGGGTTTCACCATGTTTGCCAGGCTGGTCTCAAACTCCTGGCCTCAAGTGATCCACCCATCTCAGCCTCTGAAAATGCTGGGATTACAAGCATGAGCCATCGTGCCCGGCCTATTCCTCTCCTTTATAATTTTTAAATTGTGATAAAATTAAAATATGCACAACATAAACTTTACCACATTGACCATTTTTGGGTGTATAGCTCAATAGTGTTAAGTACGTTCACATTGTTGCACAAGCAATTTCCAGAACTTTTTTATCTTGCAAAACTGAAACTCTGTACCCATTAAAGAACTCATTTCTGCCTCTGCCACTCCCGGGCAACCATTCTTCTATTTTCTGTCTCTATGAATTTGATGACTCTTGATACCTCGTATAAGTGGAATCACGCA
This sequence comes from Symphalangus syndactylus, assembly GCF_028878055.3. Lineage (NCBI taxonomy): Eukaryota > Metazoa > Chordata > Mammalia > Primates > Hylobatidae > Symphalangus > Symphalangus syndactylus. The sequence goes on along the minus strand of NC_072437.2, from coordinate 25,829,807 downwards.
GAATTCGTCCTTTTGTGACTGGCTTTTCACTTGGCATAATGTCTTCACGTTTCATCCATGTTGTAGCATGAGTCAGAACTTCCTTGCTTTTTAAGGCTGAATAACATTCCATCGTATGGATAGACCACATCTTGTTTATCCATTAATCCGTCCATGCCAGGAATACGTTTTAAGAAGTCCATGAAAATGCTTGGAGTTGTGTTTAAAAGAGTTTTATAAGTCATGATTGGCAGCAATTATTAAGCACCCTTTTCTGATTAGCCAGCATTGAAAAGAGACAGGACTGGCCAGGCACGGTGGCTTACGTCTGTAATCCCAGCACTTTGAAAGGCTGAGGCAGGTGAATCACCTGAGGTCAGGAGTTCTAGACCACCCTGGCCAACATGGTGAAACCCCATCTCTACTAAAAATACAAAAATAAGCTGGGCATGGTGGCAAGCGCCTGTAATCGCAGCTACTTGGGAGGCTGAAGCTGGAGAATCACTTGAACCCGGGAGGCGGAGGTTGCAGTGAGCCGAGATCACGCCACTGCACTCCAGCCTAGGCGACAAGAATGAAACTCCATCTCAAAAAAAAGAAAAGAAAATAGACAGGACTAAGTGACTTGGATCTGCATGCTGACAGGCAGATAGACAGGCGCTGGGGCAGACTGAGCGATCCAGATCTGACCAGCCCTGCTGCCAGTGGAGGTGGAGGGTTCCCAGGAAGGCCTGAGAGTCGGGGAGGGAAACCGCCTAAGGGGGTAATAAATGGAATCAGCAGCGGAGCCCCGACACTGACCCAGGCGCTGACAAAGCAAGCCTGACATGTTGGGAAGGGATTTAGCACTAGAAAAAATTTCCTTTATACCAAGGGTGTCCAATCTTTTGGCTTCTCTGGGCCACATTGGAAGAATTGTCTTGGGCCACACATAAAATACACTAACACTAATAATACCTGATGAGCACAAAGAAAAAAATCACAAGGAAATTTCATTATGTTTTAAGGAAGTTTACAAATTTGTGTTGAGCCTCATTCAAAGCCATCCTTGGCCCACAGGCAGCCCCTAGGCCATGGGTTGGACAAGCTTGCTCTATACTAAACGTTCCCACCCACCTACCATTCATGTAGTCTACAAATACTTATTGACTGCCTGCTATGTGCCAGGCACTGTTCTACAATTTGAGAATATATCCTTGAATAAAGCCCAAAAGCTCCCCATTCTCCTAGAGTCTACAGTCTATTGAAGTGGAGAGACACACACTAAACAGATAAATAAACAAGGCTGAGAGGTCAGTAAAACAGCATGATGCACGCAAGTGAGGCGGGGTCTAAATAAGAATGGGAAGTTAGGGAAAGCATCTCTGGGAAGTACCTATTTGGCCTGAGGCCTCAGTGGCTCAAAGGAGTTAGTCGCCATGCAATGATCCAGGAAGGAGAGTGCGCCTGGCAGAGGGAACAGCAAATGCCAAGAGCGAGCCTCAAATGGGAGCCAACTCACTACATTTGAGGCCAGTGTTGGAGTAGAGTGAGGGTGGAGTGGGAGGATGGGAGAGGCCAGTTTATGCACAGCTTGTAGCTGAGTACAGAAGGATGTTTCAGGAATGCGTGGAGGAAGGTAAAGGAGGAGGTCTCTGGCAAGTGGAGGAAGGATGCACAGAGAGAAGCAATGCTTGTTGAGGAACAAGAAGCAATTGCTGTGAGCGGGGTCTGGCATGAGTGATGATCAGTGAATGACAAAGTTGGAGAGGTGGGTTGGGGCAAGCCTTTGAGACACCAATAAGAAGCTAAGGAAGGGATTTCAACTTTATCCAGCTAACCACCAGAAACCATTAAAGGTTTTTAATTAGAGAAGTGACCTCATTTTCATTTTAAAAATAAACTTGTTGCTGGGATGGATTTGAATGGAAGGATGACACCATTCTCCTGGGAAACAAAGAAAATTGAACTGAGCAAAAGGAGTGGGAGAAGCAGAGAGGGCGTGGCATGTAAAGGATACCATCGAGGGCAGATTATTTTGGTCTTTTTAAAAAAAATTTTTTTTAATTCTTAATTTTCTTTTTTAGAGTCTCACTCTGTCACCCAGGCTGGAGTGCAGTGGCATGATCTCAGCCACTGCAACCTCCATCTCCTGGGTTTAAGCAATTCTCCTGCCTCAACCTCCCAAGTACCTGGGATTACAAGTGCATGCCACCATGCCTCACTAATTTTTGTATTTTTTTAGTAGAGACAGGGATTCCCCATGTGGATCAGGCTGTTCTCGAACTCCTGACCTCAACTGATCCACCCGACTTGGTCTCCTGAAGTGCTGGGATTACAGGCATGAGCCACCACATCCAGCCCATTTTTTTTGTTTTTAGAGATAGGGATCTCACTCTGTCTCTCAGGCTGGAGTACAGTGGTGCAATTGTAGCTCACTGCAGCTTTGATCTCCTGGGCACAAGCGACCTTCCTGCCTCAGCCTCCCAAGTAGCTGGGACTACAGGTGTGTGCCACCATGTCCAACTTTTCTTGGTCTTGTTGTAAACTGACCTTTTTATCATTATAAAATGACTCTAATCATTTCTAGTAATTCTTTTTGTCTTGATGTCTTCATTGTCTGAAGTCAATACAGCTACCCCAGCCTTCTTGTGATTGGTGTTTGCATGGATATCTTTTTCCATATTTCTAGTTTGAACTTGTCTATTTCTTTATATTGCAAGTGCATTTTTTATAAACAGCTTATAATTGGGTCTTGCCTATTTTATCTTTTAAAAAAATCTATTCTAATAATCTCTGCCTTTATTTGAAATGTTTGGTGGTCCATTTACATTTAATGTAATCACTGATACGGTTGGGTTCAAGTCTACATCCTGCTGGTGGGGGGTTTCTATTTGTTCCAGCTGCTTTTTGTTCTTCTTTTCTATCTTCTCTGTTTATTGAATAATTGTTAATATTTCATTCTATCTCCTTTATTGATCTTTTAGCTATACTTCTCGGCATTTTAAAATAGTTGTTCTGGGGATTACAATATACACCCTTAACTTATCAGGGTCTACTTTGAATTAGTATCATCTAATATAAGAATTTTACAATAGTCGTGTTCCATTTATAACCACCCCCGCCCCCACACCCAATCCTTTAAGCTATGGTATTTTACTTCTTCACATGTTAAAAAGGATAGATTCACTGGGAAACTTGTTAGATTTTAAAGGTGAGAAAAAAGAAGTTTAGCTCAACTCCAAGGTTCCCGACTTGGGCATATAGTCTACAATTCATCTAGAAAAGAAATCACCAGTCTGGGAGTACAAATGAGATCATAATTGCAGTAACACCTCAAATCTTAATTTTTTTGTCCTCCCACCTGCTTAATTACAGGAAGTCTGGCCTTACTTGTGATTTCTCACCTCTCAAATGTCTGAGGAGCCCCAGGGAGTGGTTGTGCAAACCGTGAATCAGCCTAGTCACTCCTTCTCTAGAAAGTTTTCCCCACTTGAACTGTTGCTAGGACATTTATGGTGAGGAGCAGCTTGGGAGCATGTTTTTTCTTGTTGTTGTGTTTTGTTTTGTTCTGTTTGTTTGTTTTTTGAGACAGAGTCCCACTCTGTCACCCAAGCTAGAATGCAGTGGCATGATCTCAGCTCACTGTAACCTCCACCTCTCAGATTCATGCGATTCTCCTGCCTCAGCCTCCCGAGTAGCTGGGATTACAGGAGCCCACACCACACCTGGCTAATTTTTGTATTTTTTAGTAGAGACGGGGTTTCACCATGTTGGCCAGGCTGGTCTTGAACACCTGACCTCAAGTGATCCTCCCGCCCCGGCCTCCCAAAGTGCTGGGACTACAGGCGTGAGCCACTTTGCCCAACCGGGAGCATGTTTTAAATGAGGGGGATGTGCACTCTCCCGATGCATTATGCTCACTCAGTAAAAAGGTCTTCAGCAAAGATATCCTGTTTCTGGAGCATCTGTCTCTTCTGATGGACACATTTGTGTGGATGAATGAAAGGGATGGGAGTAATACTCAAAGTTTCAACAGGTTCTCAGTGCCCATCCAAGCATACTGTCTTCTAACTGTTGGCTGGCTCTATCTTGTGGTAGGGTTAAATTTGCTCAAATGCTTCCTGTGTAGGTGAAGAGAAATGGATTCACAGATGGAGTCTGTCTTGGGCCTGTATTTTGGATATTTGACCATTGGAGATATTTAATATATAGCTAAATATTTTGATCTCAAGACAGAAGCCAGAGGTGAATATGTAGATTTTCATAGAGGTGATAATATTAATAAAAGCCACAAGAATGAATGTGTTTACCAAAGGAGAAAATGTAAAGAAAAAAACATTAGAGAGTCAAATACTAAACCATGGAAAGTGGCTAATATTGAGGGTTAAAAAGTATTGATAAAAATACAGGTACAATATTCAAAAGAATGTATTTTTATATAAAACCAAAGGGAAGGATGTTATATCAAGAGCTGTCCATAGATTCCTCAAAAAATTAAAAATAAAACTACCATATGATCTAGAAATTCCACTTCTGGTTAAATACTCAAAAGAATGGAAAGCAAGATCTCAAAGAGATATTTGTACACCCATGTTTATAGCAGCACTGTTTACAAAAACTGAAACATGGAAGAAACCCAAGTGTCCATGGATGGATGAATGAATAAACAAAATGTCCTATATACTTATGATGGAATATTATTCAGCCTTAAAAAGGATGAAAGTTCTGACCCAAGCTACAACATACGTGAATCTTAAGGACATAACACTAAATGAAATAAGCCAGTCACAAAAAAACAAATGCTGTATAATTCTACTTATATAAGGCACTTAGTCAAAATTATAGTGGCGCAAAGTAGAATGGTGGTTGCTAGGGACAAGGGGGAGGCAGAAATGGTGGGCTGTTGTTAATGGTACAGAGTTTCAGTTTTGCAAGTTGAAAAGAGTTCTGGAGACTGGTTGCACAAATGTGAATATACTTAACACTACTGAACTGTACACTTAAAAATGGTTAAAATAGTAAATTTTATGTTACATGTATTTTATCAGAATTTTAAACATTGAAGAAAAGGAGTAGTCATAGGCACTACATGGAATTAACAGGAAAATGCACACCTTAAAATATTTCCTGGATTTGGACACTGAAAAGAGTTTGAAGTAGAGATTGTCAATAAAGCCAGCCAAGCAAGCAAATATCATTACTGAAGAAGCATGACAATTAAACCAGAAAGAGGACTACAGTGAGGTGAATAGTGTAAGTTATGGAAGACTATATATGGGCATATTTATGGACAGGAAAACAGGAATATTCTCTTCTGTCTGCCTACATTTTTTACTTCTGCAAGAAACATTAAGTCCTCTGCAAGAAACATTAATCACATTTACTAAAATATGAGATGACATTTACATATTCCTTAATTTTTAATTTTATTTTATTTTTTATTTTATTATTTTTTTTTTGAGACAGAGTCTCACTCTGTCACCCAGGCGGAGTGCAGTGGCCTGATCTCAGCTCACTGCAACCTCCGCCTCCCAGGTTCAAGACATTCTTCTGCCTCAGCCTCCTGAGTGGCTGGGATTACAGGCACGTGCCACCACACCCAGCTAATTTTTGTATTTTTAGTAGAGACAGGGTTTCACCACGTTGGTCAGGCTGGTCTAGAACTCCTGACCTCAAGTGATCCGCCTGCCTCAGCCTCCCAAAATGCTGGGATTATAAGCGTGAGCCACCACGCCTGGCAATTTTAAAATTTCTTAAATATTTTTATTTTTCCTTTTTATAGGGATAAGATCTCACTGTGTTGCCCAGGATGGTCTCAAACTCCTGAGCTCAAGTGATCCTCCCACCTCAGCCTCCCAAAGTGCTGGGATTACAGGTGTAAGCCATCACCCTGGCCAGCTTTGCATATTTTTAAAAAGCATCCATTTTGATTATCTGCATAAGTCACTGTTGATTATTACATTGGAAATTCTCACAATTTCAAGAAGTAGAAGGAGACGTCAGATTAAAGGTGATGAAATTTACCTTGAGCTTTAACCCTACTCTTCCCCCAACTCAAGAACATTTATCTATTGAAGGTGGCAGGAAATTAGGGTAATAGCTAAAATTCACAAATGGATCAAAGGAATATTTTTTGCCAGTAGAGAAACTTCGATGTTTTCAAAGGCAAATACATCTTTCTGTATTCATTTTTAATTTCCATGAAAAGGTGTGTTCCTTGGGCAATAGCAAAGAGTTGGAACCAACCCAAATGTCCAACAACGATAGACTGGATTAAGAAAATGTGGCACATATACACCATGGAATACTATGCAGCCATAAAAAATGATGAGTTCGTGTGCTTTGTAGGGACATGGATGAAACTGGAAAACATCATTCTCAGTAAACTAACGCAAGGACGAAAAACCAAACACCGCATGTTCTCACTCATAGGTGGGAATTGAACAATGAGAACTCATGGACACAGGAAGGGGACCATCACACTCCGGGGACTGTTGTGGGGTGGGGGGAGGGGGGAAGGACAGCATTAGGAGATACACCTAATGCTAAATGACGAGTTAATGGGTGCAGGAAATCAACATGGCACATGGATACATATGTAACAAACCTGCACATTGTGCACATGTACCCTAAAACCCTAAAGTATAATAAAAATAAATAAATAAATAAATAAATAAAAAGAAAAGGTGTGTTCCTTGGGATAATTGTAACACTATGTTGAGACTGCAAGTCCATGTGATAGGATGGTATCAGGTTCTGAGCGTCCACAGGGAGAAAACAAGGAATTTCCTAACTAAAAATATAAAATCAGATCTGGTTCTCTCTCTCTGGAAATTTAGCAGAACCCACTGATTTTTAAAGGCAGGTATTGTTGTAGCCCCATTGTTTACCCATTGCTCAAATGCAGAGAGCCACATGCCAGGGATGTCTTACAATGGGCACAGGGGGACTTAAAGTTGTTGGCTGACTCACTTTCTTCAGTGCACAGCTCTGAGCTCTCATTCGTATAAGGACTATGGTCTTTGGAAGTTGATTTTGGTTTCAGTCCAGGCCAAGTCCCTTTGTACCTTATCTGAAGGATATTTTTGGCTCCAAGGTGGTTATTGGCAGACAGTGAAGCAAATACAACTCAAAGCTCTCATCTCTGTCGGATCACTGCCATAACAGGTAAAATGAACTAAGGAGGCAGTGGGCAAAGCAGATGTTTACGAAGTGAGGACTAATGCTTGAATAAACATAAAATAGACACATTTGTAATTTGGCTTGTGCCAAGACCCTTTTCTTTCTTTCTTTTCTTTTTTTTTTTTTTTTTTTTTGAGATGGAGTCTCGCTCTGTCATCCAGGCTGGAGTGCAATGGTGCAATCTCGGCTCACTGCAAACTCCGCCTCCCAGGTTCAAGTGATTCTCTTGCCTCAGCCTCCCAAGTATCTGGGATTACAGGTGCCTGCCACCACGCCCAGCTAATTTTAGTATTTTTAGTTGAGATGGGGTTTCACCAGGTTGGCCAGGCTGGTCTTGAACTCCTGACCTCTGGTGATCCACCTGCCTCGACCTCCCAAAGTGTTGGGATTACAGGCATGAGCCATTGTGCCCGGCTCCTTTCTGTCTTCAAAGGAGAACTAATTAATCCTTGATAGGGTAGGGTTAGGGAATTCAACCTCACTGCTTAATGCCTCACCTTAGGAATGTCTGGCAGCTGCTGATGCTAGTGTGTGTGTGTGTGTCTCATGGGATGGACTAGTGGAGAGATGTTCTCATCAGCCCTGTCTCCACGAGAGCCCTGCAAAATAGCTGAAATTTAATTTCCATCCCTTCCCATGAGTCCCTTCTGCTACAGCAGCCTTCTCTTTCCAAACACACATTGAACTATGATGGAGTTTTCCTCAGGACGGTCAGGCAGATCTCAAGAACAGCCAGTCAGTGCAGGAAGAACAAATGTGTAATTCCGCCCTTGAAGACGCAGGCCTCCAAAAGGAAGGGTATCTCCGAGGATGTTTCTCTCTCCTTCTGATCTTTTTCATGCCCGCTGCTGCCTCTCTTCCCAAGAGACTCCCCTCTGCCTCCCTCTGGGAGAAGTTCTGCCACCTCAGACCCACCTGGTGTCTGCAAACCCCAGAGATTGAAGCCTCAGGCCCTCACTGATGGTGGTCCTTCTCTGCTCAAGGTGGACCCGGTCATGTCAGTCAGGACAAAAGTTGGTGAACCAAGTATGGTTTGGTCTCTCCATCAACACCATCTGATTTCTTTACTATTTTATCCAACTTGGTGAGAGTTGTAGTCTAGGGTCCATCAGCCTTCTGAGAAGACTAAAATTCCCCTTCTCCTCAAAAGGAAGGGGAGGGAAAAGGAGGGTTGCCACCCCACAAACTCCTAAAAGTGACCTACCTTCTTTTGCCCAGTCCAGCACTCACACTGATGCATGGGGGAGGGGTTTGGGGGCAGTAAAGCTCCTAAAATAGAGTTTCTCAGCAGGCCACGAGGAACTGGGGCCGGGCTGAACATAGAACCCTGGGTATTTAGATCCTTGTTTTCTCACTGTGGTCCTTGGATGATACCATCCTGTCACATGGACTTACAAAGTCTCAACATAGTGTTAAAATTATCCCAATCAGCACAACTTTTCATGGAAATTAAGAATAAATATAGAAAGATATACTTGCCTTTGAAAACACCCCAGTTTCTCCTTTGAGGAAAAAATATTCCTTTGATCCATTTGTGAATTTTGATGATTAGGCAGTTTTTGTGGAACTCAGGGAAAAAGGGATGAGAACTTGATGTAAGGCAGTAGCAGAGGCAGTTGGGAACAGATACTAAAGATATTAAGCTGACTGGTCAGACGTGGGAGATGAAAGAGATAGAGAAACTAGAGTTGACTCCCAGGTTTCTGTTTTGGATAACTACTTAGACAATAACTAAGGTTTGTAATGTAGGAGAAAAGGCAAGTTTTGGAATAAGAGACTGTGAATACGGTATAGGACTGCTAGATCTGTTTACAATGGCAAGTGTATGAAGACCAGCCACTCCCTGTGGCCATAAAGATGGACCTATGCACTTTAACAGGAAATTGGCTGGGGGTCAGGTCTGACATCGAGGAAAATTGAGCATAATGAGATCACCCCTGAAATTCCTTAATTCAGAGGTGAGTGGCAGCAGTACCTGCAGGCAGTGCCAAAATTCATTAAAGAATTGTTTTGGATCTGCTCCAATGAACAGAAACAAGTGACTGGGTGACATAGCAAAGCAACAATAATTTTAGCTTCATAAAAATGTTAGGTGTCAGACCGAATATAAGCAGATTTTTAACATCTGAAGTCAGCACTCATATAGTAAGAGCACTAAGCAACTCTGCTTTTCCCTACGGTGATTCCAGTCCCCTCTGGACTCATGTCTTTCCCATGAATTCCTAGATGACTCACTAGCTCTTCTTGATGGTCATTGGTGGTTTCCTGCCACCATCGTCTTTGTCTCTACCTCCGACTCCTTACTTGTTTCTTCTGCCCCACTCCCAGAGATCTCCTTTCTCTTCCTCTCACACAGCTGCCACAATAGCTCCCTGACTGTAAAATGCACAGCTTCCAGGTCTGCTGGTTAATGTTTAACAGCTGGTGGGTAGGATGGGCATGGGGGGCTGACTTGCAGCATTTGTCATTTTCTGTGGTGTAAATACTCCCACCTTGGCTGATTCTAAACTACCAAAACTACCAATGTGTTGTCATTCACTTCCCCAAATTGCAACGGGAAAGCTCTCTTGAGCTTTTGCAAGCAACTTCCAGCACACCACAGCTTCTGAGACTGAGATGAGTCACATTTAATGTGGTGGTGTTCCTTCCCCTTCCCCAGAGGGAAACCTTGGAATGATAGGGAGAGTCTGGCTTCCAGTGAAGAACATTTGACAAGGGAGAAAATCTGGACATTTCTGCCTTTGAGTTTTGCTTAGGCCAATCTTGCAATTCTCCCTCAATCCACATAGTCACTATCTTCCCACCTAAAGAGCACTCACCTCCTCTGAGAAGCCTGTGCTTGTCCTGACCCCTCTGAGCACACTTTAATGTTTATGAATTCGTTCCTTCCTTTGCCATTTCCAGAAGGTCTTTGTATTTTGCACAAGGACTCTAGTTCTTTGTGCTGGCATCAATTAGAGACTGTTTGTCTTCTGTTTTCCCAGGTTAATGGTAAATGTTTTAAGGGTAAAGATCTTATCTTTACATAGCATTGATTTTTGAACATTTGATTACCTGCTTATTTATTAAGCCTTTGCTCATTTGCCTTACCATAATCTTTTCTATACCCTGATGTTTGAATTGTTTTTATGGCTTAAGTATATACATATAATATGTATATATAATTATATAAAATATGTATATTCTCTTTTATACACTATGAAAACGATTCTTGGAAGCACATAAAATGTCTTTGCACAATAAAGAAATATTTTAATATTGATAATTCATAAATTATACTGCTAGGAAATTAAGTGAAAATTTGTTGGAGTAAGTCTCCAATGAACCAGTAAGTCTCCAATAAACCAGTCAGAAACTTACTCCATTACTGACTACCTCGCTATGTGAGACAAGTTATTCAGGCCTCAGTCCTCCAAGTATAAAACAAAAGTACTAAGAAAATTTTCAGAGTGTTGGAAACGCTCTGTCAGCCAAAAAAATGTAAAGCACCTGAAATCTAATATAAAAGTACTCTATGAATATGATGTATTTGTCAGGCATAAGAATTTTCTAGAAAATAAAACATTTCATGACAGGGATCATTTTTTGAAGCTCAGGAATTCTTGGAACATCTACAGAATTTGGATTTGACAACCAGTTTTTCAAGAACTTGGTCCAATTTTTTCATACATCTGAATGTCAGTCAACTGTAAGAACTCAAAATAGCAAGAAGTAAAGTGAGATACTGTAAATACAGATTAGTATCCTTTATCCAAGCCATTGTGGGATTTTCTTTAGGTGAAAAAGCAAAACCTATGATAGAATGGCAGAGAACAAAAAAGGAAAGAGAAAAAAAGTCCTAAATCCTTGTTCTGTTAATAAACAAACATGGGTTTGAAAGTCCTAAAACAAGGAAGACTTTCAAACCTATGTTTGTTTATTAACAGAAAAAGTGTTGAGAAACTTGAGTGATGTGAAGGAAACTGGTTTCATACAAAAGTGTTTCTTTGTGAAAGAGTTTTCTGCAGTAGGCAGAGGTGAGAGAAAGAAGAGGGGAGGAAGCTTCTCCTTTGGTGTTTCAGACCCAGGCCAACGATGTAAGTAGGAAAAGTCATCTTAGACAAAGATTCTCTCTCCTTTTTTTTTTGGTTTTTTGTTTGTTTGTGTTCTGTTTGTATATCTGTTTTTGATACTAATATGAGCAATGTGTTTGACCAACAAGGCTAAGACCAATGATATAACTAGGAAAGGTCATCTTAGACAAATACTATCTCTCCTTTTTTTTTGTTTTTTGTTTGTTTGTGTTCTGTTTGTATATCTGTTTTTGATGTTAATATGAGCAATGTGTTTGACCAACAAGGCTAGGACCAATGACATAACTAAGAAAAGTCATCTTAGATAAAGATTCTCTCTCCTTTTTTGTTGTTTTTGGTTTGTTTGTTTTGGGTTTGTGTATCTGTTTTCGATGTAAATGTGAGCAATGTGTTTGGCCAACAAGTCTAGGAAGGGAGAGATTGGAGAATAGGGGGATAGCGAGTGTTTTAACTTCCCTTGAGGGAGATGATTTCACCCAAGGACTATATCTTAGTTTGTGCCACGCAGGATGCTGTCCTGGGAATTTCCCAGGGGCCCAGAGCAGTATCAGCTGCAGCCCTGTGCCACGTCCCCCAGTCACCTGTCTCCTCTCTGCCACCTCCACCACGCTGGCCATGCTTTCAATCAGGCTAGAGAGCACTGCACTTGTGTGTCCAGGCTTACGGCCCTATAGGCTTCCTTAGGAAAATACACTGAACCTGATTAGGGAAAAATCAGCTTTTCACCCACAGAAAGTGCCAGGTTTTGATTTTTCTTTTCACCAATACCTGGTACACAGTAAGAGTTTTATTTTATTTTTATTTATTTATTTTGAGACAGGGTCTCACTCTGTTACTCAGGCTGGAGTCCAGTGGCACAATCTTGACTCACTGCAGCCTCAACCTCCTGGGCACAAGCGATCCTCCCACCTCAGCCTCCTGAGTAGCTGGGACCACAGGAGCGTGCCACCACGCCCAGCTAATTTTTAAGTTTTTTGTGGAGCACAGAGTCTTACTATATTGCTGCCCAGGTTGGTCTTGAACTCCTGGATTTAAGCGATCCTTCCACTTCCGCCTCCCAAAGTGCTAGGATTACAGGCATAAGCCACCATGCCCAGTCCAATAAATGTTTTATTAGCTTGAATTTGGAACTTTCCTACCATTGTAGAATGGCCCTTAGAATCCATAGTCAAGAGCATTATTTATCACTTACTATTTACATATCCCCTGTCTGGCAGGCACTGTGCTGGGCAGGAGGCACTGTGATGAAGAAGAAATTTTACAGTATACGTAACAAGGGGCAGAATGTGTTCTATGCTAAAGATAAACTTATTTTCCAATTAACATAACGACTAAAAATCATTTCACTGGAGGGGTTTAAACTATAAATTCCTTCCACGTCATATTGTACGACACCCCTCTAACAAACGCTTCCAGCCCTTTCTTCTTTCACACCCTTCTTGCTCAACATCCTCTCTCCCTCTTGGCTTCTGGGTGTTAAAAGCAGTAAAATAGAGCTTTTTCCCTGAAATAAAAAAATTTTTTTTTTTTTTTTGAGACCGAGTCTCGCTCTGTCACCCAGGCTGGAGTGCAGTGGTGCGATCTCGGCTCACTGCAAGCTCCGCCTCCTGGGTTCCCGCCATTCTCCTGCCTCAGCCTCTCCGAGTAGCTGGGACTACAGGCGCCCGCCACCACACCCGGCTAATTTTTTTGTATTTTTAGTAGAGACGGGGTTTCACCGTGGTCTCGATCTCCTGACCTCGTGATCCGCCCGCCTCGGCCTCCCAAAGTGCTGGGATTACAAGCGTGAGCCACCGTGCCCGGCCAAATTGTTTTTTTAAACTTAGGAAAACTAAGAAAATGAAAAGGCTGTAAAAGGGAAGACTCGTGTACAGAATGAGCTCTTACCATTCATTCATAAGTACATATTGGATATATTCTACATTGACAAGCATTGGACTAGGGTTGAGATAGATCTTTTCTCATGGAATTTACATTGTAATCTCTGTCTATAAAATCTGTGTCTATAGAGATAAACACAAAAACAAGTGTAGAAACAAATGTATAATCTGACAGCTTTTCATGGGTGCCTTAAAGGAAATAAGCAGTGCTATATGATAGACAATCATGCAGTGAAGAGCTGGAGCCAGCTTGCATCAGCTCTCAAGAACTGATTGTTAAGCTTCAGAACTCTTCCAGCCTATTACCAGGCACGGTGGCTCATGCCTATAAACCTAGCAATTTAGGAGGCCACGACGGAAGGATGGCTTAAGCTCAGGAATTCAAGACCAGCCTGGGCGACACAGAGAAACCTCATCTTTACAAAAAATTAAAAAATTAGCCAGGCATGGTGGTGCATGCCTATAATCCTAGCTACTTCTGGAGGCTGAGGCAGGAGGATGGCTTGAGCCTGGGAGGTGGAGGTTACAGTGAGCTGTGATTACACCACTGCACTCCAGCCTGGGTGACAGAGGAAGACCCTGTCTCAAAAAAGAAAGAAAGAAAGAGAAAAAGACCTTCCAGCCTGTTGACTTCAGACTGATAGCTAGAAATGAGCTGTGGTAGGAGAATTTACACCACAGAAATAAGCAAACACTAACAATCAAGGATTCCCCCACCTACCTCACCCACCCCACCCACCCCACCCTCAAGAGCCAGTTGCTAAATGTTTACCAGCAAACAACCAATAATGGTGGGTAGAGGAATTGGGCTACCTTTTATGTAGAGGGTGGGTGACACCCTGTCTATGGAGATAATATTTAAACAGACCCCAAGGTTTGAGAAGAGAAGAGTAAAAGTGTTTCAGACAAAAGGATCCCTAAGTGCAAAGTCATTAAGGCAGGTAGCCTCAAGGGTCTTCTAGCACTTGTCAGCAGGTGAGAGTAGCCTATGATGGGGATGGAAGCCAGATGAGGTCTGGATCAGGGAACATGGGGCTTTGTAGGTCAAGGTCATGCATTTAGGTGTTTAGTTAAGAGAAATGGAAAGCCCTTTAAGGGGTTGAAGCAGGTAGGGGTGTGTGTGACATGATTTGCTTTGTAAGTTAAGAGGCTCACTCTGCTTACCAAGTAGGAGATGAATTTTAAGGTGACAAGGGCAAGCATGGAAGCCATTGCAGTATCTCAATTGTGAGATGATGTCCCGCAGAATTGCATGGAGATGGCGCTGAAGATGGTAACGAGGAGACAGATTTGAGATACACTATGGAAGGTGAACCTGCAGGAGAACTTGGCTGCAACTTGCAATCATTATTAGATGGGGTCTTGCTATGTTGACCAACCTGGAGTACAGTGACTATTCACAGACTTGATCATAGCACACTATAGCCTTGAACTGCTGGGCTCAAGCAATCCTCCTAACTTAGCCTCCTGAGGAGCTGGAACTAGAGGCACTCAACCCACTGCACCTGACTAATTACGTTTTCGTTGTTTTTTTGTTTTTTGTTTTTTTGAGACAGAGTCTCATTCTCTCACCACGATGGAGTGCAGTGGTATGATCTCAGCTCACTGCAACCTCCACCTCCTGGGTTCAAGTGATTCTCATGCCTCAGGCTCCTGAGCAGCTGAAATTACAGGAGTGCACCACCATGCCGGGCTAATTTTTTGTATTTTTAGTACAGACGGGGTTTCGCCATGTTGGCCAGGCTGGTCTTGAATTCCTGACCTCAAATGATCTGCCTGCGTTGGCCTTAATTACTATTATTTTTAAGACAGAAAGATGTTACACTCAAGAACAGAATGGACTGCCTTTTGTGGCATGAATGTGAATCTTTCCCACAGGTCCTTCCCCACTGTATGAAGTGAGGCTCTGAGTCAGGGGCCTTAACCAAGAGAAACTGTGGTCACTGAAAAGTCTTGGATTCACCTCAGAGCCCACCTTCTCTCTGTCCCATCACACAGCTAGCTACCTCTTGATTAGATGCATGGGGGAGGCGGCTGACATAGTTCCAGCTTGGTTCGCTTGATGATGGCTTGTAGAACGCGAGCCCAGAGGAAGGAGCTTGACTGGCTTGGGAACAGAGAGTTTCTTTCTAGTCCTCTGCTGACCTTCTGCCTACTTGGCTCCAAACTGACAGGCAGGTGGATCACTTGAGGTCAGCAGTTTGAGACCAGCCTGGCCAACATGGTGAAACCCCATCTATACTAAAAATACAAAAATGAGCTGGGCGCGATGGAGCATGCCTGTAATCCCAGCTACTCAGGAGGCTGAGGCAGGAGAATTGATTGAACCTGGGAGGCAGAGGTTGCAGTGAGCTGAGATTACACCACTGCACTCCAGCCTGGGTGACAGAGCAAGACTCTGTCTCCAAGAAAAAAAGAAAAAAAAAAGATCTCCTTTATAATTTCAAAATTATATGTGCTAAAATATTTAAATAAATAATTGCTATGAATACAAATGTATACCAATGAAATAGTAGGAAGGAACTCCAGCTTCACAGTAATAGAATATTTCTCATCTGTATCGGTTGGCTGGTAGCCCAGAAGTTTGTACAGTATCATGACATTACATCCTACACCTTCAGGCAGATTAAACAGTATTATAAAATATAAGAAACAGCATTGAAGGCTGGGCACGGTGGCTCACACTTGTAATCCCAGCACTTTGGGAGGCCGAGGCAGGCAGATCACGAGGTCAGGAGATTGAGACCACGGTGAAACCCCGTCTCTACTAAAAAAAAAAAAAAAATACAAGAAACAGCATTGAAGTCCAACTCTTTGAGAACTTTGAAGCTCATAGCTTGAGGCAGAATGGATCCACAGAGACCGAGCAGCATATTAAGGTTTGTATTGACTGGAGGATTTGGATTCAGACTAAAAGACAACTTCAAATGAATGGCTGTGTTTTGAGAGCACATTGCTTTGTGAATGCTTTCAAGCTTTTTCTATTTTAACTTCCTCTGAAGTCCAAGAGGATAATGTTTTTACCAAAAATATTTACAAGGAAATGGGAAATTTAAATGATCCCCAAAGAAAACCAATTTTTAAAAACCCTTAAAGCCCTATTATTAGGCAAACAAAGATTACACAGAGATCCTTCTCCTGCTGCAAGTCTCAAGGACTTCTTCAGGGCAGCTGTGAAACCTGTCAGGCAGCTATGGAAAAGGCTTTGGATCTCTGTGTGCGCGCAGAAGGGCACGGAGGGGAATCTCATCTTCTTAAGATCTTCATCCTTAATATAAGCTTCTGAATTCTTTGCTCTATAAACCAAAAATTTAATCAGAACGTGTGTGGGAGGGGAGAGTGTCTCTTGCATCCAGGCATATGAGATGATCTGAAAACCATGGGCAATATTTACCCATACAGACCACTGTGATGAAGCCATTCTCTAAGTTAATAGATTCTCTCCTTCCTTCCTTCCTTCCTTCCTTCCTTCCTTCCTTCCTTCCTTCCTTCCTTCCTTCCTCTCTCCCTCTCTCCCTTTTTTCTTTCTCTCTCCCTTTTTCATTCTTTCTCTTTCCTTCCCTGTCCTCCTCCCTCCCTCCCGCCCTCCCTCTCTTCCTTTCTCTTTCTTTCTCTCCCTTCCTGTCTTCCTTCCTTCTTTCCCTCTCTTTCTATTTTTTTCATTCTTAAATTTTTCTCTTTCCTAACTTCCTTCCCTCTCTCCTTTCTTCTTTCTTCCTGACTTCCATGGCCATTTACTGAGCCCTTGCTTAGGAGCTGGCGATACAGACAAATGAGTCGGGGCAGCCATTGCCCTTGGGGAGCTCTTCCCACAGATAAACAATGGGAGTGTGTTGGGGTAGACACTCCCCGAACCTAGGGATCCGGTGGTGGGAGAAGGGTGCAATCCAGGAAGGAAAGTTGATGTTTGAATTGAACATTAAAAGCTAAACAAAATCTTAGTTCCAAAGGGAACTAAGACACTGTAGTCCCAAACGATGAAACTGGCTTGAGTCAAGGATATGGATACACTTCATATTCTTCAGAAAATTCTAAATGATGATTATATCTTGACATCACACTTTAAAACATGCAGGGAGAATTTTCTGACAAGATTCTGAAGCATAGACACTCTGTCTTACCAATTGAGAGACTGAGGTCGGGCACGGTGGTTCATGCCTGTAATCCCAGCACTTTGGGAGGCTGAGGCGGGTGGATCACCTGAGGTCAGGAGTTTGAGACCAGCCTGGTCAACATGGTGAAACCCTATCTACTAAAAATGCAAAAATTAGCTGGGCGTGGTGGCGTGTGCCTGTAATCCCAGCTACTCAGGAGGCTAAGGCAGGAGAATCACTTGAACCCAGGAGGCAGAGGTTGCAGCGAGCTGAGATCGCGCCATTGCACTCCAGCCTGGGCAACAAGAGCAAAATTCCGCCTCAAAAAAAAAAAAAAAAGAGAGAGAGAGAGATTGAGCATATGTTTGATAATCAATGAACAGTCCATTTTAAAAGTTAGACAGGGCATATTCCTGAAGCCAGCCTTTCAGGGTTCAAATTCTTTTTCTTCCATTTTATAGTGATTAAGAAGTCTGGGACAAGCAACTTAACATTTCTTGGCTTTGATTTTCTCACCTGAAAAATGGTGATAATTACATTACTTGGCACAGGGTTGTGAGGATAGAAATGAGTGAATGCGTGTAAAGTGATTAGAAGCATGCCTAGCACATAGTTAGCACTCAGTGTTTAATCGCTATTCTTTTTTATTATCATATCCTCACAGAGAATCTTTATAGGCAGGGTCAAGATGTTTCTCAAACAGTTTTGGGTCCACTTCAAGAAACCTAGAAAAATTGATGATCTAAGTCGCAAAGTTCTGTTATAGATCATATCCACAATTATTTACATGAGAACATTTGCAAAACCTGGATTTACCAATTGCAATCATTAAGAAAAAAAATCTATACATAAAAATGTCTAATTTTAGGCCAGGTGTGGTGGTTCATGCCTGTAATCCCAGCGCTTTGGGAGGCGGAGGAAGGTGGATTGCTTGAGGTCAGGAGTTCGAGACGAGCCTGGCCAACATGGTGAAACCCCATCTCTACTAAAAATACAAAAATTAGCTGGGCATGGTGGTGGCACATGCCTGTAATTCCAGCTATTCGGGAGGTTGAGACACAAAAATTGCTAGAACCCAGGAAACGGAGGTTGCAGTGAGCCAAGATTGTACTGCTGCACTCCAGCCTGAGTGACAGAGCGAGACTGTCTCAAAAAAAAAAAGAACTCTAATTTTAGAAAGTTCAACTTCCTGATGACTGCCCTAAGACAGAGTGGCTGCAACATGGACCCTAGGTAACTCGATGTGATCAGCGCTATAGAATATTGGCTGATGTTGGTCACAAAAGTATTTTGGTTTAGAGTGTGATCTTGTGTCATCTTTCTGACAATAATTAAATAACTGAATCAATTGTTGAGGCCCCTGTGAGTACGTGACAGGCATCGGTAGAGCCACGTGACCTTCAGTAAATTGCTTAATCTCTCTGCACCTCAGTGTCCTGTAGGAGAGCTGTACTGGGGTATCAAAGAGCACAACACACATCAGGTGCTTAGTGTAGTGTCAGGCACATCATACAAGTTCATTAGAGCTTAGTGTATTAGTTAAGAATTGAATTTACTTGCAGATATAGAAAACACAGGTAACAGTGGCTTAAAGATCTGGGCTTTTTCTGTCACCAAACAAGAAGTGTGAAGGTTGGTGACCCTGAGCTGGTCCAGAGACCTAAACGAGCTGATGGATGCAAGGTCTCTGTGACTCTCCAGGCCTTTCTCTCATGTCTGGTCACAAAAGGGCTGCTGCCGCCATTGCATCCATGCTTCCTGCTTTAAGCAGGAACATACAAATCTGAGGTCTGTTCATTTTAAAAGAAAATTGAAGAGAATTGATATGGAAGTGTTTGCTACAGTTAGCTAGAAGTTATATAGCAGTTGATCAACCTAGATCTTCATAATAGCCCTGGAGGTAGGAATGGGAGGTATTATTTCTATTTTACAGATGTGGAAACTGAGGCCAGATTGGTGAAGAAATTTTCACAATGCCATACAAGTAGTCAGTAAGTGGCAGACACAAATTTCTAACTCAGTCCTTGTTCAAGCTGTTAGTTCCTAACTCTTAACAGTGCACCAAGCTGCCACAGGGGCAAGTCTTTGCTGCAGGCTCAAGGATGAGTTTTAAGACAACAAATAAAAGCGTTAATGGAAGTCAATGTCATTAAATCTAAATTTAAATTATGTGCTCTAACATACTAGGAGCATCTCTGGATCTAGGTAAGGAGGAAAGGGAGAGGAAAGCTTAACAACATAAGAAGTAAATGAGATTCAGACATGAAAATCATCCATGGAAATCATCTGTGAAAATCAGATATGAAAGTGTATGAAAATCTAAAGTGCAAAGAAAGAGTTGCTCGTACAATCACAACTTTCTGTTTTTCTTTACAATGTTTGGGGAATATAGTGTGTGTGTGTGCACGTGCGCACACGTGCATGTGTGTGTGTTTGTTCAGATGAACATGCGTATGCATGTGCTCTAGTGAGTGCATTCACACACATGATAATAGACCCCACCATATTAACCCTAACTCCAAACCTAATCAAAACTAATACCAGATTAATCTTTCTAGGTTATCAATAAAGGCTCTCAGTCTACATAGATTGATTTTATGCAAAATTTCTGTATTAAAATAGGTTTCTTTTTCATGTACATATACATTTGATATGATTTAAGACATTCTGCATAGAGATCTCAAATATTTATTTTAAAATTTATTTCTAGTTATTCACTATTTTTACGTGGGAAAAAGTTCCCGTTTATTTATTTATTTAGAGACGGAGTTTCACTCTTGTTGCCCAGGCTGGAGTGCAATGGCGCAATCTTGGCTCACTGCAACCTCTGCCTCCTGGGTTCAAGCAATCCCCCTGCCTCGGCCTCCCAAGTAGCTGGGATTACAGGTGCCAGCTTCCATGCCCTGCTAATTTTGTATTTTTAGGAGAGATGTGATTTCACCATGTTGGTCAGGCTGGTCTCAAACTCCTGACCTCCGGTGATCCACCCGCCTCGGCCTCCCAAATTGCTGGGATTACAGGCATGAGCTACAGCGCCCGGCCAAGTCCGTGTTTTAAATTGTTTGGATGCGGCCGGGCGTGGTGGCTCACACCTGTAATCCCAGCACATTGAAAGGCCGAGGCAGGCAGATCATGAGGTCAGGAGACGGAGACCATCCTCGCCAACATAGTGAACCCCGTCTCTACTAAAAATACAAAAATTAGCTAGCTGTAGTGGCACGCGCCTGTAGTCCCAGCTACTTAGGAGGCTGAGGCAGGAGAATCGCGGAGATTGCAGTGAGCAGAGATCACACCAACGCACTCCAGCCTGGGTGACACAGCGAGACACCGTCTCAAAAAAAAAAAAAAAAAAATTGTTGGATGCATATACATAGAAATTCAATTAATTTTTATATGTTGACTTTTGATTTAGCAAACTTGCCAAACTCTCATATTAATACTAATAATTTATCTGTAGATTCTGTTGGATTTTCTATACATACAATCATATATAATTTGTGAGTGAGTGACAATAATTTCATTTCTTCCTTCCTAGTTCTTATACCATTTGTTTCTTTTTCTTGCCTACAACACTGGCTAGGCCACAGTACAATTTGAAAAGAAGTGACAATAGTAGGCATCCTTGTTTTGTTCCCGATTTCAAAAGAAAAACTTTCAACGTTTTGTCAATAAGTATAAGGTTTGCTTTGGGGATGTGTAGATAGATCAGATTCATAGAGTTCCTCTCTATTCCTTTTTTGATAAGATTTTTATAAATCATGAGTGGGAGTCAAATTTTATTCAATGATTTTTTGACACCTATTGAGATGGTCATATTATTTCTCTCTTTTAATCTGTTACTGTAATGAATTACATGGGTTGATTTTCTAATATTAAACCAAACTTTGCAATGTCAAATAAAACCAGACTGATAATTATGTTATCCTTTTTATATATTACTGGAATAAGTTTGCTAACACTTCGTTTATGATTTTGCATCTATATTCATGAATGACAATTACATACTCTGTAATTTTCCTTTCTTTTATAATGTGTTTATTAGGATTTTGTATCAAAATATACCAGCTTCATATTCTCAGGGAGAATTTGTATAAGATTGATGTTATTTCTTCTTTAAATATTTGGTAGTTCTTACCAGTAAACCCATCTGGACCTATAGGTTTTGTTTTTTTGTTTTTTGTTTTTAATGGAAAAGATTTAAATTGCCTCTCTCAGTTATGAATTGTTATAGGACTATTTCATTTTTCTATTTCTTCTTGTGTTCATTTTGGTATATTGTAATTTGGAGAAGAAATTTGTCCATTTTTTTCTCGATTTTTATATTTATTGGCCTTAAGTAATTCATGAATCTTGTTTCTTTCTTTAATGACTGCAGGATCTATACTGATGCCTCCTTTTTCTTTCATGATACCATTTGTTTGTGCTGCTTCTTTTTCTTTTTCTTTTTTTACTCAGTCTCACCAGAAGTTTATCAGTCTAATGTCTTCAAAGAAACAACTGTTAGCTTTCTTGATGTTCTCTGTTTCCTGTTTCATGAAGGCTTGCTTTACTATTTCTTTGGTTTTAATTTGCTATTCTTTTTCTGTTTATTTGAGATCATGCTTGGGTGATGAATTCTCATTCTTCTTTTTTAAAATATACATTTTATGGTTATAACTTTCCTCTAAATACTGCTTCACTTGCATTCCACAAGTTTTAATATCTTGTATTTTTATAATCATTCAGTATAAAATTTCTTCTAAATTTTATAATTTCTTTTTTGACAACTGATTTTTATAACTACTTTCAAATATGTAGGATTTTCTATTACATTTTTCTTATACATTTCTAGCTTGATTTTATTGCAGTTAGAAAACATACTCTGATTCCAACTCATTGAAATTTATTGAGATTTGTTTGTGACTTAGCTTACAAAGTAAATGTTCCATGGATGCTTAATTCAAAATGTGATTCTTGGGTGATGTATAGCCATCCGGAAGGTAAAGTTTGCTGGTAGTGTTTCTCAAACCTTATATATCTTTACTGATTTTTTAGATTGTACACTAAAACCCCCCATTATGGTTGTAGATTTATCTATCTCCTGTAGTACTTATACCAATTTCACCTTATTTTTTGAGGCAATTTTGTTAAGTTATACTAATTTAGAATTTTTATATATTACTAATGAATCGGGTTTTTTTTACATCATTAAAAGTGACTTTCTTTAACTGTGTGATGATGTTTTTTGCCCTAAGTAGTTTGTCTAATATTAATAGACATCAGTTTTATTTTAGGTAGCATTCACATTATATATCTTTTTCATTTTTTATCTATCAACTTTTCTGTATCTTCATGTTTTTGTTTTGTCTCTTGGGTTTTGTCTTTTATTTTTTATTCAGCCTGAAAATCTTTGGCTTTAGTTCTTTGCCCTTAGGAACATTTAGTTCATTTACATCTAGTATATTTATGATAATAATTTTGTATTTAAGTTTACTATGTTTTCACCCTCTTTTTGTCCCATACATTTTATACTCCTTTTCCACTCCTTTCTTTCCTTCTTTTGTGTTAATTTGCTTATTATTCTATCTTTTTTTGTTAATTTATAATTTATACTCTTTTACTAGTCTCTTAGTTGTTCCCCTAGAGTACAACTGACTTATCAATTCTAATGCTGTATGGTACTATCACTCTCACTCTGAACCAAAATAAAATCTCAGAGCACTTTAATTTCATTTACTCTCAGCTTGACCTATATGCAATTCTTGTAAATTTTAATTCTTTATGTATTTTAAACCACATAAGGAATTGTTACTGTTGTTTAATGTTATTATCATCCGTTTAAGTTTACTCACACATTTGCTATTTTCATTGTCCTTCCTGCATCTTCAATTTTACTTGTGGGATTATTTTCTTTTACCTGAAAAGATCAGGTAAATATTTGCCATTTATTTCCTTTGACGTGGATCTACTGATAGCCAATTATCTCAACGTTCATTTGTCTGCAAATATTTTTTATTTTATATACATTCTTCTTTTTTAGAGATAGGGTCTCACTACGTGGCCCAGACTGTTTTCAGACTCATGGCCTTAAGTGATTCTCCTGCCTCAGCCTCCTGACTAGCTGAGATTACAGAAGCAAGCCACCAATGCCCGGCTTATTTACATTTTTGAAAGATGTGTTACTGCATGATTTCTCGACTTTGGCACGCTTTATATTTTTGGCCAGATTTATTTAGCCCAACTGTTGTTGGGGCTGTCTTGTGCATTGTAGGACATTTAGCAGTTTCCTTGACCTCTACACATGAGATGACAGGATCACTTCCCTTCTCAGTTGTGTCAACTAACAATATCTCCTGGGGAGCAAAATTACCTTGGTTGGGAACAACTGGTCTACTGAATATAGAATTCTAATTTCATTTAACATATTTAAGATATAATTTCATTGTCCTCTGGCTTTCACTATTACCATTGAAAAGTCAGCTATATGTCCAACGTTTGGTCTTAGGTACTCTGACTGGCTTTATTTTTTTGAGACAGAGTCTCGCTCTGCTTTGAATGACTTTTAACATTTTTATCTTTGATTTTGGTGTTCTGTTTTGTCACAATGATGGCTATAGTTGTGAATTTTTCTTTATTTGGTTTGGAATTTGTTGGGCTTCTTGAGTCTGTGAATGAGGCCTTTCATACGTTTTGAAAAGCACCCATTAACTCCGTTTTTCTATTTAATTATTTTGAGATATACGTTACATAAAATTTACCACTTTAAAGTGTATTAGTCAGTGGCTTTTAGTATATTACTATGTTGTGAAACCAACATCATGGAATTGTGTAATATGTGGTCTTTGTGTCCAGGTTCTTTCAACTAATATAATGCTTTCAAAACTCACTCACGTTGTAGCATGTAATTTCATTCCCTTTTCGGTTAAATGATATTCCATTGTACGGAAATACCACATTTTGTTTATCCATTCATCAGTTTATAGAAATTTAGGTTATTTGCACCTTTGGGCTATTGTGAATAATACTGCTAAGAACATTCATGTACAAGTTTTTGTGTGAACATACATTTTCAATTACTTTGGATATATACCAATAAGATAATAATTGCTGAGTCATATAGTAATTCTAGGTTTAACTTTTTGAGAACCTGCCAGACTCTTTTCCTCAGCAGCTGCATCATTTTACATTTTCACCAGCAATGTATGAGGGTTCTAATTTCTCCAGGCTCTCACCAACATTTGTTATTTTGTACTCTTTTATTTTTTATTTATTTATTTATTTTTTTGAGACAGAGTTTCACTCTTGTTGCCCAGGCTGGAGTGCAATGGCTAGATCTCGGCTCAATGCAACCTCCACCTCCCAGGTTCAAGCAATTCTCCTGACTCAGCCTCCTGAATAGCTGGGATTACGGGCATGGGCCACAACGCCCTGCTAATTTTGTATTTTTAGTAGAGACGGGGTTTCTCCATGTTGGTCAGGCTAGTCTCGAACTCCCGACCTCAGATGATAGCCCGCCTCGGCCTCCCAAAGTGCTGGGATTACAGGCATGAGCCACCACTCCTGGCCTATTTGTACTCTTTTAAATTAAAGCCATCTTAGTGTGTTTGAAATGGTGACTCATTATTATTTTGATTTGTATTTTCCTAATGACTAATAATGTTGAACATCTTTTCATATGTTTATTGGCTATTTATGTATCTTCTTTGGAGAAATGTCTATTCAAGTCCTTTGTCCATTACTAAATTGGGTTATTTGGTTTTTTATTATTGAGTTGTAAGAGTTCTTGATATATTCTGGACACTAGATCCTTATCATATTTGCAAATATCTTTTTCCCATTCTGTGGGTTGTCTACTAACCCCAGTGAACCAATATTGCATCATTGCACTCCAGCCTGGGCAACAAGAGTGAAATTCCATCTCAAATAAATAAATAAATAAATACATAAAAATGGCGAGAAGGAAAGGAGAGCTGTCTTAGCATTTAGTGTAAAATTTTTAGTTAATCACACTGTTTTAATAATGAAACTCCCTTCTTCATTTGGAACAGGTGTCCCCTAGTTCAACAACCAAAATTTCATCCACCCCAGAGAGTATACTTCCAGCTTTCTGTTCAGGTGAGGAGGGAGGATTTGCCCCCATTGACCAGAGCTGAGTAGGAAATATGAGTGTCAAACTTCTTCTAATTGGACTTTCAACAAATCCTCCTGTTTTAGATCCATTTTGCCACCTTCTTCCAAAGCTTCCAGGGGCCTGCTAATTGTGGCAGTTCTGCAATATAATTTGGGTTGTTTCTTGGTTTTCCTTATTGCCAATTTAGGATCAAACCTCTCAATTCTGTTAGGTAGCTTACATAAAAGAAATGTTATGTTCTTGTTTGCTTCCTCTTTATTCTTGATGACTTTCAGCAATAATTTTTAAGAAATCCATTTACTGCCTTTTTAATAAAATTTCATGAGGAAACAAATACAAACGTGTGTGTCTCCCATCCTTAACCAGAAGTCCATCTTTTTCTCTCTTTAAAATTCTGATATAGAAAAAACAAAAACAAGCCAGGCACGGTGGCTCACGCCTGTAATCCCAGCACTTTGGGAGACTGAGGTGGGTGGATTACCTGAGGTCAGGAGTTCAAGACCAGCCTGGGAAACATAGTGAAACCTCATGTCTACAAAAAAAAAAAAATACAAAAATTAGCTGGGCATTATGGTGGGTGCCTCTAATCCCAGCTACTCAGGAGGCTGAGGCAGGAGAATCACTTGAACCCCAGAGCCGGAGGTTGCAGTGAGCTGAGATTGTACCATTGCACTCCAGCCTAAGCAACAGAGCGAGACTCAGTCTCGAAAACAACAACAACAATAAATAAATAAACAAAATTTTAAAAAGTCTGTGGCCAGTGTATATCATCTTATGGTGAAATATTATTCTATGCATCCAAAGGCAGAGTGTGTCAGCTATAGCCGTTCATTCCAGCAAGAGTGTGACATTTGTAGGGAAAAGTTTTTGCTATTCGACTGCTATCATTGAATTGGATGTATGCTGAACCATTGACCTCTAAGATTGGTGGCAACCTGGAGATTTCCTGATTCTAGGATCTGTGCTGTGATCTGACACATGTTTTCTGGCTACATCAAGTAGTTGTTTCTAGGCTTTGTTCAAATCTTTTTCCTTTCCTTGTGTGACTGGCTGTATCTGTCTCTGTAATGCCACCATATGCAAGTTGATATGGTTTGGCTGTGTCCTCACCCAATTCTCATCTTGAATTGTAGCTCCCATAATGCCCACGTGTTGTGGGAGGGACACGGTGGAAGATAATTGAATCATAGGAGTGGCTTCCCCCGTACTGTTCTTGTGGTAGTGAATAAGTCTGATGAGATTTGATGGTTTTATAAGGGGTTTCCCCTTTCACTTGGTCCTCATTCTCTCCTGCCTGCCTCCGTGTATGATGTGCCTTTTGCCTTCCACCATGAATGTGAGGCCTCCCCAGCCATGTGGAACTGAGAATCCATTAAACCTCTTTTTCTTTATAAATTACCCAGTCTCGAGTATGTCTTTATCAGCAGTGTGAAAATGGACTAATATATAAGTGAATCATACATTTTGGTGTCAAATATTTCTTGCTTTTCCCATATAGTACAGCAAAGAAGGATATTAGCTAGAGGAAGCAAAGAACTGGATGGATGATCCAACCATCTGCCAAAAGATAAATTCAAATAAGGTATCAGTAACAAGTAAGATCAAACAGAAATAAACAAGATGATTCCTTCTCCTGAAAGACTGATAGCCATACTGAGTAAAGCTAAGGAAAGGGAGAATGTCACGTGTGGAGCTTGTGGCAGCAGAAACAAGTACAGACACTATGGCAAAGCCACTGAAGGAGATCTGACTGCATTAATGAGCCATTTTATTAAATGGGTAGTTGGCAGGAAAAAAAGCTTGTTCAATAAGTTGGCAACACCAAGTTAAAGAGAGAAGTTAAGCAGGTCATTAAGACACCACAGTCACTAATATTTAGAGCTTGAACACAGTATGAATTGGTTGTCTACAGAGAGTTAGAAAAGGTGCCAAGACACATAACTGAGTGATGGCCAATCAAGGGTGTTTTGTTTCTTTCTGAAACAAAGCTGGGAACAACGTTTTTGTTGTTGTTGTTGTTGTTGTTGTTGTTGTTGTTTTTAATGTAGAGCTGATGGGGTCAGTAAGATATTGCTGCCACATCTAGTATTTTTTTTTAATTTTTGTCAATATCATATGGAGGCATGCTGTTACCTATAAATTTACCTATAATTTCTAAATTTAAAAGGAATCCTCAAAATAATCAGAAGAAAATTCAGCAGATACTATTGAGATCTCTTTTTGCTCTGTTGATCAATTTATTTCTTCAATCAGTAAGTTAGTGGTGCTTTCTTTTCCTTTGATTGGCAGTGTTTCATCAGATCTTCTGGAATACTTCTACTTAGGAGTAAGATTTCTAACTAATTAAAGTGAATAAACATGTTTCTTTCAAAAGAATGTACTGTGTTACATAGAAAACAGGGCTTGAAAGGAATTGTTAAGCACCATTCGCCTTATTAATACGTTTTTTTTTTTGGTGCTGTCAAGGGCATTGGGAACTTCAGTCCTTTGCAGTAGAATTCTTAGCTTCTAGGTGAGCGTGCCTCTAGGCTGGAATAATTTAGTCACCTGGCTTTCCTGTAACTCTTATTATTTTTGGCTTCATGAGGTAGTATTCATGCAGAAGTGGTCCTTTTCCATTCCCCAAAAATCTTCTGTAGGACACTGATAATCTCTCTTCTTTCCCTACTTGTCTACATGAAGTGTGCAAAAATCTCTGGTCATACCCAGATTTTTATACAAATAAGTAGGTTACAGTTAATAGTCCAATTTTGCTTTTTTTCCCAAATAATTTGGGGTTTAAGATTGTTATTTCTTGGGTTATCAGGAGATAGCTCTCCCTTGAAACTAGCTTATTAGATGTGAACAGTTGGTACTGCTTTTTAATAATTCTGGTGAGGAAAACATTGTAAATTATCCTAGAGTCAAATGTGATATAATTATTATAGGTCACTTTCACTATTTAAAACATTGAGTTGATTATATTTAAATCAAAAAAGATATTAAAGGTGAATAGATTTCACATATTAAAACCTCAAACCACATGCATATAATGCTTTTTAGTGCCCACAAACACCAACCAGAAAGTGTGTGATTAGGTTCACATTTTCAAGCACCTTTATTTGTTTCCTCTTAATTCACCTAATCACTTTGACAGGGAAGAAATGGGGAGGGGGGGCGGCTTCAAAAAATTTCCACAATGGACCATGAGTTATTTAAATCCATCTCACAGAATCCATTTCCCATGCACTGAAAGCCCTGTGACATTTCCAGAACTGCTGTTTACTTTGGGATGTGAGAGATGTTAAAATTCTTTGTGTTTAAACCACAACATTTATGAGTGGCATGAGACAAAGACTCATGGCAGGTTGTAAGTGGTTGGGCAATCCCTACCGGAAGGAAACAGGCTATTGAATTACTGGACTCAGGAGCAGGCAAATCCATCTGGGTTGGCAAGCCCAGGAAAGGCTGCCAAGAAGGACTTAGAACCACTCTTCACCCTTCCCTGCCTGAGTATACTCATCCAAAGGCCCCTGTGTGTCTATCTTCATTAGGGCAAAGAGATCAAATCCCAAATTTCATAAAGGAGAATGTTAATGCTATGGTTACAAGCTTTTACACAAAGAAAAATACCTGCTACATAGACATTCAAGGAAAACATCTTGTGTTTATCAACTACCTTGTGCTTATATTTTTTATTGTTTTATCCATATGTTTTCCTAAAGTATGGCCCTGAAATTCACTGATCTTTACAATGCCTTATTATAATAGGAACAGTCTAAGAATTATTTTCTTTCTTTACAAATAAAAAATGAAAGATGAAATTCACTTACCTAAGTTCATATACTAAGTTCCTCCCTAGAAACACCTCTAGCCCTTCAGCCATATTAGACTCCAATGAGAAGAAACTGATCATCTTTCTTTTTTTTTTTTTTTGAGACGGAGTCTCACTCTGTCACCCAGACCGGAGTGCAGCGGCACAATCTTGGCTCACTCAGCCTCCTAGGTTCAAGCGATTCTCCTGCCTCAGTCTCCCAAGTAGCTGGGACTACAGGCGTGTGCCACCACGCTCGGCTTATTTTTTGTATTTTTAGTAAAGACGGGGTTTCACCATGTTAGCCAGGATGGTCTCGATCTCCTGAGCTCATGATCTGCCCACCTCAGCCTCCCAAAGTGCTGGGATTACCAGGCGTGAGCCACCACACCCGGCTGATCATCTTTCTTAAATAACAAAATATGGTAGACTTTAAATTAGGACATAATGGCAGTAACATAATTTTTTATTTTGCATTTTCAAGGCCAACTTAATTTTTGAGTAAGGATTCCAATGCATTTGATTAGCAATATGAAAGTTATATCCCTGAAAGGGAAACAAATTGATTCATATTTTAAAGAAGTCATGGGGCATCCATTTTTCTAGTAGGCGGTCAAAAGTCATTATATCCTCATTATTAAATTCTTATCCAGATTA
The DNA here is from genome assembly GCF_028878055.3 of Symphalangus syndactylus. Classification (NCBI taxonomy): domain Eukaryota; kingdom Metazoa; phylum Chordata; class Mammalia; order Primates; family Hylobatidae; genus Symphalangus; species Symphalangus syndactylus. The sequence goes on along the minus strand of NC_072437.2, from coordinate 25,800,057 downwards.
CAGGATGTAAAATTTAAATTAAAAGAAGGAAACTTTTGGATGTTGATGGCTCAGTATTTCTTTTTTTTTGAGACGGGGTCTCACTCTGTCACCCAGGCTGGAGTGCAGTGGCACGATCTTGGCTCACTGCAACCTCCACCTCCCGGGTTCAAGCGATTCTCCTACCTCCCCTCTCAAGTAACTGAGACTACAGGCAGCCACCACCACGCCTGGCTGATTTTTTTTTTGTATTTTTAGTAGAGACGGGGTTTCACTATGTTGGCCAGGCTGCTCTCAAACTCCTGACCTCCACCCATCTCAGCCTCCCAAAGTGCTGGGATTACAGGCATGAGCCACCGCTCCTGGCTAGTATTTACATTTTTAAAAAGATAGAGGAATAGATCTGCGCTTACACATGTGTTTGATTTTCCACAAAGGCACCAAAACAGTCCAACAGGAATTTAAACAAATGGTGCTAAAGTAACCAGAGAGCCATATGGAAAAATGAATCTAACCCCTGATTCATACCAAACAAACAATAATTAGAGATAGCTCACAAGCCACATAAAAAACAGCTAAAATCAAAGGGTTTTAAATGAAAATATAGGAGAATATCATCATGACTTGGGGGTAGGCAAAGGTTTCATAAGATAGGTCATAAAAAAGCAATAACCATAAGAGAAAAAAATTTGTATATATTAGACATCATCAACATTTAAAACTTCTGCTCATCAAAAGATGCCTTTGAGAAAACAGGCAAACCACACACTGAGAGAACACATTCACTAAGAATATATCTGATAACAGCCTGGTATAGAAACAGCTCCTACAAAAACAAAGAAACAACTCAATAGAAAAGGAGCAAAAAATGTGGACAGGCACTTCACAAAAGAAGGTATTTGAATGGGCAATAAGCATATGAAAAAGTGCTCAGCATCATGAAGTTATCAGGGAAATAAAAATTAAAATCACAGTAAGATATCATTGAATACCTATAAGAATGGCTAAAACAAGAGACTGATAACATCAAACGTTGGCAAGAATGTAGTATACCTGAAAGTTTCACGCATGGTTAGTGGGAATATAAAATAGTACACTTTGAAAAATGGTCAGGTAATTTCTTATAAAACTAAACATACACTTACCTTCCCACCCAGTAATTCTGATCCTAGATATTTACCCATGATAACATGTTCACAAAAAAACTTGTACAAGAATGTTCATAGCAGCTTTATTTGCCCAAAACTGGGAATAGCTCACATGTTAATCTGCAGAAAAATGAATAAACAAACTGTGATATCTTCAGATACTGGAACTCGACTCAGCCAAAAAAAAAAAAAAAAAAAAAAGAAGACATGAACTGCTTATATGTGCAACAACATAGATGAGTCTTAAAATATACTGAATGAAAGAAGCCTTATACAAAAGACTACATGCTGTTTGAGTCTATCTAGATAAAGTTCTAGAATAGATAAAACTAGTCTACTGTGGAAAACATAAGAAAAACAGGGGGAGTGGGATCGACTAGGAAGGAGTATGAGAGAACTTTCTAGAAAGATAGTGTTTGTTTCATTTACACAGATGTATGCATTTGTCAAAAGTCAGTGAATGTACACTTAAGATTTATACATTTCATTGTATGTAATTTTTACATCAAAAGAAAAATTAAATATTAATATCTAGCTAGTGATATGCTTGCTGAAGGATTTAGGAGAAATTGTACTGAGGCCTGCAATTTATTTTAAAATATTCCAAAAAAACAAAAGATGGATAGAGGGAGGGAGAGGGGTAAGGAGAGAGACAGAGCGAGAGAGCAAAGCAAATAAAATGTTTATGGTAGAATGTAGGTGTTGGGTATGATATACAGGGTGTTTATTGTAAAATTCAACATTGCTATATATTTTATAAAGTTTTATGAGAAAATGTTGGGGAAAACAAAAGTAGATTTTTAGAAGAAAGAACCAGTTTTCAATAATCTTTAGATATAACACTCCCCTAATACATTTCACAGAATTGTTTTCCAATGGGACTATTTGATAATAAATAACTAATTTGTTCAATCCGTTAAAAAATAAATCACACCGGTACCTTGAGTCTCTTCTAGTAATTGTACAGGTATAAGAAGGTGGAGGGGAAAGCCTGTAGGTCAAATAAATTAGGAAGTATTTATTGAGCTTTTACTATCTGCCTACCCGGTGGGATACAGAGACATCCAATACTTTTACCTGCAGGGGCCACACTCTCACTGGGCAGCCATGAAGAATGAAGCAAAGGTCAGGCCTGCGGGCAATGCAGGGTAAGGATAAGGACCCACACGCTCAGCAGTACCTTCAAGGCCCCAACCCTGCTTCTCCCCTCCACTCTGATCTTCTCTCTTTCTCCCACCACAGGTCCCTCTACCCAGACTTCTGGCTCTGTCTGCCAGGCTCTCCTCCCCAGCACCAGGCTTGAGTATTCCGCCTCATTCACCAAGCCTCAGCCCCCGCCCATTTCCTCAGGGACATGCTCCCTGACCCAGAGCAGATATCACGTTCTTTGTTATACAGTTTTAGAGTACAGTAGTCCTTTATTAGAGAGCATTTGATTCAGTTTATAATTACATGGTCACTGAGGGATCGTTTGGGTAATGTGTGTCTCCGCTACTAGATTTTCAGCTCCATGAGAAAAAGAACTATATTTCCTTTTTAATTCTCATTATGTCCCCAGCAATTTAGCAGCATCTGCTATGTAAAAGGTTACATATGAAAACACACGGGAAGCATTGGGTGTTTTTTTTTTTTTTCCTTTAAATAGGAAAGAAAAAGAAGAAGAAAACATGGTTATAACCATGTGAAGCTACTGCCAGGACAATATGTTAATAAAATAAATTTAAGAAAAGATTTGTTAAAATCAAAAGAGGAAAGATATTTGTAGAATTATAAAATCTTACGTGGGGAGGGATATTGTGGGTCATCTGGTCCACCTAAGCTTAACTATACTACTGTCAAATTTATGAATATCTTTAGTAAATATCTTTAGTTATTTTACATTTTTAAAAATAACTTTTTATATCAAACTGTTAAAAACTTGAAAAACCAAATCAATTCTCCATCTTCAGAAACTGATTATTATATAAAGCATTTAGTATAATGCATGATACACAGTGATAGTTATAATAACTACTACTAGTAGGAGTATTACCAGGAAACCTCCAAGTTGTAGTGCATTATTTTGATAAGAACATGGGTTTTGGATCATTTAAAAAAGGGGATTAAATTATAACTCTGCCTCTAAATGGCAATATATCTTTGAGCAATTTGCCTAATATCTCCAAACCTAAGGGTTTTTTTTTCTCCTGGCATTCAATAAACGGTAGCCAATCATTGTTATAATATAACAACAACAGCGAGGATGAATAAGAATCTGTGTTTATTCTCAAAGCGCTCACAGCTCAGCAGGGACATGGGTACAAACTCCAATTCTGCGCAGTAAATGCAACAATGGAAGCATGCCACCAAGAATGAGAGAGTGACTCTTAGGCCTGGTCTACTGGGGGAGGAAAGAGTTTTGTTTAAAAAGTAATTAAAAGGAATTCTCCAGGCTAATTAAGCAAAAAAGGCATCCTCGGTGGAAGAACACTGCCATGCGTGCTTGCTATGATCCAGCAGAGTATTCCAAGGTGGGGCATGGCCGGAGATGGGTTGAAGATCCTGGGATACCTTTTGTGTCATGATAAAATACACAGATTTCATGCTGCAAGTAATGAGGAGCCCGTGAAGGGTTTTAAAGGGGTAGAGAAACAATCAGGCTTATCTTTTAGGAAAATCAGCTGGGGAATCATATTAGAAGGGGTGAGCCCTGGGGCAGGAAGACCAGTCAGGCTAGTGTGATGGAAGAGGTGATGAGGGTCTAAACTGGGAAGAGTAGTGTGGGCCTGGAGAGGTGAGAATGACTCATGGCAGTTCAGAAAGAGTGTCAACAAGATTGAGTGATGAGGAGTACAGAGGGAAGAGAGCCATCCAAGATGACTCAGGAACACTCATAACTCGCTTGGCAGACTGAGTGGGTAGACAAACAAATATGGTTCATGGTTCAGTGGAGAAAATACAGAAGGGAGCTGCGGGGGAGGTGGGGGTGAGAGGTTTAGTTGTAGACACAATTAAGGTCTCCATACCTGCGAGTCACCAGGAGAAAGGAGAAGATGTCCCATAGGCAGGTCCTGGAAATCAGAAGAACTGATTCTGGGTCAGGGAATCCCATTATGGAGCCACCAGTTGGTTCAGGGAAAGACTGTGATGTGAAAAGGGGTAAGTGCCAAGTACAGAATGCTGGGGATACCAGCCCATGAGGAGACATGGAGACGAATCGTGGAACAGGCAGAGAAATCTAGGCAAGAATGAGGCTATGGAAGCCAAAAGAATAAAGTATTTCACAAAGAAGGAACTGAGCAACTATGTAAAAGGTGCAGAGAAAACAAACAAGATAAAGAATGGGGACTGTAGTACAAAACCACTTGTCACTTTTGCCTATGGTGTTTCAGTGGAAAGGAAAGGTAGAAAAGATGGCAGTGGATGGAGAAGTAGATGGGTGGTGGACAGAGAGACTGTGATACTGTAATAGACAAGTCTATTGAGATGGTCAGTTAAAGAAGAAAAATGAAGAATATGTTTTAAATCTCCCTCAAGATATCTTTAAATACATTCGTGTACTTTCCTAAATTTGAAAAAAAAAAAAAAGTCCTTAATATCTGCTTCATCCAAGCAGAAAGATCACCTGAGGTCAGGAGTTCAAGACCAACCTAGCCACATGGTGAAACTCCATCTCTACTAAAAATACAAAAATTAGCTGGGCATGGTGACACACACCTGTAATCCCAGCTACTCGGGAGGCTGAGGCAAGAGAATCGCTTGAACCCGGGAGGTGGAGGTTGCAGTAAGCCGAGATCACGCCACTGCACTCCAGCCTGGGCGACAGAGCAAGACTCTGTCTCAAAAAAAGAAAAAAGAAAAATCACCCAAGGGACAATTTATCCTTACCCATACAAAACTTACAGCCTCAAGAGGAAGATGAGCTTTGACTACTGTTTTCTAGAGAAAATTGGTCCTAAAAATCATTACTTTGTGATGATTGGCACAATTTCCCAACACATCTTGATTAAAAGAAAATGATAGATTCCTACTTCGAGGCCCTTCATACTGCCATCTTTGCGTTGCAGTTACAAAATCTTCACCTTCTAGTTCTGTTAATGCTGGCTTTGCAATGTCCTCACACCTGTTCTTTCTCGTGCTTTCCCATGGCCCTTACAATAAAACTGTTTATTTTTTAACAACTGCATGCCTTTTTAAAAAAGTTCATATTGAAATGTCTTATCAATCTTTATCCAAAAGAGGGCGCAAATTTCTCATGAAATGTAGTGTGGTATTTTACAAAATGTCTTTGCTGCTAGTGGTATTTAAATTTCACAGCTGCGGTAATTTAATGCAGAAACACTATTCCTGCAGCATGTGCAGGTGAATCCTGTCCTGTTGTGTGTGTGCTAATTAAGAGCCTTTTGCTTCTTTAGAGGAGTTTCAGAGAAGAGCTAAGGCTTGCTGAAGTAAAGAAGTAAGTTGAAGCTAACATTTTTCTATTCTGGGTAGCCAAATCAAATTAAGATAGAATATTTTAAAATTAAACATTAAGTGGGGGAAAAGAAAACCTCTCTGTTTACAATCTTTTAATTTTAGGATATATTTCCATTCTACCACAGATTAAAGAATGCCCAATGAAGTTAATATAGTTCAGACTTTGTGTGGGGTTGGTTAATAGCTAATCAGTTTTGGGGGGGTTGTTGGTTTTCTGTTTTGTTGCCAGAGCTGGAAACATTCATAATTCAATGAATACCTAGTATGCACGGCTCTTCTTGCATACAGGAGGCAGTATGAATTGCGAACAGAGGGGATCAAGTGAATTCCGGTCTCAGCTATTCCTGTAGCTTGAGTCCCACCATAATTTGTGTACGTTTCTGACAGGGATCATATGCCAAAGAGGTGCTGAAGTGTCATAAATATGAACTGTGCTGGGTGTCATAAATATGAACTGTGCAAATGGAAGGAAGTGCAAAGACGAAACCATTTTTCAATGGCAGTAACGTACCACAAGTTTCCCTTACTGAACAGAAATTCATTTAACCGAATTCTGTACTTGAAATATATAAATTAGGGTACAACTTCACTCCACAGAATGGCATTTCCAAATTTGAAGTCCTGTGCTTATTCTTGCTTTTGTAACTGGCTTGGATTCCAAATTCCAGGTTTTCCATCATACCTACCTGCCTGGTAATTTGCTGGGGTGCGGTAACCATGAACACTCACCTACGAGTAACAAACACTCACCTGGGTAATTCGGATTGGCTTCAGCCCCTAAAAGTGAAACCAATTCTAAGTAGCGAATCCCTGAAACTTTATCTGCCAATTGATAAGCACTGGTGGCTATCAACTAGAACCCAAAACTACATCCTTCAGTGGCAACATACAAACAGTACTGAATGAGGGCAAATGCAGAGCTAAATTCATAGTCCCTTTTGATGCACCAGTCTAAAATGACGTTGCCAAGATCTGCAGGAATTTTTGGTAGAGAACCAACATGACAACAAGAGCCAAGCATTATTTCCAGCTTTCATTTGATTACAAATCTGTGACCCATTGACAAACTGTTTCTTTCTTTCTTTCTTTCTTTTTTTTTTTGAGACATGCAATGGCACAATCTTGGCTCACTGCAACCTCTGCCTCCTGGATTCAGGCGATTCTCCTGCCTCAGCCTCCAGAGTAGCTGGCACCTTACAGGCGCCCACCACCACGCCTGGCTAGTTTTTTTGTATTTTTTGTAGAGACGGGGTTTCATTATATTGGCCAGGCTGGTCTCAAACTCCTGACCTCATGATCCACCCACCTGGGACTCCCAAAGTGCTGAGATTACAGGCATGAGCCACCACACCCAACCAACAAACTGTTTCTATGAATTACCAACAAGCATTCATACCTCCTCTCCATATATGATGATAGAGTGATACAATTGATTCATCATATTGATCTCCACTTGTCAGTGGCCAAACCTGCCTCCATCATGCACCCAATGCAGCTGCAAGGTCAATGTGTGTGTTTGCTCTGAAATCCTCACACTGCATCTTGGCCAGCTTCCTCCTTTCCTGACCATAAGATCTGATCTCTTCTTCTATAGGGTAGAGCCTGGATCACATTTTCTTTTCTGAATTTCTGAGGCCATGACTCCTCCTCTTCCTCTGCCTATTGCTGTAGCCAACACCGTTGTTCTGCTGTACCCCCTTATGGCAACAACCGTAACGCCTTAGATTCCATTCCTGTAGACTCCACAGAGAAGGCGATTTTTAAGTACTCAAGTTATTTGATAATGCTGAACTTTGTAACATTTCTCTTTTTTTTTTTTGAGATGGAGTCTCGCTCTGTCGCTCAGGCTGGAGTGCAGTGGCACAATCTCGGCTCACTGCAACCGCCGCCTCCTGGGTTCAAGCGATTCTCTGGCCTCAGCCCCCCGAGTAGCTGGGATTACAGGCACCCGCCATCATGCCCAGCTAATTTTTGTATTTTTGTATAGATGGGGGTTTCACCATGTTGGCCAGGCTGGTCTTGAACTCCTGACCTCAGGTGATCCACTCACCTCGGCCTCCGAAACTGCTGGGATTACAGGTGTGAGCCACCGCGCCCAGCCGAACTTTGTGACATTTCTAAAACCTTTTATTGCTCTCCAAGAATAGAAACCAGATCAAATGTTTGAGGACAGCAGTGTAAAAGTAGAGGGTACAAAGGAACCAAAGTCACTGGACTCTTAAAACAACACAGAAGAAAAAGTGCGGATGGTGGCATTACGATTGGATTTTGAATCTGTTTTCACCTTCAGTATTTATATTGAGACATGTGGGAATACAGTATTGTTTCAATATGCCTTCTCTCAAATGATCATTTTTTAGTTGGTACATGACTAAGAGGTTTGGTATATTCATTGGAGTAAAATTCGCGTTCTGAATTAATTTGCTTAGAAGATGAATCTGATTTTATAACAAAAATTTTAAAGGAGTCAATTAGAAAAATGTGGCTAGAAGAAAGTTGTTGCATTATTTAAGGGCTTGAATAATATATAAAGGTAAGTTAGTAATAAAAAGTTAATTACAAGATGGCTTTATTTCTTATTGAAACTGTATTTTCTACCTTTCCAGAATATTGTCCTGAGAACACTTACATATTCCTTTTTTTTTAGAAAAACTGTGGAATGAAGAAGGCACTCATTATTTTCAGCTCCCATAGTTATAATTCTCTTGTTTCCATAGAAATTTGCAACATCCCATAGAGTACAGTATTTTATTCAGCTTTCAGAAGATAATCTTGACCCTTTAACACATGTTTACTTTTGGCTGGGCAAGGTGGCTCACGCCTGTAATACCAGCACTTTGGGAGGCCGAGGTGGGCGGATCACCTGAAGTCAGGAGTTCAAGACCAGCCTGGGCAACATGGTGAAGCCCCTTCTCTGACAAAAATAGAAAAATTAGCCTGGCGTGGCCAGGCGCAGTGGCTCACACCTGTAATCCCAGCACTTTGGGAGACCGAGGTGGGTGGATCACCTGAGGTCAGGAGTTCAAGACCAGCCTGGCCAATATGGTGAAATCCTGTCTCTACTAAAAATACAAAAATTAGCCGGGCGTGGTTGCACATGCCTGTAGTCCCAGCTACTTGGGAGGCTGAGGCAGAAGAATTGCTTGGACCCGGGAGGTGGAGGTTGCAGTGAGCTAAGATCATGCCACTGCACTCCAGCCTGGGCAACAGAGGGAGACTCTGTCTCAAATAAATAGATAGATAGACAGACAGACAGATAGATATAGATAGATAGATAGATAGATAGATAGATAGATAGATAGATAGATAGATGATAGATAGATGATAGATAGATAGATAGATGATAGATAGATGATAGATAGATAGATAGATAGATAGATAGATAGATAGATAGATAGATAGAAAGAAATAAAAATTAGTCTGGCATGGTGGCATGCGCCTGTAATCTCAGCTACTTGGTGGGAGCTGAGGCAGGAGAATCGCTTGAGCCTGGGAGGTGGAGGTTGCAGTGAGCCAAGATAGCACCACTGCACACCAGCCTGGGCAGCAGAGCAGAGACAGACTCTGTCTCAAAAAAAAAAGCTTACTTTTAAGAACTGCTTACATTAATTACAAAAGACCACTTTTTAGTTGTTAATATGCATTAGGTAACAAATACTTGGCATATATGCATTCTTTGAAAATATCAGACAAATAACTAAACAAAATTGCATGCTAGCTAGTGGCTGTGACTGGGAAATGAGAAGTGATGTTAATTCTTAACGTTGGCTACATTTGTCACCTGTAAAATATGATCAAGCCTGTTAGTCTAACTTAATAGCTTGAGTAATTGATATAGGGAGTGAAGTTTTATTGGGGGTTGCGGAGAGACATTGCTTTTTTCCACTGACACTGACGATACCAGTTTACTACTATGTGACACTTTTTGCCTGAACTAGAAGAGATAAGTAGGATTTTTCAAGTTTTGAGGTTTGGGTGTTCTGCTCTTGTACAGGACGTGTCATGTTTAATAAAGCTTGTTCACAACTACTGGCTTAGGAAGTGGCTTGCAGTTGACAAGTATGTGACTTGGAACACTGGGTGGAATGGCCACGTGGCCCAGTGGCCCAGGGCCCACACTGAGAATTCAGCAGCTGTGCATGCTAAATCTGGCTCTGTCATTAACCTGCCGAGGGACCTTCTACAAATGCTTAATTCCAACCATGAAAGCAAACATAGGCACCAATACCTGAGAATAGTTGTAAAGGAAATCAGGCCTTGTGCAGAAAATAAAAGGAACTCGTCTGCCTTGCCTTTCTAACACTTGTTGGAGGCAGGGAGGAATTCAGAATGACCAGGCTGCAGGTTACTGTTCTTTGCTTCTAATTAAGAGGCAACTATACGCAAGTGAGCATAATTAGGAGAAACTGGGGCAGCTGGGGCAAGTATGGGCAAAACTTAAGCCAACTTTGAAAACTAAAGGGCAAATCTCTGGAGTGGTGAGAAAGAGATTTCTCCATGGTTCTCTCTCTTGCTAGCTGCATATGTGTACAATGACCCCATCACACTCTGCATCTGAGCCTCCCTCTCTTTCTAGTTTTTTTCTTTGTTTCCCCTGTTCCTTCTTGTTTTTCCTTTGTTTGCACTGTTTGAAGGGGAGGAGGAGACAATATTCCCCCATTGCATTTTTTATTTACTTTCTCTATCACTAGAGCTAGGCAGAGCTTTTGAGACTCCTTTTGACACACTCACTTTTTTTCCACACTCACTTTTTAGACGGGAAAAATGGGCTCAATCAAATGTAAATGAACAGCAAGGTAGTGACAGCTAGAATAGATGGCAGGTCTTTTAAATGCCAGTCCAGTGCTATTTCCATACATTGCACCCAAGTTTAATGATTAAGAACAAACAATAACACTCCCAAGGCTGAAGTGACCTTATATTTTTCATATGTAAAAATGTATTCTATGTTTGTTACCTGACAACTGTGTTAGTCCATTCTCACATAGCTATAAATATCTGAGACTGGGTAATTTATAAAGAGAAGAGGTTTAATTGCTAGGTTTTGCAGGCTGTACAGGAACATGATGCTGGCATCTACTTGGCTTCTGGGGAGGCCTCAGGAAACTCACAATCATTGCGGAAGATGAAGTGGAAGCTTGCATGTCACATGGTCACATGGCCAGAGCAAGAGCAAGAGAGCGATGTGGGAGGTGCTACACACTTTTAAATGACCAGATCTCATGAGAACTCATTCACTATCACAGGAACAGCACCAAGGGGATGGTGCTAAACCATTCGTGAGAAATCTACCCCCATGATCCAATCACCTCCCATCAGGCCCTACCTCCAATACTGGGAATTACAATTCTACATGACATTTGGTGCAGACAGATCCAAACCTTATCAACAACCACAGGAGTTAGGGCAGGTGGAGCATGTGACAGCATTTAAACACCATTATTTCATGTACATGGAATTATTTGATGTAGAGTGTGAATGTATGTACTTCGAAATTCAACGTGGTTTTGAAGTATATCCACGAGTATGATTCATCTTTGGCCCAGTTTGGCCAGAAATAAAATACCGCACTGGAAATATGTATGCTACATTCACTAAATAATTTTAAAATGAGAGTTAAAGGTCATAATCATAGTTATGAACATAGATGCCAGAGCGGGTGAATCACTTGAGGTCAGGAGTTCAAGACCAGCCTGGCCAACATGGTGAAACTCCATCTGTACTAAAAATACAAAAATTAGCTGGGCGTGCTGGCGCATGCCTGTAGTTGCAGCTACTCGGGGGGCTGAGGCAGGGAATCTCTTGAACCCAGGAGGCAGAAGTTGCAGTGAGCCAAGATGGTGCCACTGCATTCCAGCCTGGGCAACAGAGCTAGACTCTGTCTAAAATAATAATAATAATAACAATAACGATAATAAAGACATAGTTATGACCACAGCAAAAAAAAAATGGTAAAACTCACATTCACATCTGTCCAGTAAGAGGTAAAGCAAACACCAGTATATATGGAGATGTAAAATCCACCCTTTAGGCTGAGCATGATGGCTCATGCCTGTAATCCCAGCACTTTGGGAGGCCGAGGCAGGTGGATCACCTGAGGTCAGGAGTTTGAGACCAGTCTGGCCAATGTGTTGAAACCCTGTCTCTACTAAAAATATAAAAATTAGCCAAGCATAGTGTCGCATGCCTGTAACCCCAGCTACTCGGGAGGTTGAGGCATGAGAATTGCTTGAACCTGGGAGGCAGAGGTCACAGTGAGTCGAAATCGTGCCCTTGCACTTCAGCCTGGGTGACAGAGCGAGACTCTGTCTCAAAAAATAAAAAAATAAATAAATAAAATCCACCCTTTTGAGAAGACTTCTGCCCTGAGACTGAGAGTCAGCCAGAGATTTTCAGGTGCTAAGTTACAAAGAATGGTGCCATTTAAAATAGGTGGAAGTGTGGAGGTACATACCACTTAGGGCTTAGCTTGATTTTCCCTAAGCCAATGAAATACAAGAGTCTTGAAAGTCAAAAGTAATTGGCTATTAGGAAAAAGAGTATAAGAAACTGGTGAGTCTAGTCTGTGAGTGAAGTTACCATATACCTATTCCTGGTAGCGAAACAAACTAAAAGAAAAAATACTGCATTTTCCAAAATTCATAAAATTTCCCAAATTCATAAAGTTTATGAATTTAGGAAAATGCAGTATGTTTTTCTATTAGTTTATTTTTTCTATTAGTTTGTTTATGAATTAGGAAAATTCATAAATTTCATTCCTAAAATTCGTATTTAGGAAAATGCAGCATGTTTTTCTATTAGCTCATACTTTCTATTAGTTCATATGTTTTTCTATTCATTTCATATTAATATTGTGTGATTCCAAACTATCTGTAGAAAAATTGTTTAGTGATAAACATTTATATACATATATGCAATCGACTGTAAAAGACAAAAAAGCAATTATTTGAGGATTAATTTAATTGTTTAAAGTATAAACTGACAAAGCCTTATATTCATAAGATTTTCATTTGAAAGGATATGACATTCCTTCTTCATGTAAGAAGATTATACTCAAAAGAGCAAATACAAATTATTTTACAAATGTAAAAACATTTAGTCTGTTTTTGAGAGTTCATGCTTAACATTCTACCAGTCTTAATCATATATCCTTTTTTGACTAATAAAATTAAATTCAACAACATTTAGCAAATGCCTATAGTATACCCAATTCTATAATATCTATTATTTAATTTGTTGGATCCTCTCAATCACATCTGGAAATTAATATGAAATAATAAAATTTTATTATTTGCTTTTCTCCTCTACAGTATATGAACTCTAGAAACTCAGGAATAAACAGAGTATTTTATTCATTCAGGTTGCTTAACCAAATTTCATTGGCTGCTTTATTTAGCATGTCAAAAAAATTACACTATAATCTTTCATATGGTGTTTTGATTGGAAATAAAACACGGCTTAACTCTATAGGATTACATATATGGATGAATTGTATGGTGGGAGGCAGCTGACATAGGGCATGTTTGTTTGTCAGAAAGATTTATGCCACAAATCCTAGAGGTGTGGCAGTTATGATAATACAGGCAAAAGATGACATCAACTTTGTTCTTTAGATCTTTTTATTCATTCTTCACAAACCCTAAATCATAGAAACAGCTATTGCTTTGAACCACAAAGAGAGGTGTGTCTATTATCAGTCTGCCGTATTATCAGCATACAATTCCACTGTGATTTCCTTTCTTTTTATGTTACTATTCAGAAGTCATGTATAGAGATGACTGCATGAACCTGAATCACGAAGCCTCCTAGTAATACACTTGTAAATATTTTATTGGGGGGCATAAATATATCTTTGAGGAGAACCTAGATGAAATAGGGTAGTTTTCAACTTTTTTTTTTTTGAGATGGAGTCTCGCTCTGCTGCCCAAGCTGGAGTGCAGTGGTGCAATCTTAGCTCACTGCGACCTGCATCTCCCGGGTTCAAGCAATTCTCCTGCCTCAGCCTCCCGAGTAGCTGGGATTACAGGCATGTGCCACCACAGCCAGCTAATTTTTTGTATTTTTAGTAAAAACAAGGTTTCACCGTGTTGGCCAAGCTGGTCTCAAACTCCGGACCTCAGGTGATCCACCTGCCTCAGCCTCCTAAAGTCCTGGGATTGCAGGTGTGAGCCACTGCGCCTGGCTCAACTTTTAAATATTATTCAAATCTTGCTTCTAATTCAGATTTTTCTTCAGCATCAAACTCAGATAATTTTTCAGATTTATACATTTTTGAAAAATATTAATAACATGCAAAATGTTATTCCAATTGATATACTATTTCAACATATACTTTATGACCTAATGTGCATTAAGAAGTCACTTTTGAGTCCGGGCACGGTGGCTCACACCTGTAATCCCAGAACTTTGGGAGGCCGAGGCAGGCAGATCACCTGAGGTAGAGAGTTCGAGACCAGCCTGACCAACATAGAGAAACCCTATCTCTACTAAAAATACAAAATTACACGGGCATGGTGGCACATGCCTGCTATCCCAGCTACTCGGGAGGCAGGAGAATCACTTGAACCCGGGAGGTGGAGGTTGCAGTGAGCCGAGATCGCACCTTTGCACTCCAGGCTGGGCAACAAGAGCAAAACTCCGTCTCAAAAAATAAAAGAAAAAAAGAAGTCACTTTTGGGTCCCAGTTTCCTCATTTGAAAAATTGAATTAGGTAACTTTTTAAAGGTCCTTTCTAACTTCAGCATTCTAGAAATAAAAATATATACCTGAGTTTGATGTCCTTTAAAATAACAATATTTTTTATGACTACTTAAAAACCATTGGTTTTTAAATATTTTCACCAGAAAATGACATAAACATGAGAAGGAGCGTCCACAGCCCAGTAAATGATACCCACTGCAGAACATCCCCAACTCAGGATGGCAGGGAAGAAGGGTGGGCGCTCACTGGCAGAATGTTCCCATTCAAGTCACTGGGCCAGCTCCGTTTGGCTGAGAGCACGAGCCAGAGCTCAAAGCACGCAGAAGACAGATTTAAGAATTCTCTAATGAACTCTTCTTACGGTGTGTGTGGACTCAAAGAAAAATGTTCCAGACCCAAACTAACACAGTGAATGAGCCTTGCTCAGGACACCATTAAACAGCATATTATTGAACTTCAATTCACTTACTGCAAGATCTAGACATATACTGAAATGAAGTAAGGAAACTAGGTACCCTGTTCAAATAATTCTGATTATAAAAGCAATTTTCCTGAAAAAATCAAGTTATTCAGAATTGTCTTAATGCATTTTGTGCATGTTCGTTCACACACTGTAGATACTGACTGTACCCTGTTCACAAACTACAAAGAGTTGTCTTGGTGGCAACTTCTCACAAGGAGTGGAGACTCTAGAACTGAGCTGGCTACATTGAAACCTCACCTCCACCACCTTCCAGAGCAAGTGAATTAATCTCTCTGTGGTTCAGTTTCCTTTTCTGTACAATGGGAATGAAAATAGTACCCCACTGCATGGAGTTTTTATTAAATAGTATCTATTGCATGGAGTTGTTAAAAGGTACCAAGATCAGTGTTTATTAGATAGAAATAAGAGAATGCCTACATTCTGAAGAAAAAAAAAAAACTCTCAAAATGAAGCACTAGCTTATAGGTATGTTTTTGTAAGAACATGCATTTTTAACCCTGAAATAATTCATTTTAAACTTCCTCTGGTTTTCTCCACAATGTGAGCCACATGGTAACTTGGGACTTCTGAGTAGTTTGGAATAAACTTTGCACCTGCTGTATTGTGAGGACTAGGGAGAGGAGCAGGTATCTGTATTTGGTAACAGACACTAGACTGTATTGCTTCCCACTCCTTACACCTGGTCATTGAGAAAACCGAGGGCTATGGAAATCATTCACTCTGTCCTCAGTGTCCTCTGCTCAGCTTCTTGTCCCAGTGCTGTCTCCCCTTGATTTCCCGCTTCTTCTCTCCTTTATCTTTGTTTCTTGCCCCTTGCTATTCTCTTTGCAATTTCTGTTCCCCTTACTCTCTCTGCCTTGTCGTTGGTCACTTCTTTCATTTATTTTTACTTTTTTAGAGACAGGCAGGCTGGTCTTGAACTCCTGGCTCATGCTCCCGAAGAGCTGGGACTACAGGCAGCTGGCTAACTTTTTTTTTTTTTTTTAAGAGATGGAGGCTCTCCCTGTGTTACTCAGGCTGGTCTGGAACTCCCAGGCTCAAGTGATCTCACTGCCTCAGCCTCTGGAGAGGCTGAGAGAGATTACAGGCACCCAGCTGTTCACCCTTTTAAATTGAACTGGCCTCTGGTTTTATTTCTCACTTTCCTTTGCAGGCCCCTCACCCCCCACCACCTTTGCTCCCCTGGACTATCCTCTGCTCTGACTTCCTGGTTTCCCTCCCTCTGCCCTCACTCTGGGCACCAGCCCCTTCCGTGTTGGCATTTGACTCCACACTTTCTGCTTTCCTACTTTGAGATGTGCAATACACTTCAGCCTTACTCACTTACTGCTGTTAGCCTAACCGATTAACACCACTTTTATGAAAAATGTAATTTTATCTCTTTAAAGAGACACAAGGAAATGAGAGGCATGAGTGAACTGAATAATATTCATTATTTACTAAGCGTCCAGTACGTTCCTGTCCTTCATATACATTGTCTCTAATCTTCACAACGCCTTTGAAAGAAGCTGTCATTTTGTCCCGCTTTATACTTGAAGAAGTGATGCTGAGTGAGATTAGGTGACCTGTCCAAGGTCATTCAGAGGTAGAATTTTATCTCACATCTTTCTGGTTACATCATCTACCCTCTGTCCGCTATATCTCCCTGACTCTTAAGTGAATGAAACTACCATGCTTTATCACATGTTTCTCCTAAACAGAAGGAAAGAGTGACAATAAGTCTACATGTAGAGATTTCAGATTTTCTCCACGCACTGCCTCCCACATACACATCTATACAGACGCCACCTTTAAATTTAGCAAAGGAGGGAGGCAGAAAGTGAGTGGGAATAAAACAGTAAAGACACCAAAGGAAAACTGCTTCTCTCCTCTCCTTGATGTTATCTGTGAATGACTGAGTTCATTAGGAATCCTAGACTCAGGGGTTTTTGGAGTTGAAAGTGGTCTGGGAAGCTATCCGAGATAACTCCTCTGTTTTACAAATGAGGGAGCTGTAACTCAGAGACATAAAATCACTTGCCCAAAACATATAAATTAACATACTGCCCCGACCTGGGTGGGAGGTTAAATTGATATTCATCAAGTGCTTACGGACAAACAAAATGTACCCAACCTGTCTACAAGCCCTGGAAGGTTCTAGCATCCTAGAGTGAGAGTCATTCCAGGCTGGAAGGGTATTCCTGTTGGGGCCCAAACCTTACCCCTCCCCTCCAGGGGCTCAAGAGGAGTCTACTAAGATAATTTAGAATTGGGAATGAGTGCGTTTCAAATGAACGCATGAAAAACAAATCCACAAGGTATATGGCGCTGACTTGTAATAGGCCATAGGAACATTCTGATGGAGTACAACTTCACAGGTTGCCAGATGACAAAATAAGGCAACTGTTTGTATAGTTATAATTTGCAAAAAATTATAGATATATATATTTATATATGAATGGTGATGCAATGGTGAGAATAAGTGTTCATTCTGTAACTATTCCTATCACTCTGTAGCTTTCATGCTAAGTAGATTACAAATATCATTGTATTTGCATAAAGCATTAAGATAAATGAAATGTTAGGGAAAATGGAAGGAAAAAGAACACAGATATGCTCTTTTAATATCTTGGTACCGGCATTAATGTCTTCTTTAATGTGGTGTAACAATACTTGGCTCCTGGGCAGTTGTTTTTTTAGTTAATACCGTATCATCAGGAATTCAGTTTCTTCCCACCTGATTAGCAGCATGTCACCTCACTGGAATCTAGGAAGGAGCTAATGTATACTGAAACCAAATTTGATGCTTAGAAAATCCTTGAGCTATTGAAAGGCACACCTGTGTTGCTTGGTAGGTGTACCGAATCTCAAGTAAGGAATTTCTGCAAATCTCCTGTTTAGTTGGCTAAACTTGTTTTCACTCCTATTGAACAACCCCAGGGTGGGGGGATCCTCTATTTCTCCTTAATAACCATAATAAGCCAAAGAAATAATTTTCAATGCTAATTCCAGTGACTTAGACCTCAAAAGTAGAAAGGCTCAGAATATGTTTCAGGGCATTGTATGTCTTCAGGTCAAATTTATAGATCAGTTAGTAGTTTTCATATTGGAAAAGATCTACAGCTTTTTGTAAAGACTAAACTATTGTTAACTAAGATGTTACTTTGAATAATTTAGAGGAGGCAACCTTTTTTCATGTATTCACTTTTATATTTAAATTAAGAATAGTCTCTTAACGAAATTTCAGTGAACTGAATCCTAAAGAAAATAAGGAAGCATTTATCAGTCAAAAGTACTCTGTAAATCGGCTTGCAGATTAACTGCAAAGGTTATTTGGGAACTGTATAATCTTAAAGCAAAACAAGACATTTATCCATTACTTCTTTTCAAAAATCTCTATTTGGTCCATTTTTATCTTCTGGACATTCTTTTTTAAGATTATATGCTACTCCATAATATCTTTAGAATTCTCCTGAATAAACTAGCTTGAGAAGCATAAGATATAAGACATTCTAAAATAAAAATGTTTGATTCATTATATAATATTATCTAGGTATTAAAGAAAGTTAACATTTTTCATTCTTTGGTCAGGCACTCATGGCCTCTAACATACAGCTTTCCACAGTAACTATGTAGTACATCCTAGGGAAGATAAAGAGTTTAGGGTTGTCCAACCTCATAGAAAGGAGAAAGGAAAATTAACCAAGTCCACAGGCATGACGACCCTAGTCTGTTTTAGCTGGCAAAGGAACTAATAGTGCTGCCATTTAAGTTTTAATTTATGGATTGTTTGTGGTGTTTCCAATCCCTTTTAAGTTGAAATTGTGTGTTGCAATCTCTACAGTAATAGAATATTTCTTTTTTCAAAGTATTCAACGAGATTAATATTCTTTCTTCCTGTGATGCATATCACCATCTGTTATGCTAAATTAACTGTTTATACACACATACACAAAGCTCAACTGGTCAGAGCTGTGGTTCTCAGCCTGAGTACACATTAGAAGTTTTGGAAATATTGCTACCATGGCCACCCCCAGAGATTCTGGCTTCACTGGTGTGGCGATGCAGCAGAGAGAGAAGAGTGTTCCAAGTAGGAATTCAGAATTTGTTTCTTCTGGATGCCATGTTGCAACAGTAATCTGGGTTTATGGATGTTTGAAGTATAATAGGTAGAGCTACATTATGTGTTAAATAAACTTTGCAGACTGGTTTAAAACACCAAACCATTCTTCGAAGTTCTTTCTTTAAAACAAACAATGTGCCTTTGGATCCAAACCGTGGACTTTATAGCCAACTAGGTGATAAATTAGGAAGTGCTTGAGTCTTAAAGGTCACAGCACCACACTTGTTTTGTGTCAAAAGTAAGTCAGGGTTTTGTCTAGTAAAAACAAAGAAATAATCAATTTAGTGAGTGCCTACCATAGGCAAGCCACAGTAAACAAAGGGACTATCAAACAAGGCCAGGAAATAATTACTGTATTGTATACAAATAATTTGTGTAATTTTAGAAAAATCAGTAAGAAATGTTATGGTTAATGGGTTTTTGTGTTTTTCAAATAGTAATTGGATCAGAAATAGGCAGATTATTCAGGAAGGAATATGGCATAGAAATAATAGTGGAAATATGCTGGAGGGCAAAAAAACAGATGATAAAACACTTTAAAAAGGCAAGCCATACAAAAGAATAGAGGATGCTTTGTGGTCATTGCTCAAAGGTAACTGATTTGCATAGCAAGGAGGATGAGAAGGAAGAGGTTAGGAAGATACTTCTCAAACTCGGTTTTTAAGTTTAGTTTACCAGTGAATCTAACATGATACGTCAGGACAAGTTGGGGTTCGGAGCAGAACATTAGGGAAACCGTGTCTGCATCGTCACCCTTGTACCCATGGGACCATTAAGCACACAGAAGCCCACCACCTGCCAGCAGCTGCACGGCTGCAAGAGTAGGACTTACTTTGTGTTCTCAGAGCACAGATTGCAACATTTGGATAGACATTGAAGAGAGACAGATTTGGGCTCAACAGGAAGAAAAACTTTCTTAAAAGGGCTGTCAAAACAACATGAAAAAACAGAATAGATACATTGCCATGCACCGAACTGCCGGTCCTGAAGGGTGGAGCATGGGCTAAACATTATCTCTAGAAATAGACAGGATAATTGTTTTGAGTGTGGAGCGTGTCCTGCTGGTCTCCAGTGATTCTTCCAATCTAAGTTTTGATGATTCTATGTCCAGCTTCCTCTCTTCTCCAGTCACCTTGTCACCACCTTGGTGCCTCTTTCACTGGGCACCCATTTGGTTAAAAAAAAAAAAAGTGACAAAGGGAAATTAAGAAATTCTTCACATTGAACCAGAGTTGTTTCTACCTAAAGATAGTGACACAGAGGGTTAGCACGAGATTTATCAAAGCAGACTGATAGGTTTTAGACCTTTCCTTACTTTTGGCAAAAAGTGAAACCTGGAAGCTCATAACAAGAACTGCAAAAACCTTTAAGTGAACAAATAATAACCCGTGTCCTTGTTCTCTCATTTATGCCCAGATTTGTGGCTTCAGGAGCCAGAAGTACACCCTGAACTTTATGTTTACCTTGAGACAGCAATGAAGGGATGAAGGAATGAATGAGTTTATATTTCAATTAGGCGTGAGAGATGGAGGTGGTTTAAAAAAAAAAAAAAAGACAAGATAGCAGTTTTGACTGGGATAACAGCATCCTGTCATAGAATAGCCTCTAGACCTGGAAGCTGGAAGGGACCTACAGGGAAAATGTGTTAAACAAATGCCCTCTGCATAGTGTATTAGTATGAGTACACCAGCAAGATCAAGATTGTCAGGATGCCCCATCTGCTGCTATCTTGACTTTAGGCCTGTGCCACACACCGTTTTACCATGACTTTCCGCATACCACCAGGCCAAAAAGAACTGCAGAGTTTTGAGGGCAAGGCCGGTTTCCAGCCCAGAATCTGCACAGTGATCCCTCCTTGACAAGTCAAACAGAGTCACCCAAACAAGCGTGGCACGCAAACCTTTAGAGTTCAGCAAACCGAGGGCTGAGTTACCAAACCGTGTCCTTTCAGGGCACGCAAAAGGCTTTTCCTGCTCTGCTTCTACAAGGTAGTCAGGAAGCCAAGCTATTTGCCTTGGGTAGGGCTGGGTCGGGGTGGTGAGGTGGGGGCGCAGCAGGCTGTCCACACCCGGTTGCCAGTCTGAACCCGAGCCGCTCCAACAAGCGAGCCCTTCTCTGCGGCCCTTCGGGCTCAGGGGAGCGCAGGCCGGTCTTCCTCCCGCACGCGGGCGCGGGCCAGCTGCAGGTGGAGAGCCCGGGGGGCGACCGCGAGCCCTCTGAGCCCCCTCAATGGCCAGGGCATGGGTGTGAGGGCTCGCGTGCGCCCCCTGGCGCCGGGTCCGCTGGGCGGGGCGGTGGGCGGAGACGGTGGGCGGAGGCGGAGGCGGGAGGCGGAGCCGCGGGGTTGGGAGTGCGGGGGTCGCCGCGCAGAGTGGGAGCCGGAGAGGGAGCGCGGCTGCAGCCGGCGGCATGGCTAGCACGGCTTCGGAGATCATCGCCTTCATGGTCTCCATCTCGGGCTGGGTACTGGTGTCCTCCACGCTGCCCACCGACTACTGGAAGGTGTCTACCATCGACGGCACGGTCATCACCACCGCCACCTATTGGGCCAACCTGTGGAAGACGTGCGTTACCGACTCCACGGGCGTCTCCAACTGCAAGGACTTTCCCTCCATGCTGGCGCTGGACGGTCTGCATCCCCGCAGCCCCCGCCCTCAGCCCTGCTTCCTTGATGGCCAGCCGGCTAGGCGCCCTCTCGCCCCCAATACCCCCAGCGGGACCCCTAGACTGGACTCTTCTGAGGCCCGACCCGTCTCTCCCCACAGGGCCTCAGGGAGCCAGGGACGTTCCTTGGTGCCCGCCCTCTCCTGACGGCTGTCTCGCGAGGCGCCTGTTCGAGCCCGGGACCCCGGGAGGGGGGACACGCAGACAGGCCCGGGTTGGTGACTCCCAGGCGTCGGGGGATGGGGAAGCTTTGCCGTCTTGAGAGTCGAGGACGCGGCTGCCCTCCCCCACCCCCCATATCTTGGGGACCGCTGGGACCCAGAGTTCATGCTGCAGAGGCTTGTCTCCTCCACCTCCCCTACGTTCCCCGAAGGCTGGGTTCTGATAAAAACGGGGTCATTGCAAGCCAAATCCGTTTGTCCTGACCTCCCTTGAGCCATTTCGTTGGTTCTTTTAAAAGTAGGCGGGGGTGGGGGTTGAGAGGTTGGAAGCGGGAAAACATATTGCAGAGTTTGTTGTTGTTGTTATTGTTTCCCTTTAAAGAGCTTCTACAAACTTGTCTGCCTAGGCAACACTACAAACACTTCCTCTGTGTTTTAGGAAAATAATAGCCCTTGCGGTGCCGAGATGAGTCCGCAGAGGGTAGGGAATCTTGGGCCGTGCGAGCGTGGCGCGGGGAGCTGACCAGTTCTGCATCTGAGTCCCGGGTGCCTGCTGCTGTCCTGAGTTGTTCCGTTGTGGATGTTCACCTGCGTTGCTCCGGTTAGCCAGGCCTTAGCAGCTGGTGGATATTCACACAGAACTCTGGCTCTGTTGAGTTTCAAGACAGCAGCCGGTGTCAGCCCGGTCCCATTGATTGCTCAAGTTCTAGGCCCGTTGCTTCCAGGATTTTACAGCAAACGAATCCTGGCAGAAACTTAAGAGGAGTTATTTACATAACATATTTCTAGATTTGAGGTGTTTCTTTTTCTTTTATTGCCGCACTTGCAGGTTTTGTTTATATAGCTGGGTAAATGAAAGAAAATCGTTGATTCTTCTAAGATGGGGTTTGCCACGAAAAGCAAACTGTTGCTCAACGTGGTATTTGATGGAACCTCCGTATAAAGAATACGCATCTAGTTTTAGAAGGGTGGCGCCCGGGTCTGTGTCCTGTTCGGTAAAATAAGCAGCCGGAAGAGTGTTTATTCCCCAGCATTACCGTTGAATTTCCTGTGGTTTGTGGAGCACGCATCCGGGGAGAAGAACAGGCATTCTCTTGTTCCTGTGGCTTATAGTCAGCAATATGTTACTGTCCTCTGAACACTCTTCTGTTGTAACTCTATTGTTGCTTGAGATAGTGTGCCAGATAGGTACGCTTCCTTCTGTAGGACAGTTGGGGGACAAGGGAGAGAAGGAAATAAATGCTCTATGAATATTATTAAGTGCAGAATAATAAAGTTTTCTCTTACATGTCTGCAGTGAGAGTGGAGGTGGTACCATACCTGTTTGGGGGCAGATCGGGGAGTGAAGAGGAAGTAGGAATAGTTGTCCTGGTTAGCTGGGAGGAGAGCAGAGAGGAGTGACATTTATATGCCATCCAACTTGCAAAATGGCCTTCCTGTGTGCTCATGTGACTAAAAAATGATTTTTAAAAACATAAATGGCATGACACTACCTACTGTTGTACAACACTTTAAAATCAATGTATTTTTCCAAGTCAGTACTTAATAGAAGTGACTTGACTCTGTAACTGCTGCATGGTATATTCATTAGACTGCATAAAATGGCTTAGTTAACCGTGGATCCATTGTGGACATTGGACCTTTTCCAGCTTTTCTTTGTTGGTGGTGCTTCACTGAAAATCTTATATTCACCTCTTTGTATGTGTGTGTATTTCTGTAGACTCCATTCCACTGAGAAATGGTATTGTAAGAGCAGTAGAATACACGTGCATTTTAATATTCAGTTCATACTGTCAAATTACTTTCCACTGACAGTGTATGAGAATACCTGCTTCTCCACATTCTCGCCACTCTGTTAACCCAGTTTTTTGTTTGTTTGTTTGTTTTTGTTGTTGTTGTTGTTTTGAGACGGAGTTTTGCTCTTGTTGCCTAGGCTGGAGTGCAGTGGCACAATCTCAGCTGACTGCAACCTCCGCCTCCCAGGTACAAGTGATTCTCTTGTCTCAGCCTCCCAAGTAGCTGGGATTACAGGCATGTGCCACCATGCCCGGCTAATTTTTTTTGTATTTAGTAAAGACAGGGTTTCACCATGTTAGGCTGGTCGCGAACTCCCGACCTCAGATCATCCACCCTCCTCAGCCTCCCAAAGTGCCGGGATTACATGTGTGTGCCACCGCGCCCAGCCGTCTTATCACTTTAGTTGGCATTTCCCTTATTGCCGTGGTCAAAATCACTGGTTACAAAAATGGTCAAAACTCACTGACCATTTTTTTTTCTCTTTTGTGAATTGGCGTCCATATCTTAGGCCCATGGTTCTGTTGTTTCTTTGTGGTTTCGATGATTTGTCAGTCCTTGATTTGTTATGCAGGTTGTAATCTCACACCATTGTTTGTCTTAAATTTATGATGCCTTTTCTCATACAGGACTTTGAAATTTGTAATAGAATCATATTTATCAGCCTGTTTTTTGATGACTTTCCTTCTGTGGCTTAAGATGGCATTTCCTACTGCAAAAAAAATTTACTTTTCTGTATCTCTCAGAACAACATTTTGGAGGGTTAAATCACGCAACTGTGTTTTCCTGTGGAGGGGAGTTGATTCCCCCACCTGCAAGTGGAAGCTTCCAGGGTAGGGCCCCTCTGTCCTCTCTACCTTTCATTCCCAGGGCAGCCGCATCTGGTGGGTGCTGGTCCTGACTTTGCCTTTGGAGAAAGTGGCCATGGTGGCCTGAGTAGAACAGCCCTCCCCTTAAACCCAGGCATGAGCTCTAGATTGGGAACAGAATCCAGGAAGGGAGAGAGAAGGCCCGTGACTCTTGCCTGTCTTGTGTTAGGTGGAAGAACCCTTGGAGTCAAACGATGAGGTCATTATTCTGAATTTCTTTTCTTTTTTTTTTTTTTTTTGAGACAAAGTTTCACTCTGTCCCCCAGGACAGAGTGCCATGGCATGATCTCGGCTCACTGCAACCTCTGCCTCCCAGGTTCAAGCGATTCTCCTGCCTCAGCCTCCTGAGTAGCTGGGATTACAGGCGCACACTGCCACACCTGGCTGATTTTTGTATTTTTAGTAGAGACAGGGTTTCGCCATGTTGGCCAGGCTCGTCTTGAACTCCTGACCTCAAGTGATCTGCCTGCCTCTGCCTCTCAACGTGCTGGGATTACAGGCGTGAGCCATGGGCCCAGCCCTAAATTTCTTATATAAAGAAATCTCTGATTCCCCTCCCCTAGGGGTATCATTGCCACTTGTTTTCCTTATAAGGAAAATGAGGCCTAGCAAAACTATATGTCTAGATTTAATGTTATGCCATGTTAAGAACCCAGCTCTAATTTCTGCCTAGAATCCATTGTAGTATTATAATATAAAGGGATGCTTTGATGACTTTCTTACTACTCAGCAGACACCCATAGTATTCATCCTGTGAAGGAGGTGCTGCTATCCCTGTTTTACAGATGAGAGAACTGAGCCTCAAAGAGATTAGGTCCTATAACCAAGGGCATACCTTGGGTAAACAGAAGCACCAGAGGTGAAACTCAGAGTTCCTGCGCTCCCCATACCACTGTTCTCTCAAATGATTTGCAGAAGTACACAAAGCTACCAGGAAAAGAAAAGCACATTCTTTTTTCCCCCCTAAATCCATCAACTAGCACAGGTGCTATTAGCGAATTGTCTCCACCAAGTGGATGTTTTCGTTTTTTGCTGATTTGCAATTGAAAATAAAGTACACATAATTTGGAAAACACTTAACTTTTAAGGAACACCTTGAAGGTTTCCTCCAACAGAGTTCATTAATTTAAAGTCGCTGTATTTTACTATTTGAAAATTTCACAGTTGAATGAGCTTGTGATTTCGGTTTATTGTTAACCCATATACTCCTTTCAAAGTACCACTTGAACTTCAGCTGAGAATGATTTTCAGCCAGCTTGTTTTTAGTGTATGCCATCTATTTTTGCTAGTGGGAATGCTTGCCATTTCTCCCAGGAGAGCTAACTATAAATTATACTTCAGAGAACTTCTAAATAAATATGTTCATGCCTCAGCACCTTAATGTGTTAATTAGCTATTAACAGTGTCAGTAAATTAGACCTGTCAAAAATAATGGCCTCCTTGACTAGGTTTTTACTAACACTTCTCCTGGTGGTGTTACTTGTAAGTTTTGCCCTCAGGAACTGTTAGAAAGCAAGGCTGTAGAGGTCTGCTTTGCAAAAGATGAACTCTGAAAGGGTTTGTTGGAATCTTCTTGGCTCCAATCTGTGGGTATCGTAAGGACTGGTAGCCTTCGAACACTGAGAATTTACAAATCTCAGGCTTACGAGCAACTCCATTACATTTATGGCTGGCAGGGGAGTTTATCCCCTGCTCTTTGCTCTCCATTTCAGAAAATCTGGCCAATGATTGTCCTTGTAAATTGCCTTCTTTGTGCATGTGCAAAATTAGCAAGTTATTGCTACTGTTCATGCTGGAGAAATGTACCTCATTTTCCAAATCCGGGTTCTGGTTGGCACAAAAGAAGGACCTGACCAGATCAGAATCTGCCCTGCCACTTCTCTCATGCTGTGTCAAGAGACCAAAGCGGGTCCTGCTGCCAATACCAGGGCTGGGACGGGGCATCTCAGAGTGAGAAACTCGGGAAAAATGTTATCAGTGGTGATTACATAGAGTTTATAAACTACTGTTGTTTTCCCTGTCGTATTAAGAATCGAATGGGTTGGTCTGGGATTCTACCCACTGTTTATCATCTGGGAAATGCATTCCGTGTTCTAAATGACCAGATTGTAGGATTTAACCTTTGGTAAATTCCCGACAACTTGCACTTTCTGTTAACAAAGCATGGAAGATAACTAAAGGAAATGCAAATTAGGGTACATGCTAATATTTTCTGGGAGTACATATAAATGGATGAGTCCCCCGTTTTTTGTTTATTTAATGACTGCAGTCAGAGTCAGCTATAAAACCTCAAAACCATAGATTAAAATGAATTTCACAAAAAGAGTGAAACCACACTGTCCGAGTAGCCCTGGTGGGAAGTGATGAACCAGTCTGGGTTATCCTCACAGGCTCTCTTGAAACTTGCAAGGGACTGACAGGCTTCCCCTCTCTGTCTTGCCTCTACCTGCTGTCTGGGCTCTGGCTGGGGAACTTGAGGACTGAAGTTTAAAATAGAGCTGGTTCAGCATTTGGCAGCAGAGACCCAGATAGCCCTGCAGCACAATGATTGCTATGAAAGAGGCCTTCATTATCCTGTTTTGCTAAAAGTAAGTTTGTTTTGCTGTTTTTGATAGCCACGGTGTTGGTGAAATTTTTTTTTATGGAGGTAGTTCACACTATATAATAGAAGGTCACTGTCCTTGCAGTCTGCATTTGTGGGAGTCTAAAGTGTTTACAATTAAGTAGAGCAGCTCCCGTTTGCTCTTCAAAAATGGGTCCAAGGAATAGGATTAAAACTTCAATTTCATTCTTTTCCAAAGAAACACAGACTGGGGCCAGGTGCGGTGGCTCATGCCTCTAATCCCAGCATTTTGGGAGGCCGAGGCAAGAGGATCGCTTGAGGCCAGGAATTCGAGACTAATCTGGGCCTTATAGTGAGACCCTGTCTCTAGAAAAAATTTAAAAATTAGCCATATGTGCCTATGGTTTCAGCTACTCAGATGGCTAAGGCAGGAGGATCTCTTGAACCCAGGAATTTGAGGCTACAGTGAGCTATGGTTATGCCACTGCCCTCCAGCCTGGGTGACAAAAGTGAGATCCTGTCTTAAAAAAAGAAAAGAAAGAAAAAAAGAAACTGAACTGAAGGCCACTAGTGTGTACTCCCTAAATTCATGATTATAATGGTCTCGGAATTATTATTTATTGTGGCTTTGCTTGAACACCAATAATAAATGACTTGTCATATATTGGCACGTAAGAGGTTTTTTCCAGTTAAAAAGTTTAATTCCAAACGTAAACCTGATGTAGGTATATATGTTCATTTGCTTAGCAAATATTTACTTAACACCCAGTATGTGCTACTATCACTATTTTAGATTGAAATATGGCATTGTTTCAGGCTGAAATGAAAAGGGCTTATGTGGTAAAAGCTTATTAGTTTAAATCCTGTTAATGTAAAAACCTGGACAAAAGCCACCCTGAAGTTTACCCTGTACCCTAGCTGTGCAAATAAAAATATGTGACTAAGAAAATGAATAGCGCAGGAAGGGTGAACAAACGAACTGACAGAACATACTCTCTAGGGTACTTTAAAGGCATTCATTTATAGGAGAACAGTTGACTTAATCACTATAAATTATTCTTCTACAAAATAGTGCTTTTTAAAACCCAGTTTTATTATATATGCCCTGAAAACAATAGTACTTCACTAAAATATTCCCTTAGACCCCCCCATGGTTCATGATGATATTCCAGTTAGTCTCCTATTAATAAGCTTCCACTAGTATTGGAAGGTTTGACCCTTTGGAGTTCTTTCTGCCACCCAGTTATAAATCTTATGATTTGATAATGTCAAAACCATTAAAATACCCTTTTAAGGTCCAATGAGCGGAGGAGCTACAGGGTTGTGATGGTGGCAGATGATGTTTTTTCACAGTGAAAGGCAATATTATATGGAATTTGTAGTCTGATTTGGGATGGAATCCACGTCTGCCACTTTCTAACTCACCTCTGGTAAGTCACATAACCTTTGTGTGCCTCAGTTTCCTCATCGGTGAATATGGAAATAACAGAGATCTATCCTGAGGATTCCGCACAAACTGCACTTCACAGTGTGTGACCTAGAATAGGCACTGCCTGTAGATTAACTTGCTTTCCTTTCTTGCTTGTCTTGCCACATGTTTTCACCATCACAGTTACCTTTTTGGAAAACAAATATCCAGAATGACAGCGTAAAATGAGGATTTCTACCTGGACAGCCACATGCTTTATGTAACGTAAATCATCTACTCTACTTGCAGGTTATATCCAGGCATGTAGAGGACTTATGATCGCTGCTGTCAGCCTAGGCTTCTTTGGTTCCATATTTGCGCTCTTTGGAATGAAGTGTACCAAAGTCGGAGGCTCCGATAAAGCCAAAGCTAAAATTGCTTGTTTGGCTGGGATTGTATTCATACTGTCAGGTAAATAGTAACTTTCTTCCAAACAAGGTACTTGATGATGTTAATGAAATCACACTAACCGTAATGCTTTCCCTCTGATATTTGTTAGGGCTGTGCTCAATGACCGGCTGTTCCCTATATGCAAACAAAATCACAACGGAATTCTTTGATCCTCTCTTTGTTGAGCAAAAGTAAGTACTCTTCTCAGTCTGTTTCCAGCTCACAGGAAGTGTATATAAATTAATATTCTCAACCAAGAGACATGAATTTCCTATATGACTTTTGAAAGTAAGACATACTGATAAATGGTAACTGATGACATCATTCAAGATTAAATGTGTCATATGCCACACATGCAAAATATGCATTTAATTACTTTGCTAGTATTGCGGTGTCTTGTCTCTAAACAGTTCAAGTCATCAAATTTAGAACTATAAACTTCATCGTCTGCTGTACATCATGAAACTGAGGTCAAGTAGAGGAAAAGTGAAAGGTGTCAGACGGGGAGGAAAGAATGATGCGGTGTGCGAATAGAAAATTAAAACCTTGCCTTGATTGCTGCCCACTCAAAATGATATTTGCCAGATGCTGGTTTCTGGGTCTTTTAAATTTGCTGTATTAACTACTGTCTTAACAAGCTCCTCCTGATAAACCTTTATAAAGAAACCGTATACGATGCAAGGTTTTTGAAAAATGCTGTAGGAGCATGGCACCTTTACCCAAATGTGGCTGGTCAGTCTTGCAGATGAATGCTGTGGAATTAACAGATCAGTTTGCTTGTTGGTGTTGTTTTTAAACTATGGGCTGTTGCTTTTTATAGTTTCCCTAGGCTTATTTCTTTGGATTGGGAAAACCCCAGGGATACCAAGTCAGAATTAATATATTAAATATTTTGTCTTACCTAAGAATATATCTACATCCCTCTTTAGGAAGCCTCACGTATGTATGTGTGTATTGCTATCAATGAGGCTGGGAATTTTATTTTAGACTTCAGGTCAAATTTTATAGAATTTTTAAGAAGTATATTACTGAAATAGCTGGTCAGCTGGGCTTTACTTTTTTTCTGGTGGTTTTAGGAATCTTCAGGAAATTGATTTTCTAGTTCTGGCTTAAGTGTACCTTATGCATAAATAGTAAATGCTTATATCATGAAATGTAATGAAAATAATAGCTAGCACATGTTGAGTCCCCACCAGGAGCCAAGCAGAGCACTGCAAATATTATTTTATTATGTTTTTTATTTTATTCTTACAACAACCTTATAAAGTAGGTCTCTTGGTACTCTTTTTTGAAATTGAGGAAAGAGGCCAAGTGATGTGTTCAAGGGAACTTGGACCAAACTAGTAGGCTGATTGAACTGTGATTCAAACCAGGCAGTTGAACTTCAGAACACTGGCTCTTAAAAAGCATGATTTATAATATTCCACTATTTTGTAATTTTTGTGGCAATATGCTACATGTTCATCAAGAGGTTTCTTTCGTCCTTTTTTTTTTTTTAAAGAGTTAGGGCCTCTTTCTGTCACTCAGGCTGGAGTGTGGTGGTGTGATCATAGTTGACTGCAGCCTTGCGCTTCTGCGCTCAAGTGATCCTCCCACCTCAGCCTCCCGAGTAGCTGGGACGTGTATGTGCCACGACAACCAGATAATTTTTTTTTTTTTTTGAAATGGAGTTTTCGCTCTTGTTGCCCAAGCTGGAGTGCAGTGGTGCGATCTCGACTCACTGCAACCTCCATCTCCCGGGGTCAAGCGATTCTCTTGCCTCAGCCTCCTTAGTAGCCCGGATTACAGGCACGCACCACCACGCCCAGCTAATTTTTTTGCATTTTTAATAGGGACAGGGCTTCACCATTTTGGCCAGGCTGGTCTCGAACTCCTGACCTCAGGTGGTCCACCCGCGCCTGGCCCCGGATAATTTTTACATTTTTTAATGGAGACAGGTCTTGCTATGTTGCCCAGGGTTGTCTCCAGCTCCTGATCTTCAATGATCCTCCTCCCTCAGCCTCCCAAAGTGCCGGGATTACAGGCATGAGCCACCATGTCCAGCCTTTTCTAGACATTTAAAAATAGTTTTTATTCAGAAATTATATTAAATGGGAAAGAAAAACAAATTTTATTAAATGGGTTTTAGACCTCAATATAACTTTTTTATCCTCTGCCTATGATACAAAAACATGTCCTGATTTATTAATTTTCTCCTACTTATCTTTCAAATAAGATTTGCACAGATGTATATGGCAGCAAACGTTGAAATAAAAACCGAAGCTGTATTTCTGAAGCTTAGAAATATTTTGATGATATTTAAATGAAATACTGTATTTAAATGATACATTTTTATTTTAGGGTTTGATATCATAAATATGCAACAAACCTGTATTTCTCATGGTTTATTTTATTAAACACATTGCTCACTCTTCTGCATTATCTTTTCTATATTACTGGTTTTATTTTCCTGACAATTATTAAGGATATCTTTGTCCATATCTTAAAAATCACTGGACTCTTTCCTCAAATGGTCAAGGCTAATTTGTGTACAAACAATAACTTAAATCTATCTTTGTGTGACTGTTTTCTGTGCTTACTATAGCTCAGTCACCTAATCCTGTGTAGTGCCATTGGAATTTATTATTCTCTTTTCAGATTTTGATTAAACTCAGTTCAGTAATTAGGTGCTATGAGAGGTTTTCCTCTTTTTCAATCTCTTAGTGCTATATTGAGCTATTCCATTCTCATTAGCTTCTTGGAATTTCTCTTTCTGTCTCTGTCTACCCACTCTCTCTCTCTCTCTCTGTCTGTATTCTCATCTGTAAAACAAAGGTAATAATAGTACCCCTCTCACAGAATTGCTGTGAGAGTTAAGAGAGGAGAGATAGAGAGAGAGAGAGAGATAGAGATGGATGTGATTGGCACAGAGCAAACACCTTGTATTGGCTCTTATTGTGTCATATTAACTATTATTAAGATTGCTTTTTAATTCTGTATAGTATGTAAGAGGTGGCTTATCTTTATAGATGCCTTTATTAGCTCTTTTCTGTGGTGGCTTAAAAATATAACACCTACAATTCACCAATTTACCTAATGTAATTAAAAGCACAAGAACCAGGGGGCATGAAAAACAGCACTGCTTATCCATTGGTAATATTTACAAATAACAGGCCCTTTGCATCAAGGTCTATAGAAAATATAGACTATAAAAAACCTGATATTGAGAATGAGTTGACTCCTTGAGATTGGGACTTTCTCTCCTTCATCTCTGTTTTCCCTGCAGTGCCTTTCACAAAGAAAAGTCCTCCATGATTTCAACAAAATCCAGTTGGATCAAGGAATTATCAAGGCCTGAGAACTGTAGATACCATCAGATTCTAATTACCCACAATGATAGAAAAGGGGCATAAAAATGACATGACACCCAAAAGAACTCAGACCTCATTTAAACTAAACACGCTTATATAAAAACCAGTATATTAACTAACATGACTTCATTTGGTTTCTGTTTATCAACACCTTCTAGTAGAGGGGATAAAAACTGGGAAGATGAATAAGCTATAAAATGGCTATCAGCACAGAGTGAACTGATTTCCTAGGTCTGAAATGTCATCTTTAAAGCAATATTTTATTTTGGCTTATTCTAGGGATAGCACTTCTTTGGCTAGCATTTTCTGGAATTTGATAATTGATGCTTCTGGTTTTGTTTGTATGTGAACTTAGAGAGGAATACGTTGTAGAATCAAAGCTTGTGGCAGGGCCAGCCCTAGGTGTGCTGGGATGTGGAGGATGCCACTACAGGGATGTTCTGACTATGTCTTTGGTGTCTTAATCAGCTGGCATGAGAATTAAGTTCCTTGAGGTCAGAAAACGTCTATACAACTGTATCTTCTCTCCCTAGCACAGTACCTAGAAGTGAAATTCTTATCTGTAGACCTAGTCCTTTCAGAATTAGCAGAGATAATTGTTGTCTCAGTGGATAGAGGGAGCCTCCCAAAGGATGGAGCAAGAAAGCTCTCTTCTTCCCACTATTATCTTACATTAATCTTACAAAAACTAGCTGCCACTAAATACCATCTCTCCCTGCAGGAGCATGTGTGTTTGGGCCCTTAGGAAGCGCAGTGAGAGACAGCGACTTGTCACATGTCCTAGTTTAAATTTCTGGTGAGCAAATACTTGCTCTCCAATACCCAACCCCTAAGGAAAAGAGTTTAGACCTCAGAGCATGGTTTGTTGTTCTTGCTTTGCTGCTGCTGTTGTTTTTCCTTCAGATTTGTATGCTGTGTTAATTGGATCTTCTTTGTAGATTCCCAGGACAACTCTATATAAGGCACATCTTGGTTGCCCAAGTTAGGAAAACACAACTAAGCCCATGGAACCAAGTTCCCACTACATTCCTGCTATATGCAAAGAACTCAACAGGAGCTTTGTTGATGAGAAAAAAACGAGTGGCTTCTAGCATGGAGTTGGAGTAAAGATTGCAGCAGGCACATAACAGGCAGTGTTGCACTTTATGTTCAGTGGCTAGGTCCTCTAAAAGTCCTTCCTTTCCCACCACATATCTGGGAAGATTTTTCTTCCAAGCTACAATCATTTGACAGAACTGCAATCTGTAAAGAGTTTCATCGTGTTCTGCTATTTCTCTATTTTTCCCTTTTGTTTTGCTTTTTTTCATTCGAGCTATGACTATGTTTGATGACTCCAACATGAGCTCTTGCAGAGCCTTGAAAAGTGTTTTTCAACTCTTCCCTTTAGGCTGTGTCAAACTAACTTCCTCCTTTTTATTAAAACAAAAACTAACAAATCTGAAAAAAAAAATCTCCTACAAGCTTCTAATAATAGGTACTCCTTAGCATGATTCACCATACCAGGATGTTGAAATTTATTTACGTTATTCCCACCATTGTTTTGTTGTCCAAACCACTGACTTTCTGAATGTCCTGCTTTGTTTTCTTAGATAAACCATTGCAAGTAAGAATTGATCAACATTAAGAAACTTCTTTTCAAATCATGCAAAGTTATACGACTTCACTGATTGCTCTGGTTGAGGAATTAGAACAGAATTGTTATCTTAGACTTATTCTTTTTTTTTTTTTTTTTTTTTTTTTTTTGAGACAGAATCTCGCTCCTTTGCCCAGGCCAGAGTGCAGTGGCGCTATCTCGGCTCACTGCAAGCTCTGCCTCCCAGGTTCACGCCATTTTCCTGCCTTAGCCTCCCGAGTAGCTGGGACTACAGGCGCCCGCCACCACGCCCGGCTAATTTTTTGTATTTTTAGTAGAGACAGGGTTTCACTGTGTTAACCAGGATGGTCTCCATCTCCTGACCTCTTGATCCGCCCGCCTCGGCCTCCCAAAGTGCTGGGATTACAGGCGTGAGCCACCGTGCCCGGCTCTTTTTTTGTATATGAGATTTACCATTAATATTTTGGCCCAGATGTTCTTGTGTTGGGGTCTTATCATCCTCTAGGCTTTTTTATTTCCACGCTTTTCAAAATCATGTCGCAATTCTCATTCCTGGCATGTATTTGGTTTCTACTTAAGGATTTAAGCTTTATATCATAAAATATTTTCACCATTGTGGCAATTTGGTAGTTAGAAATAAACAACTACCTACTTTCTTTTTTTATTATTGTTATTTAAGTTCTAGGGTACATGTGTACCACATGCAGGTTTGTTACATAGGTATACATGTGCCATGTTGGTTTGCTGTACCCATCAACTCATCATTTACATTAGGTATTTCTCCTAAGGCTATCCCTCCCCCAGTTCCCCACCCCCGGACAGGCCCCAGTGTGTGATGTTCCCCACCTTGTGTCCATGTGTTCTCGTTGTTCAGTTCCCACCTATGAGTGAGAACATGCAGTGTTTGGTTTTCTGTCCTTGTGATAGTTTGCTGAGAATGATGGTTTCCAGCTTCATCCATATCCCTGCCAAGGACATGAACTCATCCTTTTTTATGGCTGCATAGTATTCCATGGTGTATATCTGCCACATTTTCTTAATCCAGTCTATCATTGATGGACATTTGAGTTGGTTCCAAGTCTTTGCTATTGTGAATAGTGCCTCAATAAACATACATGTGCATGTGTCTTTACAGTAGCATGATTTATAATCCTTTGAGTATATACCCAGTAATGGGATCGCTTGGTCAAATGCTATTTCTAGTTGTAGATCCCTGAGGAATTGCCACACTGTCTTCCACAATGTTTGAACTAATTTACACTCCCACCAACAGTGTAAAAGCCTTTCTATTTCTCCACATCCTTTTCAGCATGTGTTGTTTCCTGACTTTTTAATGATCGCCATTCTACCTGGCGTGAGATGGTATCTCATTGTGGTTTTGATTTGCATTGCTCTGATGAGCAGTGATGATGAGCATTTTTTCATGTGTCTGTTAGCTGCATAAATGTCTTCTTTTGAGAAGTGTCTGTTCATACCCTTTGCCCACTTTTTGATGGGGTTGTTTTTTTCTTGAAATTTGTTTGAGTTCTTTGTAGATTCTGGACATTAGCTCTTTGTCAGATGGGTAGATTGCAAAAAATTTCTCCCATTCTGTAGGTTGCCTGTTCACTCTGATAGTAGTTTCTTTTGCTGTGCAGAAGCTCTTTAGTTTAATTAGATCTCATTTGTCTATTTTGGCTTTTGTTGCCATTGCTTTTGGTGTTTTAGTCATGAAGTCTTTGCCCACGCCTATGTCCTGAATGGTATTGCCTAGGTTTTCTTCTAGGGATTTTATGGTTTTATGTCTTACATGTAAGTCTTTAATCCATCTTGAGTTAATTTTTGTATAAGGTGTAAGGAAGGGATCCAGTTTCAGCTTTTACATATAGCTAGCCAGTTTTCCCAGCATCATTTATTAAATAGGGAATCCTTTCCCCATTTCTTCTTTTTGTCAGGTTTGTCAAAGATCAGATGGCTGTAAATGTGTGGTGTTATTTCTGAAGCCTCTGTTCTGTTCCATTGGTCTATATATCTGTTGTGGTATTAGTACCATGCTGTGTTTTGGTTACTGTAGCCTTGTAGTATAGTTTGAAGTCAGGTAGCATGATGCCTCCAGCTTTGTTCTTTTTGCTTAGGATTGTCTTGGCTATGCGGGCTCCTTTTCATTTGAATTTTAGAGTAGTTTTTTCCAATTCTGTGAAGAAAGTCAATGGTAGCTTGATGGGGATGGCACTGAATCTATAAATTACCTTGGGCAGTATGGCCATTTTCACAATATTGATTCTTCCTATCCATGAGCATGGAATGTTCTTCCATTTGTTTGTGTCCTCTTTTATTTTGTTGAGGAGTGGTTTGTAGTTCTCCTTGAAGAGGTCCTTCACATCCCTTGTAAGTTGGATTCCTAGATATTGTATTCTCTTTGAAGCAGTTGTGAATGGGAGTTCACTCATAATTTGGCTCTCTGTTTGTCTGTTATTGATGTATAAGAATGCTTGTGATTTTTGTACATTGATTTTGTGTCCTGAGACTTTGCTGAAGTTGCTTATCAGCTTAAGGAGATTTGGGGCTAAGACGATGGAGTATTCTGAATATACAATCATGTCATCTGCAAACAGGGACAATTTGACTTCCTCTTTTCCTAATTGAATACCCTTTATTTCTTTCTCTTGCCTGATTGCCCTGGCCAGAACTTCCAACACTATGTTGAATAAGAGTGGTGAGAGAGGGCATCCTTGTCTTGTGCCAGTTTTCAAAGGGAATGCTTCCAGGTTTGCCCATTCAGTATGATATTGGCTGTGGGTTTGTCATACATAGCTCTTATTATTTTGAGATACGTTCCATCAATACCTAGTTTATTGAGAGTTTTTAGCATGAAGGGCTGTTGAATTTTGTCGAAGGCCATTTTGCATCTATTGGGATAATCAATATTGGGATATTCAATATTGTGGTTTTTGTCGTTGGTTCTGTTTATGTGATGGATTACGTTTATTGATTTGCATATGAACAACTACCTACTTTCAGTCAAATTATCTCATTATTGTTGTCAAGTTGAATGGACACTAGACAATGTAAGAAGTAAATTTCTAGATTATATAGATTTTCCTGGGTGAGGTTGAAAAGAATATTGACCTCATCAGGTGACCTTGTCAAGATATTTAATTTCTCTCTTCTATACTTATTATAATTTAATACATTATGGATGTTTGTTTATTTAAGTTTACTCCATTCATGAAGTTATTTGGAGGATGAACTAATGTTGGTAGTGATCACACATATTCTCAGATAGGAGATTCCAGATAAGTGCCAAGTGGTAAGAACAAAACAGAGTTCAACTGTTAAATATTAAGAAAGTGTTACTCAGTGGTTTCAGTTTGTTCAGAAGTAGTGTAGGCCACCTTAGATCACCAGAATTACTTT
Source organism: Symphalangus syndactylus (assembly GCF_028878055.3). NCBI lineage: Eukaryota > Metazoa > Chordata > Mammalia > Primates > Hylobatidae > Symphalangus > Symphalangus syndactylus. The sequence goes on along the minus strand of NC_072437.2, from coordinate 25,762,940 downwards.
GATGCTTTTGTTATGCTAGCATGACCTAAAAATCTGCTTGGGAACTAAATATTTGGCATCTCTTTTGTTTTTACTGACTAGTGCGTGACATCATGATTTCTGCCAGTGTGCCCTGCTTTCTGGTAATTCAGCTCTTACCCCATTGCTCCTCTCCTTTTCACATCCTGGCTAACCTCTGATCAGCCTTCAGAACCTGCATTTTGGGTGGGGTGTCCCTGTTTTGGGTGCTCCCTTTCCACCTCATGCCTCCATCCTAACCCTACTGGGTGGTTTGCACCTGCTTATTTATTGACTGTTCTCCTAAACAAGACCACAAGCATCTAGAAGTCAAAACAATGTGTTGCTCACTTTGGAATCTCTTGTAGAGGACCCATGCTCCATGACCCTTACAGCAAGGATGGTAAATCTGCAGTGGTGTAGGACTGTCTGCCTGTCTGCATATCTCCTAGAATGGTAAGACGGAGTGTGCTTGTGGTGATCGCTTAAAGGAACAGGGAGAGGCAGCATGGCACACTGTTTAAGAATTAAGGACTCTGGATCCAGGCTGCCTGAGAGTAAACCCTTGCTCTGCCACTTTCTAGCTGTGTAACTTTGAAGAAGTTACTTACCCTTTCTGTGCCCAATGCCCCTCATCTGTGGAATGAGGATAATACATACTAGGAGGCTGTTGTCAGGATTAAATGAGATAGTATATTTCAACTGTTTAGAATCATGCTAGTTCATAGTAAACACTTACTAAATGCTAGCTACTATTTTTAGGGATACTGACCCTAATGCAGAGTATATTAATGTATAGTATATTACCTTATGTAGTCTATTAAGGTTAGCCACAGAGAAATGTATGTTGAAATGTTGGAGACCTAGTAGAAGAGATAATTGTTTTAAGACACTTGGCTCTCAGGTAGAAGGCATGTTTGAAGGGGACCTAGCATGAAACCATAAGGCTTGGCTGGGTGCAGTGGCTCATGCCGGTAATCCCAGCCCTTTGGGAGGCCAACGTGGGTGGATCATTTGAGGTCAGGAGTTCAAGGCCAGACCGGCCAACAAGGTGAAACCCTGACTCTACGAAAAATACAAAAATGAGCTGGGTGTGGTGGCAGGTGCTTGTAGTCCCAGCTACTCAAGAGGCTGAGGCAGGAGAATCACTTGAACCCCGGGGGTGGAGGTTGCAGTGAGCTGAGATCCCACCACTGCACTCCAGCCTGGGCAAAAGAGGGAGTGAGACTCTGCCTCAAAAAATAAATAAATAGATATAAAATAAATAAGGCTTGTGTAATTTAAAAATTGTTGGTCACCTCTGTCATAGCATTGAGTTAGAGATAAGTAATTTAAAATTGTCAACTGGATACTCTTGGTTCGATTCTAAAATGTGTTCAGGTAGGCTACTTGAAGACTGAATAAAATGTCAGATACACTTTTTTTTTGAGACAGAGTCTTGCTCTGTCGCCCAGGCTGGAGTGCAGTGGCGCGATCTCGGCTCACTGCAAGCTCCGCCTCCTGGGTTCACGCCATTGTCCTGCCTCAGTCTCCCGAGTAGCTGGGACTACAGGCACCCACCACCGCACCTGGCTAATTTTTTATATTTTTAGTAGAGACGGGGTTTCACCGTGTTAGCCATGATGGTCTCGATCTCCTAATGTCAGATTCACTTTTGATTGACCCAAGCTTCTTTTGCTGCAAGTCCATCTGTATATTTTTACCTCAACACAAAGCCATGTACACCCACATCCGCACACGGATTCTTGACCCATGCTTAGCAATACTGGCCATGCCCTAAGGCATCTCAGGACAGTATTTGTTATTTTAGGAATTTCCCATCTTGAAGCACAGCCTTCTCAGTGATGTCAGTTTATTCAGACTTCAAAGTCTGCCTGTAAACCTGTTATTGTGCCTACTGTAACTATTATGACTCAGCGCCTCATTTCTCACTTACGGTCAAGCAAACCCCCCAATTACCCACACACAAATGGAAATCAATGGCATGGATGGTGCTAAGCAACAGATTTCGTTTTGAACTGGACTATGTGACTTTGGGAACATGAGATGTTCCTTTTACATTACAGTGTACTTTGGCTAACAAAGATTAGCCAACATTAGATTTAGTCCTACTGTGGATGGTTTTTAAATTTCTGTGAATAATTTCAAGAATTAGTACTTCTGTGTAGACACTCACTGATCACTTTACACACTATTAGAGAGGCAGGTGGCGGAGAGGAGAAGGGTGAGGTTTTGGAGTTTGACTCAGCTCAGATCCTGGCCCGGGCCCTGGTTCTGACCCTTGCTCTACTGTTATATTAGGTAGAGTGCAGTTGCCTTGACTGGATAACAGAGGTGATATTTCCTGTTCTGAATGTTAAGAAGATTAGAGAAGATAACATATTGGGGAGATATTGGCCCAAAGATATGAAATTTCAGTTAGGAGGAATAAAATATATATATGTACATATATATATATATAGAGAGAGAGACCAGTTTTATATCTATTTATAAATTCATTTCAGCATTCCTGATTGTCTAAATATGTTTCCTGAATTTACCTTTGGACAATTTGTAACATATTAGGTTGGTGCAAAAGTAATTGCAGTTTTTGTCGTTACTTTTAATAGCAAAAACTGCAATTACTTTTGCACAGACCTAATATTTCTGCTTCCCTAATTAGTTAATGAGCTAAATAAAATCCTTGAAACATGTTCATTTTAGAAAATACAAAGAAAACGTCTATAAAGCATCCACCACAGCGACACATGGTAGATAATCAATCAGTGTTACATGTTATTAATATATACAATTTATAGAATTCTGAGCTACCCTTCCAGTGCATGGAAGGATAATAGGCATATGTCTGTTATAATCTAGCCACAGAAAAGCAGTTTTTTTGTTTAGGTACCCCCTCCCAAATGTCTTTATTTTAGGTTTCCTAAATGTAAGAATTCTCTATGAAGTTTCCATATATAAGTAGACACTTACAATTTAAATTTTTCCATCCTACTTTAGCCACCATTTGGGAGGCACCTGCCACTATTTTGCAAGTCTTGTTGGATGCCTTGGGTAGGAAGTCCTTTGGCATCTGCCAGGCAGTGGGAGAGAACCCAGCAGAGGGGGAGGCTGAGCGTCTCATAAGAGAGACTGGACCGTGGCAGCCTCAGAGAGATATGCAGGATCAGCGGGCACCCCAAAAGAATGAGGCATATTTGGGGGAAATGCAGATAATTGCTGTAGAATACTTATTTATATAAAAATAAAATCAATTCATGCAGTTATATAGATCTTAGATTATATTTAATATAAGACAATGCACTGAAGAAAAAGTTTTATGTTAGACCAATATAATTCAATTTTGAAATGTTAACTTTGATAATATATGAGTGTACTTTTTGGATTTTAAACTTTGTAAAAAAACGTAGGTAGTTATTTTAAGGTAATTGGAAAATGTATTTTGGCTGTTACTACTCTTGATTAAAATGAGGAGCAGGACAATATGTTTGAAAAAAACACAATATTGAAGGATGACAAAAGACCTGGCTCCCAGCTCTGTGACCTTCAGCAAGGTCACTTCACTTCTCTGGGGATCTTAAAAGGATGAGGTGCTTTTGTTTGTTAAAACCGATCTTGCTTTGTTTTGGGAGGGGCTGCTCTTTCCTTTTTCAGCTCCAACACGCCCTGATTTTAATTGGTATCCTCACCTCTTTTTGTGCCAGAAGAAAAGGCAGCCTGAGGGCATTCAGAAAAAAAATCCTGTGCCCTGAAGCTCTTGAGCCACTGAGAACTTAATGAGCCAGGGAGAGAGACAACTCCCATCTTTCTGAAATGACAACTAAAAATGTGTTGCATTGATTGGGTTTTTTAAATTTATAAAATCTTTTACTTAAAGTGTACATAAAAGGATGACAATTAAGAGCTTCGGTTTGGAATCACAGTTATGGGTTTTAAATCCTGGGTCTACCATTTACTTGGCTGAGACATGATGGAACAAGTAATTTAATCTCCCAGAGCTTTAGTTTCCTCATTTGTAAAATAAGGATAGTAATACCTATCTCCCAGGCTTGTGATGAAGACTGAATATGGTAATGTTTGTAAAAAAATCTTAGCACACACAGAAAAGTCCTGGCACAATGAGCTGACAGTAATAGTAGCTATTGTTAGCTCCTATGGACATTGACTTGAACCACATCTGAGTGTGTTTGGGAGAACCGCGGTAATGTTTACTTTGCAAAAACATGCTCTTCTTATTGTTTGATCACACTTTACCGTAATTATTGGTTTAATGTCTGACTATCCCCACTAGACTATACAATCTGGATCTGTGAGCCAGGACCATGTCCCTCTTATCTGCCCTGAACACCTGATTAGCACAATTCCTGGCATGTCATTTCTGTGTAGGTAACCAGATGAGGTTATACCAGCTCCCCATGGATGGCAAACCTAAATCAGAATAGGGATTTGGGTGCCAGGAAGACAAGAGTAGGAGGTGAAAATAAGCTGTTCAGCATTCCATTTCCTTAGGATTACTCTAAATGGCTAAAATACGAGTTGGAGTATGAAATGCCTCAGAATCAAGGTCCCCAGGTTGGTGTAGCCCTGGCCAGCTCAACATGAAATGAGAGCCATGGGCAACAGCCTACAGCACCGCATACAGCCGGGTGGAGAGTGGCTTCACCTTAGATCTTTACGGTTTCTTCTTTGAGAAAATAATAAGTGGTTATCTGTGTCTTAATTTGTTAGAAGTAAATTTGTTCCACATTCCTTGTTTCTAAAGCCACTCAGTGACTTTATTCATGTATATTGAAGTTATACGCACAGCTTTTGATTAGTCCATCAACCAAGATCCTCTAAAAACAATGTTTTCCTCCACAAATGAAGTTCTGTCCTCAACCTGAAAGCCATGGATATGGATTGGTCCAGTGTCATGTAGATTTGCAACCTTTCAGAATGATGAATAAACTTCGGTATTAGTCATAAAGAGGGCACACTCTGAGCAGGAAGGCTGGCCAAGGGCCCGGAGGATATTGTTCACAAAAGACGTGCAACAGAGAATCTGAAATTTGGATAATCTTACCAAGGTGTTGAAATTAGCTTCTTAGTGTTACCGAAAAGGAAGAAAGATTTCCAGACAGAGACTAAATAAGTCTCCTAATCAATGTGGAAGAATATGTGCCTTGGGAACAAACTGGAGTGGATATTATGTTCATCTCTTTCTCAATCCTGTCTTTCAGTAACACACATCAGTTTTTTTTTTGTTATTTTTTGTTTTTTAAATTTATTTTTATTTATTTGTGTGTGTGTGTATGTGTTTATTATACTCTAAGTTCTAGGGTACATGTGCACAACGTGCAGGTTTGATACATAGGTTTACATGTGCCATGTTGGTTTGCTGCACCCATCAACTCGTCATTTACATTAGGTATTTCTCCTAATGCTATCCCTCCCCCCCACCCCCCAACAGGCCCCCGTGTGTGATGTTCCCCACCCTGTGTCCAAGTGATCTCATTGTTTAATTCCCACCTGTGAGTGAGAACATGTGGTGTTTGGTTTTCTGTCCTTGTGATAGTTTGCTGAGAATAATGGTTTTCAGCTTCAACCATATCCCTGCAAAGGACATGAACTCATCCTTTTTATGGCTGTATAGTATTCCATGGTATATATGTGCCACATTTTCTTAATCCAGTCTATCATTGATGGACATTTGGGTTGGTTCCAAGTCTTTGCTATTGTGAATAGTGCTGCAATAAACATACAAACATACGAACACACGTCAATTTTTGCCAGATAGACACGGAAAGGTGTGAATTAAAGTCACTGTTGAGTAAGTCTGTGATATGTATCTTTCAACAGAAAGAAGGAAAAGTCTCTGAAAGAACAAACAAGGGCCTTCACATCCAAATTGTTAAAAAAAAAATACTGGGGTAGATGTATGGTTTCTGAAATCATCTCCAAATGGATACTATTAAATGTTTGTCTCCAACATAATTCACACTGAAATTCAAATGGAAATGATTTTTTCCTTGGAATACAGTCAATATGTAGTGACTTAAGATATTTTTCAAAAAGGGCCATGTGTGGTGGTTCACACCTGTAATCTCAGCCCTTTAGGAGGCTGAGGTGGGTGGATCACCTGAGGTCAGGAGTTCGAGACCAGCTTGGCCAACATGGGGAAACCCCGTCTCTACTAAAAATACAAAAATTAGCTGGGCATGGTGGCGCACACCTGTCATCCCAGCTACTCTGGAGTCTGAGGCAGGAGAATCGCTTGAACCCAGGAGGTGGAGGTTGCAGTGAGCTAAGATTGCACCACTGCACTCCAGCCTGGGCGACACAGTGAGACTCCATCTCAAAAAAAGAAAAAGATACATAAGAAAGGATATATTTAAAAAGATATTAAATATTAATATAAGCCAAACTCAAGATTCCTAAATTTCTCCAGAAAGTTTCAATACGACTTAAATTAACATAGACCCAATTCCTCATCCGCCTGGGTAATTTATCCTGTGATTTGTAGCAATACTGGGTCTGTGTTTGTAATGCTCCTTTCAGTGAACTCATTGTGCCAAGCTATGCTTATGATTTCTATCATCTTCATCCCCCAACTGGCCACTATTAATAATTAGATGTTTATTTATTTGTAATCAACCATGGTATCTGGCACTGGCATTCTATTTTAGTGAAGCTCAATATTTTCAGAAAAATCTCAGACCATGTTTTCAGGGCATATTTACACTAAGAGTAATATTAAGGTATAGTTTCAGGAGAGAAGATAGCCTAACCTGTACTGGGAAAAAAACAGAGAAAAATAGAAAGTGTTATACAATTATAGTCATCCTATAATAATGTACTTCATGCAGAATTTTTCAGTTATGCTCATTCCTTTAGTTGTCTGCAGTACAAAGGGTGCAACAGACAGATCTGATGCCATCTTCTAGGATTTCCAGGTGTTTCAGGGGCCAAATGACATGCACCTCCAGTTTGGCAAGCATGCTGCTTGTTGTCTGTGCATAATCTCATTAAAACAACATAAAAGCAGGGCTGATTGCAGAAATCCAGGGCATCTTTTTCAGATGTGTAACACAATATTTAATGAAAGTATCTTTTCTGAAACTCCCAGGTCAGCACTCCCGATTTGGCCAGCTCTTTTTTCACCTGTGGACTTCCCTGCTCAGTTCTCGTGTATGTGTGTGTGTGTGTGTGTGTGTGTGTGTGTAGACTGAGGGAGTTTTTCCCCAATTATACAAACACTCTGTCTCTGCCATTGCCCCTTAAGGGAACCCGCTGAAGTTTCTCAGATGCCAGAGCACAGTTGGTGCCCCAGGGCAGGAGGGGCTTCCCCCTAGTTGTTCTGTTGCAGCTGTTCCTTGCCCCATCAGTCGCCCTGATGTCCCAGGAAAGGCAACACAAGAGTGAGTAAAGAATGGGTCACAGAGCAGCCTTTCTTGTGCACGTAACTCCATCCCAACTGAAAATGCACAAGTGGGCCCTGTGTCCCTGATCAGTGTGATATGTGTCTTAAAATACTGAGGTTCACTAAAATAGGCCAGTGCCAGGTACCATGCATGCTTGATTAAAAGCATGCCCTGCTTCCTGCTCCCCTGGCTAGTGATGGGCCCACCGTATTACACCACCCTGCCTGCGACTCAGACCACACCAGAAAGCCTGCCCATGTGCAGAGCCAGAGTTCAGAGACAGTGACGCTTCAAGTAGGAGGGGGTGCGGCAAGGCTTAGGACGGCCCCAGGCAGCACTGGGTGGCCTTGATCTGATACCGAAGCCTGGCCTCAGCTCTTGAACTTGGCTCCCCTGCACCCTGGGGAAGGAACTAATCTTGGGCCCTGTCTTGCCTTCCCCTGGACCTCTTACTCTCTTGCCTCATCTCCCCTATGGATTCTGTGCAATCAAAACAGACCCTCTGACCCTGGCTTTTACACTGAAAAGCACCGAGATTTCTTTTGCCTTGCAGTGGAAGTTTATGGGCCCCAAATGAGAGTTACTCTTTATAAAAACAAACAAACAAAAACCTAAAATCAACCTATTCTTCCAGAGAAAGCTAAACAAACATGAGAACACACATAGTCCCTGAGATTTTGGTGTACTTTTCTCATTCCTTGTTGTCTGGGTGAATATATCTCCCTTGAAAAGATTTTCTCTAGTCCACTACTGCAAGTGATGTTGTTTTTGGTCCTCAGTAGCACTGTTCATACCTTTGTTTCGTGGCCTTCCCAGGGGAAGGACTGTCTTGTTTATCTTTGCTGTTCATACCTTTGTTTCGTGGCCTTCCCAGGGGAAGGACTGTCTTGTTTATCTTTGCATCTGCTCCTGCTGCGGTCATCGGCAGAGCACTGTGACCTGCCATATGGGAGATCCTTAATAGCAATTTATCACTAAATGATAGCTATTGATTCATTTCCCCACTAGACTACAGCGATTAGTGACGATTTGCACATAGCAGGTGCTTAATATTATTTACTAAATTGAACTAACATGAAAGGAAAAGCAACCTTTCATTTTCTAACTACAGCCTGCCTAAATGATTTGCGCTGCAGAACAGAATAAATAGATGGAAAGCTTGGCAAGGTTAAGGCAGAGTGCAAAGGAAAGGTGCTGGCTGAGTCAGGAGACCCTGGCTGTGACTACTTTTGCTTTGACCTTGCCCCCGTGGATGCCCTCATCTCCTTTCAGGATGTTGGGATGGTCTAATGGCTATAAAAACACTTTGGGAAGAGTTTACAGCATTTTACAGATACAAGGTGTTATTATTTCCTTTACAATTTTCAATAGCAAAAAAACATAATGAGCATTTAGTGAATGTTGACTATCAGTGTTAAATACTGTTTACTCTCCAAATAAGTCAGCTGTAATACTTGTGTAATGCTTTCTCACAGGTATGAATTAGGAGCCGCTCTGTTTATTGGATGGGCAGGAGCCTCACTGTGCATAATTGGTGGTGTCATATTTTGCTTTTCAATATCTGACAACAACAAAACACCCAGGTATGAAAAAGAGACAAAAATGACCTGTTAAAAAGCAGAATGCTATCATAAATCATTACATGTGGGACAAATTACAGATAGTTCATATGATTCTTACAAACTTCCAAAATCCGGAATTGGAAAAGGTTAGCAGGACAGTTAATTTTTTAAAGTTTTACATTATATTCCAAAGAAAATTCTAACGTAGAACTAAGGGTCTGAATATGAGGACATGTTCTTCAGTTTGGCCTCATCATCATCATCTTCCTCTAGGTAGGCAGGAAAGTTGATGGCCTCTACTAAGTCTCCTAGCTTCCAGGAGGATGAGTTTTAAAACATGGTTTTGTAAGAGGATAACTGAACAAATGACCAAGTCATGAGTTTCTTCTGCAGAGATTCTCCATCCCACTCAGAAATGACACTGAAAATACTTCTTGGGTCAAGAGAGGAGAGAAGCAAGCTATCTAAGAAAGAGGAAGACTTACACTTAGATATTGGCAGAGACAGGCTGAAACAGTTTCTTCCCATTTTTGTTTGCACTATGTGTAGAGTAGAATCTACCAAACTATGTTTTACCTTTCAGATACGCATACAACGGGGCCACATCTGTCATGTCTTCTCGGACAAAGTATCACGGTGGAGAGGATTTTAAAACAACAAACCCTTCAAAACAGTTTGATAAAAATGCTTATGTCTGAAAGAGCTCGCTGGCAAGCTGCATCTTGAGTTTGTTATAAAAGCGAACTGTTCACAAAATGATCCCATCAAGGCCCTCTCATAATTAACACTCAAAACTATTTTTAAAATATGCATTTGAAGCATCTGTTGATTGTATGGATGTAAGTGTTCTTACATAGTTATATACTAATCATTTTCTGTTTTGGCTTTCTATAAAAAATAAACAGGTTATTTACAGGATTTGTAAAATGTTTTCTACATTTATATAGAACATGAAAAGCATTTGGTACCAAAGGTTCAAGAAGTATTCGTACTCTAGCCTTTTTAATCATTCATAGATAGAAGTCTTTGTACCCACTCCTTATGTTTCTTTTCATTCATAAACAGGTATATAAGGAACAATGTCTTATAAACAGCATGGGGGCAATCTGAGAATATTCCTCAAAAGGTGTCCAGGTTAAATAGACATGTTACTGGCTGCATACAGGCAAATTCTAGTTTTTGTTTTTTTTTTTTTTTTTTTTTTTTAGTATTCTACAACATTTATTTAAAAAGCTAAATAAATATTCTTGTTGAAGCAGCAAGTTATGTGGTAGAACTTAACTTCTACAGGATCAGAGAGGATCTTGCTCATTCATGGCCATATCCACATGCCCATGGCCGCTCAGTAGACTGTTGAAAAAGCAAAGCCACAGCATTCTCCTTGATGTATGCAGAGTTATGTAGCAGGGGGATGTTCTCTGACTTATTCCACTGGCACCATTAGTGAATATTTAGTTGCTTTCATAAATGATGCTGTGATGAAGACTCATGTAAATATTTAGCAAATTTTGGTTTCTTACATGTGTCTGTCATGACTGTAATTCATTATGACTGCTCCAGGAAGGGCTAATGGGGCCAATATATTATTGCCTGTCATGTGGCACATCCATGTTAAGGGGCTGAGGCATCCCCTGGCATGGAATGCAGAGCCCTGAGCTAGGGCATCAGCAGAAGCTGAGGTGGAGATATTGGTCATGGTTGACTGTGGAGTCAATTAAAACCTGTTTATGCATAGTGTTCCATTATTGGAACGCTAAGCATGTGGGAGTTATTTATATCCTACTGCTCAAGGTCATCACCAAGGTCTGATTGGAAAAATTCAAAATATTGCAAACTCAGGCATAAATGGGTTAAGGACATCCCAAGCCAAAGTGGTACGTGCCTCATGCAGAACTGCCGGGCTGAGTTCTATCTGGGTGTGTCTTCCAGAACCTGTTTACGGAACTAACTGGATAACTGAGAGACTTGTCATTTGTAAAGACATTTAAGTTGCTCCAGGGATTTCTGAACAAAGACACAGGCTTCTTCCTACAGCCAGCCCTATATAACATGCCCACAAGGGCAACAGTTATCACAGTTAATACACGCCTTTCATGTCCTGTCTCACTCACTCCTCACAGCCATCCTAGGAGATACATACTGTTTTCATCCTGCATTTACAGAAAACGAAATGAAAGCAGAGAGCTTAAATAATTTGCCACAGTAACGTCAAAACTAGGCCTTTGAACCAAGGCAGTCTAAGGTAAAATATAGTTTCAAAGTAGGAATAAGAATTGGTATTTGTGTTATCTTTGAGTAAGAAACTGTCCAATATGAATCACAACATGGGTGAATGTAGTATTTTCCTGAAGTGTGAAAGACTTAAAAAAAAATCACATTGTTCAGAGGTGCTCAATGGAAAGAAAAGGAAATGAACAAGTTTGTTAAAAAATAAAAAATAAAAAATTCCATACCTTGATAATCCTTGAAATATCTTTTGCAGAAATACAAATTAACTGAAAGACATAAAGGTAGATTAGGTCCTACAGGCCAGTGCGGGACAGGGTTGTGTGGGTGTGCATTTCAAACAAACAAATTTGTCTTAAAGTCTCCCCTTGACACTTTGTACTTGTACGGCTTCTGGCAAGTTACTTAATAACTCTGTTTCTCACACATTTAGGATGAGGATTATAACAATAGCTACATTGCAAAATTGTAATTAAATGAATTAGCGCATGTTCAAACCAGACCAAGTGGTTCAATAAATATGTTGAATAAATAACCGAATGAACAAAGTGGTACATGGGCCATCTTAGGCATGGTGTATTTTTGTAGATTGCCGTTCCCTGTCCTACTACATGAAACTTGGATTCAGCCTTCCGTTCTCTGTCCTACTACATGAAACTTGGATTCAGCCTTCACTAAAGCTTTTAGAAACATACATATAAAGTGAGTGTATCTGCATGAAATGGCCCCTATAGGAAGCTGGAAGGATTCTTTTAGAGAGCAGGAATGGGCTACAAGTAAAAAGGATCCCAGGGTTGGTGGAAACAGATAAAGATTTGTTCTAACCATTAGGACAGAATGTCATATGGCATAGCAATCAAGGCCAGATTCTCCCTCTCTAAGACCCCTAATAAGTATAAATTTAACTCAGAATTCATCTCTAATAACACAGCCGCAGTCACAGTGATGTAACAGAGGGCTTTACTGAAAAGGTTGACAAATGAAAAGAGATCTAAAACCCAACAAATCTTTTAGTTAAAAGGTTACTTGGAAACAGAATATAGTACCACCAAGTTATAAAAATGAAGCAAAAAACAGCTTATATGAACTTTCTTTCAACAATGTCATTGTTTAAGAATGTAACTAAATTACTTTTGAGGTATTTCATAATACATGTTGGGTATTTTAAATAGTAAAAAAAAAAAAAAAAAGTGAATTCAGTAATGACTCAAATATTTTCTATTTAGTCTGATAAATTAATTGGCACTTAAAATAACTACACTTTATTCATAAAATATCCAAGATAAAGAATATGCTATATAAAATAACCAACCATTTAATAGTAACATGCTTACAGTGGCTCAAAGCTGAATGTGACAAATGTACTTCAGGAAAATGTATTTAACATTGGACTTAGCTATATTCTAATTCTAAACTTACTTTTTTGGGGTGTGGAGGGGTGGAGTCTTGCTATATTGCCCACGCTGGTCTTGAACTCCTGTGCTCAAGCGATCCTCCCACCTCAGCCTCCCAAGTAGCTGAGATTAAAGGTGAACACCACCACACTCAGATTAAACTTACTTCTATATGAAAAATAACCAGATTAACTTTTAGGGATTAGTGGTTCCACCAATTCAATTTTAAGACTACTAACAGAATTTTATAATATAAACACCTACGATATGACAGCATACATATAAGAAAAATATTTTTTAAAGTTTTAATAATTCAAACCAAAACATGCTGTAAGTTTAAAAAAAATTCACTTAAAAATTAGTTGAAAAAAAAAACTTAACACTAGAGTACCGTTCTGAAGAAGAAACTTTTTATGACTTCAATGACATGTTATTTTTAAGCAGCAGCAGAAGTCTTAAACATCTTTATATGCTTCGAAGTACTGTTGATGATCTGATTTTCAATACTGTATTAGGTGCCATTACAGAGACCACTGTTCTTTGAATCAGTCTCTGTGTTGCTGTGGGAAACATGGTAAGGCAGAAGCACTGGAATCATGGAGGCAAGTTACTGAAACACTGTGATACTGAAATACTGCTGGCTTCTGGAAGAATCTTCCGACATGTGGAATTAGACATCTGAAGTGTCACTCCAATCAGTCACAGTTACTAAGCTGCTTTTTAATGTGCTTGATTCATTTTCTTGAAGTCCTGTAAGTGGTGGGGAGAGGCAGAAGAGAAGGCCTCAACGGTTAAACAAGCACATTGTCAAGTCTATAAAAATCCATAATTTCATATTGTCATCAATCACTCAGTGTCTAAATCTGTTCATGAATCCTCATCTCCCAACCCCCATAAGCTATGTATAGGACGCCACTTTAAAATCCAACCCTGAATTGGTCGCATCTCTAGGATACACTCATAGGACCCTTGGATGCAAGCGTCCGCCCTGCAGCCTACAAACAGCAGGGGCCACATCCTGCTTCCCACTCCTTCCCCAGCATTCAGCTCAGGGCCTGGATGTTGAAGGTGCTCAGTACATTTGTGTTGTAGTTACTGACTCTGAGTGAATAGATGGTAAAGAAAGAAGGATGAAATTAGCAAGCCAAGTAGAGATTAAGTGTTAAAAACAGATTTTCTAGGGTAGATAGGTTTAACAATGAAGTTAATTTTAAAATGCCATGATTTTGAGCCAGTGAAATAGAGTGCAGAGAATTCCACTCAAGTTTGACTCTAGAAATGTGTTCTTCTAGGGGCACAGGTTTATGATGCTGGAGGAAAGAGACAGGAGATGTCCTTAGGGCATCCTCTTGGCCGTGTAAAGAGTCACTGTAGTGCAAACAGGGTCTCCTGGTTTTCAATAATTAGAGTTGATGCTTAGACAGCACAGATAACTGATGCCAGTTATGCAACAGCTATGTTATAACTGGACAATGTGAGAGAAAAGGTAGCGTGAAGGACAGAGGCAGCAACAGCTTATCTTACAAAGGGGCGAGAGGCTGCTGAAAATGGAAAGAGCAAGGGTGGAGATGTGCAGGTATTAATTTAAAATTACAGGCTGGGTGCAGTGGCTCACACCTGTAATCCCAACAGTTTGGGAGGCTGGGGCAGGAGGATCATTTGAGCCCAGGAGTTTGATACCAGCCTGGGCAACCTGGTGAGACCCCATCTCTAAAAAAAAAAAAAAAAAAAGTAATAAAATTATACATAGGAGTACAAAAACAGTGAAGAAGGCGTGAGAGGTGTGGTGGGTGGTGAAAATGAGCCAAGTCCCCATCTGTCTTTGCAGGATATCAACAGTTAATATCTAAAGTCAATGAATCAACAAAGAGTGGTTTAAGGCCATTACTGAGAGGCACAGAGGTAGCACTAATGAAGGTGGTGGAATGGCATAGAGAAGCCTTCTGAACAACTCAGCTTTCAACATGTGCAAGAATTACTTTGACAAAAAAATTACAATTTTCTAATTTTAAAAAAATTTACTAAGTTATTGGGCTTATCTAGGCTCTAGATTGGGGGATATGAAAATCATTTCAAGTAATTATCTCATAGTATTTCATCCCACTGACTACAATGCTACAAGAGAAACCTCCCTTGGGAGAAAATGAAGAAAAATATTTAAAGGGAAACAGACTAATACAGAAAGACTGCCAGAAGAGTGGTCTCATTCAGGTATATGATCAGAAATTTTAATTCCTAAAAGGCATCTTCATGAAGAGAAAATGTATATAGACATTTTCAAAAATAATATAAAAGCTGGGCATGGTGGTTACACATCTGTAGTCACAGCTACTCAGGAGACTGAGGCAGGAGGATTGCTTGAGCCCAGGAGTTTGAATCCAGCCTAGGCAACATAGTGAGACCCCATATCCTAAAAAAAATAAAAAAATAAAAAATTTTTTTTTTGAGACAGAGTCTCACTCTTTTGCCAGGCTGGAGTGCAGTGGCATGATCTCAGCTCACTGCAACCTCCGCTTCCCAGGTTCAAGCGATTCTCCTGCCTCAGCCTCCCAAGTAGCTGGGACTACAGGCGTGCACCACCATGCCCAGCTAATTTTTGTATTTTTAGCAGAGACAGGGTTTCACCATGTTGGCCAGGATGGTCTCAATCTCTTGACCTCGTGATCTGCCCACCTCGGCCTCCCAAAGTGCTAGGATAACAGGCGTGAGCCACTGCGCCTGGCTAAAAAAAAAAAAAAAATTTAAAGAATACAAACAATTTGGGGGCCACGAGTGGTGGCCCATGCCAGTAATCCCAGCACTCTGGGAGGCCGAAGTGGGAGGACTGCCTCAGTTACTGCAGAGGCTGAGGTGGGAGGGCTGTTTGAGCCTAGAAGGTTAAGGTTCCAGTGAGCCATGACGGCCTGGGTGAAAATAACACCCTGTTTCAAAAAGAAAAAATAAAAATAAATTAAAAATTTAAAGACTAAAGATTAGTCCTATAATTAAATAAAAATAACAAGTAAATATATATGAATCAGTAAGTTATACATATCCAATCCTTATTTAAATAACATAAAGCACTGACAGCTTTCTTTTTTGTCTGATGATATACTAGCATAAGTTAATTAGATATTTATAAAGATGAAACACAACTAATAAGAAAATGGATTGAGCTTGTATTAGAGGGGAAAGCAGCAAACCTTCTCTCTTTGGCCCCTTAGGATTAAATGTGCCCCAGGCATTTAGCACATGAGCAAAATGTGGTTCATTTTTCACAGGTGGAGGTTCCTTCTGTTCTTTCCCGGATTTTTTTCCCAAAGATATCTCTTCCTCTAGGGATGATACGTCCCAGTCTTCATCCTCCACATCCGCATGCTAAAAGAAAGGCATGGAGAATAATTAATGTTTCTTAGAAAAAAATGGTGCCCCTCAATCATTTTATTGGTTAGACTGAGCAGCTAACACTGAACCATAAGGAAAGAAGTGGGGAACTATTAATACTTCCAAATCTAGTCATTTCTGCAGGGCAATGAAATGGATTTGGAAGTTGGTATTTTGAAATCTGAATCATCTCTTTTTCGTTTCTGCCATGGAAATATGTTTCCTACTCTACCAATCATGAATGTAGAAAATTCCGGAAATACTACACTGTAGCAGTATGAAACTCTAAAAGTCAGGGTGCTCTGGAGTAGCAGTGAGGCCTGCTCTCGCTTCATACCTCTGTGATAATAATGACATCTAACTGTGGGTACATCACACCAAGGCCTGCAGAAATAGCCCCCAACCGAAAGGTGCACACAGTTCTACCATGCCCTTCCTAAAGTAAGATGCTTTCGTTCTCTCTTGAATGACACAGGACTTTCTGTCATTTTTGGCTTGTGTAACACAAATAGTATTAACTAATAAAAGTAACTTGACAAAATGCCCTGGACTGGAGGACCAGTCAACACAGATGAGCTGTGCCCAGAAATACAATGGGAGAGCTCCATCCACAGAAACACTTCTGGCGTCCTGGCTGTTAGAACCACTGGGAAAATGTTTGGGCTTCTTCTCTAATGCAGACAGAGGAGCTTGGGCTCCGCCCTCACTTCGGCTCTCAAGTGGGGCTAAACCCTCAAAAGTACCTGAGGTCTCATGCCAGGGTAGTGGAGAAGATCTGAAGGGCCCCAATTCTGGCCAGTCACAAATTTCTTTGTACAAACCATTTGATATCTGCAAGTATCAAATAATACATGTGACAGGGTCTTGAAAACCTGTAAAGTGTGATGCTTATTATGTATTGTTACAGCTATCACTCCAATATCTTTGTCTATGGAATGGAAAGAAATGCAGTACTGAGAACAAGAAAGGTGAAAATCTCAACCTCTACTCTACCAGCTAACTATCTGTTCTATATTTCACTACAAAAAGTGTGACCATTAAGGTGCTGTCAAAAGACAAATTTATGTATATCTAGCAAGTAAAAGTGATTTCACCTTTAGTTCTTGTAATTCTTCTTTTTTGATAAACATCTCAGGAACATTAGTTCCACTGACTGGTTTATTCACATTTTTGCGATGTGGAAACATCTTTTCAACTTTTTCAGTAGGTGTTTTAATGGCGGCTCCTATAAGATCAATAAAAATTAGGCAAGTGAAGTATTTAAAAATTGAATCTATCTTTAGTTCCAAAATAACCTTACAGGAAACTTTGAAAGAGTCTAAGCTTTGGAAGTAATTATGTATTATTAAAATAAAATCAGTTGGTGTACTTTGGGGTTAAAAAATTAAAAACATAATCTTTAAAAAAATCATAATCCTTGAGACTATGAGCTATAACGTTTTCATTTTATTTACTTAATTAAAAAAATAGAGACAAGGTCTTGCTATGCTGCCTAGGCTGGTCTTGAACTCCTGGGCTCAAGAAATCCTCCTGCCTCATCCTCCCAAAGTGCTGGGATTACAGGTGAGAGTGACTGTGCCCAGTCTAAAGTTTTCATTTTAAATCAAAGAAAGATGATCTCATTCAACTGTGTGGTCAGAAATTAATTTCAGTGAGATAACCTGCATGAGTGGAATATTCGTATGGGTATTTACAAAAACAATATGAATTTTTAAATGAATTATATTTTACCTAATTATATAAATACATGGTATATACACATTATATACAATATAAATTACATCCAACAATATATTAAATATAATAAATTACATACAATATATTAAATATAATAAATTACATCTGATATGTTTATAATATATAATTTTAAAATTGCATTAAGCAGAATTTTTAAAAAATATAATGACCCATCAGCTCTACTTCTCTTCAGCAAATATTTGCAGTGACAGGCTAAGATCTTGTCTTCCTTTAGTATTACTTCAGCTCCAAGAGGCAGCACAGTGTATTAGAACAGCCATTCTCATAGTCACCCAGTGTCCTGGGTTGAATTGTGTCCCTCTAAATTCACATGTTGAATTTCTAAACCCCATTGCTTAGAATGTGACCTTATTTGGAGGCAGAGTCTTTGCAAAGGAAATCAAGGTAAAGTGAGGTCATTAGGGTGGGCCCTAATCCAATGTCCTTATACAAACAAGACATCTGGACACAGATGCACACAGAGGGAAGATGATGTGAGGATGCACAGGAGAAGACAAGTCAAGGACAGAGGCGTGGAACAGACCCTCCCTGGCAGCCCTCACAGGAACCAACAGTGCCAACACCTTGATCTTGTACTTCCAGCCTCCAGAACTGTGAGGCAATAAGGTTGTGTTCCTTAAGCCACCCAGTGTATGCTACTGTTATAGCAGCCCTAGCAAACTAATACACCAGGTATCATTCCCAACTTCTTCCTCTCCTTCAACTGGAACATGCTAAGCCCTGCCCACTTTCCGTGGGCGCCTTTGGGATCCGCTGCATCTGTTCCTTGCACACCCTCCCAGCTCAGACTCCCAATGCTCGGTACACCCGGGTGAGGACCACAGTCCTAAATAAAGTTTCCAGAGAGTTTTCCAAGGTAACAGCTCACCTGCAGGCTTGGGAGAATCATCAGTGTCCTCGATTTCGCTTCCCTCGGTCCCGTCCGCGTCACTTTTCACTGTGTTCTTCCCGAAGCTGCCCTTGTTTTGCGATGGCGGGACAGGAAGTGGGCCTGGGGATGCGTATGCCCGGATGAGGTCGTCGTCTTCCTGCTCCTCCTCTGAACTAAACGGAGGGGTCCTACACAAATCAACACCGAGACAGGGGCGCTGTTTTCGTAACGCTTCAGGATTTATGATATTAAGAGATGTGCCTCTTAAAGTGGTGGCACCTTTCTCAGGTAATTCCCAGTGCGCACAAGTGCCTTTGGGGCTATGGCCAAGATGGCGGCGAGGCCAGAGGTTATACCCACGGCTGTAGCATCCTCCCACGCCCAGATCTCTGCCAGCCATGGGGCGTGTTTATCAAAATGGGCTGAAGCCAGGGCCTGTCTCCTCTATACCCAAATGTGTATATTCTTAATAATTTTGGTTTTCACACACCTAAGAAAAACATTTCTCAAAGAAAAACATTTCCTCAGTAAAACCACTCCATCTTTTAAAATTGTGTCATTACTTACAGCTTCTTTATACTGCACCTTATTGCAAAGAGCTTTTACATACACAATCTCATTTGTATCATCACATGAATTATTACCCCTATTTTAAAGTGAAATAGAAGTTCAAAGCAGTGTTCGTTCATTTAAATATTTACTGGGCACCTAAATGCCAGATAACGTGTCAGTCTCGTACATGTTGATTCACTCATACCACATCCCAAGAAATAATGCTCTTCCCATGAGATTATGTATAAGAAAAGTGCTTTTGAAGGGTGAATCATTGTTTATTGTCTCTAATACACAGTGCCTCAATGAAGAGATATTTATGTCATCAATATCTCCAGAATAAGGCAATGATGATTAAATTATTCCTGATAAAATTAGTCTTACTCATAATTAGTAACAATATACCGAGTACCCACAAGTGCTAAGCACTGAGTCAAGCCCTCTTCATACATTCCCATTTAATTTGTAGAACTATCTCGTGAAGAAGGCAGCATTATTCCATATTACAGATAAGGAAATTGAGACTTAAAACATCCCATATTACAGATAAGAAAACAGGCTTAAAACAGTAATCAACTAAATCAGTAGCACACAGGTGATGAGCAACTGGGCTAGGGTTTTTAGTATCCTAAGAGAACCTAAGAGAGGAAGATCTACTAGGGTCAGTATTAACTTCCACAAAAAACTGGAACACTAAATTATTACATTTAAAACAAACTTACACTGTCACAAGTCTAGCCATAAAAACTCAACATCAGCCATTTAAGTTAAATGTACTTATTGAGAAATTACTCAACATTGTGGGGGATTGGATATAAGAATGACTCAGGTGTCCTGCTTCTTAATGGAGTCCACATGTGGTTAAGGGCTATTGACTTATGTAATAACTGATAAAGAAACAAAGTAACATGTCACAAATAACATATCACAAAGGAATGACAAATTATGATATTAAATAATTATGGCTTCATTCAACCATAATGAGCACACTACTTTAAAATGAAAGAAATGTTCAGTGAAAATAATTTTTTAAATGACCCTCCCATCCCCGTCAGTACTCACGTAATAGTTGAAGACTTTCTGGGAAAAGGATCTTCCATCATATTTTTCTTAATTCTAAAAAACAACAGAAAAATATTTTTAAATTGCATAATTTAATAATATAATTTCACATACATTTCTATGGAACTGGTGATTTTTGCTTTTGACATATACTAATGAGGAAGAGCAGCAACAAAAGTCACCCAGCGTCAACAAGAGACTGGTAGGAATTACAAGTGTGATTCTCAGTTGGACCAAACACTTATGGACTCAATGTCTGTGTCCCCCCTGCCCCAAATACATATGCTGAAGACCTGACCCACAGTATGATGGTATCTGGGGGGTCTTTGGGAGGTGATTAAGTTTAGATGAGGTCATGTGGATGGGGGCCCCCATGATGGGATTGGTGCCTTATAAGAAGAGGAAGCGAGGCCAGAGCTTGCTGTATCTCCATCATCTGAAGGCATGGCAAGAACGCAGTCGTCTGCAAGGCAGAGAGCCTTCACCGGAACCTAACTATACTGGCATCCTGATCTTGGACTTTCAGCCTCCAAAATGGGGAGAAAATAAATTTCTGTGAGGCCACCCAGTCTATGGTATTTTGTTAAAGCAGCCTGAGCTAAGACAAACACTGATAAAATAAATCTACGGGCTGAAATACTCACTTTGGAACAGATGTCCTATCAGTAGAAACAGCTTTTTGTCTAATCAGTTGTCTGTTTTTGGAAGGAAGTTGTATCATTTTAGGTACTTCTCCAGTTGAAAGGGTATCCATTTGAGAAACACTGCACTTATCTGGAATATAGTGTCATTCATGAGTCTCCATTGCCTTTATGATCAGTAAGTGAAAAGCAAAGGTAAACGGTATAATACCCCCTATGCTGCTGTGGCAATGAACAATCCCATCTCCAGGGTTTAAAGCCAGACTCTAGGGTTGTTGTTTTGTTTTTACTGTAAAAACAAAATCCAAGACCCAGCATTTAATAGTACAAACAGTAAGAGAGTTGCCAATGAAGTGGCGAAGTTTGTTAACCATTTAAAATTATAATAATTTGTTTAATGATATCTTGTGGTGCAAAAAGAAGAAAAAAAGTTGTTAAATTAAGCTCCCATTTGCAGTGGGTAACAAGCTTACCTGAGGAGAGTAGTGCTTTCTCCTCAATTTTACAGCTGACTTGATGTTCAAGGAATTCTCTAATTTGATGAAAGTTAGGTATTTCTCTTTCTTGCTTATGTCTTTGTGATTCCACACTTTTTAGTACTCTATGCAATTGATCACTTGAAATGCCATGTATATCCTGAAAGAATAAGATGTTAAGTTGGCCAGTTATCCTGGGAGGTTTCATGTCATGGGCATATATCAGCATTAACTGTGCCAACATTTCAATCCATCCTTACAGGGCTCCAGCTGTGTGTAGAAGGTGAGGGTGCCCCAACAAGTAACACACTGTCCCGAAAGGGGCCATGAGTTCAGTTGGGCACATAAGGCATGCATATGTATATGACTGGCTGACCGACGAGGCTGTGTGTCATAAGGACCCAATGAGTCTACAAACGCTAGAAGAATTACAGGGAGAGAGGCCATCGAAGGCCCCAGTGGCCAGAGAAGGCTGAAAGGGGAGGCTGAGCTGTGGCCTGAAGGACAGGTGGAGTCAGACAAGTAAAAACAAGGAGAAATTTCCAGATAGGTAGGCATGGGATAGGGACACCTGTGAGAAAGGAAGGTGTCGAGGCAGAAACAGGTAAGGCACGTCCCACAGGCTAATGCTTAAAAAGACCTGGGTGATGAAACCAGCAGAAGAGACTAAATGCCAATCCAAAAGGCTGAAAGGTTATTCTACAAGGAACAATAGGTCATCAGAGCATCAGAGGTGACTTTTTTTTTTTTCTGAGACAGAGTCTCACCCTGTCGCCCAGGCTGGAGTGCAATGGCGCGATCTCAGCTCACTGCAACCTCCGCCTCCTGGGTTCAAATGATTCTCCTGCCTCAGCCTTCTGAGTAGCTGGGATTACAGGTACCCGCCACCACGCCCAGCTAATTTTTGTATCTTTAGTAGAGATGAGGTTTCACCGTGTTGGCCAGGCTGGTCTCAAACTCCTGACCTTGTGATCCACCCGCCTTGGCCTCCCAAAGTGCTGAGATTACAGGCGTGAGCCACCACGCCCAGCTAGAGGTGACATTTAACTGTGAAAATAGCATAATTAAAGAGACAATTTGAGAGAAGTCATCTAGATTTGATGAGAATCTGGACAGAAGAAAACTAGTTAAAGGGATATTTGTTGAATAACAGTGTCTCACACACACAGCTACCTCCCATCTTTGTTCCCATCCCCCTTGCTTCCCTCAGCCTTCCCAGTCCCAGAGAGTGGCCCTACCACCCACCCAGTTGCCCAGGACAGAAATCTCCATCATCAGATTAAGTACCACCTCCAAGAGGAAGTTTTCTCTGACCTCAGTTATTCAATCAACCCCCTCCTCTATTTTTCCTTTATTTCACTTCATATAAACTAAATTAGAGAGCTCTCATTTGTCTGGGCAATCATTTGTTTCATGCCTGTCTTCCTATACCATGTAGCTGGATGATAAGACCTAATACTGTACAAATGTCAATCCTTCCTACTTAATATACAAAATTTAAAACAATTTCAATCAGAATCCCAACAAGGGTTATTCTGGAAGTTGAAAAGTTATTCCTAAAGTTCACTGGAAAACAAAACATGGGAGAATTACCAATAAATTTTTGAAATAAGAAGACTAATGAAGAAGGCATGGCCTATAAAAGATATTAAAACACAGGACAAAGCTACTACAATTAGTATGGTATGGGAAAAGGAACACACAAAAAAACAAGGTAAAACAGTTGAAAGTCCAAAAACAAATCCAAATATATATAGGGATTTCCTATATGACAAAAATGTCCTTTTGAATAAATGGAGAAACTATGGATTATTCAACAAATGATATTGGGACACCTGATCCAACTGGAAATTAAGTTAGCTCTCCAAATCACCGTTTCAAAACCTAACTCTTAAAGCCCAGATAGACAAAAACAAAATAGGCAAAACAATAAACAAAAAACTAGGAAAACCTCTCCAAGCATTAGGGGAAAAAAAGAATGTTTTAATAATCTTAGGATAAACGAAAATGTCCCAATTAAAATTAAAACTGAAAAAACCACTTGCAAACAACCAATATGGAAAACTACAATTTCAAGAAACAATCTGCACAAGAACCACACACATTCCATGAATGTCTTTGATTTCCACTGCCCAAAGGGTGGTCAAAACCCACCTAAAAAGGGTCTATGTGGAAATTTAAAAAGACTGACTGAGTTGATGAAAATATGTGGAGCAACTGAACTCTTAAACATTGTTAGGGACAGTGTGAGTTGGTACAAAGACTTTGCAAAACTATTTGACAACAGCTACTATACTAAACATATGCCTACCCTTTGACTCAGCAATTTCATCCCTAGATATATATTCAAGAAAAACAAATGCCCATGTTCACCAAAAGACATGTACAAGAATTAATAGCCAAGAAGAGCCCCAAAATAGACACACAAATGTCCATCAGCAGGGAAAAGATAAACTGTAGTATATTCACACAATAGAATGCTATAAGGTAATAAAGAACAAACTACTGCTACATGAAACAACAGGTAGGAATCGTATAGATAAAATCATAAGCAAAAGAAGATATAAAATATTACACAGTGTATGACTCCACTTTTATGAGGTTCAAGAACAAGCAAAACTAAGTCAGAATACCCTTTCCCTCCGACTGGGAAGTACGGGGTGATACTGACTAGCAGAAGGTAAAAGGGAGTCTTCCAGAGTGTTGGAAATGTTCAATCTCATCATTTGGGTGCTGGTTATAGATCATACCCACACATCCATGTACATACAAATCCACCTATATACATAAAATTATGCAGACATGTATACCCACAAATATAGCCACATACACACATACTTCTGAAAACATACACAATCATCTATGTACATACATAAACATAAACGTGTATACACATATATACACAAATGTGTATACACATACACAGATATCTGCATGCACACATGGATACATACATGTATATATACATATCTACATGCATACATACACACTATACACATCCACGTGTGTGTGCCCATGCATGCATATGTGCTCACAAGCTTTGCATATATGTGTATATATGCATACGTAGATGCACTTTTTTATATACATACAAACTAATGAAGTTCAATTAAGATTTGTGTCTTTTATGTATGTCAATAAAAATATAAAAAGCAAAAAGAATCTATATATGATATACCAAAATTATTCAATCTGGCAACAATATGAAATGCAATCCATTCATCCATTCATTCAACATGTATTAATGAAGTGCTGGTTTTGTAATAGGCAATGATTTGAGGTTAATATCAGAATGTAAGCAGCACTGTGACTGCCTAGATACAAACCTTGGCTCCTTCATTACTAGCCGTGTGACATTAATTAAGTTACTTACCTTTTCTGTAAACTGTCAAGATACTAATGTCATTTATTTCAGAGATTTGTTTCTATGTTTAAATGAGTTAATATTTGTTAAGGTGTTAGAAATGTGCCAGGCACACAGTGAACGCTATTCAAGTGTTTGATAAATAAAGTAGGTCACATTAGCCTCTGGTCTCCAAACATGGACAGAATTGATGTGCTTTCTTCTCTTCCACGATCATTTCTAATTTAGAAAACAAAACATAGCAAAACTAACAAATATACCAAAAATGAATGAACATACTGCATTAATCCCCAAGGTTTCCAGTTTCTCCATCAAGTTCTGCTCCACCATTGTTCTTAGTCCCTTAATGAGGGAGGAGTTACTCTTCAAGGCTTTCCTTAAATGCATTTTGTTGTTATTTAATTTCTGTTCATTTTCTCTTCCTGAAATAAGGTTTTAAAAATGTGTTAAAAAAAAGAATTAAGCAAATACATCAAAAATCTCTAAGCGCAGCTTTTAAGCAGCAAGTAAGTATTTGTGATGTTTTAAACTTTTTGGATATTTTAGTCACTCAGAACAATACAGAATGCTTAAGTTACGTAGCTTTTAAAACTATTTTATGTCTGCTTCAAAACTTCAGTATTTTTAAAGACTGGATCACTTAATCAGATGACAACTACAGATATATATGTATCTATAGAAGCATGATGAAAAAAATTTATTTAGGAGTTTAATGTTTTATCACTAGAATTATATCACTATTTCCTGAAAAATTCATCTCCAAGCTCACTCAGTTAGAATTTATGTATCATCTTATGAAGAAAAAGCCCAATTTACTTTAAATAATTAAAAGTTTTTGGCCAGGCTTAGTGGCTCACACCTGTAATCCCAGCACTTTTGGAGGCTAAGGTGAGTGGATCACTTGGACCCAGGAGTTTGAGATTAGCCTGAGCAACATAGCGAGATCCCACTTCAATTTATTTTAAATATAAGAAAAATTTTTCAAAGTTTTTTAGTTTACTAGAAGCTAAGTATATATAAAATTTCAAGATGTGGAAATCATTATCCCCTTCAAAATATTTACCAAAACGAAAAAGGATAACAAAGGTCTTAGCAAAAGTGTATTTTGTTTAAAACAACCTATAATTAAAAACAAAGAAACCAAAAACAACAGGACATACTCTCTTCACTTCCATCCCTATCCCATTTTTATTCCTCACTAAAAAAAAAGTCAAGTTCAAAAGAGTTTGGAGAAGAATGTTGGCATAACCTTTAAAAATCTGAGTTCTTATGTACAAAGGAACTAAAGACTTCATTAAAGAGATGTGACGTTTGGCAGTTCAGACCCTTACTGACTGTCCAAGGCCTGATCTGGGAGAAATGTGACAACTATACTACCATTCTGGAGTCTAATCTCCTAACAGGGGCATTTTGCCCACCAAAGGATGGCATCAAATGCCATTTCCTAGGTGTAGGACTCCAGGCTGCCCGAGAGACTCTCCCTTCTGCTGCTGCCTCACCCATCTCCGCAGATGGGATTCTTAATACCCATACTACTTGGATTTTCAGGAGATCTTGAACAAAATGCCTTTTTGCTTAAGATGTTTTCTAAACACCAGTTCGATTCCCACATTAAAAAGTATTTCTATTAAATAGATGGTTTTATTGAAAGCAAAATTAGTCAAATTACTTTTTTGTATATTAAATAGAAGAACAAAATCCTGCACAAAAATACTATTCTATGTTTTGCTATTGCAGCTTGCTAAGCTGAAGTGATAAAACTGCATATAATTATATATTAAAAGTCAGAACTAATTTTAAATCTTATATTATCAGCAATCATGCTGCTGTTTAACCACCAATGTTTGCAAATATTCTGAAACCACCAAAAAAAGCACTTCTATGAACAATCCATCAAAATCATAGCTGCAGCCACTATGTCACTGGCTTTGGCTTCTAGGTGGCCATCAAGTGTGCAACTGCTAGGGCCAAAAATAAAAAGAGGCACCGAGAGAGCCTGGAAGTCTTGGTGCTACCATTGAAATAGACATACCCCCTACCCCAATTATGTGAAGACTCTTTTGGCCAATATCTCAGATAATGAAGGATGTACACAGAAGCGTTGCCTAAAAAGAGGCTCTGGGCCCTGTTTCCTCTGGGACTTGGGGCCACATACAGGGGCAAGTGATGCCTGGAATGACTTGGCTGCAGTTAGAAGAGCATTTGCTGTTAGTTGTTGCATTCATTTGCCGATGTGTCTGTGATCACCCTCAGCTCTGATGACAGGTTCATTTTGATGACTGAGTTTCCTCAAACTACTGCAGATTACGCATTTCCCTCTGTCCTCAAATTCACCTTATATACTGGTGTTTGCTTTGGGAAACCATTTATGAATAATTAGGGCACCCTTGGTAAAGATTCTTACAAGGGTGGGCTGACCAATGGAAGCAAGAGAAAAGAATGTAGAGTAGGCAGGGAAAAATAAAGTTTTTATGTAGAAGTGGAATTAATCACTTGAAAATCAACCACAGCTGAAGATTTTAGTTAAAGCACATATTGCTCACCGAGACCAAGACAAAACTTTCTAAAGACTAGCATTTCCTTCAAATACAAATTTTCAAACACAAGCAAGCAGATGCCCAGGCTAATGCACAACAGTCCATACATGGGATCAGTTTTATCAGACATACAACATCCCATTTATGGTAAACAAATAATTGTAGCAGGAAGCAAATGATTTTTAAAAATCCTTGAATTTCTGAGTTGGAAGGGACTTTATCTACCACCTAGTAATGACAGATTTTTCACATGAACATACTAGAAACAGCAGTAACTTCCCCAAAGGCCATCCAGATGGTCCTGTAAAGGCCACATCAGCTTCCCTTTCTCCATTTGCTCTCTGCACTAAACTATGGACAGTCGAAAACCTAGATGTTGTCACTAATTAAACTCAACAACCTGAAGCAGGCTGTTAATCCCCCCTATGTTTTCTTTCTGGAAAATAAAATGCCCTCTAAGATCCCTTCTGGCCCTCACATTCTAGCATCTATAAAACAGCAAGATCAAGTATGCCTCTGCTCAAAAAGCAGGTACACAGAAATATGCGTGTGTGAGTTACTTCTTAGTAAAAGCCACAGTGTTTTTGCAAACCACTGCCGAAATTGAGCTTCTCAGGCACTTATCTGCAAAATGTTAGCACAAGCTGAGGAATTTATTGATGGCAATTAATCTGCTGCCAGTATGTTAACTCCACAGAGGTGCTAGAAGGAGGCAGTCACTGGTTTCTGCAGCGGTGCACGTGGGCCCTGGGGTGTTTTCTATGGTCCTCAGCACTCTTCCATCTACCACCAGAGCTGAACACATGGAGAATGACAAGAGTTATTTTCTTTTCCAGTCCAGCCCCTTAAATGCGGCAGCAACCAATGGTGGTGTTTGCTGTCAGTGATTCCAAACTACCATCTTACATTGACTAGAAGAACTCTAAAAGCACAGGCAGAGGGATGCAGTGAGTGAAATCTGGAACTGGAAGTTACAAGACCACTAGTTTTTTCTAGTTTTGAAGGTACGTAACCTTTTCTACGAACCTCCTGACATGTTTCACAGATTCTTCAAAGAATATGGGATTTTATGTCTTGGACATCAGTAAATGATATGTATGTAGCAGAGCGGAAGCATGTTACTTGCAAGCAAAATGATGTGTCATTATTCAGAACTCAAATAGGGTAAGATTTGTTCATCCCGTTTCTGGAAAACCAATAGGGATGGTTGAAAATCACTTAAAGACAATATTTTTTAAGCACTATTTCCCTTCAACCTATAGGGCTCAGAAACTCAATTACCTACATAAAGCAAAGAAGGCAATGTGGGGCAAAAGAGTTGAGGGGGATTATGGCAAACCGGAGGTTGCTTCCATAGCTGGCGATGGCGGCTCAGCCCTGCTAAATGTTGCTAAGTAGACCATGCGCCCAGGGTTTCCAGGGTATTGTAGTGTGGCACAAAGCAAATAATTTTAAAAAAACAACCACCAGAATTTCTGAGTTGGAAGGGACTTTATCACCTAGTGATAGATAATTAAATTGTGTAGATTGCAGTACAATTAAATATTGGCAACCTATTGTAAAATAGTTGCCAATAGTGCAGCTCGATCAAGTCGGCGTCTGTGGAATCGATTCAGCCTGCAGGATCTCGTTTGATGCCTGGGCTGTGGTGGTCTTTAAGGTGCTGGAAGTGTCTGGGAATGACCCCCTCCAGCAATTTATTTGTTTAGCAATGGAACAAGGCTGAGGACCTCCTAAGAAGGTGACAATATCTTTTAAAGTTATGCTCATCAGAGTACCCCAAAATTTCCCTCAACAAGTTTTTATGGCTTTATGTAATTTAATGTACCTATAGTCACTCTTGTTTCTGAAAGAAGCAGGTTTCTAAACATTGGAACAGCAATTACAAAGAAATAAGGAGGAAATCAAGCAACTAAAACCAAACTCTTCAAAATCAGTGCCAAATATGAACAACTATTGGGACAGGAAGACATGCAATCCTAAACTAAATGGTCTGTCTAAAATATACAATGTCAAGACAAATTACAAAGTTACATGGAAGCAAAATAAACAAACCCCATAAAAATATCAAAAAGTTGCTGATCACTAGCATTGCAAGATAAGACTTGAAAGTGTGTATCATATAGGTATTATGAATATGCCTGATGTAGTCAATTCTCAATTTGTAGCCTTATAAAAATAAAAATAAAATGGTAAATGTCTAGAGAACAAGGGAAGAGTTATAATAAATACTGAATTTATGTATTAGGATATATATCATTTGACTTCTCTTCCTGACAAAAATGACAAAACCAGAACCCATATAAGTATTGACAATTTGCTTTCTCCTAAAGAAGTGATATATGGTGAATTATTATTATTAATAGGAAAAAATTATGATAGATTGATTCAAATATAATTGTTTTCAAAATCTACAAATCTAACATTAGAAAATGTTCCTCATAATTAAAACTTTCTTCATAAACTTTAATTGACAGAATTTTTAGGACTATCAAATGAAATGAGTAAGCAGTAGTAATTATCTCCCAACACCTGTAACAGCTTCCAAATTCCACCATAAAGATACTGTTTTGCACATAAATATTCCACATTCAGAACTTAGATATTATGCTTTTCTTGCTATTAAAAATAATTTGGGAATAAGCACTTCACCAATTCATTTCAGATTAAGGGTGTGATAAATCACCACTATGATACAAATCTTTTCAGATCTTGTGGTACACATGTGTGTGTCTATATATCATCTCATCAGAAAAATCTGCATTAAAATAAAGACACATTTTTTTTCAAGTTCCCTGACACAGAAAATTTCTTATCTGCTTGCATAAGAATACCATAAAGCAGGGGAAAACAGAACAGAATATTAGGGGAATAGGATAACAGGACACTCCATGTGGGTTGAAAGTAAAATCCAAATCTAAATGTCTTTCCTAATTTTGATGTAGTGGAATAAAAACCACTGGCTCATATTTTCCAGGCCTAGATTTTGGCATACAAATATAATCTGTGCAGGTAAACCTGATCAAGCCCTTTGTTACCTTTTTCTTCCTCTGAAAGTTCTTCTATTGGTTCCAGTATGTGCGACGAGAACGCCTGTTCTATTAACAAGGAAAAATAAGAAGAGTACAAACAGGACAACAGCAAAGTAACATTAGTTTCCTTTCAAATGATTTTGAAAGATATAATTCCATGGTATTTTAGTCATGCCTGAATAGCAAGAATTTACTGAGGAAAAAACGTTGAGGCAATCAGTCATAGATGGTCACCTTTTCATCGTATCTTCGATTTCTATGTACTTTCCATTAACTACACTCTACAGAAATTATAGTTTTAAATAATTAAGTTAAAGTTTCTCATTGATCAACCTAGTACGCGATAGCCTTTTAAGACACAAGGCACAACTGCAAAAGATCTTCATTACTTATAAAGTATTTCGATCAAGTGGCTAAACAGAAAATTAATGAAAATATTTCAACTACAAAAAAATAAAAAATTCCCAAGGTCCTGGGAGTCCCACTTGCTCCTGGTGATAACCCCATGGTTTTCAAGTGGTAAGACCAAGAAGATAAAAGGGGAACGACAGGAGAGAGGTCAGCAGCAAGACTGAGAGCCATTCTTCAACACCTGCATGGATGTGCATTTCAAGACCTAGTTCCGGGGCTGGAGAATGCCCTGGCCCCACAGCTGGGCAGATGAGGAAGGACTCTTCCCAATCTCACCCCAGAACGGCAACCGCACTCACGGGAGTTGAGGTCTTTGGGTGACTATTCCCAGAGAAATGTCATATGCATACACAAGGAAGCCTGCCAGCAGCAGGTATAAAACCAAGCCCTATCCTACCAACTGAAGGAAATTTCCTTCATGGGGAAGGTCAGGTTTTAGGTGAAGGTTTAATGATGGTGGTCAGGCATTAGATATGGGATGAAATGCAACCAGCAAAGTTGGTGCATGGTTCACTCACCTTCAGCTTGGAGACTGATATAGTGCACTTCCCCCCACCAGCTCTCCACTTTTACCTCCAAGGGGGAGGTCATTTCATTCTACCACCAGACCTGGGAGTGGGTGAGGGCCAGGGTAAAAACGGCCATCAGTTACCGAGTGCTCACCAGGTGGTCGGGCAGGGATCCACATATGTGGTATCTCAGATTTAATGCTTCCTACTTTAAAGGGTCTGGTTTTTTATTCATTAAAGTATTTCTAGTACTCTATTTCAGATAGATAAAAGAGACAGAGAATGATAGATAAAAGACAAATAGACAGACAGACAGACAGACAGACAGGCTTAGGTATATATAAATAGGTTCTTACAGCTAAGCCAGCAACCTAGTCAATGTATGTAACATTGGCTGTATGGGAGAAACGCGTCTTAAACTACTTTCAAGTTAACTTCTGGAATACAGCCTATGTCTGAGTAAAATCACCTAAATGCTGAAGTGTGGACATAGCCATGAAGAAGCATGTAAGTCCAGCAGGTACCACAACTGCTAACCACCAAAAATGTGCTTTTCGAATTTGCTATAGAGCATCAAGATTTTAAAAAATTATACAAATAGGCTATATTACTAGTTGGAACTGCTGAAAACAGAGATTTAAGGAGGATAACTAATTTCAGATTTTAAAAAGTCACACCATTTGTATTTTATTGTACTTGTGATCAAAATAAGGTCATGAGGAAACTTTTAATAAAATTTTCATGAAATCATCTCATACATATTTATTATTTTATAACAGGGATACTCCTATGACTTATTTCTCTAGAGTCAGGATAAACTGCCAGGTTCTAATGTGTTTCCCTCTGTGTACAGAGGAAGAGTTCTGGTAGAAGGGGAGATTCCTGAACGTGGCTCCCATAACAAGGGCTGGGGAAGTGAAGCTGGCCAAACCCCAGCTCCCAAAACAAGCAGGCTGATGTCCCACATCAGGAGGGAAGGACCTGCCCTGCTTGTGCTTTGTAAGCCACCAGTCTAGCCTTCAAACATCCCAGATCCTGTCCTGAGCTGAGATCCAGGGTAAGAGTCAAAACACTCAAAGGTCTGAGTCTTCCATGAACTTGTTGGAGGCTTTCAAAAAAATCCTTGTCAGTTTCCTGCCATTGTCTCCAGAAGAAAGGATCTTGGTCCTCTAACTAGCCCTGTCCTTTTGCCCCTGGCTGACTTCAGCTGGACTTCATCACACCTACCTTAGAAGCTAACACTGGCCAGAGCTTACTCAGTGGCTTGTGCCTTGCTGGACCATCACAATGGCCACTGCGGTAGCCACAGCTGTTCTCCGCACTTGGCAGGCAAAGCCCCTGAGCCCACAGCTTAGGGGTGGGCTGTGAATCCGGACTTCCAAAATCTGGGGACTTGCGCACAAAGTGATGATGCCTGCCCACTGGCGCTCACTGGGCTTGTCTTCCTGACTTCTCCAAATGCCACCGCTGTCCACCCATTATCAGAGTTCACTGTGCTCTGACTTTCCTTGGTCCTGGCCCTGGTCCCCAATCACCTGCTCAGCCTTTCTGCCAACTCCACCAAACCACTGGTCTGTCCACTCCTTCTCCAGTCTCATTACCACAACACAGACTCCCGGGGAGGAATCTCAAATGTGGGATCACCCACACCCACACCCACAACTGGTCTCCCCATCTCAGATTCTTTGGAGATGCTCTGGTCAGGCCAAGCCTCCCATAGCCCAGTTCTCCAATTCTGCACGCCCAGCCTCAAGAACACTCAGCGGCTACACACTGCCCCAAGAACAACCCTGGACAGCTGCAGCCTGGCACTCAACAGCTGCCATGAACGCCCTCAACCAACTTCACTTCCCTCACATCTCCTCTTCTTCTCTATGCATGGCCAAGTAATTACTCTGCACTGCTAATTCACATCCAGTGCTTTCCTGCCACCTTTTCCTTCTTACTGTTTGCTTTGCCTAGGATGCCATCCCAACATATTCACCTCCTACTCGGCTCAAATGGCCAAATATCAGCTACGCCAGGAAGTCTTCCCAGAGTCTCCCAAATGGAGAAAATCTCTCCCCTGCCTGGATACCCATTTCATTTCTCAGTGGCTCTCACCTTGCACCATAATTATAAGCATGTGATCTCCTTTATAAGCTGTAAGTTCCTTGGGGACAGGCTTCGTTTCTGATTCATTTCTGTATCTGTCATGCCAGCCTTGGCCTTACACTCAGGAGTGGCCCACAGTTGTCATTACCCAGTGGTCAGTGAAGGAAGGAAGGCAGGAGTGGCGTAATACCGCTGGAGAAACAGATAACTACACGTGGCATGTTAACTCCTGTCAAAGACATGTTCACTGAAGACTCTCCTGAGCTTTTCCAGGATATATGTCTAGGAGATCCTGTTGGCATATCCAAACATTTCCCCTTGTGACTGCACGTAAGCATGGTCACCTGACAGGGATCAGGCCCACTCTCCTTTAGAGGGTGGAATCCCACTGAACTGAGACTTCCTTTCAACAGTCCCCATCCCACTTCTGCAGCACTATTTGGGCCAGTGGTGTCCAGAGGGGGAAGCCATCTTTCTTTCCATCAAGAGACACAATACACCAGAAGTCTGGAGCACACCACCTGTCTGTATTGGACAATAAACTATTGCTTGTGGTAAGTTTCAGTATTTCAAGATGTAGAGTACTTGCTTTGAGAGCAAAACATAATAATAATTGTAAAGTCTAATAAAAATGTTTCTAAGTGGGAGCGGTGGCTCACACCTGTGGTCCTAGCACTTTGGAAGGCTGAGGTGGGAGGATCACCTGAGTCCAGGTGTTTGAAACCAGCCTGGGCAACATAATGAAATGCCGTCTATACAATAAATTAAAAAATTAGTCAGGTATGGTGGTGCACCTCTGCAGTCTCAACTACGTGGGAGGATCACTTGAGCCCAGAAGGTTGAGGCTGCAGTGAGCTATGATCATATCACCACATTCCAGCCTGGGCGACAGAGAAATGCCCAGTCTCAAAAAAAAAAAAAAAAAAAAAAAAAAAAAAAAAAAAAAAAAAAAAAAAGTTTCCAGTTTTTGTGGTCCTCATTGTAGCTACATACAATTAAAGTCATGTATACATAAGCCCCTCACAATTTAGAGACAAAATTAAAGGAGGGCTTTACATGTAGGTAGAACCTAGCAGGTGCCCATAGACTTTGGGAAAAGTGGTTATTTTGCATCCTCACTGCACTCATCGCTCTAAAAGTGGGCCACACTATCAGGCCAGGCAACCTAAGCAATTGGTGTATGGGTCAGTTTAACATCAACAAAGTATACTTTATTTTCTGGGCATCCTAATACCACCATTTAGTCACAGCTCCATGAGCAAAGAGCAAAGTGGTCTCCAGTGGTGAAAATACTACAAAAATTTGAGTTTTGTCCAGAAAAAAACACATACTAGGGGATGGGAATCAAGCACGATTGTTTATCTTCTCCAGAACCCGTGTTTCATCCTATCAGCTGCCTTAGAATCAGAACCTACTGCCTGTACTGTTTAGCTTGTGTAGCAGAGTTGAAAGCAGGGAGCCACAAGGGTTCCCATTTTACCTAGATCCTCTCAGGACAGAAACTCTGGCAATGTTGGCTCCTAGCAGCTCACAGTGGAGTCCCTTCCAGGCTGCTTTAGCTCACCCTCTCCTTGGGGCAGCCCCCATCAGATGAAAAATCAGTGCGAGGGGGCAAGGGCCCACCCCTGCCTCAGTGGAGGACAAGCTGGAGCACTCATCCCAGCTCTGCAGCTCTGAAGCAGGGCCAGCTGAGGCCTCCACTGCGGCTGCGTCTGGGTTCAACGTCCCCTTCGCCCAACACAGGTGCTGTCCGAGGGCACCCCCACCTCCCACCTGTAAACTTCTGCATCAGTCTGTTTCCAGGGCACCCAACCTACAATGGTAAGAAATCGCAAGATTTTTCATGGTAAAGAACCTCATCAAGCTTTGAGATGGAACAAAGGACAGAGAGTGAACAGGCGAATAAACATTACGCAATCCATGACTAACCTGCCCTGCCCCTGCCGCCCCAGGGAAGCTGGCCTGAGGGGGTGGGGGATGTCGGCGGGCCCTGGCCAAGTCTCTTCCTAGCTCCTGCCCACTGAGATGCTCACAAATCAGCTTTGATCCCCATCCAAGGGCTGTAGGCCCTTTGCCAGGTCTGGCTGGCATTTAAAACTAGCATTTCAATCC
The DNA here is from genome assembly GCF_028878055.3 of Symphalangus syndactylus. Taxonomy (NCBI): domain Eukaryota; kingdom Metazoa; phylum Chordata; class Mammalia; order Primates; family Hylobatidae; genus Symphalangus; species Symphalangus syndactylus. Next base: position 25,727,582 of record NC_072437.2, on the reverse strand, counting down.
CAGCAGATGCCAAGAAGGGGGCATGACTGATTCATTCAGCTCTGGGCCAGTGAGGGTAGGGTCCCCATGAACACATGCTTTAGAAATGATCGATTTGTCCGGACCCTTGAATTAACCCCAGACAGCTTTAATGTACCTACTGGGGTGTCCTTTAGTTAGCAACAAAAATATACGACAAAGAAACTAGGGACCTTGTGTAATGTCATACAGAAAGCTAACAATAACAAAGTGGAGGGGTGGGGAAGTAAAAGAAACTAAAATACACTGTTGAAGTACAAAAGAGAAGTGGCCAGCAATGCTTTACAAAAGGATGCAACAGAGAGATTTTAGACTTGACATAAAATAGTATGAATACAGAATGATTGCTAGATACTTTTCTTATATATTCAATATTAAAGCAAATTTATTTATGTCCAATGTGCTTTTATCTGTTACTGGTCTAAAGGAAAAAACTGCATGCTCTAAACACTTGTAAATAAGAAGATCAATATGTGGAGAATTTACACATTACATATTGTGATCACATACTCAAGACAACTGACCCACCTGAAATGATCTTCGGGAAAAAAATAAGGTGCAATAAACACTTCATGAGTCAGTGATGAGTAAAAAGGATTATTACTAGAGTTCATGGTATACAGACCACAATATCTATGAAGACAAAAAGTGCCACTATACTGACCAGTTAGATCATGGATTTAAGTGTAACCTTTTTAAAAGACCAAAAATGAAAGAAGAGTGAAGTAATCCATGGATTCCAGAGCAACTGTATGTGAGACAGGAAAAAGATGGCCCTTCTCCTGTCTTAATTCATTTGTAATATCCAACAGAGCACAGGAAAACATCATATTAAAGAACATACTGTAAAAACTGTAAGCACTTTAACTGTATAAAAAGTGAAATACGACTACAAATATTCAGCCCATCTATTGGATCATGTTAATAACAACTATCACCCTCTTGATCTGGTCCAAGAACTGAACCCTGGTAATGATTTCACCCAGTGGTTCCTAACTATTTCCTTTAGTTTCCATCACATGTCTTTTCTAGATTTTCCCAACCAATCATTCAAACTGTTTGTTTAGAAAAGGTGACTTGCTGCCACATTGAAAGTTATAAAAACAACCACATACGCCCTGTGGCATGTGCTGGTTGGTTGGTCTGGTAGCAGGTCACCCTCATTCTTACACAACACCTACTACTTTCCACAAAAATCATAAATAATCAAGACACTACCCAAAGTTAAAATCTCTACTTGTGAGTCTGGCAACCTTTTATACCTATATACACCTTTTATACTTTAAGACTTTGGGAGGTATGTCCAGTTTACAACAATATTACACATGAAGACTGTAGTTTTAATAACTGTTTTGCAATCATTAAAATGTTTCCTGTTTTATTATTAATTACCTCCACATAATCACTTTTGGTTAATAAGTTATCCAACTCAGGGTGGCAACTGCACATAAAATGCTGAGACTATTACTGAAACTTACCATGCACCATTGGCAGACTTGATTTAGTTTCCCAAGTGTGCAGGGCTGGGGCATTCACTGAAACAGCATAAAAAGGAAAAACTCAGAGGTTCCATAATTAAAGCATAAGCATCCGAACATGATGATAGCCAAATATGCCTCAAACTAGTCAAGATACATACAGACCATAAGGGACAAATATTTCAAGTGACAAAGATATTACACAACTAACATAAACTTATATTCATAACAGCTTTATGGAGATATGTTCACCTTTTAAAAATATACAATTCAGTGGTTTTTTAGCATATTCACAGGGCTGTGCAACCACAACCACTGTATAATTCTAGAACATTTTCTTCATCACCTCCCTCAAAATACCCATGCCCAATACCCATCACACCTCATTTCTGCCCCTTCCCCATCCCCAGGCAACAATTAATCTACTATCTGTCTCTATGAATTTGCCTATTCTTGACATTTCATATAGTAAATGAAATCATACAATATGTGGTCCCTTGCATCTGGCTTTGCTCACTTAGCACAATGTTATCAAGGTTCATCCATGCTGGAGCATGTATATAAATATCAGTATGTATTTTTATGGGCAAATAACGTTCTGTTTTATAAACTGACCACATTTCATTTACCTTTTCATTAGCTGATGGATATATAAGTTGTGTCCACTGTTTAGCTATTATGAATAATGCTACAATGAACATTCATGCACAATAAACCAGTTTTGAAAAGTACTCTAATCACTGGGCTGGAAGACATTATATGAAGGTATTAATTTAGTCACAGCCTGTGGAAAGAGGTTTACCCAACTTAAGTAAGACTCAATCCTCTCTAATTTAAATTTCTCTTGAAAATTAGATTCCAACGGCCTTCTTCTAATATTTGACAATTCTTATCTGAGAGTCCTCTCTGGACTATTTATATATCCAGTTTGTTTTCACTAAACAGTATTGGTCTATTAGTTTACTGCTTCTTTATTTTATCAAGACAGACTTTTAATTCTAATCTTACCCTAAAAAATACTGGCCACAAACCTTAGCTACTTTCTTATTTTATTTTTTTAAAAAACAGAGTTTCACTCCCGTCGCCCAGGGTGGAGTGCAGTGGCATGATCTCAGCTCACTACAACCTTCGCCTCCTGGGCTCAAGCGACTCTCCTGCCTCAGCCTCCTGAGTAACTGGGACTACAGGCATGCAGCGCCATGCTCAGCTAATTTTTGTATTTTTAGTAGAGACGGGGTTTCACCATGTTGGCTAGGCTGGTCTCAAACTGGGGACCTCAAGTGATCCACCTGCCTTGGCCTCCCAAAGTGCTAGGATTACAGGCATGAGCCACCACACCCGGCCATCAGCTACTTCTATAGGTATGCATTTTTTATCTTCACAATGGCTTCTAGTGAAATTGTTAAATTCCTATTGGTAAATTGCTAACAAACTCTGGAAATACTGCCTTTGTACCCATTTGCAACTTGTATAATCTAGATCAAGTTTTGGCAAACTATAACCCATGAAACATACCCAGTCCACCGCCTGTTTTTATTGGAACACAGCCAAGCTCCTTCACTTACGTATTGTCTATGGCTGATTTTGCACTACAGTGGCAGAGTTGAGTAGTTGCAAAACAGACCATCTAGCCTGTGAAGCCTAATGTAAATCACGGTCTGGCCTTTTACAGGAAAAAAAAAAATACAGAATACTAACTATTCCTGATCTAGATATTTTCCCAGCTTACAGAATCAAAAGATGTGATGCTGTTAAAATTGTTCACAATTTGGTCTTTTCTCTAAACTAGAAGAAATCATTCCCTTATTATGAAAGGGTGGTAAATCAGTAAATGACTGACTAGCCATTGTGAAGATAAAAAATGCATACCTATAGAAGTAGCTGATGGCCGGGTGTGGTGGCTCATGCCTGTAATCCTAGCACTTTGGGAGGCCAAGGCAGGTGGATCACTTGAGGTCACCAGTTTGAGACCAGCCTAGCCAACATGGTGAAACCCCGTCTCTACTAGTGTCTAAATCACCAAGGGTATAGACAGGTGGAATCAACAGGTTTGACCATATCTGCCTTACATTAGACATTACAAATCTTCATTTTACTGGGTATAGGTCTGATTTATTTATTGCATATCTCCTAAGCTTTCACCTTGTGATTTAGATTTTCTGATCCTAAACTTTAGAATGTATGTATTAAGTGATGAAAACTTCCCTGCCATCATTAGAACCTTGCCTTTTAGATCCTTTTGCATGCTGAGAAGAGGAATGGGACAAGCCAGGGCCTCACTCGAAAGGGACCCCTACCTATGGGGCTATGGGACTATTTTTTAAAATTATTTTTGCAATTTTCTAGAGCCAGTGGCATCCATATTTTTTTGACCACATTCTCCAATCAGTAAAAGTTCCCCCAGAAATACACATATTTATTTAAATGAATTTTATATGTACTATAATACAAATGTGTACATTTTGAAACAAAAAAATGAAAAAATTAAAAGGATGAGATTTATTAATATACAAAAATAACCTCTAATAATTTTTTCCCACATTCCAACAGATAATTTTGCATACTCCATTTGGAGAAAACCACCCTAACTAAATATAGCCTTGGGTTTTTCCTGTTGTTGTTTTTTTTCTGCTTATGTATTTGAGTTTGGTGAGCTGCTGAAGATTGTTTGTTTGAATAATTTAGTATTTGACCTTTCTGTCCTTCTCTGAAATGTGTTTTTTTCCTTCATTTCATGAGACATAAGTTCAGCATCTCTTCCTCTCTTAACCCTACTCTTGGCACTTAAACTCCTCTCCTCTCCTTAACTACCGCTTAACTTCTTCAGCTTCAAGAAGCCTCCGAGAAGACTAAGAGGTTAAAACCATCAGCATTTTCCAGCCAATAGTGCCAAATTCCAAAACACGCTCAAGAATGTCCTTTGCTCACTACACAGTGCTCTCACGATCCCTGGGCCCATGTGCGTGGTGCCGTCTGTCTGTACTCAGCCTCAGCCCATACTCCTCTCATGGTCAGATCCCTGTGCACATGGCACGGGTATCTGCCCTTACTCATTCCTGAATGGAAGCAAAACGATCTCAACTATTTAGCTAGTATTTTTAAACAACCATCTGTCAGTTTCTAAACTGTACAGATTATGTCCTTTTGGTTTACTGCAGAATCTTGACACCTCCGGGAGATAGAGCAGATGGCCAGGCTGACCACAAGTGGGGACAGACAAGACACCTGTCAAAGCCTGCAGCAGTAAGAGTGTCAGCAGTTTCAAAGTGTGGTGACACCACACACACACAGTCACCCAGTGTGTCACTTTGAGAAGTCTACAAGTATAAAGTAAGGTGATGCCAAGGAATTTTTGGTCATCCCTTTTTAGACAAATTGTGAAATAATAGCTATGGCTAATCAAAATCACCACAACATCATGTGGATATTTGTAGTCTTGGGTTTTAGAACTAGGTCAAAACCAAGAATCAAAATAAATGATTATGCGATCTCTAAATACATTGGTTTTCAAAGAAAAGTCTCTAAAAATAGTAAGTAAAAGTTATGTTTTGGTTTAGCATTTGAAGACACCTTTGGAGCCCTGCATCTGTTATAGGAACTTACTAGGCACAGCTGGAGCAGCTGGCTGAGATTCAAAAGCCTGCCAGGCTAAAGGATTTCCTGAAATGACAGAAAAATAAATGAACAAAAAACATCACAAGCTATGGATTAAATTTTTGTAGCCCTTATCCTAGTTTTTGCCCCCATGAAAAACATAAATGAAATGTACCAATATATAGCACATAACCAGGAGAATAAATACGTGTAACAGATATCTTTTTGAAGCTAAATTTTCCCCAGAATTACTTTTCAGTCAAATATTTATGATATCTAGTTAATTTTGCAAGTATTCCTCCCTACCTGAGCTCTTGTTATTTGAAGAGGAGTTAAAGGGAACCACAACTCTCTTTCCCCAACTATTTACCTCAAAACAAGGGGGAGGAAACCCAGCTCATACCCCCCAGTACCACCCCCAGTTGGCATCCCTTAAATAGACAAAGATTCCTCAACAACCTGAGACGTGCAGGAACCAGGACTGGAATCACTGGGAAGAAAACTAGGCAGAAGTGAGACCCTGAACCTGTGGCTTCCAGTCTCCCTTCTGGTCTCTTTTTTATTTTTTCTCTTGCAAAGTCAGCTCTTGCCCTGGTGTTGACTGGTTTAGAGTGTGTGTGTGTGTATGTGTGTGCGCGCGCGCATGTGTGTGTGTGAGAGAGAGAGAGAGACAGAGAGAGAGAGAGACAGAGACAGAGAGTTCTTGAATGATATGGAGACAGGCAGGCTATCACTACTGCAGTCAGTAGGTTGTGCATATTCCCATTAAGCTTAGAACAAACCTGAAACCCCCAAACAGCCACAGTTGAGAATAACGCAGCAAGCCTTTATAGCACTTTAGAATAATGAAGAGTTTTTTGGTTTTTGTTTTTTAGAGATGTGGGTCTCACTCTGTCACCCAGGCTTGAGTGCAGTGGTGCAATCATAGCTCACTGCAGCCTTGAATTTCTGGGCTCAAGTGATTCTTCCACCCCAGCCTCCTGAGTAGCTGTGACTACAGGTGCCTGCTGCCATGCACAGTTCATTTTTTATTTTTTATTTTTAGAGAAGGGGGACTCGCTATGTTGCCTAGGCTAGTCTCGAACTCCTGGCCTCAAGTGATGTTCCTGCCTTGGCCTCCCAAAGTGCGGGGATTACAAATGTGGGGATTACTACTGTGCCTGGCCTACTAAGAGCTTAATATTAATAATAATGGCTAACTTAATGAGGGCTTAATAGGTATATTATCCCATTTAATCCTCCTAACAAGCCTATAATGTAGTTACTATTTGCTACGACTTGAATGTCCCCTCAAAAATGCAAGTTGAAATTTAACTGCCATTGTAACAATGTTACATGGCAACAGTGGCAGGAGTGGGTTAGTTCCTGAGAGTGGGTGCCTGATTCAAAAAGATGAGTTTTGGCCCAATTTCCTTTCTCTGTCTCATGCATTAGCTGGCCAGGTGATGCCTTGCACCATAGGTTGACCCTCACCAGATGTCAGCACCATGCTCTTGGATTTCTCAGCCTCCAGAAACTCTGTTTCTTTATAAATACCAGTCTGTGGTATGCTATTATAGCAGAGAAAATAGACTGAAACACTATTCATATTTGTACTATAAAGCGGAGGAAACTGAGGCAGAGATTCACAAAGGTATGAGGTGCCAGAGATGGGAGTTGAACCCAGTCTGTCAACAGACCCTGTGATTTTATACGTGTAACTCTGTTCTACAGTGTATAAGTCAAGAGGTAAATGGCTCCCAAGCAGGTATTATGTGCCTAAACAGTACTCTGATTAAAAAAATGAAACAACTACATGATAGTTTAGATTTTTAAAATTCTTCACCTTTCTGGGTTGTGGTAACAAATCTCTCAAATTAAAATAATAGGACAGATCTACCAAATTAATACAACAAGAAGAATGCCATCTTAGCACACATAAACAAGTGGGGCCCACATTCTTCTGAAGCCCAGTGCAATTGGGGAGGTGCCCCTCGCCGCCAGCACCGGGATCCCATCCACTTACCTTTGGGTTCACTGACACTGTTTAATAGATTACAGGTAAAGTCTTTAATCTGCAAAGAAATACAGTCTTCTAGTGATACATTTGAAATTAGATAGGGACACACACATGGGATAATGGACAGATAATGTTGTTAGTAAATTAACCTTTTCACTAAATCATCCAGGAACATAGGGCATGTGGTCTTTAAAAGCACAGAGGCAAAAGTTATTACCCAAACCTCACCATTACACAATACATTCATGTAAAAAACCTGTCCATGTACACCTTGAATCTAAAATAACAAAAAAAGTTTTTTAAGTTGCATTTGGATTTAGCTGCTTCTCAGAGTAACTACTGAAAGAAATTCTTATTTACCTTCAAATTAATTTTGAACTTTAACTGTATAAATCTTCAACATATTACTTTTAAATACCTTTTAAAAATGTATTTTATTGCACTAACTTTTACAAGCAATCACAAGGGGAAAAATATTCCATCTTCCTCACCTTATACCACTTACAAATGCTCTAAAGTAAAAACACATGTTCTTAGATAGACTGTGTTGCTTAAAGAAGCACGGTGCCACACTGTCGCCAGACATACCTGCTGTCTCTGAGTTATAATCAGCTCGTTCTGCTCCTGGAGTCTCTGCCCTAGCTCCTCTATCCTTTTCTTGTAGAAAACATTGCTTGCATTTAGATCATCTATCATTGAGGTTCGAAGTTTCTCTATATGTGACAGGAGCTGAAAAAAGTTAAGAAAGGCATCCATCTGTGAGCTGCATGTCAAATGTCTTCATTCTCCAGATTTCAGGTACATGCCCTGCCTGTTTTGCTGGCCTGATGCTATCTGTGCACATCAAGTCGTTGAATAAATCTTTGATCATGGTATATCCTGGCCCTGGCTGCTCTAGGTGCTTCATCTGTGTTCCCAAGGGAGCTCATGACCCCAAATAGACAACGCTGATAATGGGAGCAGCTGAGCCAACTAGGGCACATAACATGAAATAACACATGATGAGCAACAATAAAGGATTCAGGCTTCTCCTGCAGAGTGGCTCTGACCCTCAGTACTAAATTTCTCCTGCAGTCCTGTCCTCCCGATGCCCACATGGGCCATCCTAGGCCAGAGAGCACATCTTAATATTTTTGTTGTTGTTTTTTTTTTGACATGGAGTCTCACTCTGTCACCCAGGCTGGAGTGCAGTGGAGCAGTCTCGGCTCACTGCAGCCTCTGCCTCCCAGCTTCAAGCAATTCTCCTGCCTCACTCTCCTGAGTAGCTGGGATTACAGGCCCACAAAACCATACCTGGCTAAATTTTATATTTTTAGTAGAGACGGGGTTTCACCATGTTAACCAGGCTGGTCTCGAAGTCCTGAACTCAGTCGATCCACCCACCTCGGCCTCTCAAAGTGTTGGGATTACAGGTATGAGCCACCGTGCCCAGGCACATCTTAATTGTTTTATATTCCCAGAAACTAGCACAATCCCTGGCCTTCAGCAGGTTCTCTGAGAAATGTTTACCGATAAATGTTTACTGAGAAAAAGAAGGGGAATGGTAGGGATTAGAGGGAAAGAGGGAGGTAGGGAAAGAAAGGGAGAGATGCAGAGGACAGAGATACAGAGACACACAGACATATTCATTTTTAGAGATAATGTCATAGAAGATCACAGACTGGACAAAAAGAATTCAAGAAGAATTTGTTTTCAATAATTGAAGGAAAGGTGCTTAAAGCAATTTCAGTAGTTGTTTAAACACAGAAGGCTAAAAAAAGGGCGGGGGGAGGGGGGTGCTTGAGGCCAGGTGCGGTGGCCCGTGCCTGTAATCCCAGCACTTTGGGAGGCTGAGGCAGGCAGATCACTTGAGGTCAGGAGTTTCAGACCAGCCTGGCCAACATGGCAAAACCCCATCTCTAATAAAAATACAAAAATCAGCCGGGTGTGGTGGCAGGCGCCTGTAATCCCATCTACTCGGGAGGCTGAGGCAGGAGAATTTTTGAACCCAGGAGGCAGAGGCTGCAGTGAGCCAAGATCATGTCATTGCACTCCAGCCTGGGTGACAGAGCGAGATTCCGTCTCAAAAAAAAAAAAAAAAAAAAAGGCTTGATAATTGGGGTGAAGAACATTCCAAGTCTATGGCCTGGAAGTGGTGACAGGGTATGCGGATCAAATAAAGGAGCAGGAAGTATCCGTGCCTGAGATGAGTATATAAGGGCACCTAGACCAGCATTTCCTCATTTGCCTGCTTTTAGAAAATTAACACTCATTGTGTACTAGATGCACTTCATTTTGTTGAATCCACACCACAATGTTACGGACACATGTTTTGGCCCCATTGTACAGATAGGAAAACTCAAGTCTGGAAAGAGACAGCCGAAGAGGGGCAGAGCCCAGACTTAAACTTTCACATGCAAGTTTCAAAGTCAGTGCTCTTTCAGGAGGCCAAGGAGGGAGAATCGCTGGAGTCCAGGAGTTGGAGTTCAGCATGGGCAACGCAGTAAGACCCTGTCTCTACAAAAAGTTTTAAAAATTAAGCTAGGTGTGGTGGGGTGAGCCTGTAGTCCTAGTTCCTCGGGAGGCTGAGGTGGAGGGTTGCTTGACCCCAGGAGGGTGGGCCTGCAGTGAGCTCTGCTCATGCCACTGCACTCTAGCCCAGGCGACAGAGTAAGACCCTGTCTCAAAAAAAAAAAAAAAAAAAAAAGCAGTGTCTTAGCATCCTGCACAGCCTTGCCTCTGAAATGCTCTGTGCCCCTATGAGGCCGGACAAACACTGGGTGGAACCAATCTAGAAAGATTTTCCGAGTGAAACCGAAAAAGAATCTTTCCTTTCCTAGTGGATAATAAGAACCTCCCCCAATGAGGGCATTGTCAAGAGCTTTCACTACATCTTTACAGGCCCCTGGAAAAGTGGCCTCCAAAGCAGTCTGGGAAATGCTGAGCTGGAAAATAGAAGGAAAAGCCAGTAAAAATGTCCAGGCTGCTGGATGGAGGTTTAGGATCCTGGCCTTGATCAACTACATGGGGAGTTGCTCCAGGCCCCAGGAAGAAAGGAGATGTGGGAATATCTAAGGGATAATATCACTCTTTTTTTTTTTTTTTCTGAGACAGAGTCTCGCTCTGTCGCCCAGGCTGGAGTGCAGTGGCGCAATCTCGGCTCACTAAAAGCTCCGCCTCCCGGGTTCACGCCATTCTCCTGCCTCAGCCTCTCCGAGTAGCTGGGACTACAGGCGCCCGCCACCACGCCCGGCTAATTTTTTATATTTTTAGTAGAGACGGGGTTTCACCGTGGTCTTGATCTCCTGACCTCGTGATCTGCCCACCTCGGCCTCCCAAAGTGCTGGGATTACAAGCGGAGCCACCGCGCCCGGCCAACATCATTCTTAATAGAGGAGTTAAGAATGAATCAGAAAGGCACAGAAAGGAGTACATGGACAGAGGAATGGAGAGGGTCTAGGCAAACATGGCCAGAAATTATTTTGAAGTTTGCAGCTCATGCGCCCATTTTCTGTGATCCCATTTCAAGCACTATGCATTTTTCCCTACTGGTCCCCATCACCCCATCCTCCCTTCCTTCATTATGTGACCATTTGACAACCTCCCAAGCTCTCAAGAGTCTTCTGTTGGGTAAAAAGGGCATGCCATCGCTTATCTGTGACTGCCTGTGAACTCCTACCAATGTTATTTAAAACAAAAAAAATTGCCAAGAATCTACGTAAATCAATAGAAAGTTGGCAAATGCAACTTCCCCTAAACAGAGAAATACAATATGTGCATTGTGGGAACAGCAGGCACCAATCATGTGGAATAATTAATAGTTAGGTCTCAGGCAGAGATTACTAAACCTGATTGAATTCACCCCTCTGTTAGGGTTTAAGAGCAAAGGGAGAGGTAAGCAGCTTCTAAACAAGCCAAACCAACAGACGAGGAAGGAGTGCAGCCTAGTGGTGGCACAAATCCGCCCCCACATACCCAGTATGTGAGGCATGTGCCCCACTCAGAACCAGGAAAGGCCTCACCTTCTTCCTCCATGACAACCGTCAGTCTTTCTCTCTATCACGACTCGCAATGACAAAGTGTAAAAACTGTAACTCGCTTTGTATTCTAACCAGAAGCCACTGAAATTCCCACAACTGCCTGAAACACAGACAGCTTTAAAGGAGCCAGGATTTTAAAAATCCCTCCCCACCCCCAATTAATAAAGAAACCTGAATTATGTCCCTAAATATCAATGCTAGGAAGATGGCTTGAAGAATAAGAGTAGGATTTTAACGATCTAAGAGCAGTGGTTCAAACCATAGATCCAAAACAGGATAGCCTGGGTGGCTTTTGGTTTGTTTATTTCCAAAATCCACATGTCCCAGACTTATCTACTAAATCAAGATCTCAGGGAGTGGAGCTGGCCACGTGTACTTTGGAAAAGAGTCTCAGGTAATTCTGAAGTGCATCCCTGGTTAGGGATTACCATGTCAGAGCATCCAAAGAAAAGATCCTGTGTCCTTACAGAAAAGCAACCACTCCGCTCGAAGCTGTCACTGCCTGTCTTCCTTCCTGGCTGGGAGCTTCACAGGTGAATGCCTGGAGCTAGACAGGCCAGCCAGTGTAGTATGCCCTGGAGTACACAGGGCCTGCATTCAAATACCAGTGACCGTGGGCAACACAGCATCTGTCTAAGCCCCTGTGTCCTCACCTGTAAAATGAGTGACAGCATCTACTTCACAGAACTCTTATAAGGATTAAGTATATGGCAACTACAAATATCCATTTATTTCTAAATGTTCCCATGAAACCAATGGTGTGCTGGTTAAATCAGCTTTCAAAAAAAACACCCTGATGAGGAGAAATGTGCAAAGCTGAGAGCCAGTATGAGTCAGCTCCAGGACACCAGGACATGAACCATAAGGACAGGCCACTTTTGCTTCAGTGTGATGCAGGGGGACAAAGGAGAACACTCTTTGCACAGTCGAGCCACCTGTGGTGCAGAGAAACTACCGTCCACTGCTCCTGGGATCCTGCATCTTAGCTGCCATAGATAAAATATGCTGGGAGGTGAACGCCATCGTCCTAACTACACAGTCATTGCCATGGGGGAAGCTCCCTGGGTGCAGGGTGGAAACCTGGACTAGTGTCCTCCCTACAGCAGATGGTGCTTAGACCTCCAGACAATTCTGGTAACCCTGCTCTTCTGAATCCTACAATCAGCCTTTCTCCATCTATGAAAACAAAGCTGAATGATGCCCTAGCTAGATGTCTAGCTACCTTCCACATTCATTCTGCAAGTGTGTAGCGAGTGCCAACCACATTTCAGGCACATAAGTGGATGATGGGAAGACAATGGAGAGCTAAATAGATAGAGCCCTTCACTCAGAGGGCCAATGATATGATTGGAGAGACAGACAATAAACAAGGAAACAAATAAGCAAGTAAACTATTTAAAATAGTGCTCAGAGCTCTGTTTGAGATGTGATGGGAATAATAAAAGGGACTACCTACTTGGATAGAGTGACATCAGGTGGCCAGGGCCCAGAGGCCAGAGGCAGTGGGGTAGGCAGGGTTCTCAGGGGGCCCTCAAGGTTGCATCTCTGGTGTATACCCCCTGTGTGATGCTGTCCCTTGGTCTGAAGAGAACTTCCATTGTGCTTCTCAACCACAGAATACGGCAAAGGTGAAGGGACTCTGGAGACGCAATTGCAGTCCCAAGTCTGCGGACTTCGGGGTTATGAAAAGGAAGATTATTCTGTGTGGGCCTGTCTTACTCAGGTGAGCCCCCTAAAAGAAGTTCCAGGCCGGGCGTGGTGGCTCACGCCTGTAATCCCTACACTTTGGGAGGCCGAGGCAGGTGGATCACCCGAGGTCAGGAGTTCAAGACCAGCCAGGCCAACACAGTGAAACCCCATCTCTACTAAAAATACAAAAATTAGCTCGGCATGGTGGCACGTAATCCCAGCTACTCGGGAGGCTGAGGCAGGGGAATCGCTTGAACCCAGGAAGGGGAGGTTGCAGTGAGCCAAGATGGCATCACTGCACTCCGGCCTGGGCAACAGAGTGAGACTCTGTCTCACTAAAAAAAAAAAAAAGAAGTAAGAAGTCCCAGGCCCTTCCTGAAGGGGGAGAATGAAAGCAAGAGAGACACACTCTAGCTGGCCTTGATGTCAACAGCCATGCTGTGCACTGCTACGGAGAAGGGGTAGCCTCTGGGACCTGATAGTCTCAGCCCTTCAAATAACCACAAGGAACCCCAGAGAGGAACACAGCCCAGCTGATACTCTCAATGCAGCCTGTGAGTCCCTGAGCCTAGCCAAGCCCTGCCTGGACTCCTATCCCATGGACATTGAGAAGAGAAATACATGCCATTTTCACCCACTCAATTTGTGGTCATTTGCTACACAGAATAGAAAACTCATACCGAGGGGAAGGAGGTAGCTATGTGAAAAGCAAGTGGAAGGGCTTCCCAACAATGAAAACCAGGTATAAAAGAGGAAAAGGCCAGAATGTTCTAGAAATTAGCAGAAAGTCATCATAGCTGGAAAGAGAAGGTTCTGAGAGGCGGGGGACAGGGCCGGGGGGTCAGGCTGAAGCTAGAATGGTGGCCAGTAGCCAGGTTACTTTGCTGGCTCTGTGGAGAGCAGACTACGGAAGGGGAAGGCTGGAATTGAGGAGACCCACCCCGGGGCGCATTTAGAAATGGAGGCTTAGGTAATGGTAGAGGCAACAGGAAAGTACAGAAGAACTGGTTCCATACAGTGGGCCCTGCAGACAGCCTGGACTCAGGGTTTGAGAGAGAAAGATGGAATCAAGATGAGCATCTGGAGGAACAAGGGTGCCATTTGCCACGTCTGGGGAACAAACCCAAGAACTTCATTTTAGGCATGTTGCACTTGAGAAGCCCATGGAGATGCCGAGTACTGAGCTGGCTACCTGATCTGGAACTCAGAAGAGTTGTTTAGGCTGAAGAAGTAAACATGGGCATGATCCACACACAGCCCTAACCCCACTTCAATAAACTCTCTCCGTTCAGTCCCTAGGGCACTCTGCATTTATCCCATGCTGATTCCCATATCTGTAGCCTCACTCCTACTCTCCTTCTGTACTGTAAGCAGTCTGAGGGCAGGCATTGTTCCACACCTCTTTTTAGCCTTATAAAGTGTAGTACATAGCAGATGCTCAGTAAATATCTCCTAAATTGAACTGCCACATCAGTGATACAATTTTCAATATAAACTACTGTATATGTGTATGTATATAGATATGTGTATTGGGTGTATGTCTGTGTATTATCACTATAAATTATTTGCCTGATGAAATGATATTATAAATGGAATAGAGGAAAAGTAGTGGTTCCTATTTCCTTTTCTAGCAATGATACAATCTTATAGGTAGATTAATGTCTAACTTTCCCATCGAAGTTCCTCAAGAACTGCAGGTGTTTTGTGAAATACTTTTATTTTTTGTTTGCTTTGCTTTAGTTTGGCTCTAGTACTGTTCACAGTTTTTTTTTCCCCCATCTTTCTCAGTATTTGTTCCACTTCGGAGAAATATAAGCTGATAAATTTTTTGATCATCTGAACACACTTCATCCTAGCAATTATACACATATATATTATATGGTCTTTTGTCATTTAATATTCTACTAAGAAAGGTAATATTAGAAAATGTGCAAAAGAGGAAACATTTTTTCCATTCAGAAAATATTTACAAGAAATACTAAGGTACAAAACACAATTTCAAGTGAAAAAATAGAAGTTTTCCTATTTTAAGATCTTCTCAAATACATCTACTTTAGATGTTTTGCACTAGTGTAAACACATTTTAACACTTAAATTTTTGATGTACTCAGGTGAAAGAGAATCAGTGTCATAATTAAAGTTTGTTTTCATTAAAGCGATTTTAATGTAAACAGTTCTTGCCTTTTTAAAAAATTACTTACATTGCAGTTCTGTGATACAAAAAAATCAGAAACATGTATTTGACAATGAAGAAATGATTAAGTAACTTATGATATATCCAATAAGGTCATCATGAAGTCATTAAAAGTCATGATTTTGAAGAATAAAACTAGGAAAGGTCTATGATATAGAAAGTGAAAAGTGTACAAACCTATAAAACATAATTCGAATGTTGTAAAACTATGTATATATGAGGTTCTATACTTGCAGAAATGCATAAAAGAAAACTGAAGCAGTGGACAAGAAGGCTGCTGGAGCTGGCAAGGTCACCAAGTCTGCCCAGAAAGCTCTGAAGGCTAAATGAATATTATCCCTAATACCTGCCACCCTACTCTTCCACAGTGGTGGAAGAACGGTCTCAGAACTGTTTGTTTCAATTGGCCATTTAAGTTTAGTAGTAAAAGACTGGTTAATGATAACAACGCATCGTAAAACCTTCAGAACGAAAGGAGAATGTTTTGTGGACCACTTTGGTTTTCTATTTTGCATGTGGCAGTTTTAAGTTATTAGTTTTTAAAATCAGTACTTTTTCACAGAAACAACTTGACCAAAAATTAGTCACAGAATTTTGAGATCCATTAAAAAAGTTTAATGAGAAAAAAAAAAACAAATAAATTATAAGAAAGTAGTAGCAGTGGTTATCTTTGGTGTTAGAATTATAGGTAATTTTAATTTTGCTACACATTTCTCCCCAAATGTTATTAAGTGGACAAATATTACGTTTATTAAAAAGAAAAGCAAATATTCCTTTAAAAAATGGCCCACTTTAGGCCATTGGTTTCTTAACCTTACCCGATCCTTCTCTTTCTTGTGTTCTTGATGAATAGCTTGAACTCGAGCTGTCCATTTGCTTTCCTACAAAAGAATAAAAGAATAATTTATGTACAACTGTAACAATGAGATCTATGCAATATGGAAGCTTCCTTTTTAGTGAATACCTATGAAACACAACTATCTGTCTGGTAAAATTTTAGCTAGTGAAATAGTTTGGCTCTCGGTCCCCACTCACATCTCATGTGTTGGAGGGAAGGGCCTCGTGGGAGATGACTGAATCATGGGGGTGGACTTCCCCCTTGCTGTTCTCATGATAGTGAGTTCTCACAAGATCTGGTTGTTTAAAAGTGTGTAGCACTTCCCTCTTTGCTCTTTCTCTCC
The DNA here is from genome assembly GCF_028878055.3 of Symphalangus syndactylus. Classification (NCBI taxonomy): domain Eukaryota; kingdom Metazoa; phylum Chordata; class Mammalia; order Primates; family Hylobatidae; genus Symphalangus; species Symphalangus syndactylus. Next base: position 25,711,410 of record NC_072437.2, on the reverse strand, counting down.
TGCTCCATCATCTTAAGACGTGCTTGCTTCCCCTTTGTCCTTCTGCCACAATTGTAAGTTTCCTGAGGCCTCCCCAGCCATGCCTCCTGTACAGCCTATGGAACTGTGAGTCAATTAAATCTCTTTTCTTTATAAATTACCCAGTCTTAGGTAGTTCTTTATAGTAGTGTGAGAACAGACTAATACAGCTGGTTTTTTTTTTAGAATATACACAGTCAAAAATGCTTAAGTACATTTGAATCTGGTTTTAATCTTTTACCATAAGGCAGGGGTCAGGAAAAATTTTTTAGTAAGGAGCTAACAGTAAATAGCATAGGCTCTGGGGGCCAGACAACTTGGTCAAAACACAACACAACACAATACAGCTGTGTCATCCCACAACTGTATTGGGACAACAGCCATGGATAAGACGTAAATGAACTAGCACTCATAAAATGTTACTGGGACATAGCCAGTAACTCTTTCTTTACAAAAGTAGGTGCTAGTTTGCCAACCTAAGAGGCCAAAAGGAAACACCAACGTTTCCGAGGCCATGGGTTCTGAATTGACAACACAACTCACAGGACAGAAACAGAAGAAATTTAGGTGGGACCCTAGGATTTTAGAGCCACATCCTTCAGTTCATGAGTGACTAGCTGTAGTCTCCAGCCTGCTGGAAGCAACTGTCAACAGCTCAGTTCAGGACACAGCTCCTGGTTTCCTACCATATACCAGGCACCTCACTGGATGGCCACTGGCAGGCTAAAAGAAGATTAAGAGACAGGCCCTGCTCTGCACAGGAGGTGAGTAGACACAGCCACGGAGAATCCACATATAATGTGTATGTGATCAGGTCCCACTTAGAGACTACAGAAATGCTATAGCCTAGAGGCTCAGGAGAACTTTCTGAAAGTGGTACCTGCCCCCCTGGCTGAATACTAAAGAATGAATAAAAGACAGGTCCCGAAAACTGGGAGCTGCAGGACAGGCAGGAAAGCTGCCAGAAACGAGGAAAAAGAAGGACATATTCTCAGAGGCATGGGCTGCTGGGCCACCGGAGTGCCAGGAAAGCAAAAAACAGAGACAGATGGCCCAGGGCCCAGAACCCGAAGGACCCTGCGTGCTGGTAGGAAGTCCAGAATAAGGGTCACTGAAGGACTTCAGACAGGACAGGGACATGGTCAGCCTGACTGCAGTGGAGCAGGTAGATTTGGGTCGGAGAGGAAAGATGTGGGCACTGAAGCAAGAAGCAGTGGTCCCTATTTCCAGAGTCTACTTACCTTTTTTAGAATGACCCAGGCTTTTTAAAAAAATCCTGAATTCATAAACTCTCATCTCTATTTGCTTCCTAGTTTAAAAAAATTGTTCCCCTAAACCGCTGTCACTTCCAAATGAAAGTGATTATGTTTGATAAATGTAAGAGATCATCAGTTGGCCAGTTAGCAGTGTGTGTGTGTGTGTGTGTGTGTGTGTGTGTGTGTGTGTGTGTATATATATATATTTTTTTTTTTGAGACTGGGTGTCACTCTTGTTGCCCAGGCTGGAGTGCAATATATATATGTATATATATATATATATTTTTTTTTTTTTTTTCAGACTGAGTGTCACTCTTGTTGCCCAGGCTGGAGTGCAATGGCATGATCTCAGCTCGCTGCAACCTCTGCCTCCTGGGTTGAAGCAATTCTCCTGCCTCAGCCCTCCGAATAGCTGGGATTACAGGCATCCGCCACCACGCCCAGCTAATTGTGCTGAGGTGGATGGATCACCTGAGGTCAGGAGTTCGAGATCAGCCTGGCCAATATGGTGAAACCCCGTTTATACTAAAAATACAGTTAGCAGTATATTTAAACTCTAAAACTAAATCTGGTGCTTCAATATGCCCTTCTACGTCTTTTGAAATTGAGAGCTACATCTGAAAGATGAAAATGAATAGCTAGGTTATACTAACCAATTCAAACTGATTTTATGGAGAGAAAAAACAAAACAGTTTTGCCAACTGTTGTGTATGCTATTTGCCAACAGCAAGCATGTAACAAACACCTCTTATGACTTAGGCATGTTGTAGGAGAAAAATAACAGCTAGTCACCTTTATGGTTACTGAAAAAGACAAACACTTTTTCTGCAGATGACACTCACTGTAAATTACTTCACTGAGAAAAAGGAAGGCATCCACTGCAGCTGTCACCCACTTGCACGTACCTGACTATCAAGAAGCTGCATGACATTATGGAAATCCCGGGGATATGGAGAACGGTCTTCTTTAAGCTCATGTGCATCTTTTAATGTGCCTATGTTGGACTTGATCTGCATGTTGGACTTCTGGATTTCTGACAGTTGCTGTAAGATAAAATTCAAGCTCAGTACTACAGTTAGACTTTCATGAGACTGAAACGGAGAATAAAATCAGGGAGCACGTAGCTGTGTTTTAAATCTGACTGCCCTCTTGGACGCTCCTGGACGCTTCTCCCGCTTCTGCTTCCCTGTGGTTTTACTGGTTTGTTTCTACTGCTTGCTGGTCTTCCTATCAGAATATGTACAGGGTGAAAAAAGGGGAAGGAAAATCTAACTTTCTAATGTTAAACGAGTCTATTTTTTTTTTCTTTTGAGACAGGGTCTCATTCTGTTGCCCAGGCTAGAGTGCAGTGGTATGATCATGGCTCACTGCAGCCTCAACCCCCTGGGTTCAAGCAATCCTTCCACCTCAGCCTCCTAGGTAGCTGGGACTACAGGCGTGCACCACCACACCCAGCTAATTTTTGTATTTTTTTTGTAGAGACAGGGTTTTGCCATGTTGCCCAGGCTGGTCTCAAACTCCTGGGCTCACGCAAGAATCTGCCTACCTCAGACTCCCAAAGTGCTGGGATTACAGGTGTGAGCCACCGGGCCCAGCTGGGGCTTAAAATTTTTTATGGGCACTTAATAGGTACCAGAAACAGAAGAACTGAATGCACCTGGTTCTTAAGCTAGTTTAGTGAGAGGCCAACACTGTCCAGGGACTACATCAGTAAATCCATTGGGGACATAACGTTTTAATTTTACCTTTTCCTTTTGATATTATTCCCAATGTTACTCATGGCAAAAACCCTCAGAAAACCACAGAAGGTAACATGTTAGCTTCAAAAACAAAAGGATAGGGGAGCACACGTCTCCTCTCCTCAGCGTAGGCTGCTCATAGTGACTTCATTTCAGAAAGGACAGCAGGGAAAGGAGGAAAAAAGAGAAAATCTTCAGTGGAGAAACCTGACAAACACTACCTCAGCCAGGTAGCCAAGGTCAATAGCAACAGTTATAAGTCATGCAGATTCGTAACACAAGGTCTCAGACAAAACATTCAACTCTACTGCTCCTGCACAAAAATGCCACAGAGCATAAATTACCAAACATGGGTGTGTTTCAATAAAACTTCACTCATGACACTGAAATGTGAACTTTAATGAAATTTTCCTGTGTCACAAAATAGTCTTTTTTTCCAATGTCTTAAAAATGTAAAAACTGGCTGGGCACAGTGGCTCACACATGTAATCCCAGCACTTTGGGAGGCCCAAGTGGGAGGATCACTTGAGGCCAGGAGTTTGAGACCATCCTGGCCAACGTGGTGAAAACGTCTCTACTAAAAACACAAAAATTAGCTGGTTGTGGTGGCATGTGCCTGGAACCCCAGCTACTCAGGAGGCTGAAGCACGAGAATCCCTTGAACCCAGGAGGCAGAGGTTGCAGTGAGCCGAAATTGTGCCGCTACACTCCAGACTGGGCGACCGAGAGAGACTCTGTCACGAAAAAAATAAAAAGTAAAAATGTAAAAACTATGCTTATGTCACAGGCCATTCGAAAACAGGCGGTATGCTGGACTTGGTTCATGGGCCATAGTTCACCAAACCTCACGCTAGAGTTTAAAGAGTTTTAGGAAAGCCCTCAGGTGAATTCCAAAAATCTATTTTCGTTTATAAAACTTGTTGGCCCCTAGAGGGAGCTCAAGGACCTTCGCTCAGCTCCCTTCCTTTCTCCCTTTTCCCCAAAGAAGACTCACGTCAAATCTAACCAGGGAGCTTAGACTTCTTAGCAGGAGGACACTGATTGATTGGCTGCTTTCTAAAGAAGCAGCTCAGGTGTCATCTATGCATGAGGCCGGGGCTGTATGGACCAGGGCTGTTCCCATAGAAAGGGGCTCATTTTAGCCATAACTTGCTTGCTTTAGAGACCCCACCAGGGCCTGGGTTGAGGAGGGAGCCTGGCAAATGTTCTTAGTCTTTCTGGGTCTGCTTCCTTCCCTTCCCACTGGACAATGGAAAGTTCCAAAACTCAGGGAGGAGTTTACAGTTCAAGGCTAACCTAACCAGATAAGAAAAGAAGGACCTTCATATAAGAGGGTCTTCTATATCTCACCACGAGTGTTCTGCACTGAAGTATAAGGCCAAAGCTCCCATTCTCAGCAAAACATCTCTGACTCACTCTATCTCCTCTATGCCTCCCTCAAGACACTCAGGGAGAAGAATGTCTGCACGAGGGTACCGTAAAGCAACTCCTGGATCCCCTGGCCTTAATGCCATCCTAACATCACCTCTCAAGGCAATCAATACCATAAGAACTTCTAGGTTTAATACTTACATATTCTAATGCTGAATTCTTTGAAGTTAATTCTTTAAATTCCTTCATAAACATCTCCTTGACTTTTTCCATTTCATCAACTAGTTTCTCCTTTTCCTCTTCTTTCCACCTATCAAATAACTTCAAAAAGCCTTCCTCTTTTGTTTTCTGCATTTCGTGTTCCTGAAATTATTTTAAAACACAGCTTTAAAAGTTCTGGTCTGAAGAAAATAAGCAATATTTAAAATAAAAGTTCATAGCATCACTTCAAAAATGTTAGCTAGTATGGCTTATTTCAGTTAGGCTTGGAATAACATTTCCTATCATGGCAGGTCTGTGCACAATGATTTTTCTAAACTAAAGGCAGCACACAGAATCCTCTTGTCCTTACATCCCTTAAAATACCAACACAGAGGCCCAAGGCCCCCAGCTTTTTGTGTTCTGTGAACTTGTATAAAAGTCATGCCATAATATATAAAATGTAAATATACTTTAAAGAAAACATATATTGAGCAATAAAAGAATATTTCTTGGCACCATAACAATTTGGGTGGTGCAACTCCATCCCACCCCCAGAAAATACAAATTCAGATTTATAGGAGCTAGATTCAAGGTCAGAACTTGATTTCTCAATGACCTTCAGGGTTTCTAAAATCTAAATTGAGAACTTGAACAACACTATATGCCAACTAGCCCTAACACACATATACAGAACTCTGTACCCAACAATAGCAGAATATGATTCTTCTTAAGTGCACATGGAATATTAACCAGGAAGACCTTTTTTTAGTCCATAAAGTGTTTCCTGGATTTAAAAAGATCAAAATCATGTAAAGAATCTTCTCTGATCACAATAGAATAAAGCCAGAAATCAGTAACAGAAGGGAACTGGAAAATGAGCAAATATGTGGAAATTAAACAACACACTCTTAAACAACTAATGGGTTAAAGAAAAACTCACTAGGGAAATTGGAAGATACTGTGAGGTTAATGAAAATGAAAACACAACATACCAAAATTCATGAGATGCAGCCAAATCAGTGCTTAGAAAGAAATTTATAGCTGTAAGAGCCTATATTTAAAAAGAAGAAAGGGCCAGGTGTGATGGCTATGCCTATAATCCCAACACTTTGGGAGGCCACGGTGGGAGGATCACTTGATCTCAGGTGTTTGAGACCATCCTGCGAAACACTGTGAGACCTCATCTCTACTAAAAATTAAAAAAAAAAAAAAAAAAGCCAGGTATGGTGGTACATGCCTGTAATCCCATCTACTTAGGAGGCTGAGGTGGGAGGACCACTTGGAAGTGGGAGGTCAAGGCTGCATTGAGCTGTAATTGCGCCACTGTACTCCAGCCTGGGCAACAGAGAGAGATTCTATCTCCAAAAAACAAATATAGAAGAAGAAAAATATTAAATAAATAATCTAGCTAGAAAAAGATGAGCAAACCAAACTCAAAGGCAGCAGAAAGAAAAAAATTATGAAAATTAGAGCAAAGATAAAGCAAAGAACAGTAAAGCAATGGACAGAATAGATGAAGCCAAAATTTGGTTCTTTGCAAAGATCAACAAAACTGACAAACTTTTAGCTACCCTGACTAAGAAATGAAAGTGAGGACATGACTACCAATCTTAGAGAAATTAAAAGGATTGTAAGAGAATATAATGAACAATTGTACACCAATAAATTGGATAATCTAGGTGAAATGGACAAATTCCTACACAAATGACCAGACTGACCCAAGACAAAGGAAATTTCAATAGCCTTCAATAATTAAAGAGATAAGAGTTAGTAATCAACAACCTCCTAAAAAGGAAAAGTCCAAGACCAGATGGCTTTACTGGTGAATTCTACCAACTATTTAAAGAAAATAGAATACACAAGAAACTACTAAATTAATAACCAAATTCAGCAAAGTTGCAGAGTACAAGGTCGACATGCAAAAAGCAGTTATATTTCTACATAGCATCAACGAACAATCCGAGAAAGAAATTAAGAAAACAATTCCATTTATAATAGCATCCCAAAGAATAAAACACCTCGAAATAAACGTAACCTAAAAGGTGAAAGACTTGTACACTGAAAATTGTCAAACTTTGTTGTAAAGATTGAAGAACACCTAAATAAATGGAAAGACATCCCATGTTCATGGACTGGTAGATTTAATATGGTTAAAATGGCAATACTCTCCTAAGCAATCAAGAAATTCAATGTAATCCCATTCCAATAACCTTCTTTGCAGAAATGGAAAAGCCAATCCTCAATTTCATATGAAACTGTAAGAGGCCACAAATAACCAAAACAATATTGAAAAAGAAAAAGTTGGAAGATGCACACTTATCTATTTCAAAGCCTACTACAAAGCTACAGTAATCAAAGTTGTGTGATATTGGCATAAAGACAGACATAGAGACTAGTGGAATGGAATTGAGAATCCAGAGATAAACCCAAACATCTATGGTCAACTGATCTTCAACAAGGGTGTTAAGAACATTCAATGAAAAAAGAATAGTCTCTTGAATAATTGGCACTGGGACAACTGGATAAACCACATGCAAAAGTATAAAGTTGGGCCCCTCTCTCAATCTGTATGCAAAAATTAACTCAAAATAGATCAATGACCTAAATATAAGAGCTAAAGTGATGAAACTATTAGCATATATAAATAACTCATACAGCTCAACAAGAAAAAGGCAAACAACCCAATTAAAAAATGGGCAAAGGATTTGAATAGACATTTCTCCAAATAAGATATATACAAATGGACAATAAACATGAAGAGATGTTCAATATCATTGGTTGTTAAGGAAATACAAATCAAACCCCAATGAGATACCACTTCTCACCCACCCAATAGGATGCCTTTACCTAAGAAAACAGAAAAGTATAACGAGTATTAGTGAGGATGCAGAGAAATAAGAACATTACTGGTGAAAATGTAAAATGGTACAGCTACTGTGGAAGACCGTTTGGTGGTTCCTGAGAAAGTTAAACATAAAATTACCATATGACTCAGCAATTCCACTCCTAAGTATATAATCAAGAAAAATGAAAACATATGTCCACATAGAAACTGCCACATGAACGTTTATAGTAGTATTATTCATTAGAGCCAAAAGGTGAAAATGAACCAAATGTCCTTCAATGGATGACTGAATAAACAAATTGTGTATGCATACATACATACAATGGAATATTAGCAAGACAGAACGAAGTACTGATACATGTTACAACTTAGATGAACCTCGAGAACATCATGCTAAGTGAAAAAAGCCAGACACGAAAGATCATACATTACTTTTTTTTTTTTTTTCAGATGGGGTCTCATTCTGTAGCCAAATGTGGTGCAGTGGTGTGAACACAGCTCACTGCAGCCTTGACCTCCTGGACTGAAGCCATCTTCCTCCCTCCTCAGCCTCCTGAGTAGCTGGGACCACAAGCGCACGCCACCACACTTGGCTAATTTTTAAATTTTTTGTAGAGACAGGGTCTCACCATGTTGCGCAGACTGGTCTTGAACTCCTGGGCTCAAGCAATCCTCCCGTCTTGGCCTCCCAAAATACTGAGATTACAGTTGTGAGCCACCACACCCGGTCTACATATTTTTTTTAAAAAATATATACTGAATAGGAAAATTCATAGATATAAAAAGATTCGTGGTTAACAGGAGATGAGGGTAGGAGGAGTGATTATTTAATGGGCATGGGTTATTTTTCTGGCGTGTTGAAAGTTTTGAAACTAGAGAGATGGTGGTTGCACAATATTGTGAATACACTAAATGCTACTGGACTGTACACTGTAAAATGATTGTCTAAAAGAGATGTTGGTACACCCTTGTTCATAGCAGCATCAGTCATAATAGTTAAGAAGTGGAAGCAACCCAAGTGTCCAACAACAGATGAATGAATAAGCAAAATGTGGTATACATACATATACCATTTCATTCAGCTTGAAAAAGGAAGGAAATTCTGGCACACACTACAACATAGATAGACCTTGAGGACATTATGCTGAGTAAAATAAGCCAATGATGACAAAAAGACAAATACTCTATGCTTCCATTCATATGAGGTATCCAGAGCAGGCAAAATCACAGAGAGGGTAAGTAGCTGGAAAGAGGTGGGAGTGGAGCACTGTTGTTTAATGGGTAGAGTTTCAGTTTTTCAATACAAAACAGTTCTGGAGATTGGCCATATAACAACGTGAATATACTCAACACTACTGAACTGTACCCTTAAAAATAGTTAAAATGATAAATTTTACGTCATAGGTATATTACAATTTAAAAAGAGAGAGAAAGAGTGAGCCCATGTGGAAGACAGAGGGCTCCGTCAATGATTCTGTGAAATGACTGCTGTTATCCCTAGAAAGTCACACTTGCTGTCCCCATGGGGGAAACAAGGAAGAACCGAGCACACTGTCACTCCAACAGTCACAAGGAAATAAATGCTCTTTGATGACCTTACTCTCTCCATTAGGTACACCAAGGTCAACCCTCTGTTGGATCAACAATGGCATACGTGGTACCCACAGTGTACCCACAGTGACCCACAGAAGTCAGAACTCAATGAATCATGGGCCTCTTTCCTCTTGGGCCCTTCATCACCCCAAATATCTCTGAACAAGTAATTCCAAGCACCCAATGGGCTGACACAAGGGTCACACAGATGGGAAAAAAGAAAAAAGGAAACAGATCAGAAGCATGAGGGAGACTCAACCCTCTGTTGGTGGCTTTGAGTATGGAGGAAGAGAGTCAGGAGCCCAGGAGTATGGGGGGCCTCACAAGGAAATTAGGAGCAGCCCTCCCTCAATGGACAGCCTGGAAGAAAGCGTAGACCTCCGGCCTACACCTGCCAGGAACTGAACTCTGCCAGCAACCAAATAAGCAAGAAATATTCTGTTCTATAGCCTCTACCAAGGCACATGGTCCTCCTGACACCTTGACTTTAGCCCAGTGAGATATGAGAAGTGTCAGACTTCTGTTTTAAGCAAAATTTTAGAAAGTTAATTGTGTGTGCTATGAATTCCACCTCAATTTTCTAAAAGGCTTTCAAAAAATAGAGAAATATATTTCCAGTGATGTGCTTTGTAGTAAGATACTGAAGAGTAGATTGGCAATAAAAAATGCAATCATCTTGTCAAGTTCTACAAACTCTTAAGTGTCCTCTGTTCATTAGAGTCCATGGCATAATTGAATTACATACAGTTAATTATAATTAAAATACTACAGAATTCTGCCTGGTACCTTGGAGAATCTGACCGCACTGGCATGGTGTGCAGCCTCTAGCTCAGACCTGGTGAGCTGCAGCTCTTCCTTCAATACAACGATCTCACTCCGGAGCTTCTCAGTCTGTGCATTTTTCTGATACTCTGTTGCAACAGAAAATCGTGTTAAAACACCATCTCTTACCAAATGTACCTGGAAACTTATGGGGTAAAGTCCTGTTGATAACACAAAGGAAACCGTCCTCTTACTTGGGATACGATTACTTGTTTCATGCCACATGAGCCAATTTTTGCTCTTTAGTTTATTTGGAGCCCAGTGTATTTTGGGGCACTGATTTATTTTTTAGCAGATTCTTTCAGCCACTGTGTTGAGGTTGGATTATCCTACAGAGACACATGAGAGCCCTGTTCAGGGAGCAATAATGGTAACAAGGAATAATACAGGGGGCTTTGACCCAGTGGCACTCTGGGCTTTTCTTAGAGGTGCCTGTCTCAATCACAGAAGGCAAGCAAAGCTTCCTCTGCAGGCACCACCATACTGAAATCTCTGTAGTCACCATCCTTTAGGTGCCTGCTGAACTCTCCTGAGGACCCCATCAGTGCTAATACAAGCAGAGGACTTGGGGGGCATTCAAAATGCAAACTTGGGCCGTAGTCTATCAACTGGGGTAGAAGTGAGGTACTGAAAAGTTGTAAAAGGAAGCAACAAGTGAAAGGAAGAATACTTATGTACATGTACTTACATGCAGATGTACACATGACTGAATGGATGTACATGTGTCTGTGAGTGTAGACATGAAAGGTATGGAAACCAAAGTAGAAAGTCAGAATCTCAAAGATGACCTGAAGAAATAATACTCGTTTCAGAGTCTGAAACCCTCTCTGAAACGAGTATGAGTTAGAATAAGATACTGAAACAGAAGAGAAAGAAGGTCAGTTTCATGCTGAAGAATGGTAGATTAATTAAAATATTTCATCTTTCCAAAATATTGCTAAATTTTGTCAGTGATTCAAGACTTATTAATGAGCGTATTATGCTGTTATTTTTGTTTCTACGAAGCTTAGCTATTTCCTAAATAATCTATTTAACTGAAATGGGCAAGAATGGAAACAGCCTGGCCCAAAATGGAGGGAAATGCAGATATTGAGAATATAAGCCAAGTACCCATGTCTAGATACTAAGAACATTTAAGATCAGAATGAGGTCAGGCACAGTGGCTCATGCCTGTAATCCCAGCCCTTTGGTAGGCCAAGGGGGATGGATTACGTGAGGCCAGGAGTTCAAGACCAGCCCAGGCAACATAGCAAAACCCCAATCTCTACTAAGAAAAAAAGAGAAATACAAAAACTAGCCAGGCGTGGTGGTGGGTGCCTATAGTCCCAGCTACTTGGCAAGCTGAGGCAAGGGAATCACTTGAACCCAGGAGGAGGAGGTTGCAGTGAGCCAAGATGGCACCACTGCACTCCAGCTTGGGCCACGGCGGGAGATTCCATCTCAAAAAAAAAAGATCAAAATAAGAATTTCTGTGGGTTACTGTGGCAATCTGCAGGAAGCTTTGATCTGCCCATGGAGAAAGAGCCCTTACATTCTTTGCTTTTGAGAACACTTCAGTGGTAGAAAACCTGGCTCCTTGGTAAACCTCAGAGTCCCCTCCTCTCTCTTGCGTCTTCATTTTGCGTACCATCTATATTGTCAGTGGTACGCACCCAAACACATCTTAGTATCTCCCACATCAAATGAAACAAAAATTGTCCCTGGGTCTCACATTTCTGTCCAGATGAAGCCTCATGTCTCTGCTTTCCTTCCCAATCAGTGTTATTGAAACCAATGTCTGGATACAGTAGGACCACTCCCTCATGATTCTCAGCTCAGCTCAGGGGAATCAGACTTTTGTCCCCACCTGTCTACTGAAGCTGCTGTGCCAAGGTCACCAACAACCATCTTGACAACAGCAGTCCATTGTCAGTCTTCATCTTACTCTGTACCTCAGGAGCATTTGATATGACTGACCACTGCTTCCTCTGTGAAATACTTTTCCCTTGGTTTCCATGACAACATACTCCCTAGGTTTCCCTCCAGCTTTGATAGAGACTATTCCTCACTCCCTGCTGCTGCTCTTTCTGAGCTCCTAGCATTGGGAAGACGTTGGGGCTGGCCTCACCACTTTCTCTTCTCGGTCTAGGTGACCTCAGCCAGACCAGCTCTACTCCAGTGATTCCCAGATTTAAATCTCCAGCCTGGGTCTCCACCTCAAGCTGCAGCCCTCCAGTACCCCCACCTGCATGTTTGTTGCACATATGATGTAAACACACCCATGGCAAGTACAAACTCTCATCCCTCTTCCTCCTTGAAACTACCTCCCAGCCCTGGCCCTCCATCACAGGAAACATCACCACCATTCACCCAAACATGGAGGACAGAAACCCAGGGTCCTCTGTAGCTTCTGGATCCACAACTTATCTGTTACATCTTCACCTGCCCGCCTGTCTGGGGACAAAGCTGGTCCAGGCCCCCATCTCTCTTACCTGGGCTGTGATTGCAGCCTCCTCCCCCTCACTCATCCACTGCTTCCGATGTCGTCCCAACAGTCTAGTCTCTATCCGCAGCTAGAAGGGTCGTGCTAAGGTACATATTAATTAGATCATGCCCCTCCCCTACCTAAAATCCTCCAGTGGCTCCACCTTATGCATATAAAAACTCCACATTCCAGCCCACACCTTCACAGCTTCCTGTGATCAGGCCCTCAGCGCTTCAGCCTCACCACACACCATCACCTCACCTATTCTACTCCACTCCACCAGCCCTTTTGTTCCTCAAACACATCATCCCGGCACACCTCACACCCCTTACGGTCAGTGTTCCTTGGCCGTGACACAGTTTTCCAAGACTTCTACCCCACCTGGAATCACTCTCTACCCCACTGTCCTGCGCTATGATCTTCATCGCATTTGCCACCATTTGAGAATTACTCATTTATCTGTTCAATTACTCATTTATCTGTTTAAATGTGTCTCCTCAACCCCCTTTAGAATGTAAAACTCGAGAGAGAGTGGGGCTTCTCCATTCAGCTTGTGGCTGTATCTCCACACCTAGTACACTGTATGCACCTCCTGAGGGCTCCACATTTACTTACTGAATTGACAGGGACCGTGATGCTTCTTTTAAGAGGATTGGGAAATGCACTGGACCAAGTCTCATTACCAAAAGAAAAAGGGAGCAGGAAGAAAAGAGCTTTGAAACAGAACTCATTACTCACCAAAACGAGAATTTTCTTCAGCATGGCGGCGTTGAATGTGACTTTGTAGAAAAGCTTGGTTCATAAAGGCCTTGTCACAAAAATGGCACTGAAAAGGAGAGAGCAACAAATCCAAGTGTCTGTAACGACTGTCATCCCACTTAATTGCAATTAAAATTCAGGTACCCGGCCAGGCACGGTGGCTCACGCCTGTAATCCCAGCACTTTGGGAGGCCAAGGTAGGCAGATCACCCAAGGTTAGGAGTTTGAGACCAGCCTGGCCAACATGGTGAAACCCCATCTCCACAAAAAAAATACAAAATTAGGTCTAGTGGCGTGTGCCTGTAGTCCCACCTACCAGGGAGACTGAGGGAACAGAATCACTTGAACCCGGGAGGCAGAGGCTGCAGTGAGCTGAGATTGCACCACTACACTCCAGCCTGGACAACAGAGCGAGACTCCATCTCAAAAAAAAAAAAAAAAATTCAGGTACCTGAAGCACTACTTCTTGGGCGCTTTCTCGCTGAAAGATACCATTCTAGCAAGAGATATGGAAAGCAATGACTAAAAAGAGAGATATGAAACCAGGCTGAGTGCGGTGGCTCATGCCTGTAATCCCAGCACTTAGGAGGCCGAAGGCAGTTGGGGGTCACTTGAGCCAGGAGTTCGAGACCAGCCTGGGCAACATGGCAAGAGCCCGTCTCTACAAAAAGTAAAAATATAAGTAAATAAATAAAAATAAAACCGGGGCATTCCTCCCAAACTGAAGACAAGGCAGTGAAAACCACCTCTTGACAGTTAAAGGAGCCCTTCTGCTGCTTTCCGGAGCCCCTGATGCTGCTCTTGTTAGACTGACAGCTTCCACTCTATCAACAACAACCTGCCCCTGCCACTCTAGCCACACCAGCCTTCTTTCTGTCCTGCAGGCACACCAATCTGAGCCTTTGCATTCACTGTTGCCCCTGCCTGATCTTATCCAGACCCTCCTCCCATGGCTGGCGCCTTCTCCTGACATTCAAGATGTCATTAATCAAGCATCTTCCACGCTGGGGATGATGGCACGTCCTCAACAAGATCCTCAAGATCCTCCTGCCTGTCACAGTCTCTGTCACATCACATAGTCTTCTTTTCATCCTCATACATCTCACTGGCTAATATTTTCATGTTTATGTACTTCACTTGTTTATTGTCTCCAGCCCAGTCCCTCTAGGTTCTAGAACATAGACTTCTGAGGGCAGGGCCTCTAGCTTTATCCCCAGAACACAGGCTTAATATATGAATGAACAAAAGCTTGGAAGTATAACCTATCAAAATAAATTTTCTGAGAAAAAAGAAGTCAATTCCACGTATACCTCTGTTTTTCTACTTTAACACTGATTCAAATTTTAAGCAAAAATCCCATTTGTTTCATCTATGTCCTCATCCCTGGATTACTCTGAACTAAATCCTGGATATTATATATTTCATTTGTAAATACTTCAGAATGTATCTCTGAAAGGAAGACAGGACTTTAACACAAATCATATCATTATTCTACCTTATAAAATATAAAAATTAAATCCTTTTTAAATAACAAATATTCAACTATTTGGATAATTTTTAATTTTTGTTAATTTGATGATTTTTCCCTAATATTTCACATATTGTCTTAGAAAAACCATTTGGTTTTGGAATAATTATTAATAACTGGTTCCAAATAAGGCCCTATCCCTATCCTGCAACTGATGGTTATGTTTCCTAACACTCTTTTAGTCTATAGGTTTCCCCTCCACCTCTTTTTTTTCCTTGCTATCTTTTTGCTGAAGGGGCTGAAGCTTGTCCTGCAGAGTTTCCTTCCATTTGGATTTTGCTCTTTTCATGCCCACTGTGTCACTGAACATGTTCTTTTGTTCACCATGCTGCTTTACTCTTAATCAGTGTAACTGCATCCAGACTTCAGGCTTTGGTTTCTAAAACTAACATTCTGTATATTTCCTTTTTTTTTTTTTTTTTTTTAAAGTCTCTCCCTCTGTCACCCCAGGCTGGAGTGCAGTGGCACAATCATGGCTCACTGCAGCTTCAACCTCCCAGGTTCAAGCGATTCTCCTGCCACAGCCCCCTGAGTAGCTGAGATTATAGGTGCCTGCCACCACTCCCAGCTAATTTTTGTATTTTTAGTAGAGATGGAGTTTCACCATGTTGGCCAGGCTGGGCACGAACTCTCAACCTCAAATGATCCACCCACCTTGGCCTCTCAAAGTACTGGAATTACAGGCGTGAGCCACGGTGCCCAGTCATATTCTGGCATATTTCTTGGTATTGCATCTCAGAGAATCCCTAAAGCATCTCTTCAACCTCCCGGGCTCATGACAGCTTTGGTTCACCTATAGGACTTTAGGGACCCCTCACACTGGCTCTGATGTAAGTCATATAGGCTCTCGGGCTGTGTACAGCACTGGAGAAAGGAAAGGAAGAGGAAGCCATGCCTCCCTCTCTCCCCACCCCACCCCAGAGTTCACATGTTGCCAGAAGGTGTTCTAACGATACTGTTCCTAACACAGACAGAGACCATCCAGCCTTCAAACTGCAATACGGCCACTCTATCAGGGCAAGTACAATGCTTCAGCAGCGCTGCCCATGTAAGTGTAAGATGAGAGAAATGCACAATGATGATGGAGAGGATGCAAACACACCACCCTTTCAAAGGGAGGAGGGGAAAAAAAGGTAGGAAGGTAAGGAGGTAGGGAGGGAAAGAGGGAAGGTAGGAGGAAGGAAGGAAGGGAGGGAGGGCGGGAGGAAAAGGAGGGAAAAACATCGCATGCAAAGATAAAGCTTACCACAGGGGATCTATAAATTAAGAAAGGAATCTAAAGATGTTCTTCACAATATATTCACATCACAGAACATAAGAGTAGCATACATTCTATAAAAATGATACGATTTTTTAAAAAACCAGAATGAGTTTAAAAAGAAAGATAAAATACAAAAAAAAAAGATCTGAAATATCATTGCAGAACAAATAAATAAGAAAAAGCAAGGAATAGGGCTGGGTGCAGTGGCTCATGCCTGTAATCTCAGCACTTTGGGAGGCCAAGGTGGGTGGATCACCTGAGGTCAGGAGTTCGAGACCAGCCTGGCCAACATGGCGAAACCCTGTCTCTACTAAAAATACAAAAATTAGCCAGGTGTGGTAGCACACGCCTGTGATCCCAGCTACTCGAGAGGCTGAGGCCGGAGAATCACTTGAACCCGGGAGGTGAAGGTTGCAGTGAGACAAGATTGCGCCACTGCACTCGGGGCCAGGGTGACAAAACGAGACCTTGACTCAAAAAAAAAAAAAAAAAAAAAAAAAGAAGGAAAAAAAGAAAAGAAAAGAAAAAGCAAGGAATAAAAGAGACACTGTTGAAAACTGAATTGCTCACTAAAGGAAAGGCTGACATAATTTATCACAGTGAATGCAGATTAGAAGGAAAGGATTAAAGCAATGAGAAAGAAACCAGAGTACGGAGAACTGATGGACAAAATCAATACTACATAAAGGTAACTGGTTTCCCAGAAGTAGAGAAGCCAAAAATGAAACAAAATTTAAAGACTGAATACAAGAGAGTTTCCCTGAAGTGCAGTGAAAGCTGAATCTGCAGATTAAGAATTCACCAGGTTCCAGGGAACACTGATACAGAACATTCAACACCAAGTATACCCTAGAAAGTACTAGGCTTCAAGCAGAAAGAAGGGACTCTTCAGCCATGCAGGCAGAAAAAGCAAGTCACTCACAAGAAGAAAAGCTTTAGGCCACCCTCAAACTTCTCACAACAACATTTACTGCCAGAAGACAAAGGAACCACATCTAAAAAGTTCAGAGGGAAAGTGTGACTAAGAATATTCTTCATCCAATATGTCTTTCAAACTTGACAGAATTGAAGAAATGCAGCACTTTTGGGCCTTCTGGGTAAGAAAAATCATTTTGACAATCCTATGAATTAAGAGACAATTCAAAATGAGAAACTCAAGAATGGAGATGTTGAGGTGAAAGGACTTTGAATGAGCACATAAATATAAAACGAATGGAAAAAAAACAAGTAAGACATGGTTGAGTAAGAGAATGTGAATGTTACCAACCTGGATAGTGTAACTCTCGAAATGGGGAGAGAAGCCCTGACTTCCACTGTGACTGTGTTTGCAGATGAGGCCTTTAATGAGATAATTAAGGTTAAATGAGGTCATAAGGCGGGGGTCCTAATCTGATAGGGTAAGTGCAGCACAGTGGCTCCCACCTGTAGTCCTAGGTACTTGTAAGGCTGAGGCGGAAGGAACATTTGAGCCTAGGAGTTCAAGGCCAGCCTGGGCACATAGCAAGACCCCTTCACTTTAAAAAAAAAAAAAGAAAAAGAGAGAGAGAGAGAGAGACATTAGCAATCTCTCTCTCTCTCCCAACACAGAAAAGGCCACGTGATGAGGACATAGCAAAAAGGTGGCTGTTTACAAGCCAGGAAGAGAGGCCTCACCAGGAACCATCCCTGTTGATACCTTGATCTTGATCTTTGACTTCCAGCCTCCAGAACTGTGAGAAAATGCATTTCTATTGTTTAAACCATCTAACCTGTGTTATTTTTATGGCAGCCTAGGCAGATTAGTACAGATCTATAAGTATAATATCATTTATAGAAAATTTTCAAACTTAAAAACACTGTCTTATGAATACATATGTTCATAAAAATATTTTATATGTTCACATAAATAGGAAGGATATAGTCAAAGAAAGATTTTTCTCTGAGAATGGAGGAGGGGAAAAGTATTTATTTCTAAGATGTTTAAAACTCTTTAAACACTTGCTATCTTGGAAATATAGCAAAATGCTAACCTGAGTTCAATCTTTTTTTTTTTTTTTTTTTTGAGATGGAGTTTTGCACTTGTCACCCAGGCTGGAGTGCAATGGCATGATCCCAGCTCATTGCAACCTCCACCTCCTGGGTTTAAGTGATTCTCCTGCTTCAGCCTCCCAAGTAGCTGGGATTACAGGTATGCACCACCACACCTGGCTAATTTTTGTATTTTTAGTAGAGATGGTGTTACACCATGTTGGCCAGGCTTCTCTTGAACTCCTGATCTCAGGTGATCTGCCCGCCTTGGCCTCCCAAAGTGCTGGGATTACAGGCGTGAGCCACCGTGCCCAGCCTAACCTGAGTTAAATCTAAGAGGTGGGTATATGGTGTGTCTTACATTAGTCTATACACTTTTTTGTATGTTTATAACATTTCAATACTAATTTTTATTTGAAAATCAATGAGGTTTTTCTTTTAAAATTCCCCATATATGGGTATTCACTATATTGTTGTTTTAATTTTTCCATGTTTTAAATTTTTTTAAATAGAATATTGAGGAAAAAGACCTTACACATTGCCATCACTACCCCCCTTATACACAACACACACACACACACACACACGCGCGTGCACATCCCATGGGAAAAAAACCCATTAGGGTGCGTGCGTGTGTGTGTGTCTGTCTGTGTGTTCAAGCCTTCAAGAACAGGCATCTTTAATTTTTTTTGTCTCAGCTACTCAGTTCTTATGATTTCTTAAAGCAAAGGAAATAGAGACAAAGAGAAGTGGCATGAGAATGAGAATGACACCACAGTTTCTCAAAGGTAAAACTGATAATGCAGTGGACCCAATCATTGTATCAGAAAAAGGAGTCTAGGCTTTGGATTTTCTGTATAGGAGAAGAAAGAAAAACTCACATGATAGCAGTCATGTGATTGTTCACATTTTGTAATAAGTCAGCTTTGGTATTTGTCATGCCACAAAACGTTTTTCCCTCATTCCCAGGTATTAGCAAAAACAATAACTAACTACATGCCAAGCACTGCTCTAAGCACAGACCATGCACTAAGTCATTCAATCCCCATTAACAACTGCTATATGGTAGGTACAATTAATATTCCCATTTCACAGAGTAGAAACTGAGGCACAGGGAGGTTGAGCAACTTGCCAAGGTCTGGTAGCTGAAAAAGTAGTAGGTGTCACTCATTTGATAAATTGAGTCATTACCTTTTAATCATTACTTATCATTCACATTTGAAAATCTTCTCTTAGGCCGGATGTGGTGGCTCACGTCTGTAATCCCAGCATTTTGGGAGGCTGAGGTGGGTGGATCACTTGAGGTCAGGAGTTTGAGACCAGCCTGGCCAACATGTGAAACCTCATCTCTACTAAAAATACAAAAATTAGCCGGGTGTGGTGGTGCACACCTGTCGTCCCAGCTACTCGAGAAGCTGAGGTGGGGGAATCGCTTGAACCCGGGAGACAGAGGCTGCAGTGAGCCAAGATCGTGCCCCTGCACTCCAGCCTGGGCAACAGAGTGAGACTCCATCTCGAAAAAAAAAAAAAAAAAAAAAAAACGAGAGAGAGAGAAAGAAAATCTTCTCTTGTAACAGCTATTTCTATAGTAACCCCAAAAAAGGGGAAAAAAAAGTTTATAAACATACAATTTCTGTATGTTAGAGGTTTTAACATTTCACTAGATGGCTGCTAAAGCTGGACTATAATAAACCCTTAAAAAATGTTTAAATAGAATCCATTCTAGTCGTTGCACAAGAAAAAACCCATCTTAGCACTATTTGTAAATATTTAATTTTTAAGCAGCATTTATGAAACAAATAAGCAATTAGCAACGCCCAGTGTCATTTAAAGATTATACTTCAGGGTTGTCTACCCAAGACCAAACACTAAGTCCTTCTAATAATATTCCTAATTGTTCCCTTATCTTTTTTATTTTTATTTATTTTTGAGATGGATTCTCATTCTGTTGCCAGGCTGGAGTGCAGTGGCGTGATCTCGGCTCACTGCAACCTCTGCCTCCTGGGTTTAAGCGATTCTCCTGCCTCAGCCTCCCAAGTAGCTGGGACTACAGGCACGTGCCACCACGCCCAGCTAATTTTTGTATTTTTAGTAGACACGGAGTTTCACCATGTTGGCCAGGATGGTCTCGGGTCTCAATCTCCTGACCTCATGATCCACCCACCTCGGCCTCCCAACGTGCTGGGATTACAGGCGTGAGCTACTGCACCCGGCCACTGTTCCCCTATCCTGCTGGGTCAGTCCTGAGCAATATTAACTGTACCATTTTCTCTGCCCTGCACCCAGTTCTCTCCAGCATTCATGCATCAGCTCCACTATTCCTAAATCCAGTGAGGGATTTTAAGCCATAGTTAGCCAAAAGGACTAGAAAGTAAGGGCACGACATCAATCTTGTTAATCTGTTGCTTATTTCAGTATCTTTCTCAATCATTGTTTACACCTTCTGCACTTCCTCCAACTAGTCAATAAAAAAAATATACATTGGTTTATGTTATACTCAAAAATTGCAATATTTATCTTGGACTCAATGTCTAACCCAAAACAGTAGAAGATTAAGACCAGAAGATAAAAATATTTTATTCTTTAAATATTGTTATGTAAGTGAATGTTCTTGTTCTTAGAAAATATACACATCGAAATATTTAGGATCTGCAACTCACTGTGAAATGGTTCAGAAGTAATAACAATATGTATACAGAAATACAGGAGCTGTGACAAATGTTAATAATGGGGGAATCTGGGTGAAGCGCATATGAAAATTATTTACAGTCTCCTGGCAACTTGTCTGTCAGTTTGAAAATATTTCAAAGTTTATAAAAATGAGAAAAAGATCCTACAAATTTAAACATTCTGCATCGTTTGGGGACTGACTTCAACAGCAATTTGTATATGGTTTTTCATGATTAGGTTGATTCGGAGGAGGAAAGTGTTTCAACAACCAGCATTTAGATAACTTCCATAAAGCGCCACAGACGACACTTGTTGTTTAATTATTAATCCCCTGGTGGTCTGCAGAAGGTAATGAACCATGACATTTGTTGGTTAAAATGACTGTTTTTGCTTAAATATACTGTGTCTTCTGATATACAATATAAATCTTTAAGAAGAAAGAGTGGTGATACGGGACAGGCCTATCAAATGGGAACTGAGTTGTTTACTGGATCATGAATCGTGCTCACACACAGCTGCCCACCTGGTTGGCTTTGGCCTCGATCATCAGCTGCTGGGTGGAGATCATCTTCTTCCTGCGTTTGCACTCTTCCTTGAGCGTCTTGATCTCCCCCGCCTGCTTGGTGAGCAGCTTCTTGCTCTGCTCGCCGTCGCAGTGGCTCAGGCGCAGCCGCTCCTCCAGGGTGTGCAGCTGCGAGGTGAGGAACTCTTGTGAGTGCAGCAAGTACTCGATGGTGAACTGCGCCAGACGGATGAGCTTCAGCAGCACCGGGTCCACCCCCGACTGGCAGTGTGGGCACTTCTCGTCTTCCAGCTTGCAGAAGGTGATGTTCATGATGTTCTCCTGCAGCGTCAGCACGTCCACGGCCCCCGCCACCTTGTCCACATCGATGGCGCTCAGCCGCCGCCAGTCCACACTCTCCAGCCGCGGCCTGAACTGGAAGAAGGGCAGGGGCCCCGAAGCCGCGCTGGGGGGCGCACAGGCCATGGAGGCTGCGCCCGCGGCGGCGGCGGCCACAGCGACGTCGGGCCCCTCTGGGCCGCTGGCGAGCGGGTAGTAGACATGCTTCTGGAAGGGCTGCGGGGGGCACAAAGAGAGCGCGGCGGGAGGCGGGGATGGGGGGTGGGCAGGCTGGAGAGTTGGGGGTCCGGGGAAGCCGCAGTTCTCCCCAGCCCGGCGTCCCCGTGGGGGGCGCCCCGGCCTCCCGCCTCTTACCATGCTTGAAAGCCAATCCGCTGCCTCAGCTTGCATAGGAGGAGCCGGGCGGTCTCTACCCAGCCTGGGCCGCCTCCCGGGCCGCAGCCCTCAGGAGCGGGAGAAGGCCAGGTTCCTTGCTCCCGCGGCGGCGGCGGCCTAAAGTCTGGGCGTGCAGGACGTTGCTATGGCAGCGCCCGGGTCCGGACCTGGAGCAAACAGCGCGTCCATCCGCACGCAGTCAGCGTGCACCCAGAACCCTGCGGGACCAGAGAAGACCTCTTGGACGAGCCCGAATGGACACAGCCGTTCACCCGAAGAGGGTACCTCCTGGGTACCGGCTCCCCAGGGCGCCACCCTTCCTGGCCTTTGGGGCTGGACACTCCATGTCCCTAAGGCAGGCGTGGGGAGCCACATCCCTGCGAACCTTTGGTCTTAACTGCCATCCCCTGGTTATTTATTCACTGTAGCCCTGGCCTTAGGCTTTGAAATTAGAAGTATCTATTCATTCCATCATTAATAGAAAAAGAAAAAAAGTAGTATCTATTCATCCTCATCTTTCACACACGATTTAGAAAACATTAAGCAATAAAAATATATATAATTAAATGTGATAGAGGGGGACTCGCTGCAAAAGGGCATGAGGAAGCTTTTGGCATAACAGAAATGTTTTTCATTTTGATTGTGGTGTTGATTACCCAGCAATATACACTTGACCAAATTCACCGAATTGTGTCCTTAAAATTAAGGGTGCATTTTTATTATATCTCAGTAAAGTTGTTTTTTAAATGAAATTCGCAGTTAATCATATTTGATGGCAGGCTTTCTAGATTCCTGACACCCAAGTTGCTTTTTAAATGGCGTCTTTCTTCCTTTGTGGGTTAGCAGCCTAAATATAACATTTTGATAAAAGTACAAACCAAAGAACTCCCCAAAATATGTAATACTTCACCTGTCTTTCCAAAAGGATACATTCTCAAAATGCTGAAGGTAGAAACGGATGGAGGGGGATTTTAGCCATCAGCTTTACCAACAAGTTTTACAGGGCCATGGTATTTACCTTACAAACTTGGGTCGGGGCTGCATTCTGGGTTTTGGAGAGGCTAAAATATTTCTAGCAGCAACTTGTAGACCTCAGGCCTCTCATTTCTATGGGTCTTCTGGGGGCCTCCAGTGGTTACCACAGAGATCAATAAGCTGAGGAAAAGCCGGACATTCCCCAATCCACCGGGGAATTCCTGCTTGGACCAGACATCAGGAATATTTTTTTCTTTCCTAACATCCAAATATGTGAACAGAAGAAAGGAAAATACAATTCAGAGTAACTGGAAGCAAAGTTGTAATATCAAATATATTTAGCACTTTCAAGATATTGTTAACTAGAAATAAACCCATGCAAAAACATCCAGGAAATAAAACACGCACTTCATATGGTTTCAAATTAACCGTATGTCCAAGTTAATTGGCCTTTAGAAAAAAAGAATGATTCCCTGCAACCGGGCATAAAAAGTGCTAAAGACATAAATAGTTTCAAAGTTTGATCCTGTCATTTACTTGCTGCCTGATCTAGAACAAATTGTCAGCCCTAAGACTTAGCTTCCCCCATCTGTTTAAGAGCATCAAGACACCGACCTGGCAGGTCTGTAGACTCTGGACTCCATCCACTGGGCTGCAGGATGAGCGGGAACAAGAGCTGTGGTCTCTCTTGCTCAAGTATATATCCCTAGCACCTAGCAGGGGACAGGCATGGAGAAGGCGTTCAGAATTTGCTGAATGGACACGTGAATGAAGAACGATCGAATGACTTAGGCGCTTAGTTAAGGAAACATCAGCTCCTGGCCCCTTATCCCTCCTATTTTTGCTGCCTCTGGCCTGTTAGATCTGGGCCAAGGGCTTCGGAGCTGAACGTGGAGGTGGCCCGCGCGCCCCCGCTGAGATCTGGGCGCAGAGGCCCGCAGGCCCGAGGCACCCATCTCCGTTGGCCGCCACACTCCATCGTGGGGCGCCGTGCGGTTGACCACCCCTTCCCCCTTGCGTGGATCTCGGTCACAAGATGGCCGGAACAGGAAAGAAGGGGGTATGCTTTCCCGTTCCCTCCCTCCCCCATCCCGGGCAGGGCCCCCAGCCTCGGGCGGCGCCTCAGGTCCCAGGCGCATGGCACCGCCGGGCAGCCGAACCCGCAGACAAAAGCCGAGAGACGCGGGTTCCCGGGGAACCTCGGCGCCCTTCCTTGGAAGGCAAACAGGCAGTGGGGGCTGCGGTGGCTACGCCAGCTGGATCTGCAGAGGCTCGGCTCGCAGCCTGGAGAGGCAGGAGGGCCGGCTTCGCGGGTATCGGGATGCCCAGTCCGCCACCGGCTCCTGTGGGCGCCTGGCGCATCCCCGGTCTCGGCTCACCCCAGCTGTGCGCTCCTGGGCGGGTGCCGGGCGCTGCAGGCGGGCGGGGGCGACACAGGGGACCCAGACCCCAGGGTCGCTGCTGACGCGGGCCAGGCCCGCGGAGGCCGAGGAGCAGCAAAGCGGAGAGAGGCAGGCCGGCTCCTTCTTGCAGGGCGCAGGATGAAACGTGTCTGGTCTGGGCAAGTTGTGGCGAGGCCGGTGGACTGGCGCCGCTCCAGGGCCTTCCAGACTCCGGACCACGGGCGACTCAGGATACCCCACCCCCCTCCCGCCCCCTCCCCTCCGCGATCTCCCTCCGGCCTCTTCCTTCGGTGTCCCGGCTCCCCTGGCAGCTGGGCGGGACCGCGCGAGTCTAGACCGCAGCGCTAAAATGCACTCAGCCAATCCGGCAGCTGGGGCAGACACGTGGTGCGGGGGTGCGCTCTGTTGCTGGCCCTGGATGCTCACCCTAGGAAGGCTTTTCAAAGAGAAACCAGATTCGCTCCTACCCGGTGGTTGGTCTGGCCCTCAGCAAGCTAATTTCCCAGAGGAGCTTCAGGTGAATTATCTTCCAAGAAGAGATGCGTTTTAATTGCAGAAGTCTGCAGATGCAAAGGACCTTGAAAAGGCTATCTAATGTAGCCCTGCATTAGATAGTGACGTGGAAAACCGAGATTAGGGACTTTTCACCAAAGCACTCTAGGATTTAAATCCACGTAGGTTTCTGCGTCTCTTTCCGTTATGCCCACTTCAGGATGAAAGGCACGGATCTTTGTTGGTAGAAAGTCAGGCACTGTGAATTGCAGGAGATGTGGGTCCGGAGTAGTGTGCTTATTTATGTAACCTAAAATTGGAACACGTGGGACAAAAGTAGTTTTAAGTAACAAGTAATCCAAAACGTATGTATATACCATCATGAGAAATTTGAGGGCATCTTTTGCAAAACCTAAGTGTCTAATGCAGCTATATATATATATATATATACAGTTTTTAAATTAGAGACGAGTAGCTACAGAACTTTTACTGGACCAACATGCCGTTGTAAAAGTGCCTTTCCTTGTGCTTCTCCCTGACAGAATCAACTTTGTACCATACTTTAGCACAAGGCTTCAAACATAGCAACAGCTAAATATGTATTTATGTTGAATTCCTTGCTTTAGTTTTATTTGAAGCCATAAGGCCTAGGATGACCATGATGGGATTTTAAATTGGTCTAATTTTAAAATTATTTTGAAAGAAAATTCAAGATCTCTATAAAAATCCTCTAAGTACTATGCGGAAAGATTTCTAGATACAAATTTCAGACAATGGGCCAATCGCGGTGGCTCACGCCTGTAATTCCAGCACTTTGGGAAGCCAAGGCAGGTGGATCACGAGGTCAGGAGATCGAGACCACCCTGGCTAACACGGTGAACCCTCGTCTCTATTAAAAATACAAAAAATTAGCCGGGCGTGGTGGTGGGCACCTGTAGTCCCAGCTACTCGGGAGGCTGAGGCAGGACAATGGCGTGAACCTGGGAGGCGGAGCTTGCAGTGAGCCGAGATCGCGCCACTGCACTCCAGCCTGGGCGAGAGAGCGAGGCTCCGTCTCAAAAAAAAAAAAAAAAAGAAAGAAAGAAAGAAAAGAAAAAAAGGAATTTCAGACAATATGAGATAGATAGGGCTATTGCTCTGCAAAATCCGGTTTTTGCAAACTCGGTAGCTGTCTGTGTGTGTATGTGTGTGTGTGAGAGAGAGATGATTGCTTAATTAATATTATTTGTTGATATACCATTTGAGTTACATGTATTTCCCATCTCCACTGTCAGTATACTATCCTACAGGTGTGGAATTGGAATAAGAAGAATCAATTGACTTTGGCATGACTTAGCAGCCATGATGCATTCTTGATCTATGCACAAACCACTTATACCAATTGTATGATGGTATACAAATTTTTAATGATTAAGGTGTCTGTCTCATCCGTTAGACTATAAAAACCTCAAGTATTCCAGTATTTTGAGCATTTAGTAAGTCCTCAAATAAATATTTGCTTTTTGAAGACAGAAATGAGCCTAAAGAATGAAATAATAATATTGGTGAACATTAATCATTTTGTACAATAAACAAAAGCATTGTAGCTGAATTTATTTCAAATGATTGTTTCTATTTCTCTCATTTGAAAATAGTTATCGATATTACCTGGCTAATGTCCTTTAGTATGAAGGCGATAAATAAAGAAGGGCAGAAATCACATGTGTTGTCTGATTCAATACATATTATTTTGCCTCATATTCCCATTTCAGATACCTAACCTTGGTTTTATATACGTGGTTTAAAGAATAATAGGCCAGGTGTGGTGGCTCAAACCTGTAATCCCAGCACTTTGGGAGGCCAAGGTGGGCGGATCACCTCAGGTCAACAGTTTGAGACCAGCCAGGGCAACATGGTGAAACCCCGTCTCTACTAAAAATACAAAAATTAGCCGGGCATGGCGGTGCACACCTGTAATTCCAGCTACTCAGGAGGCTGAGGCAGGAGAATCACTTGAACCTGGGAGGCAGAGGCTGCAATGAGCTGAGATCATATCAGCAGGAGAATCACTTGAACCTGGGAGGCAGAGGCTGCAATGAGCTGAGATCATATCAGCAGGAGAATCACTTGAACCTGGGAGGCAGAGGCTGCAATGAGCTGAGATCATATCACTGCACTCCAGCTTGGGCAACAGAGGGAGACTCTGTCTTGAAAAAAAAAAGAAAAAAAAAAAGGAAGCAAGTTTATAAAGAAAGTGACGGAGTAAAAAAAATGTACTCCATAGGCAGAACAGCCTGTACCACATTTTTTAAATCCAATCCACTGCTGATAGGCACTTTGGTTGATTCCATGCCCTTGCTATAGTGAATAGTGCTGTGATGAACATATGGGTATATGTGTCTATTTGATAGAATGAATTACTTTCATTTGGGTATATACCAGGTAGTGGGATTGCTGGGTTGAATGGTAGCTCTGTTTTAAGTTATATGAGAAATCTCCAAACTGCTTTCCACAGTGGCTGAACTAGTTTATATTTCCACCAACAACGTATAAGCATTCCCTTTTCTCCGAAGCCTCGCCAACATCTGTTGTTTTTTGACTTTTTAATAATTGCCATTCTGACTGATGGAAAATGACATGAACAGACACTTCTCAAAGGAATACAAACAAGCGGCCAACATACGTGTGAAAAAATGCTCAACATCACAAATCATCAAAGAAATGCAAATCAAAACAATGAGATACCATCTCATACCAGTCACTGTGAGATTTAACAGATTTTAGGGCTGGTTTATAAGGAGAAATGTACTTAGGGGCTTGCAGGGAATTTCTTTGTAATTTGTGAGGGAGGCCATCTGGGAAGGTGTATGGCCTTCTATTATTGTGGGAATCTGACTTATATATAAGGCTCTGGCATGGAATTGTGAAATTACAACCTTCTGTTTGGAAACAAAATGGTAGGCAGTGTTGCCCCAACTCAGTTGTCAAGCTCAAATCTCCTTTGGCATAGTGAATTTGGGGTCCCAAGATTTTATTTTCTTTCACACTTGGAACCTGAAAGTCAGACCCACATACTAAGGATGGGAAGGCTGAATGATGTTGTGAAGGGGTCGTATCAGTCTTGAACCACCTGCATCTAGACATCTCTTCCAGGTGAGAAACCTTTTCAAGACATTTATCTGGATGTTCTCTTTTATGCAGAAAAATCAAATTTTAACTGCCATTAGAACCTCCCACATCTCATGATTGTTCTGTGGATTACAGGGCACTGTTCTTGTGATAATTCAACTTCAATTGCATTCACTGCCACTATAACAATTAAATTCCTGGGAGGGTCGGGCACAGTGATTCACGCCTGTAATGCCAGCACTTTGGGAGGTCGAGACAGGCGGATCACCTGTGGTCTGGAGTTCGAGACCAGCCTGGTCAACATGGTGAAACCTCATCTCTACTAAAAACACGAAAATTAGCCAGGCATGGTGTCCCATGCCTGTAGTCCCAGCTGCTCAGGAGGCTGAGGGAGGAGAATCACTTGGACTCAGGAGAAAGAGACTGCAGTGAGCCAAGACTGTATCACTGCATTCCAGCCTGGGTGATGGAGTGAAACTCCACCTCAAAAATAAATACGTAAATAAATAAATTCCTGTGAGAAAGATTCTAGTTGACTTAGTCACATGCCCAACCAGTGGTTTGGCTAAAGGCAGGTGTAAATGACAGCTCCACCATAATTACTTGAAAAACACTGTAGCAATCCTCAAAGGAAGGCACCTATATAGAGAAATATGAAAACAAGACAAATGCAATGTCCATTAAATCCAACTTCTTGGCTGCTTAGCACCTACACACACTCATATTCTTCTTCCTATTGATATGTCTTAGTCTGTTTTGTGCCACTACAACAAAATACCTGAGACTGGGTAATTTATAAAAACAGAAATTTATTTTCTCATACTTCTAGGGGCTGGGAAGTTCAAGATCAAGCCTCTTGCAGGTTTGAGTTTCTGATGAGGGCCTTCTGGTAGTGTCCTCACATGGCAGAAAGCTGAAGGGCAAGAGAGAGTGAAAGAGCAAGTGAGCAGAATGCTTTGTGAAGCCTCTTTTTTAAGGGCTTTACTCCCATTAATGAGGGAGGCATCTTGATGGCCTAATTGCCTCTTAAAGGCCCCACCTCTTAATATCATCACATTGCCAACACCTGAATTTTGGAAGGGACACATTCGAATCACAGCATTCTGCTGTGGCTCCCAAAATTCATATCCTTCTCACATACAAAATACATGTCTTCTTTCCCAGTAGCCCCCAAAGTCTTAACTTATTCCAGTATCAGCTCAAAAGTCTAAAATTCAGAGTCTCATTTAAATCAGATATGGGTAAGAGTCAGGGTATGATTCATCCTGAGACAAATTCCCTCCAGCTTTGAATCTATGAAATCAAACAAGCTAAGGGCTTTAAAAGTACAATGGTGTATTTAGGCATGGGATGAACATTCCCATTTCAAAAGAGAGAAATAGGGAAGCAGGAGTAACAGATTCCAAGCAATTCCAAAACTCGACAAGGCAAACACCACCCAATCTTGAGGCCTAAGAACAACCTTGCCTTACTTCATGTCCTGCCTTCTGAACACACTGGGGCAGAGGTTAAGGTCCCCAAAGCCCCAAGGTACCCCACCCCCACAGCTTTGCTGGGCACAGCCCATGAAGCAGCTGTCACAGGTTGGTGTTGAGTGCCTGTGGCTCTCACAGGCTGGCATTGCATGCTGGCATTTCTATAGGTCTGGGGTCTCTGGGGCAGAGACCCTATCCCCATGGCTTCACTAAGGCCTGCTCTAGTGGGGATTCTCTGCAGTGTCCCTGCCCCTAGAGCAAGTCTCTGCTCGGGCCCCAACGGTGTCTGAGATATCCTTTGAATTCTAGGTGGAGGCCAATAATCCTTCCATAGCTCTTGCACTCTGCAAGCCTGCAGAATTAGCACCACCTGGATGCAGCCAAGGTGTGTATGGCTATGCCTTCCAAGATGGTGGCCTAAGCCACACCTGGGCCTGCCTGAGCCACAGCTGGGAAAGCTGAGGAGTGCTGCCCCAGAATGCAGAATGCAGAGACCCAAGGCAGCCCTGGGCAGTGAGCCCCAAGGTTCCATGGACCCCTGAGCCCTGCAAAACTGTTCTTCTCTCAAGGCCCTGGCACTCTGGGCCTGAGATGGACATGGCAGCCTCAAAGATCTCTGAATTGCCTTTGGGGTCACTCTCCCATTGTCTTGCTGAATAGCACCTGGCTTCCTTGTATCCATCCTAATCTCCATATCAACAGTCACTTGGCCACTCTCTTGGTTTTCTCCCCTACACACTTTTTAAATCTTTATATGCTCAGGCTGTGAATTTTCCAAATCTTTACATTCTGCTTCTCTTTTAATTACAAATTTTATCTTTAAATCATTTCTCTCCTCTTGCATTTTAACAGAAGTGGTTAAGAGAAGCACTACAACTCTTTCAATATTTTGCTTCTTAGTGTTCTCTGAGCCAGGTGGCTGCCTCTTTTCCTCCACGCATCCTTTCTCCACCTCCCAGGAATGGCCAGGTGTTCCCCCAGCTCCTGGGCCAGGAGGCATCCAAGGTTCTGTGAAGCTGCTGAAGAAGCCTGTCTTTATTTGTGCTGCTATGATATCAGATTTATTTTCTGTCAGTTCTGGAGGATGGGAAGTTCAAGATCAAGGTGCTGGCATGTTCCATTTTCTGGTGAAGGTCCAATCTCTGCTTCCAAGGTGAAGCCTTGATGCTGAATCCTTTAGGGGAAAAACACTGCATCTTCCCATGGTAGAAAAACTGGAAGGACAAGAGAACCAAATGCTTTGTGAAGCCTCTTTATAAGAGCCTTAATCCCATTCATAAAAGGAGGAGTCCTTATGGCCAATTCACCTCTTACAGGCCCCATCTCTTAATACTATTACATTGGTAACACCGGAATTTTGGAGGTGGCATATTCAAATCATGTAACAAACAATTCAAAAAATATCCTGTTAATAAAAAGTAAATACCTTATGCAGACTTGCCCTATGCTACACTGAGAGGTTACCCAACAGCACCTCCCACTATCATGACACAATGCCAGGAAGACTTGTGAAATGGCAATTTCTGGATTACGTCTATTTTTACCTCTAGTTCCTTTTTAATTACGTCTTGTTTCTTAAATCTATAGCCTCGGTGGTAAATGTAGCCACATTAACACACCCTATAAGCAACAGAAAAGGAAAAAGGAAAAGCTGGAAAAAAACATTTTTTACATTTTGTGGCCCCATTAAGAAACCAAGGTAGTTGCAGTAATTCAGATGGCCATAGAAGAGGGTCCTGCATATATTCAGATAATGTATTGCATAAAATCACCACATCTAAGAGGATGGCATTCATCATTGACATATGTTAAATTATGAAACTAACAACAATGACAGAGAAGAAAAATGGAAAGAACCTAGGTGATTAATGACATTATTGAGCAGAAGATCATATTGTGCCTGAAGTCTGTCCTACATTTGGACTTCCAGTTAAGTGAGATAATAAACTACTTTATTGTTTAATCCAATTTGAGGAACAAGAAACAGTTACAAACATGGAAAATATTAACACAGCTATATCAATAATCATTTTAAATATGAATGGTCCAGTACCTAAATAAACCAATTAAAAGACAGATTTTAAGAGTGGATTTAAATACAAGATCCAACAAAATGTGATGTATAAGAAATCCACTTTATATATGAAGACTCAGATAGATTAAAAGCTAAGGGATGGAAACAGATATACTGTGCTAACACTAATCAAAAGAAATCTGGAGTGGATACATTAATTTCAGAGAAAGCAGACTTTGGAACAAGGAAAATTATCAAGGATAAAGAGGGGTACCACAGCATAATAAGCGGATCAATGTTTGCAAAACACATAACAATCTTAACATCTATGTACATGAGAACAGAATGTCAGATAGCTGAGGATGGTTAGAATTGCAAGAGAAATAGATAAAATCACTGTTATAGTTGGCGACTTCAACACCTCCCTTTTAACAACTGATAAATCAAGCAGGAAGAAAATCAGTAATGTCATAATTGACCTGAAAGGCACTATCGACCAACTTGATCTAATTGATGTTTATAGGATATTCCATCTAATAACAGCAGATCACATATTCTTTGCAAATTCACATGGAATGTTCACCATGATAGACATTATGGGCCATTGAACACACCTTAACAAAGGTAAAAGAAAAGAAATCATACAAAGTATGTTGTCAGACTACAATGGAATTAAACTAGAAATCAATAGCAGAAAAATAACTGGTAAATCCCCAGATATCTGGAAATTAAACAATATGCTTCTATATAATACACAGATCAAAGAAGAAATCTCAAGAAGAATTTGCAAATATTTTGAAACAAATGAAAATACAACTTATCAAAATTTGTGCAATGCAACATAAGCAGTGCTTAGAGGGAAACTGGCAAAAATGGCCAGGTGGCAGTCTCAACTTCCAGTCCAATTGAATCATTAATGTCTTCCCTTGAACTGGCTCAGGACTGGAAAATAGGTTAAAAAAACAACCACAACCAAACTTACCTTTCAAGGAAGTTGGCTCAGTCCTGGCATTTGTGGTGGGGTGGGATGGGAGGGTCAAATATTAGATAACCTACAGTTTGATGAAATATCACATTTTGGAGTCCTGTGATTAATTTGTCACAGCCAGATATTCATGAAAGTCAGACTAGGTTTTGGAATCTGATTACCATGGCCATGTTCCTATCTGTTAGCATAACCAAGATCAGTTTATCTTTGATGGTTAATAACTTCCAAATGGGTGCAGGCACTCTGAACTCCTCCCATCCCTTTGAGGTCTGGGAGCCCGTTTTAGTGGCAGCTCCTGCAGCCAGCATTTAAAGTCCAGAGGAGGCTTTTTGTAAAGAGCTGTCTGCTCCCTCTGGGGTAGATACAGAATTACTTCACTACGCTTCCATGCTCCTTTCCTCTGATATGCCTTCCTGCTCTGCAGAGGTTAGAAAGCAAAAAACCATGCTCTGGACTCCTTTCCAGCTCATATTCTGGAAACAAATTGGTTTCTGCCAATTAGATCTACTCTTGAATGATTTGAAAGGCAGAAGTGAGAAAGAGGCTATTTTCCTGCTGGGTTGGCTGGTCTGCTGGGTTACAAGGATGAGTATCATCGGCAAAGGCAGCAGCTGAACTCAGCGTGTCTGGTCACAACTTTCAAGGGTGTCAAGTGGCTGCTGAGACATAAGTGGCTGCACTGACTTTTTTTATCGGAGGGTAGAACTCCTGAATGTAACACTTCCAATGCTGCCCTCCCCACCCGACGTTCCAGCTTCTCTAGGCCTTTAGATGACTGTGCAAGCATCTAATTCTATGCAGGTTCCTTGCTGCTTACAATACCCAGAGGGGTTTCCATTTCCTACACTAAAACCATACTGATACGCCTTACCAACCTATATTTTTTATAACTAAGATAAAAGTTTCTATCAAAGATGTGGTGAGGAGGTATCTAGACTGGATGAGTATAATCTATCCAATCTTTTATTCCCTTTTCCTGAAATTTTAACATTACTTCCTTTATACTTGTTAAGGGATTTCCGATTTGGGGGATTTCTGACTTTGTGGGACAAAGTTCAGTGTATATTTGCATTGAATAGTCTTTCCTCAACTTGTTAGCACCCTGAATACCTAATCTCTGGGAAGTGCCCATATCTGTACATTTGACCTGATTCAAAATATGGACCATGTTCCTTGACCTAATAGCCTTAAAATCGATTCCCACAAATATTCTCTCAAGGTTCGAGGATATAAATTAGGAAGTTCCCAGAACTTCTAGATTTCTAACTCTTCTGTAGCAATATTTAACATCACCCCGCCAAACCTCACCATGCCATGCTAATTTTGCATTCTGGTTGCTGTAGTGACAGTGTGGCTTGGCTCTTCAAAGAGAAAATATTAGTTCTCACGTGCAAAGTGGCAAAGCTTCCTTAACCAAAGAAGGTGGAGGATAAACTTGAGGATAGTTTGAGGACTTCAGATCCTCTATGTCAGTTGTTATAAAACTTAAGACTTGTTAAAACACAGAAAGATGTTCTCACCTGTAAACTCTCTGATTTAGTAGGTTTGGGATGAGGTCAGAAAATCTGCATTTCTAACAAATTCCCAGGAAATGCTATGCCATTGTTCTGGGGATCACACTTGAAGACTCACTGCACTAAGTCTTCCTGATTCTCTTAGATGTTGCCATTTCCACTTCTGTCAGGATCCACTGTCTTCCGATTAGTTCTCCAACTTTTTCATCAGAAAGACTTAGAAAGACCAGGTG
The DNA here is from genome assembly GCF_028878055.3 of Symphalangus syndactylus. Taxonomy (NCBI): domain Eukaryota; kingdom Metazoa; phylum Chordata; class Mammalia; order Primates; family Hylobatidae; genus Symphalangus; species Symphalangus syndactylus. The sequence goes on along the minus strand of NC_072437.2, from coordinate 25,677,437 downwards.
CAGTGGCTCACATCTGTAATCCCAGCACTTCGGGAGGCCGAGGCAGGTGGATCACCTGAGGTTGGGAATTTGAGACCAGCCTAGCTAACATGGTGAAACTCCCCGTCTCTACAAAGAAAAAAAAACCTGGCAGTGGTGGCCCGCCTATGATCCCAGCTACTTGGGAGGCTAAGGCACAAGAATTGCTTGAACCCAGGAGAAGGAGGTTGCAGTGAAGCCAAGATTGCGCCACTGCACCCCAGCCTGGGTGACAAAGTGAGACTCTATCTCAAAAAAATATTTATATATACACACACACATATATATATAATGTCATATATGTAACATTTCAAATATGAAATTTCCCTTATTCTCCCTTATCCCCTTATAGAGGTAACTGCTATTCACTACAGATTTGTCTTGCTTATTCTTGAACTTCATATAAATGGAATTATACAGTACCCAGTCTTTTGTGTTTGCCTTTTAGTAATCATATAAATGAATACATCACAGATTTTTCTTTTTTTTAATCCACTCTGTTGATGGACACATGAGGTGTTTTCAGTTCGTAGCTATTAAGGCTGCTATGAACATTACTGTATAAGGCTTTTTGTGGACATTTGATTTTATTTCTCCAAGATTAATAATACCTAGGAGTGGAGTAACTAGGTCATAGAGTAGATATGTGTTTAACGTTTTAATATATTACCAGATTTTCAAAGTGGTTGCACCATTTTATACTCTCACCAGCAATGTATTAGAATTCCATTTGCTTCACACACTTACGACACCTGATGTCGTCCATTTTTTTCATTATAAGACATCCTGGTGGGTAGGTAATGGTATCTCTATGGGTTAATTCACATTCCCCGATGACGAATCATATTGAGCACATTTTCATCTGCTTATTGCCCATTCAACCCATTCCTTTATGATTACTTATATTTGAATGAGTGCATTTTTCTTAAAACTGCTTTTGGAGGAACTTTGCATTGTTTAAAGATAAACATAGGCAAATTATAATTTTAAAGTGTTTATTTGAATAGATAGTGATTCATGAATTGGGGAGCTCCAGAGGCAAGTAGTTTGGGGGTGCTCCAAAGAAGGGTAGGTGGAGAAGGATGTTATAAGGGGAAAGTAGAAGCAAGGCAAAGAAAAATATTCGGTTGGTTTAAGGGGAGTAGTAGCCTTATTTGGATCATTCCAGTGGGAAGTCCCAAATTAGAGGTTAATTCGTGGTTTCTGATTGGTTAAACTTATTTCATTTTACTGCTTCCACTGAGTTGGGCTTCAGTTTCTGTAGGTAGTGCTGGAGCCTCCTCCTTCTAATGGCCTTCCAATCAATGATTTTTTTTTTTTTTTTTTGAGACAGTCTTGCTCTGTCACCGAGACGGGTGTTCAGTGGCACAATCTTGGCTAACTGCAACCTCCGCCTCCTGCCTCCTAGGTTCAAGCAATTCTCCTACCTCAGCCTTTCAAGTAGCTGGGATTACAGGTGCGCACCACGATGCCCAGCTAATTTTCGTATTTTTAGTAGAGACAGGGTCTCACCATGTTGGCCAAGCTGGCCTCGAACTCCTGACCTCAAATAATCCACCTGCCTTGGCCTCCCAAAGTCCTGGGATTACAGGCGTGGGCCACCAAGCCCGGCCCCAATTAATGACTTTAACAGTATAGTGGAAGATACTGGGGCTGTGTTCCTGTGTTCCACATTAGCTATAACTTTTCTTACGGCCCATATTTTTTAATGAATTCTTTTGTTTTTATTTCTTCTGTACAAAAGGAGACAAGTAGCCGTTCCCCATGTAAAGTTTCTCTTCCCTCTGCCAAAGGGATAAATTGCTTGCTGGAAATAATAAACATATTGCCTTTCAGGCTGTATTAGTCCGTTCTCACACTGTTATTAAGAACTTCCATGAGGCTGGGTAATTTACAAAGGAAAGAGGTTTAATTGACTCACAGTTCCATATGGCTGGGGAGGCCTCAGGAAACTTACAATCATGGTGGAAGGCAAAGAGGAAGCAAGCACCTTTTTCACAAGGTGGCAGGAGAGAGAAGAAGTGCAAGAAGGGGGAAGAGCCCAACACTCATCTAACAGCTAGATCTCTTGAGAATTCATTCATTCACTATCATGAGAACAGCACGGGGGAACTGGACCCATGATCCAATCACCTCTCACCAGGTCCCTCCCTGGATTATGAGGATTACAATTCGCGAAGAGATTTGGGTGGGGACATAGCCAAACTTTATCACAGGCCCATATCTTTTGCCTCTTGGAACCAAAGTGTCTGAGTAGCTTCTGTCACCAATCAGCACATATCATTGTTCTTGTTGCAAACACAGTATTTGGGTTTTGCACCACAGGATATGTCTCTAATCTTGGAGGAGTATCTTGCCACACTTTTTTGAGGTGTGCACTAGCAGGCATTCTCTTCTGATTCCTCTACTATTTGTCATCCCTCCCACTTACTTTGGGATTTGAGTTTCAACAGTTTCCTATATTTTGTAATTTGCTTTCCCCCTTTTCATTATATTGTTGCTTTGGGTAATTTCCAAGAAAGAAAGTGAGAAATGCTGACTTTGAGACAGAATAGGATGAGGCTCAGCACACGTCCCCACTAACACATATTTTTTCCATATCTGCCAACTACCAGACTTTGCACCACCACCTCCACTGGCATTATATCCTCTGACTGGGAGATCTTGAAGAAACTAAGATAAGCAGCATTCCACCATAAATCTTACTCAAGACACTTAACCCTATCCATGGCATGGACACAAGACCAGAAAAATGACTGATCCTCATTATAATACTAAAATTTCTGCCCAAGGAGGGGCTTATCCACCATTTTTTTGATCATGCAATGTAGGTACTAACATGATTTCTCACTGCACCTGCACACCCTGCATGCTTAACCCTGCACATGCAATAACATTCACATACCTCATGCTTATTCACGTCACCAAAAAGACCTGCCCTCGGGGAGCCCCTCGGAGAATTTCTTCTTCCTGTACTGTATCTCTTGTGCTGGAGCATAAGCCCCAATAAAGCCTTGCCAGGGAAACTTTCTCAGCCTCATGCTAGTTTCTATTAAATGACAGTTTATGAACCTGTGGTCAGTGACAACTTGACACCGCCATCCTCAAAATAGAAATTTGGATAAATACAATTTACCAAGTTAAAGTAGTTTCCTTCCATCTTTTGCTGAGATTTCTTTCTTTTAAACATGAATGAGTGCTGTATTTGATCTAAGGCTGTATTGAATCTGTTGGAATGATTATTTTTTCATCTACTTGTTAATTTGATACGTTTCATTAAAAGGTGTTTTGATATCAATCTATCCTTGTATTCCTGGATAACATCTTCTTGGTTATCTTCGTCCTTTTTTTTCACTGCTGAGTTTGATTTGGAAATATTCTATTTAAGATTACTTTATTTATTTTCACACATAATTTGGTGAAAATTTTTCTTTTCTTTCAGTTGTAGCATCAAACTTTATAACATGAGTTGGAGAGATTTTCTTCTTTTTTAAAATTCTCTGAAATACATTATATAAGATAGGGCTTATAAATCCGTCTGGGCCAAGTGGTTTTTCAAAGAATATGTATAATTACTCATTTTTTTAAAAATAGCTATTGGCTTATCCAGGCACTCTACTTTTCTTTTCCTCTCCATTTTAAAATTTATCGGCATAAAGACATTTAATGTCTTATAAATTAAAACATCTCTACCATATTTGTAGCTGTATATCCCTTTTAAATTCTAATATATGCCTTTTCTCTTTTTTAAGCTTGCTACATTTTTGTCTATTTTAGTTTATTTTTTGAGACAGAGTCTCGTTCTGTCGTCCAGGCTGGAGTGCAGTGGCAATATCTCGGCTCACTGCAACCTCTGCCTCCAGGGTTCAAGGGATTCTCCTGCCTCAGCCTCCCGAGTAGCTGGGACTACAGGCATGTGCCACCAAGCCCTGCTAATTTTTTCTATTTTTAGTAAAGACAGGGTCTCACCATGCTGGCCAGGCTGGTCTCGAACTCTTGGCCTCAGGTGATCTACCCACTTCAGCCTCCCAAAGTGCTGGGATTACAGGCGTGAGTCACTGCACCCAGCCATTTTTGTCTATTTTATAATTTCTGTCAGTAACTAGCTTTTTGGTTTAGTTGCTTCATGTCTAGCTTTCATGGTTTAGATGCTTCATATCTTCCTACCCCCAATCAGTAATTTCCGCTCATTTTTTATTATTTATTCCCGTCTGCTTTTTCACTCTTGCTCTGTAGTGTTTCTAGCATCTTGAGATGAATTCATAATTTGTTTGTTTTCCTCCTTCTTCCTTATTTTGGTTTTTAAATGAAAGCATTTAAGGCTCTGAGTTTTCCTCTAAGTACTGCTTTGGATGCATTCTACAAATTATGATAATGGAGCATCTTCATTATCATCTAGTTTTGCATAATTTGGGATTTTTGGGTGGATTATGTCTTTGTTATGAGTAATTTAGAAATACATTATTTATTTGAGACAGTCTCAGTCTGTCACCCAGGCTGGAGTGCAGTGGCATGATACCGGCTCACCACAACCTCTGCCTCCTGGGTTCAAGCGATTCTCCTGCCTCAGTCTCCCGAGTAGCTGGAATTACAGGCATGTGCCACCATGCCCAGCTAATTTTTATATTTTTAGTAGAGACAGGATTTCGTCATCTTGGCCAGGCTGGTCTCAAACTCCTGACCTCAGGTGATCCACCCGCCTCGGCCTCCCAAAGTGCTGGGATTACAGGCTTGAGCCGCCACACCTGGCCAGAAATACGTTTTTACTTTCCATACTTTGTCTTGGAAGAATTTGATTATTGTTGACTTCCAATTTATGCATTATGGTCAAAGAAGATAGAACATATGATAACCATTCTTAGAATTTTGTAAAAATCCTCTGTGAACTAGTATTTGGTAGATTTTGTAAGTGTTCCATAAGTCCTGGAAAAAAAAATGTTTCCTATTTCCTAGGCAGATGATTGTCATCTCTCTTTCCTTATCTACACATATAACTGTTAGATAAAGTATTAGAGAAAGCTTATTAAATTTGGGTTCAAATTTTCTAGGACTCTCTAAGGCTATTCTAATTCTTACTAAAATTTTTGTATGAACTTGGTCTAAAGAGTTTTTAATAGTGATATGTTAAAAACAAATGTCTTCCAATTATTACTTCGCTCACTTTGTATTTTAGCATTTATCCCAACTATTAGGTTCTTTTAAATAATTTTTCTGAATTTTAGGGACTAACTTTTTAAATTTCCAAGATTATTTACTAATTATTGCAGTGGGTAGAATAGTATTTTCCCCTTCTCTCATTCCTGTCCACCTAGAACAGTATGTGGCTTTATTTGGAAATAGGGCCTTTGTAGGTGTACTTAGTTAAGGACTGTGAGGAGATCATACTGCATTAGGTAGGCCCTAAATCTAGTGACTGGTATTCTTATCAGAAAAAGAGAGGACACACAGACAGACACATTAGGAAGAACATCATGCAAAGATGGAAAAAGAGATTAGAGTGATGCAGCTACAAGATAAAGAACACCAAGGATTGTCAGGAACCACCTGAAACTAGGAAGAGACAATGAAGGGTTTTTTTTTTTTCCAGAGCCTATCAGTATCTTGATTTTGGACTTCTAGTTTCCAGAACTATGAGATAATAAATTTATCTAAACTCTGTTTGTGGTAATTTACTATGGCAGCCCTAGGATGTTAATTATTTTTTACATCTACCTGTTCTTAGTGTGTTTATACAGGCTTTGTTCCATACTTCTTTCTTGTATTTACAGATGTTACTTCTTTATCTATGTCTGTCAGCATCCTTAGTCTATACAATTAATTTCATCTTAGTGAGTTCAGGTTCAACTGGTTTGCTGCCTTTCTCAGCATTAGCGTTCTTGATATGTTTTGAAGTGTTATTTTGCAGTATCATTTTGAGTTGAAAGTTATGTTTTTGTTTATTTTCATTTTTCTTTTCCCACTTTTCTTTCTCTCTATACTCACTCTCTCCTATCTTATAATGGTGCTTCCAGGCTGATACTGCAGAACCAGTCAAGAGCAGGTTGATTCCCCCTTCCTAGGTTTCTACAATTCCATGTAAACAAGTAGCCATAATACGGCTGTGCTGGTGATGGTGTCAAGCAGAAAGGAGAACATGATTACTTTTGGTGCCTTTCTAGATCTAAGTCATAGGCCAGCTTTGCTGTGGCTTCTGCTTGCACGAGACTAGTGTGTTTTGTTGTTGTTGTTGTTTGTTTCTGTTTCTAGTCTATAGAAATATTTATCTTGGCTTAGACTCTAGCTAGGTCCTTCTGTTTGTTTTCTCATTTTGGTTTACATATTGCTATGAATTTGTAATAGAGGTCCAACAAGCGAATCTTTTGTGCCCTCTTGCCAGTTGATCTTTTCAGAGCCTAAATAGCTGTCAAAAATATTTTAGGCTATACTTTTATAATTATCTGAATGAAGATAATCTGATAAAATAAAGCATTATTTATTCCACTAGGAAAAGCAGCATAATCCCTGGAGAAATCTGATTTATCAGTATCCTTTATTTCTTTTTTTCCATAACAGACTATAAAACTTTAATTATATTTTCCTCTAGTTTTTGTATCTGTTTTCAGTATGGTTTGTTATACGTAAAACATGAAGAAATGGAGTCACCAATTTAAGAGAAAACTTACGTGCTAAAGTTAGGTTAAGTGGTATGGTAGTGAAATAAATTTTGTTTGCTGATTTCTAGATTAGCTTCTAGCTGTTTAGCAATTTACAACAAAGTGGTTTTTTCTATTAAAATTTATTTTTTGTATATTTTCTATGTTCTCAAAACTATGCATTTCATTGTGGTATTATTAAGAACAAGGAAGCAAAATCTATAGCATTTGAACAAGGAAGCAAAATCTATAGCATTTGAATTACATGATTCAGTAATTTCATGAAATTAACTGTGACATTCCTATTTTTAAAACTATCTGTTTAGGTTTCTCCTAATCCAAAAGCAGAATTGGCCTTCAGTGACCCCTGGTGGTTATAGATATGCATTTTGCGTTTTCCATGTTCATTTTTTTTTTTTTTTACTTGTGTGCTGTAGCTGTAGAAATAGCTTGAACAAGAGGTCCGGAGTCATTGCTCTGGCTGGGACTAGATGGATAACCTTTAAAAGTGAGCTCCAATATTCTCTGGATTATATTACATCTCCACGTCTCAAAGTTATTGTCTTCATACTGCAACACTAAGGTTCCCTATTAGATCATTGCCATTGTCAAATATACTGTCTAATCTCTTACCATTAAAAAATAAAAAAAAAAAAACCTTTTCTTGACCCTCACCCTTCCCTGAGTAGAGCCCCACTGCCTTGCTGCCTTTCAGGCAATACTCTTTTAAACAACAAACAACAACAACAATACAACTTTATTACTTTATTATGAAAATTTTCCAACACACAGTTATCACTATTTTGCTATTTTCTACTACAATTTTTAAAATTTTATGGTAAAAATACAAAAAATTTACTATCTTAACCAATTTTGAATGTACAGTTGTTAAAAATACTTCTTGAGTTGTCTGTATTTGCTGTGTGCACTTTATCACCTCTCATTTAGTCTTCTATCAACTCTTATTTGACTTTTCTTCTCAGTCCTCCCCTAAAACTGCTCTATCGAGGTCACCGACCCAGAGGTCAATGCTTAATTATCATCTTACTCAGTGATATGGTTTGGATCTGTGTCCCCACCCAAATCTCGTGTCAAATTGTAATCCCCAGTGTTGGAAGCAGGCTCTGGTGGGAGGTGATTGGATCATGGGAGTGGGTTTCTCCCATAGGAAGTAGTTTAGCACCATCCTCCTAGCGCTGTACTCATGATAGAGTTCTCACAAGATCTGGTTGTTTAAAAGTGTGTAGCACTTCCCTCCCTCCCTATTCCTCCTGCTCTGACCATGTGAAGTGCTGGCTCCCCCTTTGCCTTCCACCATGGTGGCGAGTTTCCTGAGACCTCCCCAGAAACCGAGAAGATGCCAGCATCATGCTTCCCATACAGCCTGTGAAGCCATGTGATATGGTTTGGCTCTGTGTCCCAACCAAATCTCATCTTATAGCTCCCATAATTCCCACATGTTATGGGAGGGACCCAGTGGGAGATGACTGAATCATGGAGGCAGGTCTTTTCGGTGCCGTTCTTGTGATAGTGAATGGGTCTCACAAGATCTGATGGTTTTAAAAATGGAAGTTTCTCAGCACAAGCTCTCTTCTTGCCTGCTGCCACCCACATAAGATGTGACTTGCTCCTCCCTGCCTTTCACCTACTGCCATGATTGTGAGGCCTCCCCAGCCACGTGAAATTGTTAAGCCTTCTTTTGTAAATTGCCCAGTCTCAAGTATGTCTTTATCAGCAGCGTGAAAATGGACTAATACACCATAAGTCAATTAAACTTGTTTCAATTTGTACATAAATTAGCCAGTCTAAGGCATTTCTTTATAGCTATGCAAGAACGGACTAACACACTCATTCACTCCTCCTTCTTGAACTGCTTTCTTCTTATATTCTATGGTGCTGCACTCTCCTGGTTTCCCTGCTACATTTTGGCCAACTCTGCAGTCTCCTCCTCCTTCAGTATACTTTCAAATGCGTGATGTCTCAGGGCTCTGTCCTGGGCATTCTTCACACATTCTCTTCCAGCAATCTCATCCAATCACATGACTCCCAACTTCATAGTTCCAGCCCATTCTGTTCTCTGAACTCCACACTCAAAAATCCAGTTGTCAGCCGGGTGTGGTGTCTCACGCCTGTAATCCTAGCACTTTGGGAGGCCGAGGTGAGTGGGTTGCCTGAACTCAGGAGTTTGAGACCAGCCTGCGCAGCATAATGAAACCCCGCCTCTACTAAAATACAAAAAATTAGCCAGGCATGGTGGTGTGCACCTGTAATCCCAGCTACTCAGGAGGCTGAGGTAGGAGAATTGCTGGAACCCTGGCAGAGGTTGCAGTGAGCTGAGATTGTGCCCCTGCACTCCAGCCTGGGCGACAGAGCGAGACTCAACTCCATTAAAAAAAAAAAAGAAGAAAGAAAGAGAAAGAAGGAAAGAAAGGCCTGCAGTTTTCTTTGTAAGGAAAAAAAGGAAAAAAAAAACAATCTAAATCTGTTAGCCCTTTGCTTAAAACTCTCTGGTGGCTTCCCGTTTTCAATAGAGTAAGATTAAAACCCCCTTTAAACAGCTTTAAAGGCACTACACGATCTGGTTGCTGCCTACCTCCTGACATCATGTTACACAACTGTCCCCAGATTACATTGTAATACTCTATTCCTAAAACACACTTAAGTTTGTTCTATTTCAAAGATTTTGCATTTGTGATTTAGGTCTCCAACCTTTTTGGCACCAGGAATCAGTTTCGTGGAAGACAATTTTTCCAAGGGGAGGGCATGGTTTGGGGATGAAACCGTTCCACCTCAGATCATCAGGCATTAATTAGATTTTCATAAGGAGTGTACAACCTAGATCCATCGTATGCACAGTTCTCGTAGTGGTTGTACCAATTTACATTCCCACCAACAGTGTACGAGGGTTCTCTTTTCTTTACATCCTTGCCAGCATTTATTATTGCCTGACTTTTGGGTAAAAGCCATTTTAACTGGGATGAGATGATATCTCATTGTAGTTTTGATTTGCATTTCTCTGATATTCAGTGCTGTTGAGCACATTTTCATATGCCTGTTTGCCATTTGTATGTCTTCTTTTGAGAAATGTCTATTCAAATCTTTTGCCCATTTTTAAATTGGATTATTAGATTTTTCCCTATTGAGTAGTTTGAGCTCCTTGTATATTCTGGTTTTTAATTCCTTGTCAGATGAATAGTTTGTAAATATTTTCTCCCATTCTGTGGTTGTATCTTCACTTTGTTGATTGTTTCCTCTGCTGTGCACAGGCTTTTTTAACTTGATATGATCCAATTTGTCTATTGTTGCTTTGGTTGCCTGTGCTTGTGGGGAATTACTCAATAAATTTTTGCCCAAATCGGTGTCCTGAAGCGTTTCCCCTGTGTTTTCTTGTAGTAGTTTAATAGTTTAAGGTCTTACATTTAAGCATTTAATCCATTTTGATTTGATTTTTGTATAAGGCAAGAGATAATAGTCAAGTTTCATTCTTCTGCAAAGGATATCCAGTTTTCTCAGCATCATTTATTGAAGAGATTGTCTTTTCCCCAGTTTATGTTCTCGGCACTTTTGTCAAAAACGAGTTCACTATACATGCGTGGATTTATTTCTGGCCTCTCTATTCTGTTCCATTGGTCTAGGTGTCTGTTTTTATGCCAATGCCCTGCTCTTTTGGTTCCTACAGTTCTGTAGTATAATTTGAAGTCAGGTAATGTGATTCCTCCAGTGTCATTGTTTTTGCTTAGGATAGCTTTGGCTATTCTCGTCTTTTGTGATTCCATATAAACCTTAGATTTTTTTTCTATTTCTGTGAAGGATGTCATTGGTATTTTGATACAGATTGCATTGAATCTGCAGATTGCTTTGGGTAGTATGGACATTTTTACAATATTGATTTTTCCAATCCATGAACATATCTTTTCATTTTTTGTGTCTCCTCTTCAATTTATTTCATCAGTGTTTCATAGTTTTTATTGTAGAGATCTTTGACTTTGAATTCCTAGGTATTTAATTTTATTTGTGGCTATTGTAAATGAGATTTTTTAAAATTTCTTTTTCAGATTGTTTGCTATTGGCATTTAGAAATGCTACTTATTTTTGTATGTTGATTTTATATTCTGCTGCTTTACTGAATTTATCAAATCTAATAGTTTTTTGGTGGAGTCCTTAGGTTTTTTAAAATATAGGATATCATCTGAAAACGAGGATAATTTCACTTCTTTTCCAATTTGGATGCCCTTTCTTTCTTTCTGTTGTCTGATTACTATAGCTAGAACTTTCAGTAGTATGTTGAATAACGGTGGGCATCCTTGTGTTCCAGATCTTAGAGGAAAGGCTTTCGGTATTTCCACATTCAGTATGATACTAGTTTGGGTCTGTCATATATGGCTTTTATTATTTTGAGCTATGTTCCTTCTATACTTAGTATTTTGAGGGCTTTTATCATGAAGGGATGTCGAACTTTATAAAATGCTTTTTCAGCATCCATTGAAATGATCATACGGTTTTTGTCCTTTATTCTGTTGATATGCTGTATCACACTCATTGATTTGCATATGTTGAACCATCTTTGCATCCCTGGGATAAATCCCACTTGGTCATGATGAATGATCTTTATAATGTATTGTTGAATTCAGTTTGCCAGTATTTTGTGGAGGATTTTTGCATTGAAACTAATCAGAGATATTGGCCTGTAGTTTTCTTTTTTTAATGTGTTGTTGTCTGGCTTTGGTATCAGGGTAATACTAGCCTTGCAGAACGAGTTTGAAAATATTCCTTCCTCTTCTATTTTTTGGAACAGTTTGACTAGGATTGGTATTAGTTCTTCTTCTCATGTTTGATAAAATTCAGCAGTCAAGTCATCAGGCCCCAGGCTTTTCTTTGCTGGGAGGCTTTTTATTGTGGCTTTGATCTTGTAACTTATTATTGGTCTGTTCAGGTTTTAGCTTTCTTCATGATTCAATCTTGGTAGGTTGTATGCGTGTAGAAATTTCTTCATTTCTTTTAGGTTTTCTAATTTATTGGCACATAGTTGCTCATGGTACCCTCTAATGATCCTTTGAATTTCCCCAGTATTGGTTATAACATCTCCTTTTTCATCTCTGGTTTTATTTGGGTCTTTGCTCCTTTTTTTCCTAGTCTGGCTAAAGGTTTGTCAATTTTATCTTTTCAAAAAAACTAACTTTTCATTTTGTTGATATTTTGTGTTGCTTTCTTCATTTCAATTTATTTCTGCTCTAATATTTATTATTTCTTCTACTAACTTTGGGTTCAGTTTGCTCTTACTGCTCCAGTTCTTGAAGATGCATTATTAGGTTGGTTTATTTGAAGTTTTTCTTCTTTTTTGATATAGGCTCTTATAGCTATACACTTCCTTCTTAGTATCACTGTACCCCATTAGGTTTTAATATGTTGTGTTTTCATTATTGTTTGTTTCAAGAAAATTTTCAGTGTTCTTTTTAATCTCTTCATTGACCCACTGGTCATTCAGGAGCATATTGTTTAATTTCCATGTGTTTGTATAGTTTCCAAAATTCTTCTTGTTATTGATTTCTAATTTTATTCCATTGTGGTCAGAGAAAATGCTTGATATTATTTCAATTTTTTGAATGTTTTAAGACTTGTTTTATACCTAACTTATGGTCTATCCTTGAGAATGATCCATGTGCTGAGGAATAGAATGTGTATTCTGCAGCCACTGGATGAAGTGTTCTGTAAATATCTATTAGGACCATTTATTTGGTCTATGATGCAGATTAAGTCTGATGTATCTTTGTTGATTTTCTGTCTGGAAGATCTGTCCAGTGCTGAAAGTGAGGTGCTGAAGTCTCCAGCTATTATTGTATGGGGGTCTCTCTCTCTCCTTAGCTCCAATAATACTTGCTTTATATATCTGGGTCCTCCAGTGTTAGATGCATGTATATTTACGAGTGTTATATCTTCTTCCCGAATTGACTCCTTTATCATTATATAGTGACCTTCTTTGTCTCTTATGGCTTTTGTCTTCAGATCTATTTTGTCTGATATAAGTAATGCAATTCCTGCTCTTTTTTGGTTTTCATTTGCACGAAATATCTTTTTCCATCCCTTTATTTTCAGTCTATGTGTGGCTTTATAGGTGAAGTGTTTTTCTTGTAGGCAATAGATCATTGTGTCTTGTTTTTTTTAATCCATTCAGCCACTCAATATCTTTTGATTAAAGAGTATAGTCCATTCATATTCAGTGCTATTATTGATATGCAAGAACTTACTCCTGCCATTTTATTTGTTTCTTGGTTGTTTTGTGGTCTTTTCTTCCTCCTTTCTTTCCTTCCTGTCTTTCTTTCAGTGAAGGTAATTTCCTCTGGTGGCAGGATTTAATTTCTTGCTTTTTATTTTTTGTATATCTGTTATATGTTTTTTGATTTGAGGTTACTATGAGGCTTGTAACTACTATCTTATAACCCATTATTTTAAGCTGATAATAACACTGTTTACATAAACAAACATTTAGGCAAAAACTAATAAAAACTCTACACCTTAACTTCACCCCCCAGCTTTTTAACTTTTTGTTGTTTCTATTTATATCTTACTGTACTATGTCTTGAAAAGTTGTTGTAGTCATTATTTTTATTGGTTCATCATTTAGTCTTTCTACTTAAGAGTAGTTTACACATGCCAGTTACAGTATTATAATAGTCTGTGTTTTTCTGTGTACTATTACCAGTGAGTTTTGTACCTTCAGATGATTTCTTTTGCTCATCAACATCCTTTTCTTTCTGATTAAAGTACCCCCTTTAGCATTTCTTGTAGGACTGGTATGGTGTTCATGAAATCCCTTGGATTTTGCTTGCCTAGGAAAGTCTTTATTTCTCCTCATGGTTGAAGGATATTTTCACTGGATATATTATTCTAAGGTCATTTTTTTTTTTCCTTTAGCACTTTAAATGTGTCATGCCACTCTCTCCTTGCCTGTAAGGTTTCCACGGAGAAGTCTGCTGCCAGACATATTAAAGCTCCATTATATGTTATTTCTTTTCCCTTGCTGTTTTTAGGATCCTTTGTTTATCCTTGACCACTGGGAGTTTGACTGTTAAGTGCCTTGAGGTAGTCTTCTTTGGGTTAAATCTGCTTGGTAATCTATAATCTTTTTGTACTTAAGTATTGATATTTTTGTCTAGGTTTGGAAGGTTTTGGGAAGTTCTCTGTTTTTATCCCTTTGAACAAACTTTCGACCTGCCCCCTGCCACCATCTCTTTAGGGCCAATAACTCTTAGATTTTCCCCCTTGAAACTATTATCTAGATCCTGTAGGTATGCTTCATTCTTTTTTATTCTTTGTTTCTTTTGTCTCTTCTGAGTGTGTATTTTCAAACAGCCTGTCTTCAAGCTATTATTTTCTTCTGCTTGATAAATTCTGCTATTAAGAGACTCTGATGCCTTCAGTATGTTGATTGCATTTTTCAACTCCAGAATTTCTGCTTTTTACTTATTTCAATTTCGTTGTTAAATTTATGTGATAGGATTCTAAGTTCCTTCTCTCCACTATCTTGTATTTGAGTTTCCTCCAAACAGCTATTTTGAATTCTCTGTCTGAAAGGTAACATATCTCTGTCTCTCTGGGATTTGCCCCTGGTATCTTGTTTAGTTTGTTTGCTCAGGTCATGTTTTCCTGGATGACTTGGTGCTTGTGGATGTTTGTTGGTGACTGGGCACTGAAGAGTTAGGTATTTATTGTAGTCTTCACAGTAGGGCTTGTTTGTAGTCATCCTTCTTGGGAAGGCATTCCAGGTATTCAAATGGACTTGGATGTTGTGATCTAAGTTTTTGGTCACTGCAGCCATATCTGCATTAGTGGGCCCCTAAATGCAGTAATATTGTAGTTCTTGCACACACATAGAGGTACTGCTTTGGTGGTCTTGGATAATACCTGAAAGAATTCTCTGGATTACTGGGCAGAGACTCTTGTTCTTTTTCCTTGTTTTTGCCCAAACAGAATCAGTCTGTCTCTCTCTCTATCTCTCTCTGTTGAGCTACCTTATCAGGGGAATCGCCCCCAGTATTTCAATGTAGGTTCTTTCTATTTTCCCTAAGTGTCGGCCAGCCGAGAAATAGAGAAAGATTACAAAGAGAGGAATTTTACAGCTTGGCTGCCGTGGGTGACATCACATATCGGTAGGACCGTGATGCCCCGCTGAGCCTCAAACCAGCAAGTTTTTTACTAAGGGTTTTAAAAGGGGAGGGGGTGTAAGAACAGGTCATAGATCACATGCTTCAAAGGGCAAAAAAGAGCACTACTGATAAGGGTCTATGTTCAGCGGTGCATGTACTGTCTTGATAAACATCTTAAATAACAGAAAACAGGGTTCGAGAGCAGGGAACCAGTCTTACCAGGGCTGGGTTTTTCCCCATCCTAGTAAGCCTCAGGGTACTGCAGGAAACCAGGGCGTCTCTCAGTCCTCATCTTAACTGCATAGGACAGACATTGCCAGAGCGGCCGTTTATAGACCTTCCCCCAGGAATGCATTCCTTTCCCAGGGTATTGATATTAATATTCTTTGCTAGGAAAAGAATTTAGTGATATCTCTCCTACTTGCATGTCCATTTATAGGCTCTCTGCAAGAAGAAAAATATGGCTCTTTTTGCCCGACCCCGCAGGCAGTCAGACCTTACTGTTGTCTTCCCTTGTTCCCTAAAAATCGCTGTCATTCTGTTCTTTTTCAAGGTGCACTGATTTCACATTGTTCAAACACACATTTTACAATCAATTTGTACAGTTAACACAATTATCACAATAGTCCTGAGGTGACATACATCCTCAGTTTATGAAGATAACAGGATTAAGAGATTAAAGACAGGCATAAGAAATTATAAAAGTATTATTTGGGAACTGATAAATGTCCATGAACTCTTCACAATTTATGTTCCTCTGCCACAGCTCCAGCTGGCCCCTCCATTCAGGGTTCCTGACTTCCTGCAACACTACCTGTAGCTGAGGGAGGGTGACACAAGTACCTCTGTGGTCACCGTCACTGGGACTGTGGATGGTCAGACCTGAAGCCAGCACAGCTATGGGTTATGCCGAAGGCCCACTGTAACCACTACCTGCTACTACCTATGTTAGCTGAAGGTCCTAGGGCTCTACAATTAGCAGGCAGTGAAGCCAGATAGCTTTCTGTCTTTCTCTTCAGGATGGCAAGTTCCTCAGAGCCCCGAGTGGGTTCAGAGATGCTGTTTGGGAGTCAGCAGCAGTAACTCCAGAACCTGGAGTCAGAAACCTTAGAAATCTACCTGGTGCTCTATTCTACTGAGGGTAAGCTAGCACTGAAACCATAAGATGAAGTCCTTTCTTGTCTTCCCTCCCCCTTCACCAGGCAGAGGAGTCTCTCCCCATGTCCATCAACATCACAAGACACTGGAGTATTGCCATGATTCTGCTGATATTCACTTAAGACCTAAGGGTTTTGTAGTGAGCTTGTGGTCAATGCTGCCATGCCTGGAATTCACCTTCCAGGGCAGTGGGCTCCCCTCTGGCCCAGGGCCAGAAATACCATCCAAGAGCCAACTCTGGAATCAGGGACCCCAAGAGCCCACTTGGTTCACTTCTCCACTGTAGCTGAGCTGGCACCTCAGCTATAAGACAAAGTCTCCTTTATTCTTCCCTCTCCTTTTCTCAAACAGATGGAGTCTTTCCTCATTGCCACCCATAGCTGTGAATATGCTGGGTCACACCTGCAGCCAGTATACCTCAGAGTCTCACCCAAGGCCCACAGCATGTATTACCTGGTTACTACTGCTGATTATTCAGGACCCAAGGGCCCTTTAATAAGCAGGTGATGAATCTTGCCAGGACTGGGTACTTCCTTTCAAGATAGTGGGTTCCCCTCTGGCCCAGGGTATGTCTAGATATGTTGTCTGGGAGGTAGGGCCTGCAATGGGGACCGCACGACCCTGCCCGGTGCCCTGTCCTACTGTGGCTGAGCTGGTATCCAAGTTGCAAAACAAGTCTTTACTCTTCCCTCTCCTTTCCTCAAGTGGAAGGTGGGGGTGGTGGTGTCTCTTTTGGAGCTGCTAGCTGTACTGCCTGAAGTTGGGGGAGGGGTGATACAAGCACACTGCATTGGCCACCCTGCCTAGTGTCTCACTAGGTCACATTGCCCCCAGGTCCATTGGCTCTAAGCCCAGCACAGCAGGAGGACTTGCCTAGGAGTTGCAGTGCTTGTGGCCTAGGTTACCTTTCAAGTTTATTTTAAACCTTAGAGCTCTTTAGCCCACGGTGGTAAGGCTTGCCAAAACTGAAGTTCTGACTGCTGGAACGGACGATTCCCCTCTGGCTAAAGCTGATCTAAATGCTCCCTCCATGGGTGTTGGCAGCACTAAGTTCCAAGGCAAAGGCCCATAATTACTGTCCTTTCCCCTTCCACAAATGTACGAATTCTCTCTCAGTGCCACACAGTCACTGCCAGGGGATAGGGGAGGGGTGATGTTGGCAATTCAAGACTGCCTTTCCTACTCTCTTCAACGCCTGTCAGCAATATGCAGTTAAAACCAGGTACTGTGATTGTTCGCCTGATTTTTGGTTCTTATGAAGGTGCTTTTTTTGTGTAAATAGTTGTCAAAGTTGGTGTTCATGTGGGGATGATGATTGGTGGAGGCTTCTATTTGGCTATCTTGCTCTGTCTTCCTCATGTTATTTTCAAAATCCATTTTGATTATCTGTCATTTAATTATTGTGTTTATAACATTTATATTTAATGCAATTGTGTTTATATGTTTGGATTTAGATGTGAGAATATGGAAAATAATAAGTCCTTATATTTGTTGTTACAAAAATTTTATAAGGTCAAACATATTTAAAGACATGTCATTATGTCACTTAATTTAGAAATTAAGAAAGCTTAAATTTTGAAGAGTTTACCCATTGTATATAAAATATAATATTGTACTTGGTTAATTTCCTATAAAATCAGAAGATACATAGCTGCCTTTAAATTAGTATTAACACATTCCAGTGATCAAAGATTCATCTACTTATCGGAAACAGTACATGAACCTTTTAAAATACAATTTTTACACTTTGTAGTCCAGAATTGTAATGTTAAAGACTCTTTAAATCACACTTCAAAACTTTTAGCTCATAATTATAATAACATAACCTATTACTTAAATGCACTCACTCACATTTTAAAAATAAAAAATACAGTGAAGAGCATTTTTCTTTTAGATATTTTACTAGATTTTTTGGACTACAACTGGAATGTGTATGTAACAACAGATATTTTAAAAAACAAATAATCTACAATCTCCAAACTGACAGAAAGAGAGAAGAACATCAAAAAGAGGAGAAAAGAGCTGGCTTAGGCAACTGTTATCTCTGTAAAGGGCTAATTCTCTTTCTTCTGCAAGGAGAGGAGATAAAATTTGATGCAGAAAAACTCATTTGGACACAAATACACAAAAACGAGTAACCGCAGTTGATTTAAAAATACTCAGCCCCTTCACAATATTTTAAATAAACTTCTATTGCTGAAACAACTTTCAAGTAAGGGCATAAGGATAATACAGGGAGGTCCCAAATACCCCTTACTTATTTTTCCCTATTGTTAGCATCTTGCATAACCATGGTACATTTGTCAAAACTAAGAAAGTAATAATGGTACATTACTATTAAACTTGAGACTATTCATATTTCAGTAGTTTTTCCACCAATGTCTATTTTCTATTCCAGGATCCAGTTTAATACAGCACACTGCATTCAGTCATCAATTAAGTTTCCTCAGTTTCCTCTGGTCTGTTACAGTATTTCAATCCTTCCTTGTTCCCCAAGACATTGATAGTTTTGAGAATACTGATCAGGTGTTTTATAGAATGTCCTTCAATGTTAGTTGGACTTTTTTTTTTTCATGTTTAGACTAGATTGGGTTATAGGTTTTGAGAATACCTCAGAGGTGAACTGCCCTTCTCATCACAGTATATTGGGAGTATATGCTGTCAACATGACTTGATATTAACTTTGACCACTTGGCCAAGATAGTGTTTCCAGGTTTCTGTACTATGAAGTTACTCTCCTCCTCCCTTTCCATACTCTGTTCTTTGGAAGTTAGTCAGTAAGTCCAGCCCACACTCAAGGAAAGAGGGAAAATGTGCTCCACCTGGTGAAGGGGGACGTACTGTGTTAAGCTTTATATCTACATTCTAATCTCCTGTCATTGTTCTATAGCAAAAGGCAGTTTTTGCAGATGTGATTAAATTGAGGAACTTGAGTAGGAAGAATATCTTGGATTATCTCAGCAGGCCCAATATAATTAATTACAAGGATCCTTACAAGACGGAGGCAAGAAGGTAAAAAATGACAGAAGGTGATGTGAATACAAAAGTGGAGACTGTAGTCATGTGGCCAGAAGCCAAGAAACAACATAAAAGAGGGTGGAAAGCAGAGAATACAAGATGTGATTTAAAAGCCAAATTTTATATGAAGGTACCAAAATTTGATCAGAATCCCAAAATCCTTGAAAATAAACCATAAAATTGACATATAAGGTTCATTTTTTATTCCTCAGATTGGCAAAAACTGAAAATCGATTATAGTTAGTGATGGTGAATAGGCAGGAATATAAACAGCTGATAGGAATATAAATTACTCCTTTAGGAAAGATAATCTGACAATGCATCTTAAAAGTTTAAACGCATTCTTTGACTAAGCAATTTCAATTTTAAAAATGTAGCTTTTTTTTTTTGATAAAGTCTCACTCTGTTGCTCAGTCTGGAGTGCAGTGACATGATCTTAGCTCACTGCAACCTCAAACTCCTGGGATGAAGCAATCCTCTGCCTCAGTCTCCCTGAGTAGCTAGGGCAACAGGCAGGAGCCACCACACCTGGCTAGTTTTACATTTTTTTGCAGAGACAGGATCCTGCTATGTTGCTCAGGCTGGTGGCAAACTCCTGGCCTCAAATAATCCTCCCATCTTGGCTTCCCAAAGCGCTAGGATTACAGGTGTGAGCCACCGCGCCCAGCCTAGAAATGTTTCTTAGAAACAAAAGCACAAGTTTGTAAAAATAAATGTGGAAGGATGTATATGGTGGCATTAACTTAATGATAACTTTTTTGTTTTTAATTTGGCACAAAAAGGTGTTTATAAGTGCTCTACTTGTTTCTGAACATTTATTTCTCCTCATAGTTAATTCCTAAGCAAATCTTATTCCCTTTACCTCTAAAATACGTTCTAGATCTGTTCACTCCTCTCCACCAACACTGTTCTTCCTAGTCAATAAACACAGATCAACCTAATAAAAATTGCGTAATACTCTTAATTTTGGATATATCATAAATATACTACCATTGTTTTTTAAGTCTTTTCTACTATAATTAACAGATAGTATGAATTACAGTAGAGATTTGCTTAATTTAAAAAAGACTCCATAGATTCTGACGAATGTAAACATATTTACAGTAACTTTTCTTACAATCACTGGATTACTTTGGTTTTTGGTTTTATTGGCAAGAGTGATTCGTGAAAACCATGACTAGATGAACATTGGAGGAAACATTCCCAAGCATTAATCACATAATTTTAGTTTTGTACATTTTTTTCTGTCTAATGTTACTTCCTTTGTTGTAAAATTATCTTTTTTCAAGGAATGCTTTGTAAAGCTTAGTTCTAATATTACAGAATTCATACTTTTGTAGTCTCAAAATCACTCACCATTGAAGACTCTTGCTATTTTTATTTCCTATAACACGAAGTCTATTATCTCCTTAAAAATTTTTAATTTCCATCCTTAGAACTTCTTCAGCTCTGCTACTTTTTCCTTAAGACCAGGGTTATAGGCAGTACACTGGTGATAACTCACAGTCTAGAAATATTGCATTTTGTTTACAAAGTTATTTTCTATGTTCAGCATTTTGCTGAACCTTTGGGTACAGTACCTCAATTGAATGTCTTCACCTGCATATTGGTGGACATTGAAATCATCTACCATTTTTCAGAGACACTACTTGTGATATAAAAAAACACAAGCCAAAAAAAAAATCCCAAGGAATTTCTGAAGGAGCCTCTCTTCACTATTCCGCTCTCGTTAGAATAATGAGTAACACTGGTATAACATTCTACAATTTACAAGAACATTTATCTGCTTCATGAAACCTCAAAACAAACCTTTGAGACTATCAGGATCCTAACCACTTTACAGATGAAGACAACTTACATAATAGTTATGGGGTTTCCTGGATCTGACTCCTTTACTCTTCACATTACATTATGTTGCTGCCTTCCCCACAACTAATCAAGGACTCCGTTTTTTCTTTTTTCTTTGTCGAAACCATTTTCTCCATACTAGTTCCCTTTGGAATAGAAGCCTTTTTAAAAGTCCACCTTAGTATATCTTCAGGGAATCACAAATTCACTATGCTATTTATAATTCATGAGTTTCTCTAATGGTATCAAGGCAGCAAATACAGGTGAAGTAATAAGTATGCACTTGATAGTACTTAACACACATACCCCGTGTAAAAATACTGCTGGTGTACAGTGTATGTGTTGGTGACGCCAGAGGAAGTGGCCGTGAAAAGGCTTAATGCCGCATTGAATAACTTCAACCTCATCTTGCTCAGGTTCATATCTCTCCTGAATTTCCCCTGGTAAGCGCAAGATGCAGGATCCGTTCTCACAGTTTTTTGCTTACCAGTTAACACTGGCTGCATTCAGGAACGCCTTGCTCTCTTAAGCCACAGTGCCTTCCTGGTCTCTTCTTCACAGGGTCTTCCACAATCGCTCTTTTTTCTGGGCACGCTGGTTTGCTGCAAGTCGGGGTGGCGGGGCGGGGCGTTCCCAAGTTTCCAGGCCAATTACCTACCTGCCTTAGAGCAATTACGCACTTCTCTCTGGTAGGCCCTGAAATGTTCTATTCATCAGATCGCCCCAGCTTCTTTTGACCGTTTCTTGCTTAGGGCTCAGTTCAGACAGTATTTGTTCCGGGACGCTCAGCGGGAGGCGGTGTTTACCGGCTCACTCGAGACCTCAATTCCAGGCGCCCTGCAGCTCCCCTCAGACTCCCCGGGATCGTGCTTGGCCTTCCCATTCGTACGCTGCGGCTGCGCTTTCCTCTCCTAACACCACGCTGGCGAAGCTGGGAAGGATCAAATAGTCCCCCTCGCCAACCTAGCGCGGCGGGACCGGCCCAAAAGGGCCTTTGCAGCCTGCGCATGCGGAATCGGCGGCCGCCACCGACTCCCCGTCTGCTTCCCTCCGGGCGGCAGAGGCGGTTTGGAGCTTGCTGACAGCTCTGCGACCGGCTAGCGCAGCCTCGTCTCGTGCTTCCACGTTATCCTATCAGAGACGGGGCGGGGCGGCGGCCTCCGCAGCCTATCAGTGCGAACCACGACCCCGGCGAGCCCGGGAGGGAAGCCGCCAGAAAGAAGGCGATTGGACGGCGGCGGCGCTCTGGGGCGTAGCGTCGCGCGGGCCCCGCCCACCGCTGCCTTCCTCTGCTGGGCTCCAGAGCCGCTGAGGCCTGAGCGAGAGCCGACGGCGGGCGGGGGCAGCTGCTGCCAGAGCGCCGGCGCGTGCTGGTGGGCCACACACCTTTCCTCCTCTTCACTCGCGAGCCTTCGGACATGGTGGCCCCCGGCTCCGTGACCAGCCGGCTGGGCTCGGTGTTCCCCTTCCTGCTAGTCCTGGTGGATCTGCAGTACGAAGGTGAGTCCTGCCCTTCCCCGGCCGGGAAGTGGGCTCCCGGACCAGGCCCCCCGCGCTTTCCCGTCTGCGCCCGGGCGCCTGTCCCGGAGCGGCTCGGGAGGTGGGGCGAGCGCTGGGGGAGCCCGCGGCCTGGCTTGGGCCTGAGCCCGCGCCTGGTTCCGGGTTTGCCTGGGGGAGAGTCGAGGGGACTGGCGGGCCGCGGAGCCGGGACAGCGGGTTTGGACTAAGGAACGGGGCCGCAGGAGTCGGAGGAAGCGGGGTGCGCCCCGTGGCGGGGAGCGGGGGCACCGGGCTGCGACTTCAGGACGTCCTGGGAAGCGGAGACTTGGGCAGCCTTTGGGTCCTGGCCTCGCTTGGGACCCTCGCTGGGCGCCTGGGGACACTGTCAGTCATTGGTGCTGGCTGGGAGGAGGCACTAAGGTGGCCAAAAGACTTCTTCGCTCTGGAGTTCTTGGGTGGAGAAGGAGTGTCATGTCCAGCTGGGAGTTGGAGGGGACAGTGTTGACTATTTAAAAAGTGAGTAACCATCCCAATTAAGATGCACTGTCGTGTGGATAAATTGTTAGTTTGGTGCAATGAGGAGCCGCTGTTGGAATTCCATATCCCGGACGGCCGGACACTGAGTTTGTGGTTTTACAACTCCCAGCGTGGTGTCATTCAACGTATGGCTGGCATTACTTTTCCAAGTTCGCTGTAAAAAGGTTCCCTTAAAAAGATACGAGCGATTAAATTTCTCTTCAGTCCTGCAGACTGGAATGTTGGCTACTGCAGAATAGCGAAAATAGAGGGCTGTCCTATCTTAGATGGCAGCGGGGAGGAGTAAGAATTAAAGCTGATAATGCCAATTTAACGAATGCTTGTGGCGCGGTTACTGTGCGAAATATTCGAGTGTAATGACACATCACATGCACTGATCTATTTTCATCCCCATAAAAAGGGCTAGTTGTCAAGGAGGTCAAATTAAACCTTTGAGTATTCCATTCAAAGGGAGCGAGGAACTGAAAATTGGGAATTGTTTATAGTGAATTCCTCTGAAAGTTCTCAACTTTTTTTTTTTTAAAGTAGAACTCCCAGTTTTTAGGTGTCACCCATAGCAATGGGCTTTTGCTTTTGCTTCCCCTGGTAACCATATTTTTTGAACCCCAAATCAGAACACATAGTGTGGCAACATTGAGACAAAGAATTTGACAATGAGGCTGCCCCCAGAAAAATCGAGGGGATTGGAATTTGAAGGCCTGTACCACTTTAATATGGGTCATATATTCTAGTTCTTTTGCATTTTCAAAAGCTTCATTCCTCCTGCCCCCACACCCCACCATCCCTCATCTGTAGTATTTATCTCCAGTTATCATTAATAATTTATTTTGGACACTTA
Source organism: Symphalangus syndactylus (assembly GCF_028878055.3). Lineage (NCBI taxonomy): Eukaryota > Metazoa > Chordata > Mammalia > Primates > Hylobatidae > Symphalangus > Symphalangus syndactylus. The sequence continues at coordinate 25,653,744 of NC_072437.2, read as the reverse complement.
AGAGAAAGTTGCCTATGTTCTGTTTAATGGTGATTTTTTTTTTTTTTAAGTTACAGAGATGCACAATTTTGAATGACTGCTTTTCCCACTACTTTGTGAACCACCTTTTTAGAATTGCCGTTCTGTATATGAGTCTGTAAGGACTCAACTCTTCATTTCCCTACTGTGGTATTTTCCATAAGCCGCATTTGAGAGCTTTTCTGTGTAGGAGGCACTGGTGACATTTCTCAGAGGAGTGCCAGAGTGTTTTCTTTAGGACCATTGTCTGTGTAAAGTAGCAGGGACTTAGTACAGGTAACAGAGAAAGGAAAGAAAGGAGCCTTTCTGTAAGCCATATCTTATTCACGAAAGCGTGTGGTATTCATTCCTACTTTACAGACCAGGGAACTGAGGCTCCAAATGTTTTACTAAAGTTCATTTTGTGTGCACGCTGGAGACAGAAGTTAAGTAGTTGACAACATCATGTGAGTCCAAGCATTTTTAAGTGATGGCAGCTGAGAAAAAAAAAGCACTTTTTTTTTTTTTTTTTTTTGTAATTAACAAGAAGGTTATTTCCTGGGAGGTTTAATACAGTGGTTCTCAAACTTGAGTGTGCATCAGAATCGCACATGGAGGGCTTTTTAAAACAGAGTGCTGTACCCCACTTACAGAGTTTGATTTATTAGGTCTTGATGGGACCTGAAATTTTGCGTTTCTAGAAAAACCCCGGATGACCACACTTGAGAACCACTGGTGTAATAAATTATATAGAGGAGTTAAATTAGGTGTCTGCTATGTATTTGACACTGGATTTGGTGATGGATATATAAAGGTAAGAACTCTGACTTGAATTAGCAAACTGTTAGCCCCTGTTTTCCCAAATAAATTGTGTCTGGATTCACTATCTCATAGTTCTCTGAAAGGCAAATGAAAGGACTGCTAGGCCTGAGGCTTAATAAAATTGTGTTGTATTAAGGATTTTTGTTAAATAGGTAGATTTTAGCTGCTCTTGTCACACACAAAGTAATTATGTGAGATGATAGATATATTAATCTGCTTCACTTTTGTTAATCTGCTTCACTATTGTAACCATTTTATCTGTGTATATCTCATGATACTATGTTGTAAACATCAACTATATACAATACAATTCGCTTTTAAAAAAGAAATGAAGGAGAATGGTTATGAGAGAAGTGAATGTGGAACTAAGAGTGGCACAGGATGGAGAAGAGATGACCTAGTCTTTTTCTGATTTTGAAATATTTGCCTTTGTTTTCTTCTAGATTTTTCTGTTAATTGTCATCCAGAGACAGAAAGTATATATCATGAATTGAAAGTTTGAGTCTTTTGGGCACCCTCCCTTCTCAAAGGCCTTTTAAAGAGTGAAGTCTTAAAGCACTAGATGAGATCGAATTTTTGGAATAGAAATAAAACTTTAGTAGTATCTGCTTTAGTATTCTCATGTTATAGATAAGGAAGTTATTTCATTTCTTTGCTAATGGTTTGTCCTGTTGGTGGCTTGAGTAGCAACACAGCCTGGGAACCAAACCTTTTTTCTGTTATCATAGTTTTATCTCTTTTTCTTCCTTAACATGCTATCTGGACCCAATTTTTCTTTATTTCATTGAGCTGATTAGGTTTAAGACATGCATTTGCAAAGCATTCATGTCCTCTTTTTCTCCTTTCTCACTTTAGACTGAGTGGTCCATTATTGTAGTTAGTGCACTGCAAATGCCCATTTATTTTCTGGCCCCTGTAATCTTCTGTTTTACTCACCTACCAAAACCCAACACTGGTTAAATTCAACTTGGCCAACTCTTTTTATACCTTATAGGTAAACACGGATGGAGGAAAATGGAGACATCTTTGCTGATTAGGCTCATTTATCTTTATTTTTATTTTCAATTTTTTTTCGAGACAAGGTCTTGCCCTGTCACCCAGGCTGGAGTGCAGTGGCATGATCCTAGCTCAATGTAGGCTTGACCTCCTGGGCTCAAGCAGTCCTCCCACCTCAGCCTCCTGAATAGCTGGGACCACAGGTGTGCACCACCGCATCCCCTACTAAGTTTTTAAAATTTTTTGTAGGGACAGGGTCTTCTATGTTGCCCAGGCTGGTCTTGAACTCCTGGGCTCAAGCAATCCTCATCCCTTGGCCTCCCAAAGCGTTGAGATTACAGGCGCAAGCCAATGCGCCTGGCCCTGATTAGTCTCATTTTAAAGAAACAATCTCAGTCGCAAATGCACATTAAATACTGCTAACACTCCCACAATTCTTTACTATGTCTATTCTTGAAAATCAGTATTTCAAACATTTTCCTCCCTCCGTAAGCCTCTAATTTAAACTCTCCTTTCCTCTCTCCCCTACCTCATTCTTTTAGACCTTGTCTTTATTGAGAAAATGAAAGCCATCACAAGGCAAGTTCTTCTTTCTACCTCAAAATTCACTAGCTTATCTACATTTGTACCTATTCTGCTACTTTTTCCTCATATTGAAATACATTAAATATCTCTATTCCCAGATAAATCTAATCTGTGTACTTACACTCTGGATTCCATTTCCTCTCACCTTCTGAAAATGTTGCTCCTAGAGTTGTATCTTTGTGCTGCTGTAACAAAATACCACAGAGTGAGTAATTTATAAAAAAATTTCAGCCTGAATTTTGGAGGGAACATTCAGACAATAGTAGATGCTGAACTTCCTGTACTATCTTTCTTTGGCTAGATTCCACTGTCTTCTGTGTTTCTGCTACAAGACTTCTTTTAGACTCTACCCCACCTTGCTAGAGTCTTGGCTTAGCCTTTTGTTCTTTTTTAGAGAAGAAACTTAGGGCTTTCCTCATTCCTCACATTCTAAGTGCTCCAACCTGAATAACCATCTCTCTCTCTGGGATTGCTCTCTGGTCTGGGTCTGCCACCGCCTTTGCTTGAACTTTAGTATCTTTGACTATGAGTTCTTGCCTCCTTTAGTCTGATTCTTCCAGTCTTGATTGTAACTCACATCATACCTTTAACCCCCCACCTTTAAGTTTAAAAAAATCCTTATTTTCTGCTCTCCAAAATATAAGATATTCTAATATTAATTTCAGTGAAAGACATAGTTGGTTACTCTACCTTTTTCCCTGCCCTTGCTGCTTATTTTGCTGACTTATGATCACTGCTTGTCTAAGGAGAAACCTATTGTCTAATGCTGACTAGGAAATGGCATGATGTTTGGTTGTCTTACCTCTCTGAAAATGTTTACAGACCATGTGGCAAAGGAATAAAAATTACCTGTGGCTCAAAAGAGAGTGGATTGCAAAAACAGCCAATAATTTGCAAATAATTTTATTTTTCAGATGTGTCTTTATGAATCATTGATCATATGTTTGACTTGATAATTGTTATGTATTTTAGATTTTATTCTGATGAATTATAATACGTTTAAGTAAAAAGGCAAATAGTTAAATTCATTCAAGAAATATTGCATACCCACTATGTGTGGGATACTGAATTAGGTGATACAAAGAAGAAAAGACAGCTCCTCCTCTCAAACTTGCTTTTGATAAGTTTTGTGGAGTTGGGACTTTGAGAAGCAGGCAAATTGTGAAAAGCAATGTATAGAGAGAGTAATATTGCAAAGTGAAGTCACGTACTTGTGAGTGTGGAAATGCAAAATATAATAGGAAGATTGAAGGAGCTTTTTTTCCCTCTCTCAAAACAATACAGTGTGAGGGAAGATTTCACAAAGGAGCCAGCATTTGAGGGCAGAATCTTTTTTTTTTGTTTAACTTTATTTTATTTTAGATTCAAGATATACATGTGCAGGTTACATGGGTATATTGTGTAATGGTGGGGTGATATGATTTAGATCTGTGCCCCACCCAAATCTCATGTTCAGTTGTAATCCCCAGTGTTGGATCTGGGGCCTGGTGGGAAGTGATTGGATCATGGGGGTGGTTTCTAATGGTTTAGCACCATCCCCCAGAGCTGTTATTGTGATAGAATTCTCACAAGATCTGGTTGTTTAAAAGTGTGTAGTATCTCCCCACTCTCTGTCTTCCTCCAGCTCTGGCCACGTGAAGATATGCCTGCTTCTCCTTTACCTTTTGCCATGATTGTAAATTTCCTGAGGCCTCCCCAGCCATGCTTCATGTACAACCTACAGAACTGTCAGCCAACTAAACCTCTTTTCTTTATAAATTACCCAGTTCCGGCTGGGCACTGTGGCTCACGCCTGTAATCCCAGCACTTTGGGAGGCTGAGGGGCGGGTGGATCACGAGGTCAGGAGTTCAAGATCAGCCTGGCCAAGATGGTGAAACCCCATCTCTACTAAAAATACAAAAAATAACTTAGCCAGGTGTGATGGTGGGCGCCTGAAATCCCAGCTACTCGGGAGGCTGAGGCAGAGAATTGCTTAAACCTGGGAGGCAGAGGATGAAGTGAACTGAGATTGCACCACCGCACTCCAGCCTGGGTGACAGAGCAAAACTCCATCTCAAAAAAAAAAAAAAAAATTACCCAGTTCCGGGTATTTCTTTATAGCAATGTGAGAAGGGACTAATACAGAAAATTGGTACTGGGAGTGGGGCATTGCTATAAAGATACCTGAAATTGTAGAAGGAAGCAACTTTGGAATGGGGTAATGGGCAGAGGTTGGGACAGTTTGGAGGACTCAGAGGAAGACAGGAAGAGGAGGGAAAGTTTGAAACCTCCTAGAGACTTGTTGAATGGTTGTGACCAAAATGCTGATAGTGGTATAGACGTGAAGTTCAGGCTGAGGAGGGCTCAGAGTGACCGCAGATGAGGAACTTATTGGGAACTGGAGTAAAGGCCATTCTTGCTATGTGCTTTAGTAAAGAGACTGGTGGCATTGTACCCTTGGTCTATGGATCTGTGGAACTTTGAACTTGAGAGAGATGATTTAGGGTATCTGGTGGAAGAAATTTCTAAGCAGCAAAGTGTTCAAGATGTGACCTGGCCTCTAGCAGCCAGTGCTTATATTCATGAGCAAAGAAATGATGTAAAATTGGAACTTACATTTAAAAGGGAAACAGAACAGAAGAGTTGGAAAATTTTCAGTTTGACCATGTGGTAGAAAAGAAAAACCCATTTTCAGGAGAGTAATTCAAGCAGACTGCATAAATTTGCATAAGTAAAGAGGAGTCAAGTGCTGATAGCCAAGACAATGGGGAAAAGGGCTCCAAGGCATCTCAGCAACCTTTAAGGCAGCTCCTTCCATCATAGGCCCAGAGACCTAGGAGGGAAGAACGGTTTCCTGGGCGATTCTCAGGGCCCTGCCACCCTGTGCAGCCTCAGGACACTGCTGCCTGCATCCTAGCTACTCCAGCTCCAGCCATGGCTGAAAGGGGCCCAGATATAGCTCAGGCCTTCAGACGGTGCCAGCCCAAACCCTTGGCAGATTCTACATGCTGTTAAGCCTGCAGGTGCTGAAAGCTAAGAGTTGAGGCTTGGGAGCCTCAGCCTAGATTTCAGATATATGGAGAAGCCTGGATGTTCAGGCAGAAGGCTGCTGCAGGGGCAGAGCCCTCATGGAAAAATTACTAGGGCAGTGCAGAGGGGAAACGTGGGGTTGGAGCCCCCACACAGAGTCCCCACTGGGGCACTGCCTAGTGGAGCTGTGAGAAAGACCACCATCTTTCAGACCCCAGAATGGTAGATCCACTGACAGCTTGCACCATGCACCTGGAAAAGCTGCAGCCACTCAACGCCAGCCCTTGACAGCAGCCGCGTGGGCTGAGCCCTGCAAAGTCACAGGAGTGGCACTGCCCGAGGCCTTGAGAGCTCACCCCTTGCTGCAGTATGCCCTGGATGTGAGACATGGAGTCAAAGGAGATTATTTTGGAGCTTTAAGATTTAGTAACTGCCCTACTGGGTTTTAGCACATGCATGGGGCCTGTAGCCTTTTTCTTTTGGCCAGTTTTACCCTTTTGGAATGGGACTATTTACCCAATGCCTATAATCCCATTGTATCTTGGAAGTAATTAACTTGTTTTTTATTTTATAGGCTTATAGGTGGAAGGGACTTGGCTTGTCCCAGATGAGACTTTGGACTTTTGAGTTAATGCTGGAATGAGTTAAGACTTTGGGGACTGTTGAGAAGGGATGATTGTATTTTGTAATGTGAGAACATGAGATTTTGGAGGAGCTGGGGCGGAATGATATGGTTTGGATCTGTGCCCCACCCAAATCTTATGTTGAATTGTAATCCCTAATGTTGGAGGTGGGGCCTGGTGGTAGCTATTTGGATCATGGTGGTAGTTTCTAATGGTTTAGCACTATCTCCCTATTGCTCTTCTCATGATAGAGTTCTCATGATATCTGGTTGTTTAAAAGTGTGTAGCACCTTCCCTCTGTCTCTCTTCCTCCTGCTCTGGCATGTGAAGAGGTACCTGCTTCTTCTTCCTCTATGATTATGAGTGTCCTGAGGCCTCCCCAACCATGGTTCATGTACAGCCTGCAGAACTGTGAGCCAATTAAACCTCTTTCCTTTATAAATTACTCAGTTTCAGGTATTTATAGCAATGCGAGAATGGACTACATGGGGTGTGGGCTTCTAGTGTACCCATTACCCTAATAATGAACATTGTACCCAGTGGGTAATTTTTTAACCCACACTCCCTTCCATCTTCTCCTCTTTTGGAATCCCCAGTATCTATTATTTACATCTTTATGTCCATGTGTACCCATTGTTTAGTTCCCACTTGTAAGTGTGATCATATGGTATTTAATTTTCTGTTTCTGAGTTATTTCACTTAGACTAATGGCCTCCAGTTCTATCCACGTTGCTGCAAAGGACATCATTTTCTTTTTTATGGTTACATAGTATTCCATGTTGTCCATATGCCACATTTTCTTTATCCAGTCAACCATCGATGGACAGTTAGGTTGATTCCATGACTTTGCCATTGCGAATAGTGCTGCAATAAGCATATGAGTGCAGGTACCTTTTTTAAATATAATATAAGGATTTGGTTTCCTTTGGGTAGATATCCAGTAGTGAGATTGTTGGGTCAAATGGTAGTTCTGCTTTTTTTTTTTTTTTTTTTAGAAATCTCCATATTGTTTTCCATAGTGGTTGAACTAATTTACATTGCTGCCACCCATATATGTGTTACAATTTCTTCACCTCCATGCTAACATCCTTTTTTTTTTAAACTTTTTAGTAATAGCCACTCAGACTTGTGTAAGATGATTGATATTTCATTGCGGTTTTAATTTGCATTTCTCTGATGATTAGTGATGTTGAACATTTTTTCATGTTTGTTGGCTGCTTGTGTGTCTTGTTTTGAGAAATGTCTCTTAATGTCCTTTGCCCACTTTTTTTTTTTTTTTTTTTTTTTGAGACAGAGTCTCTGTCGCCCAGGCTGGAGTGCAGTGGCGCGATCTCGGCTCACTGCAAGCTCCACCTCCCAGGTTCACGCCATTCTCCTGCCTCAGCCTCCCGAGCAGCTGGGACTACAGGCGCCTGCCACCATGCCTGGCTAATTTTTTGTATTTTTAGTAGAGACAGGGTTTCACTGTGCTAGCCAGGGTGGTCTCGATCTCCCAACCTTGTGAGCCACCCACCTTGGCCTCCCAAAGTGCTGGGATTACAGGCGTGAGCCACCGCGCCTTGCCCTTTGCCCACGTTTTAATGGGGTTCTTTGTTTTCTTCTTGTTGAGTTGTCTTGTAGATTCTGGATATTAGTCCTTTGTCAGAGGCATAATTTGCAAATGTTTTCTCTCATTCTGTGGTTTGTCTCTTTGCCCTGTTGATTATCTTTTGATGTGCAGAAGCTTTTTAGTTAAGTCCCATTTGTTTATTTTTGGTTTTGTTGCATTTGTGTTTGGGGTCTTCATCATAAATTGGTTGCCTAGGCCAATGTCCAAAATGTGTAATCTATCTTGAGGTAGTTTTTGTATATGCTGGGAGATAGAGATGCAGTTTCTTCTGCATATGGCTAGCCAATTTTCCCAGCACCATTTATTGAATTAGGGTGTCCTTTCCCTGTTGTTTATATTTATCAGCTTTGTCAAAGATCAATCAGTTGGATATAAGTATGTGATTTTATTTCTGGGTTCTCTATTGTAGTCTATTGATCTGTGTGCCTATTTTTGTACCAGTACCATGCCATTTTAGTTACTATAGCCTTGTAGTATAATTTGAAGTCAAGTTATGCCTCTGGATTTGTTCTTTTTGGTTAAGATTACTTTGGCTATTCATGCCCTTTTTTGGTGCTGTATGAACTTTAGAATTGTTTTTCCTAGTTCTCTGAAAAATGACATTGGTGATTTGATAGGAATTGTGTTGAATCTATAGATTACTATGGGCAGTATGGTTATTTTAATGATAGTCTCCAAATCCATGAGCCTGGGATGTTTTTCTGTTTATTTATGACATATATGATTCGTTTCATAAGTGTTTTGTAGTTCTCATGGAGATCTTTCACCTCCTTGGTCAGTGTTTTCCTAGGTATTTTATTTTTTTTGCGTATGGCTTTTGTAAATGGGATTGAATTCTTGATTTGGTTTTTGGCTTGAATATTGTTGGTGTATAGAAATGCTACAGATTTTTATACGATGGTTTTGTATACTGAGACTTTACTCAAGTTGTTTATCGGATCTTGGAGTTTTTTAGTAGAATCTTTAGGGTTTTCTAGTTAAAAAAATCATATTTGTGAAGAGACATAATTTGACCTCCTCTTCTCCCGTTTGGATATCTTTTATTTCTTTTTCTTGCCTGATAACTTTAGCCAGGACTTCCAGTACTATGTTGAATTGGAATAGTCAGAGTGAACATCATTGTCCTGTTCCAATTCTTAGGGTGAATGCTTTCAGCTTTTCCCCATTCAGTATATTGGCTGTGGGTTTGTCATATGTGGCCTTTATTACGTTGAGGTATGTTTCCTCTATGCCTAGTTAATCTAGGTAGCAGTTTATCAATGTTGCTCATGGATTTGGAGAATATAATATCGTTAAAAAGACAACAACTACCTAAAGCAATCCACATACCACCCAAAGCATACTGTCTTGGTTACTGTAGCCTTATAGTATAGTGTGAAGTTGGGTAATGTGATGCTTCCAGCTTAGTTCTTTTTGCTAAGGATTGCTTTGGCTATTCAGGTTCTTTTTTGGTTTTATATTAATTTTAGAATATATATATTTTTAATTCTGTGAGAAATGACATTGGTAATTTGGTAGGAATCGTGTTGAATCTATAGACTGCTTTGGGCAGTATGGCCGTTTTAATGATATTGATTCTTCCAACCCATGAGCATGGAATGTTTTTCCATTTGCTTGTGTCATGTATGACTACTCTGAAAGTGTTTAATAGTTCTCCCTTTAGCAATGTTTCACCTCCTTGGTTAGCTGTATTCCTAGGTATTTTACTTTTTGTGTGTGGCAATTAAAAATGGGATTGTGTTATTGATTTGGCTCTCAGCTTGAATGTTGTCAGTGTATATAAATATTACTGCCGCTTGTACCTTAATTTTGTATCCTGAAACTTTAGTGAAGTTGCTTATCAGTTCCAGGAGCCTTTTGGTGGAGTCTTTAGGGTTTTTTTAGGCATAGAATCATATAATCACTGAAGAGAGGTATTTGACTTCTTTTCCTATTTGGATGCCTTTTATTTCTTTCTCTTGCCTGATTGCTCTGGTTAAGACTTCCAGTACTGTGGCAAATAGGAGTGGTGAGAATGGGCATCCTTGTCTTGTTCTGGTTTTTGAGGGAAATGCTTTCAGCTGCTGCCTGTTTAGTATGGTGTTGGCTGTGAGTTTGTTATAGATGGCTTTTATTATTTTCAGGTATGCTTCTTCGATGTCTAGTTTCTTGAGGGATTTTTATCATACAGGGGTGTTGGATTTCATAGACTGCTTTTTCTACAGTTTTTTTTTTTTTTTGAAACAGGGTGTTACACTGTCCCCCAGGCTGGAGTGCAGTGGCTCTATCTTGGCTCACTGCAACCTACGCCTCCCACTTCAAGTGATTCTTGTGCCTCAGCCTCCTGGGGCTGGGGTTACAGGCATGCACCACCATGCCTAGCTAATTTTTTGCAGAGATGGGGTTTTGCCATGTTGGCCGGGCTGGTCTTGAACTCGTGGCCTCAAGTGATCCTCCCGCCTCAGCCTCCCAAAATGCTGGGATTACAGGTGTGAGCCACTGTGCTCAGCCTTTCTGTATCTATTAAGATGATCATACGGGTTTTGTTTTTAATTCTGTTTGTGTGGTAGACCACATATGTTTGCATGTGTTGGACCATCCTTGCATCCCAGAGACAAAGCCCACTTGATTGTGTGTGTGTGTGTGTGTGTGTGTGTGCTGTTGGATTTAGTTTGCTAGTATTTTGTTGCATATGTTTACATCTATTTTCATCAGGGATGTTGGCCTGTGGTTTCCTTTTTTTGGTTGTCTTGCCTCATTTTGGTATCAGGTTGATACTGGTTTCATAGAATGAGTTAGGGAGGAATCCTTCCTCCTTGATTTTTTTTTTTTTTTTTGGAGGGGGAATACTTTCAGTAAGATTGGTAACCAGCTCTTCTTTGTATGTCTGGTAAAATTTGGCTGTAAAAAATCTGTCCTGGGCTTTTTTTTTTTCCTGGAAGATTTTGCTAGGACTAATTTGATTTTATTGCTCATTATTGGTCTATTCAGGATTTGTTTCTTCTTGGTTAAATCTTGGGAGATTGTATGTTTCTGGGAATTTATCCATTTCCTGTGAGTTTTCTAGTTTGCATAAAGAAGTTCATAGTAGTCTCTGATGATGTTTTATATTTCTCTGGTATGAGTTGTCACCTTTCTCATTTCTGGTTGTGCTAATTTGAATCTTCTCTCTTTTATTCTTGGTTAGTCTAGCTAGTGGTCTTATCAATTTTGTTTATCCTTTCAAAGAAATTTTTGTTTTGTAGATCTTTTTTCTTTTTGGTCACAGTCTCATTTAGTTCATTTCTGATCTTTTTATTTCTTTTCTCCCAGCTAGTTTTGGGTTTGTTTTATTCTTATTTTCTAGTTCCTTGAGGTGTGGTGTGTGGTTGTTCATTTGCGATCTTTCTGTCTTTTTGATGTAGGCATTTAATGCTGTAAATGTGCTTCTTAGCACAGCTTTTGTTGTATCCTAGAGGTTTTGGTATGCTATGTTTCTGTTTTCATTTGTATCAAAAATTATTTTGATTTCTGCTTTAATTTCATTGCTGGCCCAAAAGTAATTCCGGTTGTTTACTTTTCATGTACTTGTGTTGTTTTCAGAGTTCCTTTTGGTATTGACTTCTAATTTTATTCCATTGTGGTTCAAGAAATACTTGATATGATTTTGACTTTTTTTGGGTTTATTGAAACTTCTCATGGCCAAGCATATGGTTTATTTTAAGAATGTTCCACACACAGATGAGAAAAATGTTTATTTTGTGGTTGTTGGATAGAATGTTCTGTAAATGTCTACTAGGTCCATTTGGTTTAGAGTTTAGTCTAAGTCGAGTTTCATTGTTCACTTTCTGCCTTGATGATCGGTCTTGTGTTGTCAGTGGGGGGATTGGTGTCCCTTCATTATTGTGTGGCTATTGATCTGTTTTCTTAGGTCTAGTAGTAGCAGTTTTATGAATCTTGGTGCTCCAGTGTTGAGTGTGTATATGTTTAGCATAGTTAAATCTTCTTGTTGTATTGAACCTTTTATTATTATATAAATAATAATAACCCCAGGGCCCAACCCCAATCTCAGCCCTACTCCACTCTAGCACTATAGTTGTAGCAGGAGTTTTTCTGCTCATCTGCTTCTACCCCCAGTAGAAAATAGTGTATTAATCCAAACCTTTACACTGTTTAGGTGCTATTACCACTTTATTTAGAGCAATCTGTGCTCTAACACAAAATGACACCAAAAAATTGGTAGCACTCTCCACTTCGAGTCAACTAGACCTTGTAATACTCACAATTGGCATTAATCAACTACACCTAGCATTCCTACACATCTGCACCCATGCCTTTTTTTTTTTTTGAGACGGAGTCTCACTCTTCTGCCCAGGCTGGACTGCAGTGGCGCTATCTCGGCTCACTGCAAGCTCCGCCTCCCGGGTACACGCCATTCTCCTGCCTCAGCCTCCCAAGTAGCTGGGACTACAGGCGCCTGCCACTGGGCCCAGCTAAGTTTTTGTATTTTTAGTAGAGATGGGGTTTCACCGTGTTAGCCAGGATGGTCTCGATCTCCTGACCTCGTGATCTGCCCGCCTCGGCCTCCCAAAGTGCTGGGATTACAGGCGTGAGCCACTGCGCCCCACCGCACCTTTTTTTTTTTTTTTTTTTTTTTTTTTGAGACGGAGTCTCGCTCTGTCTCCCAGGCTGGAGTGCAGTGGCGCAATCTCGGCTCACTGCAAGCTCCGCCTCCCGGGTTCACGCCATTCTCCTGCCTCAGCCTCTCCGAGTAGCTGGGACTATAGGCGCCCGCCACCACGCCTGGCTAATTTTTTTTTTTTTTTTTTTTTTTGTATTTTTAGTAGAGACGGGGTTTCACCGTGGTCTCGATTTCCTGACCTCATGATCCGCCTGCCTCGGCCTCCCAAAGTGCTGGGATTACAAGCGTGAGCCACCGCGCCCGGCCCCCATGCCTTTTTTTAAAGCTATATTATTTATGTGTTCGGGATCCATCATCCACAACCTCAACGATGAACAAGATATTGTAAAAATAGGAGGACTATTTAAGACTTTACCCCTTACTTCTTCCTCCTTTATTATTGGCAGCTTAGCACTTACAGGTATGCCTTTTCTAATAGGCTTTTACTCTAAATACCTTATTATCGAAACCACAAACATGTCATATACCAACACCTGAGCCCTTTCTAATGGTCTTATTGCCACCTCCTTAATAGCTGTTTGTAGTACTAGAATTATTGTCTTCGTTCTAATAGGACAACCCCACTTCACAACTCTAATTATTAATGAAAATAATCCCTTCCTAATTCAGTTAAACACCTAATAATAGGCAGTATCTTCGCTGGATTTCTCATCAGCAATAGTATTATCCCCACCTCTTCCCCACAAACAACAGTACCACCTCATCTAAAACTTACAGCCCTTAGTGTAACCTAGGGATTTTGCTAGCAATGGAGCTCAGTCTTACAACTAATAATCTTAAGCTAAAATATCCATTACAGACATTCAACTTCTCCGATATACTGGAATTTTACTCAACCACAATCCATTGTACAACCTCTTGCTCAAGCCTACTTACAAGCCAAAATCTGGCTTCACGTCTACTAGACCTAGTTTGATTAGAAAAGTCCTTACCAAAGACAATTTCACAGACCCACATTACAGCCTCCATTACCATATCCACTCAGAAAGGCCTAATTAACTTTTATTTCCATTCCTTTTTTATCCCCTCCTTTCTAACTCTACTCTTAATTATCTACTCTATTACCCCAAGTAATTTCAATTAACAACATAATCAGCAACAATGTTCAACCAGCAGCCACCACCAATCAACACCCATAATTATATAAAGCACCTGCACCCACAGAAGCCTCATGAATCAACCCCGGACCCTCACCCTCAAAAATTATTCAACTTCCTTCACTACTAAAATTAATTGTAATCACCACCCCATCATATTCAACCATTCATCAAATCAACACCAATTCTATTAATAACCCTAATAATAAAGTTCCTCAAATATCAATACTTGATCCTTATGTCTCAGGGTATTCCTCAATAGCTATCACTGCAGTGTAACCAAAAACAACCATCATCCCACCCAAATAAATCAAAAAGACTTATTAACCCTATAAAAGCCCCACCATAATTCAGCACAATACCACAATCCACAGCACCACTAATAACCCTAACCCTCCATACATAGGAGAAAGTTTTGAAGACAAACCTATAAATCCTATAACCAAAATAATACTTAATAAGAATAAAGCATATGTCATTATTCCCACATAGCTTGTAACCATGACTAATGATAGGAAAAATAATGATTATACTTCAACTATAAGAACACTAATGATTAATGTACATAAAATACACCCACTAATTAAAATTATAAATTATTCATTTATTGATCTCCCCACACCATCCAGCATCTCTACATGATGAAATTTCGGCTCACTTCTAGGCGCCTGCTTAATTCTCCAGACCATCACAGGATTATTTCTGGCCATACACTACACACCGGACACCTTAACTGCTTTCTCTTCAGTTGCCCATATCAACCGAGATGTAAACTATGGCAGAATAGTCCACTATTTTCACGCAAACGGTGCTTCGGTATTCTTCATCTGCCTCTTCCTGCACGTTGGCTGAGGTTTATATTACGGGTCATTTATGTTCCTGGAAACCTGAAATACTGGTATTATCCTCCTACTCACAACTATAGCAACAGCATTTATAGGCTACATACTCCCATGAGGCCAAATATCATTCTGAGGCGCTACAGTAATTACAAATCTATTATCAGCCATTCCATATATTGGAACGGATCTTGTTCAATGAATCTGAGGTGGATTCTCAGTTGATAAAGCCACTCTTGCATGACTTTTCACCTTCCATTTTATCCTACCCTTCATCATTATAGCCATAGCAATTCTCCACCTTCTATTCTTGCATGAAACAGGATCCAGTAACCCTTCAGGAATTTCATCAGATTCCAACAAAATCACCTTCCCCCCTTACTACACAAGCAAAGATACCCTAGGTCTAACATTTCTCCTCCTCCTTCTAATAACTGTAGTATTATTTTGACCTGACCTCCCGAGCAATCCAGACAATTACACTTTAGCCAACCCCCTTAGTATCCTACCCCACATTAAGCCACTGTGATACTTTTTGTTTGCATACACAATCTTACGATCCATCCCTAATAAACTAGAAGGTGTACTGGCCCTTCTATTCTCTATTCTATTCTAGCAGTTATTCTTGTACTACATACGTTCAAACAACAAAGCATAATATTCTGCCCATGAAGTCAATGCCTGTTCTGAATTTTAGTGGCAGACTTGCTTACAGTCACATGAATCAGAGGATAGCCAGTTGAACATCTTTTTGTTACCATCGGACAGATAGCATCTATCATGTAATTCTCCGTTTTCCTTGCCCTTATACCACTCACTGCCCTAATTGAAAATAAGTTACTTAAATGAAACTGCCCTTGTAGTATAACTCAATGCTCTGGTCTTCTAAACCGGAAATGGAGAGTCTCTCCCCAGGACAACTCGGAGAAAAAGCATTCCCGCTTCACCATCAACACTGCTTCACCATCAACACCCAAAGCTGAAGTTGTGATTAAACTATTCTCTGTATTCTTTTTGGCACACATTTGAACTAATATGTCAGTATTGACCGCCAACACTAATATGTTAGTACTCCTATGTACTTTGTGCATTACTGTTAATCCCCATGAATAATATATGTGCTATAAATGCTTGATTGTACATAGTACATACACATATAACCTTACACTAAAGATCTATTCCACATGCATATAAGCATGTACTAACAATCCCTTAATCAACTATCACTCATTGAGACATTACACTCACATGACAAAACTCGATCCACATGAATATCGACCAGTACTGGAAACCCTTGATATTACATAGTGCATACATTCATTCACTGACATAGCGTATTTCAGTCAAGATTAACCTCGCCAACATGGATATCCCCTACCAAGCTTTGGTCTCTTAATCTGCCAACCTCCAAGAAATCATCATTCCTCTCGGGCGTGTTACTGTCCTCGCTCTGGGCCCATAACACTTGGGAGTGACTATACTGAAACTATACCTGGCATCTGGTTCTTACCTCAGGGCCATGAAACTAAGATTGCCCACACATTTCACTTGAATAAGACATCTTGATGGACTAGTGATTACCACCCTATTAACCAGTCATGGGAGCACTGTCATGCATTTGGTATTTTTAACTTTTGGGGATGCTATCACTCACCATTGTGGAAGGCCTTCTTTGCCTTTTTTAAAAAAAATTTTTAATTGTTGTTGGTTTAAAGTCTGTTTTATCTGATATAAGAATGTTTACTCCAGCTTGCTTTTTTTCCCAGTTGCATGATACATCTTTTGTTACCCATTTACTTTGAGTCTATAGGTGTCTTTAGCCATTAGGTGAGGCTCTTGTAGGCTGCAGATGGTTGTGTCTTGTTTTTTTATCTAGTTGCCATTGTATCTGTTAGGTGGAGCATTTAGGCCATTTACCTTCAAGGTTAATATTGATAGGTGAAAGTTTGTTACTGTCATAGTGTTGTTAGCTAGTTGCCTTGGAGTCACAATTGTGTAATAGCTTTATAGGATCTGTGGGCTTTGTATTTACATGTACATTTATCATGGCAAATATCCTTTTGTTTCCACATTTAGAACTCTTTTGCGCTTTTCTTATAGGTCTAGTCTAGTGGTGATGAATTCCTTTAGTGTTTGCTTGTCTGTAAAAGACTTTGTTTCTCTTTCGTTTATGAAGCTTAGTTTGGCAGGGTATAAAATTCTTGGTTATAGTTTTTTTTGTTTGTTTTTGGAGTCTAAAAAGAGGCCCCAAACTCTTTTGGCATGTAAGGTTTCTGCTGAGAATTTCACTCTTAATCTGATGGGATTCCCTTTGTCAATGATTTGACACTTCTGTCTAACTGCTTTTAAGATTTGCTGATAGTCTGATGACTACATTCCTTGGTTATGTTTGTCTTGTATAGTATCTTCCAGGTGCCCTGTGAATTTCTTATATCTGGATGTCTACATATCTAGCAAGATCAGGGGATTTTTCCTGTTTTATTTCCTCAAATATGTTTTTTTAAATTTCTTACTTTTTCTTCTTCTCCTTCACAATGCCTGTAAGTTGTAGTTTTGGTTGTTTTACATAATCCCATATTTTTCAAAGGCTTTGTTTGATTTTAAAAATTCTTTAAAAATTTTAAAACAAATTTTTTTTTTTTTTTTTGTCTGACTGGGTAATTTAAAAGACCAGCCTTCAAGAAGTTTTTTCTTTTTTTTTTTTTAAAGACATCTGTCTCTTCCTTCATTTCCTAGATTGCTTTTCTGGTTATTTTTGTGTTGGTTTTCAACCTTCTCTTGGATCTCATTGAGCTTCTTTAAAATTCCCACTTTGAATTCTTTCTCTCATTTCTGAATTTTCATTTTGGTTATAGTCCATTGCCAGAAAGCCAGTGCAATCTTTTTGGTGGTGTCACAACATTCAGATTTTTCATGGTGCCTGAATTCTTAATGCTGGTTCTTTCTCATCTAGAGAAACTGACACTTGTTGTTGTTTGAATTTACTTCATTTAAATGGATTTTTTTTCTCTCCCCTAACCTGCCTTGTGCCTATAGAGTATGATCTAGGGTAGAATCTTTTGCTTTGCTTTTATAGCCTTGTGTACTTTTGCTGGCAGGTTTTATGTTTGTTGTGCAATTCAACCCGCAGGCCTGTAGGTGGTACTTACTGGTTTGAGCCAGCCGCAGCAAAAGCAGACGGATGTGTACCTGATCTTTGTTTATTGTGAGATTCACTGTGTTGTTTCAGGTGATGGGCTAGACAGTGGAAATTCCCCCATCCCCTGAGCTTCTGTTTAGCGGTGGGTCAGGGCGAGATAGCTGGGTAGAGCTGGACCACCTAGCTTGCCCATGAATACTCCAGTGATGAGCATAGGCACTAGTCCTGATAGGGGTGGTTGAGGTCTCTGCTGCATGTTAGGGAGCTGCACTGGCTTCATGTCCTGGTCAGGCAGGAATGTTCTGTGTTCCCTGTTACACCCTTGTTCTGGGGCTTGTGACTCTCGGTGCAGATGCACAGTGTTATCTGTCTCCAGGCCACAGTGTAGCTGAGAGTCACAGTAAATGCGTCATGCAGTTCTCCATGGGATTGGTTGCAGGACATGAGGGCAGAGTCCTGATGGACGAGTAGGAATTTCTCTGGTGGGCAAGTGTGGAAGACCATTTTATGTAATAGCAAATGCAAAGGGATGAAGCATGAGAACACGGTATATTCAGAGAAGTATAACAAGTTTAGTTTTTTATAGGACTATAAAGTAAGAGGTAGAGGAATGATGGATGATAGACCCACAGCATGAGAGCTGACGCTGAAAGGTGTTGTTTGCCTTTATATCTGAAGGGATTTAGTTTTAATCTAGCCAATGATGTGGAAACTCTGCAGAATTTTTAGTATAAGTGCATTTTGAAGGATTGCCCTGGCAGCAGCATAGGGGCTGGATTTGAAAGAAGGTAAGATGAGAGCTGGGAACATCTCAGTGAGGAGGCACAATGCCTCTTATGGGGAAAGAAGGGTCTGCACCACCAGCTCTTAGACTGTGGCAAGTTCTGTTATGGAAATGTGAGCAAAGCACACCAAAAGAATAATAATTACTTCTCTCTGGATGATTAGAGTGTGCCATGGAGATTTTGTAGAGGAAGTGATATTATCATATAATTAAATGGAAATTATGTTGGGTAAAATTGTAATGTAATAAAGATCTCACTTTTATTCTGGAAAGAAGAAATGCTGGATACTCTTTTTATCCTAGAAGGCAAGAGAAATTTAGTTTGAAGAGTAACTCACCCTCTGGGATAAGAGTATGACATGGCTTGACATAACAGTTCAAATAATTTTGCATATGTGTTCTTGGCTTCCCTTTAGATTTCAGGTTCATCCTGTGAGGTTGGAAATGATTGTAGCTAAGATGTTATGTTAAACGATGGGTTGAGTGAGTCAAGCATGAAAAGCCTAGTAACTGTGGAAAGCTTAGCCTGGTTTACATGGGGGAAAGGATTGTTCACTGTGCTGAAAAGAAAACTGGTCTTTGGAAATGGATCTTGTTTCGATAGTTGTTGTGAGTCCTTGGGCAGAATGGTTAACTTCCTTGAGCCTCAGTTATAAAACTATGAAAGACGTTTACTTCCTGGGGTTTTGATGATTTAGTGAAATAAAGATACAGAAGTTTCCAGCACATAGTAGATTCTTAATTCTGTTTGTATTATATTTCTCCTCATAAAGTTTCTTTTTAAAAAAATTTCTTTTGAGATAGGATCATGCTGTGTTGCCCAGGCTGGAGTGCAGTGGCATGATTGTAGCACCTGGCATCAAGTGATTCTCCTGCTTCAGCCTCCTGAGTAGTTGGGACTACAGGTGTGTGCCACCACACCAGGTTCATTGTTAAAAATTTTTGTAGAGATGGTATTTTTCTTGTTCAGACTGGTCTTGAACTCCTGGCCTCAAGTGATCTTCCTGTGTTGGCCTCCCAAAGTGCTGGGATAATAGATGTGAGCCATTGCAACTGGCCTTTTATTGTTTATATAAGATATGGGGTCTCACTGTATTGTCCGGGCCAGTCTCGAACTCCTGGGCTCAAGCAATCCTCCCACTTCAGCCACCTGAATAGCTGGGATTACAGGTCTGCATCACTGAGCTCACCTACCAGGCACCTTTACTTACGAAAATTTTCTTTATTTATAAGTTATTTTCACAAAAGAAGTTTTCAGAACTGTTTTTAATGTCTGTAGTTTCTCAAAATAACCAGCTTCAAATAATATGCCAAAAAAGTATGTTTTGGGATGGCATATTCTGGTCTCTTGCAGTCATTTTTTGGGAGGGTATGTTCTGAGCCCCAAAATGTCTCTTCCTTTCTTTCCCTTCCTCATACCAAGGGGTCCAGCAGGCAACCAAGGGATTCAATTACTTTTGTGCCAACCTAATAAGACACTATGGAGAAACTGCAGAGTAGACATATAAAAAGCTGAGAAAGCTACTGTGTTTAGAAGGAGAAAGAGCAAGGTAAAGTGAATTTCAATCAGCTTTTTGCCGTATTCGATGAAATAAGGAGTTCAGTGCTTTTGGTGACTAAAATGGCAGGTAGTTGCTCAGTAAGTTGCTTTGGGTATCCTGGACTCCCGCTTTTTCTGTACTTGACCTCCATATCTAGCCTGTTGATATAAGTCATGTGTGTCTTCTTTCACTTATTTTTTCTGTGTTCACTGCCACTACTCCATGGTCATGCCATCATCATGTTTCCTGGATTATCATGTAGATACTGAATTGGTTTCCTTCTTCCTCTCTGGATGTTTATTAGAGTCACCTAGCACTTAAAGTGTTCTGCTCCAGAATAACTATGTCATGATGGCAAGGAGAGCTAGCCGAAATACTGGACGTTTTTTTTTTGAAATCCTCATTAATCATGTGACGTCTAGGCATTTAAATGTCATGTCCTTTGTTTTTGGATGGTTGGTTTCCCTATTCCAGCCTTTTCGACAAAGGTAGCATCCTTCCTACTTTTCCTTCAGGTTTCAGGTGAGCCTTCAAGGGAATCCCCCCAGGGCTGTCCAGTGGAACTTTCCGTGATGATGGGAGATATTTGGTATCATTTGCATTGTCCCATGCAGTGGTGTTGGAGCTCAGGTCACACTACCCCAAAATATGACTTCAGGAGCCCACAATATGCTACTGCAAAATATGTCTCTTTGTCATGTTGGTTATTTAGAGTTGGTTATTTTGAGAAACTGTAGACACAAGAATAGCTCTGAAAAGTTGCCCTTTTGTCAGAGAAATTTACATCTATAAGGGAAATCTTTTTCCCTGCTCTGCAGTAGGAGGAGAAGGGGCCACTAAATGGAAAAGGCATTGACTTAAAAACTGCACAACAAATCTTACTCTTGTTTTCAGTGTTTTTCCTGGCCATCCCCCTGTGACAGTTTTCCCCATCACCCTCCACTTCCTTTATTTTAGCAAATGATGGTATTCCGCTGAAGTTTAAACTCTTTCTTTGAAATCTACTCTGGAGATTTACTCGGTTCTCTTGAGTTTTCTCCCATGTATGTTTGAGGTATACATATGAAACAACTCGTTAATCTGTCTTTTGTTACAGGGAGTCCCAGTTTATGAAGATAGAAAATTATTTTTTCTCTTCTATACCAGCCCCTAGTTATTGAGCACTTAAACTGTTACTAGTGTGATTGTGAAACAAGTTTAAATTTTATTTAACTTTAACTGTGTTAGGTGCTTTAACTTGTGCCCTCACAGTGCCCTGTATACATTCCCCCATTATAACACCATAGTGTTTATATTCCCAACAGTTTATTATTAAACATATCGCAAAGTTGAAAGAATTTTACAGTGTTCATCCCTATACCCATCATCTAGGTTCTATCCCTAATATTTTAATATATTTGTTTTAACACATAACGCATCTGGACATGTCTCTATCCAACCATTAATCCTTTAAAAAAATACATTTCAAAATAATACCAGTATACATGGCCCTAAATACTTTAACAGGCATATAACCAACTTTTGTTTGAATGTAAAATTAATGTACAATGAAATGTCCATATTTTAAGTGTATATTTGCAGAGTTTTGATAATCGCATGTAACTGTGTAACCCACACCTCTAAGCAAGATGAGAACATTACCAGCAGTTCCCTCCTGCCTCTTCCCAGTCTGTCTTTTCTCTTACCCTCCCAAGCAACCATTATTTTGATTTTCTTCCTGTAATGTCCTTCAGCACCCGAAAAAGCTTAACATCATGCTCACCGTAAAGGAGAAATGCTTTGGCTACTTAGTTTCCGTACGTGCCTTTCTACACATATTTGAATACCAGTACAACAAAGCAACTGTATTTTTGCTATGGTCTGAATATTTGTGTTCCCCTCATGCCCCCAGTTCATATGTTGAAACCTAATCTGATGTGACAGTATTAAGAGGCAGGGCCTTAAGGAGAAGGTGATTAGATTATGCCCTCATGACTGGGGTTAGTGGCCCTATAAAAGAGGCCTGAAGGAGCTTGTTTTCCCCTTTCACCACATAGGGACTCAACAAGAAGGTTGCAGTCTATGAGGCCCTCATCAGACACTGAATCTGCTGGCACCTTGATCTTGGACTTGCTAGCCTCTAGAACTGAGAAGTAAATGTTGTTTATAAGCCATCTGGTTTATGATATTTTTGTTATAGCAGCCCGAATAGAAGAACTGAGACAATTTTCTAAGAAGATACAGCTATCCTTGCAGTGAAGAATTTCTTACCCATACCCTAATGGAGAAGACTCCTGGTTCCATCAGTCACGTATCCATCACTGGCTACATACATTCCTACTCTTACTCCATCACCGTCCCACTCAATATTCAGTTATATAAAGACTAAATTGTAAGGTTAACTTCAGTAATTTGTGTATAAATTAAAATTGGGAACTAGGGAGAAAAATGTGGTTAGTACAGTCAATTCTTGTTATTCATGGTGGTTATGTTCTGTAAAGTCATCGTGAACACTGCATTAGCAAATATTGAACCATTTCTCTTAGGGGAAATACAGGGTTAAGTTTCTGCAAGCCTCAAATCAAAGCTTATGTCAACAGATCAAGAACATAACCTTGTTTTCTGTATGTTCCTATTTAAAGACACCTTACTCTATATTGTTGATCTATTAACATTGAACTTACAGCTAATGGCACTGTCTTTCGTATTTGAAGAAAGCTTAACTAACACACGATTTTTTCAGTAAGGCACAGCCCAGCTTTCCTGAGCATAGGAACACCCAACAGTACTTCAGTACTATGCTTGGGAGTCACTCAAAGTGGTGAAATCAGTGACAGGAAGCATACACAAAAAAGTGGCACCAAATGTACAGTGGAAAGGACAATTGTTTATAATATGAAAGCTGACACAGGAAGATGGAGTGTTACCTTGTTCAGCCTCAGCTGGAACGTATGCTTGGAGTGATTTCAGTATTTTGCTGCCCTGAACATGCATGTGTTCTCGAATGACTGTGAAAATGCTGTGAATATGAGTTTGGGGATTATGAATGAATTTTAATGCATAGGCAAATTCACAAATACAGAATCTAAATTACGAAGATTGACTGTATATACAAATAAACATGTATATAATCAAAGAGAAAATATGCAAAGCTACTGCATAGCTTGTGTCTGTAACTGGTCTGAGGTGGTAGCTGATATATGTGGCTTCCTTCATCTATTCCCTGTTCTATACCTCTCTTGCCTTCTGCCAGAATTTCAGCCACTCTGGCTTTTTTTTTTTTTTTTTTTTTAACCTGATTGAGTGACTCATAAACTTTCTTTCTTGAAGGGACTGTGTCTTATTTGCTCTGTTTTTTGGTTGCTGTAACGTTTCATTAACCTCGTATTGGGCATGGAAGTAGTATGACATGCCCTAGACAATCTTCTCGGTTCCACTTATCCTACTTTGCCTCCTTTGCAAAATAGCACACTTGTTTGCCCTTGGTAATTCGGATTCATTTTTCCAACTAGTAGATTAGCCAATGTTTTTGGCTTGTTGGTTTCAGTGACATAAGGAGTACAAAATGGCCATATGGCAGTCTCCTCTTCCAATTAATCGGAAACATTGTTGTGTCCCCTTTGGAAGCATTTCTCCTTTAAGGACTAAGATCTCCAAACCATCGAGCTCAAAGTTGCCAGGACTAGAAACAGAAATTTTGCAAGTGGCTTATGTGGGTATAACAATGAGAGGAGCCATGCCTGCTTCTACTTCTTGATTCCTGGACCTGACATATTCTGGCTGTGGGCAAGATAGCATCATATAATGAATGGTCCATGATTGAAATAATAAACTGAAGCTTGTAAAACAGAGCCCCATCCTTTCAGGTTTTTGTCTCCTAACTAGTGCTGCTACTTAAGTCTTCAGTAAGCCGTTCTAGCTGATGGAGTAATGGTAAAACCAGTTAATCTTAGTGTCATGAGCACGTTGTCCACCTCTTTTGCTATGAAGTGAATTCCTTAAGGAGATACAGTGCTGTATAGAATGCTGTGATGATAGGTAATGCATTCTGTGAGTCTATGAATGATGGAGTTGGCAGAAGCATTGCAGGCAAATTCATATGTGGAATATGAGAAACAGATCCATTATGGAAGAGAACCAAGTAAAGTCAGTCTGCCACTAGGTGGCCAGCTGTCTCTTTCCCACCCATGGTGCCATACTGGGAATTCACTGTTGGTCTCCAGCATTGGCAGATCAGATGCTCTACAGTAGCTTTAGCCAGATCAGTTTTTTCAGTTTTGGAAAGGACTAATCTGTGGTTTTTGTTTTGTTTTGTTTTGTTTTTTGAGACAGAGTCTCGTGGTGTCACCCAGGCTGGAGTGCAGTGGCATGATCTCGGCTCACCGCAACCTCCAACCTCGCAGGTTCAAGCGATTCTCCTGCCTCAGCCTCCCCAGTAGCTGGGATTACAGGCATGCACCACCACACCCAGCTAATCTCTGTATTTTTAGTAGAGACAGGGTTTTGCCACGTTGGCCAGGCTAGTCTCGAATTCCTGACCTCAGGTAATCTGCCTGCCTCGGCCTCCCAAAGTGCTTGGGATTACAGGCATGAGCCACCGCACCTGGCCTAATCTGTGTTTTTGAACCCATTCATAATCTCCATCCCTGCCACCATGACCACTTTGTTCATGGGTCCATTGCACAAGCTTAGATATGATGGAGAAGAAGGTTGAGTGCCATCCATAGAGTATGCCATTTTATCTACCTGATTATTAAGAGCCTCTGCATTGATGTGCCCACCTAGTCTCTGATGGTTCAGTGCTGCTGCTTAAGTTTCTGTGCAACTCTAAAATCCCATCATCCCTACTGAATTCAACTTATCTCAATATTGACTTCCTCCTGTAGTCATACCTGTCCTACAAAGGGGAGTGACAAGAATTTTGAAAACTTTGCAGGTGGTCCCTCACTAATACATTTCTCCCTCTCTCTCTTTTTTTTTTTTTTTTTTTTTTTTAAATTTTGTTTCAGAGACAAGGTTTGCTCTGTCTCCTAGACTGGAGTATAGTGGCACGATCATAGCTCACTGCAAACTTGAACTCCTGGGCTCAAAGGATCCATCTTCCTGCCTCAGCCCCCCAAGTATTAAATAGCTGCGACTACAGGTGTGTGCCACCATGCCTGGCTAATTGTTTTATATTTTTGTAGAGATGAGGTCTCATTATGTTGCCGAGGCTGCTCTTGAACTCCTGGCCTCAAGCAGTTCTCTTGCCTTGGCCTCACAAAATGTTGGGATTACAGACGTGAGCTACTGCGCCTGGCCAATAATGGGTTTCTCAATGTCTTAGTAAAAGGAGTGTTTTCTAGGCCCTCTCATGGACATAAATGGCAGTTTGGTGTGTAGGTAACACATGTTAAATCCAGTCCAACCTTCCTATCTCTCTAAACCTTTGGATCCCTCTCTCTTATTATGCTAGGGAAACTTTGGAACCTCAGCCTTATTAAATGTTAAATTAATATAATTAATGTTTAACTAATTAAATTAAACTTCAAGTTTCAGTCAGCCAATCAAGTAAGCTGTTAAAGCCACTTCCAGTTTTGTGAGTTAACACATTAAATGTGGGATCTCTAGTATAGAAGTAGTCAAACCTTTTCTGTAAAGGGTCAGATAGTAAATATTTTAGGTTTTAGAGGCCATATGGGTTTTGTCACAACAACTCTGTTCTGCTGCTATAGTGTGAAAGCAGCCATAGACAATATGGCCCATCCATTGATGGGCATGGCCCCGTTCTAGTCAAACTTTATTTACAAAAAATGATTTGTTGACTTCTGCTTTATAAGTGTGCACATATAAATGAATTAGAGCCAATATAGTGTTATATTTCACCCTCCTGGTCTAGCACCTTTAGAATCCAATGCCATACATGTTCTGTGGGATTCTGCTCGTTTATCAGCATATCTTTTGGTGTGTTCAGCTACTTCCTTTGGGTCATAGTATATACCTGTTCTTCTGGAGCCTGCCAGAATTTTACATGGGTTAGTGACAATGGCAGTGGTTAGGGTGTGTCTTGAGGAGGATGAACATCCTCTTTTAAGGCATCCACCGTGGGTAAAGCTGTCCTCAGGTTTTTAAGCAGTGGAAGAGTCATCTCCTCAGACAAGGGGGGAAAACTACTTCTGGTAAGGGAGACTCAGAAGGACTTGGGGGTTCAAGTTGGTCAGTTTCATTTGGGTCCAAATAAATATTCCCATTCCAAATTTAAGGATTCCATTCTTTACTAATCTGTACCCTAACTTTCACAGGAGAAACTTGGTGAGACCATGAATTCAGCTATTGTTTTAATTCAGCAACCCTCATAATTAAATTAAATTTTATATTTGATTTTTAGCTAAATCAGCTCTAAGACCATGACTTAATCTGAAATTGGATCTGAGCTGGTTATTTTCTCCCTGTAGGTGCCCCAGTGCAGCAGTCCTCAACCTTTTTGGCACCAGGGATTGGTTTTGTGGAAGACAGTTTTTCCATGGACCGGGTTGGGTAGGGGGAGGATAGTTTTGGGATGAATCTGTTCCACATCAGATCATCAGGCATTAGTTAGATTCTCATAAGGAATGCACAACCTAGACCCCTTGCATGCACAATTGACGATAGGGTTTGTGCTCCCGTGAGGATCTAATGCCTCCACTGATCTGACAAGAAGCGGAGCTCAGGTGGTAATGCTCGCTGGCTTGCCGATGACTTCCTGCTGTGTGGCCCAGTTCCTAACAGGCCATGGACTGGTACTGGTCCATGGCTGGGGGCTTGGGGACCCTGCTCTAGTGCTCTCAAAAGAACCCACCCCACATCACAGTCCTTATTTTCATAATTTCTGCCATTATGGTCAGTTGCAGCAGCCACTTGGGCTTCTAAGACATGTGCCTCAGTACTTCATTGCAGTCAACCAAAGTGGTAGCTTAGTTAATTGTGACTCCAATACCTACTGTGGATTACTAGCATTTCATCTCCCATTGGCGAGGAACTTAGCACTGCACCGAAGCCCAAGGCCATGACCACACCAGTCCTCGAATTGCATCTCTGTGGGCCTGTCTCCTAGGACTGCTCCCAATACCAATTGTGTGTCACTCACGGTCCGTTGAGGAAAGACAGAAATCATGTAGTTACTTAGAAAGGGGAAGTTTAATCTAAGAACTGTTAAGTTATGATAGGAGAGTAACTAAAGATGTACAGAGAACTCTAACAGATATTCTAGGACTAACAGCCTCAAGGAAGGACCAACTTGCAAGAGGGGTCCCCTCTACCAGGCTGGGGTTTAGATCTTATTGGAGAAGGTATAGCTGTAGCCCAGGTTTGCTGGCAGAGAAGATTGCTGTGTGGCTGCTCCATAGTAACTGGGCAAGTAGAAAACAATCCATTCGTGTATAGGTGAGCCAAGACTGGTCAGCCTGTCTATGAAGGGAGTCCATGTGCTTCTGTGGGTGTGAAGTCTGGAGTGTGTGGGCTGAGGTTGCCAGATCACTGAGGAACTGGACCCCTGGGCATATAGCTATGGCTAAGTACCCCTGGATGTCCTCCTTATCCATACCATGCAGCAGGAAGTCCACCCCATGACGGACCATGCAGCAGGAGCCAGAAGACAGTAAAATGCAGCAAGCAGAACTAGGAAGTGTCCTTTCTGCGGTGTTGCTTCAGTGCCCTGTACTGACAAAGCATAACATTATACTCACTGTAAAGAGGAAATGCCTGCAAACTCCAGGCCTTTATTGCAGTGCAGGTACCAAAGGATGAATTCAGAGCCAAGAGGCAACATATTGATAATTGGCCTAGTCCATCAGCTCATGTTACTGATTCTGCAGTAGTTCCCTATTTTAAGACAAGTAAATATTCAAAGCCGTAGTCAGGTCCTCTGCTTCCTTGACCTCATACTACTATCTTCCTCTTGGCTCTGCTGCAGCCATCCATGCCTTTCTGCTGTTTCTGGAACATATCTGCATGCTCCCGACTTAGGACCCTTGGTTGTCCCTCTTCCTGGAAGCTATTTTCCTAGCTGTCTGCATGGTGAGTTCCTCACTTTTTTCAAGTTTTGCTCAGATGTCAGCTTCTCAAGAAGGCCTGCCCTTTACCCCCTTATTTACTGCTCGAAGTCCCCTGAACTCCTTACCTCTTCACATGGCTTGACTTTTTCCACAGTAATTTTCACCTAACATACTATGTAATTTACTTATTTATCATGTCTGCCTCCTCCCACGATAACATCAGGCGCCAGGAGGGTATGAGGGGCAGGAGTTTTTGAATGTTGCTCACTTATTGCAGATACCTAAAATAGTGCCTAGTGCATTATAGGTGCTTAATAAATACTTAAATATTGTAACAGTCTCTATGATATTCATTAAAGGTGAGATTCTAACTTCAAACAATTTTCATTTTATTATTGAAAATATTTTTACTACTTCTGCATTACACAACTTCCCTTTATTTTCTAGACTGGTTACATTCTTTTCACTGATTAGGTCAAGATGGGTACATTTTTTGTCTTTGCTCCATATAATGAAATAGGGTTTGTATTTTATGTTACGTTCTTTACATCATTTTTCAGCTTCTGTGACTTTTCTCATCTGAGCAGATAACTGAGACAGATAACTATTTTTAATATTATATTTTTTAGAATTAAATCTTAGTTCATGGAAAGTTAACTGATTGTTTTTAATTTCATTTTTAGGTGCTGAATGTGGAGTAAATGCAGATGTGGAGAAACATCTTGAATTGGGCAAGAAATTACTTGCAGCTGGACAGCTGGCTGATGCCTTATCTCAGTTTCATGCTGCCATAGGTTTGTATCATGGAACCAAATCACTCAGTGTCTGTCTTAGTGAATTCTAGTAATAGCTCTTTTTTTTAAATAACATTTAAAATACACATTATTTCATGTTTAAATAAAACATTTAAATATATTTGTGGGATTCTGAGCGAAATAGATTGATAAAATAAATATATAACACTTAAATGTATGTGCATCTAACATGAAAGAAGTTTGAAGGTTAGTGAGGCCTGCTACTACCAAGGATAATTCAAGATAATTCTGACAAACAGCTTTTCTCAGTGTATTATTTGGCTTCTGACTTTTTTTTTTTTTTTTTGAGACGGAGTCTCGCTCTGTCGCTGTCGCCCAGGATGGAGTGCAGTGGCGTGATACTGGCTCACTGCAAGCTCTGCCTCCCGGGTTCATACCATTCTCCTGCCTCAGCCTCCTGAGTAGCTGGGACTACAGGTGCCCGCCACCACTCCCGGCTAATTTTTTGTATTTTTAGTCGAGACGGGGTTTCACTGTGTTAGCCAGGATGGTCTCGATCTTCTGACCTCATGATCTGCCCGCCTTGGCCTCCCAAAGTGCTGCAATTACAGGTGTGAGCCACCGCGCCTGGCCAGCTTCTGACTTTTTGAACAGATTTTACTGAATGCAGTTTAATTTTCTTGATGACTTGGGTTTTCAATATGTTTGCTTGATATCCTTGGGAGATGCTGCAGTTCATTGCCTCTTCAGTATTGGTCAGACCCCAGCTGCTCTTCATTTATACTGTTGCTTCTTATTTCTTACTCGTGTCTGTCTGTAGAATCAACTGTCATGCAGCTGTTCATCTGTTAGGACTGTAAGAAGTGAGATGACCAGAATAAATAGGTTCTTAGTGAAGGCTTAATGGGTTTTCTCTCCTTTTCTTTTCTTTCTTTTTTTTTTTTGTTTTTTTGTTTTTTTGAGACAGGGTCTTGCTCTGTCACCCAGGCTGGAGTGCATTGGTGTGATTATGGCTTACTGCAGCCTCAGCCTCCTGAATAGCTGGGATTATAGGTGTGTGCCGCTATATCCAACTATTTTTTACAACTTTTATTTTTTATATTTTTGTAGAGATGAAGTCTCACTATGTTGTCCAGGCTGGTCTCAAACTCATGGGCTCAAGCAGCCCTCCTGCCTTGGCCTCCTAGAGTGTTGAGGTTGTATGCATGAGCCACCACACCTGGCCTGGATTTCCTTATGAGTCACTGCTAAAGTTTTGTACTGGGACTTTTTGACATTAACTTTCCTCAGAGTCCTTTACTTATATATTTTTACCTTGATTTGAATGGTTGAGACAACATGGTTAACATGGTTAACAACCTGACAGATAAGGAGGGTGGTGTTTTTTGAGACAGGATCTTGCTCTGTCATCCAGGCTGGAGTGCAGTCACGTGATCTTGGCTCACTGCAACCTCTGCCTCCAGGGCTCAGGTGATCCTCCCACCTCAGCCTCCTGAGTAGCTAGGACTACAGGTGCGTGCCACCATGCCCAGCTAGTTTTTGTATTTTTTTTTTTTAATAGAAACTGGGTTTCGACATTTTGCCCAGCCTATCTCAAACTCTTGTTCTCAAGCCATGTGCCTGCCTCAGCCTCCCAAAGTGCTGGGATTATAGGTATGAGCTACTGTGCCCAGCTGGTGTTTTTTTTTTTTTTTTTTTTTTTTTGAGACGGAGTCTCACTCTGTTGCCCAGGCTGGAGTACAGTGGCGCGATCTCGGCTCACTGCAAGCTCTGCCTCCTGGGTTCACGCCATTCTCCTGCCTCAGCCTCCTGAGCAGCTGGGACTACAGGCACCCGCCACCACGCCCGGCTAATTTTTTTTTTTTTTGTATTTTTAGTAGAGACGGGGTTTCACCGTGGTCTCAATCTCCTGACCTAATGATCCGCCCACCTCGGCCTCCCAAAGTGCTGGGATTACAAGCGTGAGCTACCGCACCTGGCCGCTGGTGTGTTTTTAAATAAGATACAGCTGTGCTCCCAGAAAAACTATCATCCTATTGTAATTTACTATATAAACTCAATGTAGTTAGGTTTTGGTTTGTCATACTTTTCTTTATGCTTTTTCTTAAACTCAGATTTTTATTACAGATGTTATTAGCTCTTTGAACTCATAGGAAACATATTTTTTTGATTAAAAAACTCTATTCAAGGCTGGGCATGGTGGCCCACGCCTGTAATCCCAGAACTTTGAGAGGCTGAGGTGGGCGGATCACTTGAGGTCAGGAGTTTGGGACCAGCCTGGACAACATGGTGAAACTTGTCTCTACTAAAAATATAAAAATTAGCTAGGCATGGTGGTGGACCTATAATCCTAGCTACTTGGGAAGCCAAGACTGGAGAATTGCTTAGACCCCAGGGGTGGAGGTTGCAGTGAGCCAAGATCGCACCACTGCACTCTAGCCTGGGCGGCAGAGTGAGACTCCATCTCAAAATTAAAAAAAACAACCAAAACTCTGCTCAAGAGACATGGCATAATTATAAGTACATAGAAAAGTTGAAAAATGAGGGGAAAAGTGAAAAAAAGATACCTTTGTGAGTAGTAGAGAAAGCCATTCCACACAAATAAAGGATTCACTCTACCAGAAAAAATATCAATTTTAAATGGGTATAAGCCTAATAACATAGCCTCTAAATACATAAAATGAAAATTGGCAGAACTAAAAGGATAAATAATAAATTCATAGTTACAGTGGAAGGCTTTAGCCTCTTTCAATAATATATAGGAAAACAAACAAAAATAACAGTAAAGATGTTAACTTGACCCAATTGAAATACACATAAAACCTGCACACAGCTACAGAATACACATTCTTCCCAGTGTAAGAACATTACAGTAAAAATATTATAGGAAAGTCTCATGAACATAACTATAAAAATTCTGAAAAACGTAATAGCAAATAAATCTAAAGTTTAAAGAAGTCCACATATTATGTTTGTACACCCAAACACATACACACACCACTGGTTTCTATTACAAGGATGTAAATTCGGTTTGGCATTCAAAAGTCAGTATTAGTCATCACATTAAAAGACTGCAGGAGAAAAATATTATTTCAAAGGTGCAGAAGAAGTATTTGATAAATATTTAACACCATTTTTGAAAGAAAAAGCATCTTTTAAACAGTTTGGGAATCTGTATTGATGAGTACACCAAAAATCCTATAGCTACCATCATACTTTATGGTGAATATTGATAGCTCTCCCCACACCTCACCACCGCTAAGATTGAGAACGAGACAAGGATACCCACTATTACTACTTGTAATCAACATTCTGCTAGAGGTCCTAGCCAATGCAGTTTTTTTTGTTTGTTTGTTTGTTTGTTTGTTTTTTTTTGTTTGTTTGTTTGTTTTTGAGGCAGAGTCTCGCTCTGTCACCCAGGAAGCTAGAGTGTAGTAGTGCAATCTCGGCTCACTGCAACCTCCATCTCCCAGGTTTAGGCGATTCTCCTGCTTCAGCCTCCCAAGTAGTGGGGGTTACAGTCATGCACCACCACGTCCAGCTAATTTTTGTATTTTTAGTAGAGATGGGGTTTCACCGTGTTTGCCAGGCTAGTCTTGAACTTCCTGACCTCAGGTCATCCACTCGCCTCCCAAAGAGCTGGGATTACAGACATGAGCCACCGTACGTGGCCTAGCCAGTGCAATTTGTATACCAATTTTCTATCTTGCAACCTTGCTGAACATGTTTATTAGCTCTAAAAATTTTTGTTTGTGTTGATTCTTTAGGATTTTCCATATACAAGATTATGTTATTGGGAAATTATAGTTTTACTTATTTTGTCATGGGAGGGACCCAGTGGGAAGTAATTTAATCATGGGGGAAAATATAATTTTACTTATTTTTGTCATGGGAGGGACCCAGTGGGAGTTAATTTAATCATGGGGGGGCGGTTACCCTCATGCTGTTCTTATGAAAGTGAATGAGTTCTCACAGGATCTGATGGTTTTATAAGGGACTTTTCCCCCTTTTGATCAGCACTTCCCCTTCCTGCCATCATGTGAAGAGGATGTGTTTGCTGCCCCTTCTGCCATGATTGTAAATTTCATGAGGCCTCCCCACTCATGCTGAACTGTGAGTCAGTTAAGCCTCTTTCCTTTATAATTTACCCAGTCTCAGGTATGTCTTTATTAGCAGTGTGAGAATGAACTAATACAATTGCCCAGCCACTGTAATTTGGCAAGAAATAGGGCATAAAGATTGAGAAAGGAAGAAATAAAACTGTCATTCACAGAGGACTTGATGATACGCAAATAATCTGCAAACTATTATAACTGAAATGAATTTAGCAAGGCCACTCACTAGATAACAAATTCAACATACTTTTGTAGCAACAGAGTCTCTCTATATTAGCAATAAACAAATATAAAAAACACCTGAGAATAAATCTAATGAAAGATGTGTAAGAACACTTTGCTGAAAACCATAAAAATAGTTATAAGAAAGACTTAAATGAAGAGATATACCATGTTCATGAATAGGAAGATTCAATATTGTAAAGATGTCAAGTGGCCCCAGATTGGTCTACAGATTCAATGAAATCTAATCAAATTCTAGCACTTTATTTCATTGAAATTGACTAGCTGATTCTAAAATGTCTTATGGAAATGCAAAGGACTTCTTCATGAGTTGCCTTGTGGACGAGATTTAAGACAACCCAAGCCAGCTCTCTTTGGTCTGTGAGAAGCATACATGTATTCTTTGCCTTGACCATGTCTGTAGACAGAGGACAGTCCAAATAGCAACCCCTTCTTCCTTCTTATGAGAGCAGAGAGCCTGCTCATCTCTTGCCACTTAGAGTTTTCAGGGATGAGTCAGATACACCAGTCAGTCTACTCTGTCCTGCAAAGAGGACACTTATAAACTTTTCCAAGTGGCCCTAGAAATCTCACCTTGGAATGTAAGGGTAGCTGGCACCTGTTGGGATGTCAGGTGAAACATAAATAGTTGCATTGCAGTAGCCTGCTGTATAAATATACAGAGAACTTCTATCGTGTGTACTCTATGAAGGTATTAGAAAATATGGCTTTGTGGATTACCTTGAAAAGGGAAACAGATTTTAATGTTGGCCTTGCCACTGGGTAATCCTGTGATATTTGTCCAGTTATGTAAAAAAACGCACACTTAAAAAGTTACCTGCAAGTTCCCAGCAGTTTTCACCGTGTCACCCATGGGAATTTTTGTGAAGATCAGATGGTAATAATGAATATAAATATTTCTTTGAAAATAGTGTATAATCACTCAGGAGGCTGAGGCGGGAGGACTGCTTGAGCTCAGGAGTTGGAGATTGCAGTGAGCTGTGATTGTGCCACCACACTCCAGCCTGGGCGATGGAGTGAGACTCTGTCTCTCTCCTTCTCTGTCTTGCTTTTTTTCTTTTTTTTAAAAAAAAAAAAAGGGTGCAGTAGGATATGTAAAGAATGTAGAAATATGATTTTTGTGTCTCTGAAAATTAAGGCTTTTCTAAAAACAGGTTTGCTATAGTAACAGGGGTTTCTTAACTATGTGACATTTCTGTTAGGAAGTTTGCATTTCAATGACTAACTCACCTTTAAGAAATAGTGATTACTTTGCACAATAATTTGCACAAGATTTTTCACTAAGGGCTGTTTACTGTGTGACCACATCGTTATTAAGTCCACTATTTTTCTGGTGATTCAAACTGTCTTCAGTGCTTCAGCATGGCAATTTAAATTTTTTTCAGTTACTGTCTTAGAAAAAGTGTGTCTTAAAGTATTTATTCTTACCTACTACCATTAGAATGTTTGAAGAAATGTATATACCTTCTACCTATTTTATACTTTATTGTTTGTTTTCTTAGTCTCACATTTATTAGAAACATCAAGGGCTATGGCATATAATTAAAGTCATTTTAAATGACTGCTCTTTTTTTTTTTTTTTTTTTTTTTTAGCTTTATCAGTGCAATACAAGACTTTTTAAGACAGCTCTTTCCCAAAATTCCCAGTAAAATGTTACTGTGTTCACCAAGAGGTGTAAATCAGTGATGCTGAAACATGGCAATTTATTGGTGTGATTTAGTAAAGGGAGAATGTAAATCATTGCTAGTGCATTCTGAATCTGAATAACAGGCCAGTGTGGTGGCTTACAACTGTAATTCTAGCACTTGAGCACTTTCAAAGGCTGAGGCAGGAGGATTGTTTGAGGCCAGGAGTTTGAGACCAACCTGGGCAACATAGCAAGAGCTCGTCTCTACAAAAGTAAAATAAAAAAAAGTTAGCCAGGCACGGCAGTGCCTACCTGTAGTCCTAGCTACTTGGGAGGCTAAGGTGGAAGGATTGCCTGAGCCCAGGAGTTTGAGGAGGCAATGAGCTGATGGTGCCAGTGTGCTCTGGCCTGGACAACAGAGTGAAACCCTGTCTCCAAAATAAAGTGTCATTTTGTTCAATGTGATCTGGCAAATAGCAGTTGACTCTCAAATGGGATACACATCATAATTTCTTTTTCTTTTTTTTTTTTTGTGACGGAGTCTCGCTCTGTCACCAGGCTGGAGTGCGGTGGCATGATCTCGGCTCACTGCAACCTCTGCCTCCCAGGTTCAAGTGATTCTGCCTTGGCCTCCCGAGCAGCCCGAGCAGCTAGGAGTATAGGCGTGTGCTACCATGCCCAGCTAATTTTTGTATTTTTAGTAGAGACGGGGTTTCACCATGTTGGCCAGGATGGTCTCGATCTCTTGACGTGGTGATCTGCCCCCTCCTTGGCCTACCAAAGTGTTGGGATTACGGGCGTGAGCCACTGCTCCCGGCCACACATCATGATTTCTAGGAAGACCATTTATCATTTTAGTTCGTGTAGAACACATTGTTCATAACAAACTATAGAAAATAAAGTTTAAGGCTGGGCGTGGTGGCTCACGCCTGTAATATCAGCACTTTGGGAGGCTAAGGTGGGCAGATCACCTGAGGTCAGGAGTTCGAGACCCGCCTGGCCAACATGGTGAAACCGCGTCTCTACTAAAAATACAAAAAGTTAACCGGGCGTGGTGGCAGGTGCCTGTAATCCCAGCTACTTGGGAAGCTAAGGCACGAGAATTGCTTGAACCTGGGAGTTGGAGGTTGCAGTGAGTTGAGATCATGCCATTGTACTCCAACCTGGGCGAGAGCGAGACTGCGCCTCAAACAAACAAAAACAAAAACAAAAAATCCCCAGGAAATAAAGTTTAAGTTTTCTATGATAGTGAAATGGGAGAGTTTTCATATTTCCCTTGCAGGGCGTGCGACAGGGTTGTGGCTTCCATCTTCAGGGCCCTGCTGCTCAAACCCTTACTGGGAGCATGCAGATGGGCAGGTGCAGAGGCCGTGGGGAGTGCTTTTGGGCTCCGGCCCCATGGCAATGTCTAGGATTCCTGAAGCCCAAGTGGGTGTGTGTTACAGTGTGCTCTTTCAGCTACGCCATCTGCAGACAGCTTGTGTTAGCTCAATAGACCCTCTGCCTTATTGCAAAGACGGGGCCAATGTGACAGCCTGAGTTCTTGCTCAATGTACTGGAAGAATCAGATCATATGTGGGCTGGAAGGTTGAGTGCAAAGTTTATTGAGTAGTGGAGGTGGCTCTCAGCGAGATGCATAGGGAGCCGGAAATGAGGGATGGAGTGGTAAGGTGGTCTTCCTCTGGAGTCGGGCTGCCCAGCGGCCAGACTGTTCTATGGCCACTCGTGGCTGAACTCCCCTCGGCATCCACGTCGTGCTGCCGTTGCTGCTCTGCCAGCGTCTGCTGGTATGCTCTTCTTCTCCTCTAGACATCCAGCCATTTGTGTCTGTGTCTGTTTAAGGTCTCGGATTTATATGGGCACAGTATGGAGTGCGTGGCTGGCCAGAGTGATCTTGGAAAATGCAACATTTGGGCATGAAAACAGGAGTGCCTGTTCTCACTTAGGTCCGTGGGCACAGGCCCAAGGGTGCAACCCTACCAGAGACACCACCCTTCTCTACCCAGCACTTCCCTGCCCCCCTCCCATATCAATAGGGTTATGCAGTAGATGGTGATGTGGTGTTGTGGCCTTTTGAAACTCTTACAGATGTGCATTTATCAGAAAAGAACTATGGGGATAATGAATTCTGGGATCTGAAACCCTAAATTTAACAGACTTTATAGAGGGTCTTAGGTATATCTGGCATGAACAAATGTCTTAAGTGGTAGATTAAATGGGCGGGTAGTGTGAAATGATCGATTTCTTCCTTTGCTTGGTAAGAAAACTAGCACAATGCTTACATAGTTTTGCTGAATCCCAGAACAAAATCCATTTCTAGATTTTTATATCACTTAAACTTGTTATGGTGCTTTCTCATCACATTTCAGCCTCAATTCTGAAATGAGGACAAACATTACTGTTTACATTTAGACAAAAGGAAACAAAAAGTGCTCTAGCAACTTTCTGAAGGTGATATTCCAGTTCAAAAG
Organism: Symphalangus syndactylus; assembly: GCF_028878055.3. Lineage (NCBI taxonomy): Eukaryota > Metazoa > Chordata > Mammalia > Primates > Hylobatidae > Symphalangus > Symphalangus syndactylus. Next base: position 25,616,839 of record NC_072437.2, on the reverse strand, counting down.
ATTCTGAGCTATGCTACTATTTTAATGTCTGGTAAGTTCAGTAAATTGTTGAATGAAGTTTAGTTGGGTGAGCTGAGAGCAAGAATAAAACATTTTCCATATCTAGATGATATGGTTTGGCTGTGTCCCCACCAAAATCTCATCTTGAATTGTAGCTCCCATAATTCCCACGTGTTGTCGGAGGGACCTGGTGGGAGATAATTGAATCATGGGGGTGGTTCCCCCCATACTGTTCTCACAGTAGTGAATAAGTCTCACGAGATCTGAAGATTTCATAAATTTGCTTGGCTCTCATTCTCTTGTTTGCTGCCATGTAAGATGTGCGTTTCGCCTTCTGCCATGATTGTGAGGCCTCCCCAGCCATATGGAACTGTGAGTCCATTAAACCTCTTTTTAAAAAAAAAAAAACAAAAAAACCCAGTCTTGGGTATCTCTTTATCAGCAGCATGAAAATGGACTAATACACCAGTCCAGCGTGTTTTTCCTATGCCTCTCACTACCACCATTTACAGCATTATTTGTAATTGGCTTTCTGATGTGTTTTCTCCAGATAGTAGTTGTATTGTTTTATTCTGGCTAATTTTCCCATATTTGAATTGTTTGATAGTTTTAGGATTCTGGGTAGAGGTTAAATCCATTTCCCATGTTCAAGTTTCTAATGAGCTAGTATAAGGATTTGAATTACGTGGTTTAAAATGAAATATAGTATTTCCACATGTAGGCTTGCAAATAATTTACATAATGAACAATATTATATAATGGATGGATAATAGGAAAAGTACTTATTTTCAAGATTATCAAATCTTGTACTGGTAAAATCTAAGCATGCATTTCTAAACCGATTCTTGTTTCAGTTGCTGCTTCATGCACAGTGATGTAGGAATGGACTCTAGTTCCAGGAACCGTTGGTATTTTAAGATGAAGAACCAGGGAAGGCTATTTTGATTTATCATGCAAGTGACCCCATGCCTCTAAGAAAATCGAAACGGAGTCTTGCAGTGTCACCCAGGCTGGAGTGCAGTGGTGGTGTGATCTCAGCTCACTGCAACCTCTACCTTTTGGGTTCAAGTGATTCTTCTCCCTCAGCCTCTGGAGTAGCTGGGATTATAGGTGTGCACCACCATGCCTGGCTAATTTTTGTATTTTTTGTAGAGACGGCATTTCACCATGTTGGCCAGGCTGGTCTCGAACTCCTGGCCTCAAGTGATCCACCTGCCTCAGCCTTCCAAAATGCTGGTATTACAGGCATGAGCCACTGTGCCTAGCTAGAAAATTGATTCTTGATTCATGTGTTAAACTATTGTCATTTGATTCTCGGTGGACAAAGAAATTCAGTTTCTCCTATTATATTCTCACAGTGCAGAATACTTCTGTGACCTCTGGTCACCAAAATGTGTGGGAATTTCTCTCCACCAAGTAATCCTACAGATTCTTCAGCAGACAGCAGCTGGATGTCCTGTAATCCTGTTCAGTTCTGACACTGTCTACTTGGAGGTAGGCTAAGATCCCACAGATTGAGAGCTCAGTGCCACAAGACTGCTCCTGACTTCAGAAGCCATTCGTAAGGCCCTGGTTGTTTTACCTTTGCTTCTGACTGACTGGCTGTAAATGAGGATTCCCATGACCCTTTCCTTGGGTTCAGTTAATTTGCTAGAGCAGCTCACAGAACTCAGGGAAACACTTACATTTACTGTTTTATTATGGGATATTACAAAGGATACAGATGAACAACCAAATAGATGGAAGAGATGTATAGGGCCAGGCATATGGGAAGGGGTATGGCACTTTTTTGCCCTCTCTGGGTTTACCACCCTCCAGGAGCCTCCATGTTTTTGGCTGCATGGAAGTTCATCCAAACCCTGTCCTTTTAGGTTTTTGCAGAGGCTTTATCACTTAGGCATGATTTATTATATCATTGGCTATTGTTAACCAACTCAACCTTCAACAACCCTAGGAGGGTAGAGAGTACTCAAAGTTCCAACCTTTTCACCTTGTAGGTTCCCCTGGCAATCAGCTCCCATCTTGAAACTATCTAGGGGTGCCCAGCTACCAGCCATTTCATTAGTATCCAAAAAAGTAATCACTCCAGAGATCCCACAGGTTGTAGGAGCTATATGTCAGGAAGCTGGAAGAAGACCAAATATATATCTTATAGTACAACAGATTCCTTATTTCTGTAGGTTTGGTGTTATAAATTGGGGTTCCAGTTCCATTTCCTATCTTAAAACGCCTAAAAACTGAACAGTAAAATTAGTGGAAGTGAACACTCCAGAAATAATGTATGTGGACAATTTTTTGTGTATGATGGGATCTTTAATACGAAAGTTAAGTCATACACAGTCCTCTGTGGAGATTTTTTCTTCATGGATTGGAATGGTCAGGTTTTTCCAAATAGAAATCTAATGCAGTTTACCATATACCATGTAAATGCTGTGTAAATAGTTGTTTTACTGTACTTTTTAGGGAATAATGAAAAAAGTCTGTACATGTTCAATACAGACACAGTTTTTTTTTTTTCCTAAGTATTTTCAGTCTGAGGGTGGTTGAATCCACAGATGCGGAACCCAGGGATACAGAGGGCCCAATGTGTATAAATAATTAATAATCAGTGCTTAGTGTTAGGTGCAGTAAGGGATATGTATTATAGAATGTTATGGAATTTGAGAGAAGGAAAGGTTTATTTTTCCATGTATAGTCAAATAAGTCATTTGAGCTGTGCCTCAAAGATTGAGTAGGATTTGGACATATGAAATTGATGGGGTTGTATACTTTAGGCCTTAAATCATGTTATTTCCAGTATTATTCTCTGCTTAGTGTGAATAAGCCATGGATAACTTAAGTTTTTTTAAGAATTAATGAATATAAAAGTAATCCATATGCATTGAGAAACATTTTGGAATACATGGACTGCAGAAGGAAGAAACCCCATCTCTTTGCCTGGATAGCCACTGTTGACACGCAGTGAACTGCCTTCTGCTGTCTGGTGCGTCACTTAAATGTTAGTAATTCTTAGGTAAGAAATCATTCTACGGCCAGTTCACAGACCAAACCCATAAAATTTTAATTTATTGCACCTTACAAATAAAATATAAACTGAACTGAAAAATACTGTATATCAAGCATGTTCTAAATGTAGTTACTCTGTTTCCTACTCTGTCCTCAATTAATTACAGTATTTTGTAAGAAATATCCTATATTCAGGCTACTGATTTTGCTCTCCTGTCCTTGCCTCCTAAGGGAAGTTGTTTAGTAAAGAAATGTTAGTGACGCTTAGCTGGGAGCATATATTTTTGTTTTTAGATTTAAAAAAAAAGGGCCGGGCGCGGTGGCTCACGCTTGTAATCCCAGCACTTTGGGAGGCCGAGGCGGGCGGATCACGAGGTCAGGAGATCGAGACCACGGTGAAACCCCGTCTCTACTAAAAAATACAAAAAATTAGCCGGGCGTGGTGGCGGGCGTCTGTAGTCCCAGCTACTCGGAGAGGCTGAGGCAGGAGAATGGCGTGAACCCGGGAGGCGGAGCTTGCAGTGAGCCGAGATCGCGCCACTGCACTCCAGCCTGGGCGACAGAGTGAGACTCCGTCTCAAAAAAAAAAAAAAAAAAAAAGATTTTTTTTTTATTGTTAAAATACCCAATTCCTTTTTAAAAAAATACATTTTTTTTTCTGACTGGTTCATATTTTTACTTTTTTATTGTGGTAAAATGTATGAAAATTTACCATTTTAACCATTTGTAAGTGTACAATTCAGTGGCATTAAGTGTGTTCACATTGTTGTGCAGTCATCACTATCCATTTCCAGAACTTTTTCATTATCCCAAACTGAAACTCTGCGTCCATTAAACAATAGGGCCCTATTCCTAACCCTCTACACCAGCCCCTGGCAACCACTATTCTACCTTCTGTCTCTATTATTTGAGTATGTTAGGTACATATTAGTGGAATCATACAGTATTTTCCTTTTGTGTCTTGGCTTGTTTCACTTAGCATAATGTTTTTAAGGTTCATCCATGTTGTAGCATGCCTAGGAGTTTCATTTCTCTGTAAGGCTGAATGAATAACCTGTTGTATGTATGGTATATCCCACCTTTTGTTTATCCAGTCATCCACTGACAGACTTTGGGGTTGTTTCTGCCTTTGGACTATTGTGAATAATACTGCTATGAACATGTGTGTTTGAATGCATATTTGACCCTTGCTTTTATTTCTTTGGGGTATATACACAGGAGTAGAATTGCTGGCCCACATTGTAATTTTACATTTAATTTTTTTAGAAATCATCTTACTGTTTTCCACAGTGCTATACCATCTTACATTCCACCAACAGCTCACAAGTGCTCCAGTTTCTCCACACCTTGCGAACATTTGTTATTTTATCTTTTTATTTTTCGTAATAGCCATCCTAATGGGAGTGAATTAGTATCTCAATGTGGTTTTTTTTTTTTTTTGGTTTTGCTTTTTTAGTTTTTATTAGTATTTTTGTTCCCCCATGCAGATCAGTGTGGTTTTGATTTGCATTTTCCTAAAGACTTGTGAGGGTGAGCATCTTTTCATGTGCTCATTGGCCATTTATATGTCTTCTTTCATGTTTGGTTATATAGCTTAATCTCTTTTTCTGACCCACCTTCCCCTGGCATTTTCAATGCCATTAACAACTGTTCACAACCATAACTTTGAATGATTATGGACTGTCCTGCCATATTGATTCTTCTATTGTAATGTTTTCCAAATGACAAGAACTTTAGGAGTAGAACTTTTAGGGAGTTTAATTGTATATCTTATGATGATGAACACCTGAGTAGATAAATCTTTTATTTTTAAAAGATTGATGGCTGGCTTTTGTCAAGGTAACTTTTAGAATTCTTTATATACTTATATTTCCAAATTGCTTTTTAGAAGGATTGTTCTGCAGCAGATTTGCTTCTGATTGAATCCACTCTTTTCTGTACTTTGTAGGTGCTAGTAAGCAGAGTGAAATTAGCTCAGAAACCTAATTCATCTGTCTGCTTTCCTTACAAGTGTTAACTTCTCTAGTCCCTTTCTCTAGTCTCACTCTCATTTCTGTTCTCCTCCTTTGTCCTTGTACCTTTATTTCTTCACCTCCATTCTAGTTGGAGTTTGTGAGGGAGCAGAGATTATACATTCAATATATCAATTTAGTCAGGTTTATACGTTTCTAAAACCCTGTACACTAATGTGCATAGTACACATTCTTAGGATTTCACTTAGGAAAATCTCCACAGAGACTAACTGAATTGCGTATTTATAAAAGTTATGAGTTGAGGCTGGGTGCAGTGGCTCATGCCTGTAATCCCAGCACTTTGGGAAGCTGAGGTAGGAGGATTGCTGGAGCCCAGGAGTTCAAGACCAGCTTGGGTAACATGGTGAGACTCTCTAAAAAAATTAAAAAAAAAAAAAAAATAGCTGACCGTGGTGGAATACACCTGTTGTCCCAGCTTTTCAGAAGGCTGAGGTGGCAGGATTGCTTGAGCATGGGAGGTCAAGGCTACAGAGGGCCATGATCATGCCACTGCGCTCCAGCCTGGGTGACAGACACCTTGTTCCCACCTCCCACCCCCCCCCCCAAAAAGGTTATAAGTTGAATATAGTTAATATTCTAGACCAGGGGTTTGCAAACTTTTTTTCTAAAGGGCTAGACAAGTATTTTCGGCTTTGCGGCCACAGTCTTATATTTTTCTTTTGTTCTTTCTTTTTTTGGGCAACTTTTAAGAAATGTAAAAACATTCTTAACTGAAGTCTGTGGGTTGGATGTGGCTCAGGCTGTGGTTTGCTGACCCGTATTCTAGGTCTATTTGCACTGATCTTGCTAGGCAACATGACTCTTTTTTGATGATGAGATTCTTTTCTTAATGTCCATCTTAGTAGAGTTGCAAATGCTGATACTGTCCAGGTGATTTTTTTTTTTCAATTTTTGAATAAATGACTAAGAGGTAATATTATTTTAATTTTCAGATGGTGACCCCGATAACTATATTGCTTATTATCGGAGGGCTACTGTCTTTTTAGCTATGGGCAAATCAAAAGCTGCACTTCCTGATTTAACTAAAGTGATTCAATTGAAGATGGACTTCACTGCAGTAAGTATATCTCAACTTTCTTTAAAGGGGAACTTAACAGAACTTGGGGAGAGATAATTTGTTTCATAAGGTGAGGACTGGCATGCTAGACATAGCTAGAAGAGATCAAAGCTACAGTGATGTAGTGGACTGAGGAACAAGAGAAATTCAGAGTCCCCAGAATCAAAGATCTGTGTGAAAGAGAACAGCGGGTACATTAGATGTTTTTCTTTTCAGAAGTCTGGCAGTGATGTCAGCTTTGTGGTTTAGAAAGACAAATCTGTGTGGAGGATGGAGTGTGAGGCAAGATGTGAGGCTGAGACACGAGTAGATGAAGAGGCTGAATTAAGAGGCTATCAGGTGACTGACAGCAGTTGCATTTAAGGCTGTACCAGGAAGAATAAAGTGGGGATTACTTAATTGTGCTATGATTTGTGGTGACAATAAAATGCTAAATTAGCAGAGACATCCCCTGGAACCAATCCACAAGCTTCAGAGGTGGAGAAACGTGTAGCCTAGTAGGAAATCCTGATGATTGGCAGGTCACCATAAAGGTTGTGACACATGTGTGAACAGGGAGGGACTCATGAGGTAGAACTCAGGTGGGGCTTTCAGAGGTGGAATTGACAACCACTGACCAATTAGATGGTTTCAGAATTAATTTGATAGCCATTTATTATTTATTTCCTACTGTATTTTGAGAAGGATTTGAGATAACTGATTAGATATGGGGTGAATGTTTGATTTGAAATATTACTAATATTTTAAGATGGAATTCCCAAATCTCAAATATTTTTCAAATTCATCTTAACACAGCTAAGCAAGCACAACCTTTCACAAAGGTTAAATGGCCCATTTTCTTAGTATTATGATAGTTGGAGTGGCTTTTTTATGATAGTTTAATCTTGCTTTTTATTATATTGATGAATTTAACAGGGTTAGGAAAATTTTATGTACTGTAAAAGTAATGTATATAGGGTTAAGTGGAATATTGATGTGGCTTCATTGGTCATCCAGAGTTGGTATTCTTGAAAGAAATGGGATTATACACCTTAGAAGAAGAGGAATATCAGATGAAGGGGGAGAAACTGGTGCATGTTAAAAGGGAAGAGGCATTGATTGGTAAAGTCCCAACTTACGCAACTTTTATTGTAGGGCAAAAAGTATTTTTAAAAATTGAGATATAATTTATATGCCATCAGACTTACCCTTTAAAAGTATTCAGTGGTTTTTAATATATTCACAAGTTGTGCAGTGGTCACCACTAGCTACTTCTAGGACACTTTTATTAACCCCCAAGGAAGCCCCCTATGCCTATTAGTGGTCACTCCCTATTGCTCCCCTAGCTCCTGGCAACCACTTATCATAGATTTGTTTCATATAATGTAACATCGTATAGTGTTTGGCCTTTTGTGTCTGACTTCTTTCACTTAGCATAGTGTTTTCAAGGTTCTTTCATGTAGCACATATCAATATGTCATTCCTTTTTATGGCTGACTAATATTGTATGGATATATTTTATTTGTATATTGATTTAGTTGATGGGAATTGGGTTATTTCCACTTTTTGGCTATCTTTGTGAACATACATGTACAAGTTTTTGTGTAGACATGTTTTCAGTTTTCTTGGGTAGAACAAAAATATTTTTAAGGAAGCATACTTTAAGAAAAATTATACACATTCATTGGTTCCAGGAATTATTCTTGGTGTCAAGTCAGATGTGCATTGGAAAAATAAATATTTATTAATTTGTTTATTTAGTTTTATTCTTCATGTTTAAAAAAGATTTAGAAATCTACAATATTCAAGATAATCCCCCACCCCCCTTTTTTCTAGGCAAGATTACAGAGAGGTCACTTATTACTCAAACAAGGAAAACTTGATGAAGCAGAAGATGATTTTAAAAAAGTGGTAAGTTCAATTTGTATTTGATTCTAGGAAGATGTTATTTTGAGAGAACATATTTGACCTTTTTTATATTATGACAGTTAATAGTAATTTTCTAGCTAAGAGTCAATAGTCTTAGACAGTAAATAGAGAATAGCCGGATTTATGTATTTAAGAATCACAAATCCTGAATTCCTATTTGATGGCAGACATCAAAGAATCCTGTTAACAGTTGGAAGGTAAAGCGTACCCAATAGATATATAATCTTAACTCAGTTTATACAGCTTGCTTGTTCTGCTTTGTCCACCATGAGAATCTAAAGATGTCAGCTGAACTACTTTTAAAGCCCTTGTTAATCCTTATTGGGCTTTGGATATATCCTTTTGGAGACCCTTCATTTGATTTGAGAGGAGTAATGAAACAGATTCTTAAAAGGGAATTTTACAGTCATCCATTATAGCTGCTTTACAAAGTGTAAAGTGCTTTGGATTTGTTAGGGAATGTTACATATTTTGTGTCATTGAAGGGGGTATATACTAAAAAATGACTTGGTTAGAGACACTTAGCTGGTCCTTTTATGCCCTCATTTGGCTTGTTTTAAAGACCAGCATTTTTGTTTTACATGGGTTTGCTTCTGGAATGGTCTAGAAAGGATATATAAGCCACTGTTTATGATTTGCATTTTTTATAGTTTTTGGAAATGCTTAGTTACTATGATGATAACCACTATGAAAATAAAACTAAAATTTCTAACATTGTCATAACCCTTGTCACAATACTCTGTCATTTGTGGATAAATCCAAAAACATTAGATTTAATTGTATTGGATCAGAAACTGCCTTGTGGTCTCAATAAAATTGGCTGTCATTTTCTTTTTGTCTCATCTCCCCTTCTACTTGGGAAGATGCTTGAGAGCAGGCCGCAGACTGGGTGGTGGGGAGGTGATAGTGCCGGAGTAACCTTGCCATAGCCTAGGCCTTTGTTCAAAGAAGGTGTTGCATAAACATTTGTCAAATGGATGAATGAATTATAAAACATGAGAATGTGTTTCTGCTTCTAGCAGATGCTTAAATCTGTTACTTAGATTTTTTTTTCCAATTAAACTTTAGAGTAGTCTTTTAGAAATAATTTAGGATATATAGTTTTAGCACAAATTAATCCTTATTGGGCATTGGATGTATTCTTCTGGGTAACTGAGATCTTGGTACCTTGGATATGCCTTGGGTTAATGTCTTTTCTGTGATCAATATTAAAACTTCTCAGAAACAAGGAGGTGGACTCTCACAGACTTCCTACTTTTTAGATTGCCCTTTGGCAGTCATATTTCTAGTGTGTTCTTAAAACAATTTTTTTTAGCTCTTACTATTGTTACAGGGATTCTTCCATGAGAATGCATATCTGTATTTAATAATCCTTTAGTTTTAATTGAAATTTTTATTGAGATAATTACAGATTTTCATGCAGTGGTAAGAAATAATACGAAGAGATTACAGGTACCATTTACCCAGTTTCCTCCAATAACAACGTTGTTTTTGTATTTATGAATTTATCTGTAGTGTAAAACTATAGCACTATATCACAACCAGGATATTGACACTGATGCAGTCTATCAATCTATTCAGATTTCCTCAATTTTAGTAGTATTCAATTCTTTGTTGCATGTATTCCATATACTTTATCACATGTGTTGGTTCATGTATCTACCACCATAGTCAAGACACTGACTTGGTGTTCTGTTACTCCGGGATCCCTCCTGTTACCCTTTATAACATACCAACTTCCATCCCACCCTGCTCTGGCCCCTTAGTCGTACTTTCTGGCATCCACTAATTTGATATTCATTTCTTAAATTTTGACATTTCAAAAATTTTACATAACTGGAATCGAATGTTATACAACCTTTTAGAATTGACTCTTTTTACACAGCGTAATTTTCTGGCAATTTATCTAGATTTTTACATATCCCACTTAGTTTGTTCCTTTTGGATGCTGATGGACATTTGGGTTGTTTCCATTTCTTGGCTATTGAGAATAAAGCTGCCGTGAACATTCTTGTACAGATGTTTGTGTGAACGTGAATTTTTGTTATCCCTGGGATAAGTGTCCAGGAGTGCAGTTACTGGGTTGTATGGTTATTGCATGTTTATTTTGCAAGAAAGCAACAAATTGCTTTCCAGAGTGACTGTACTATTTTACATTCCTCTGCATCCTTGCCGGCATTTGGTATTGTCATTATTTTTTATTTTGGCCATTCTGATAGATGTGTTACTATATTGTGGTTTTAATTTGGATTTCCCTGATTACTAATGATGTTGAACATCGTTTCCTGTGCTTATTTGCCATCTGTAAATCCTTTTCAATGAAACTTCTGTTCCTGTTTTCTGCCCATGTTCTAATTGGCTTATTTGCTCTTTTATTGTTGTGTTTTAAATGTCCTTTATATATTTTAGATACTTTGTTGGATATGTGGTTTGCAAATATTTTACCTCAGTCTGTAGCTTTTCCTTTCATCCTCTTCACAGGATGTTTTATAGAACAAAATGTCTAATGTTTAAATTAATACATAATATTTGTGCATATTTATGTATTTCTGAGGAAAATGTGATGCTTTGTTATATACATAGACTGTGTGATGATCAAGTCAGGGCATTCAGAATATCCATCACTGAATATTTATCATTTCTGTGTGTTGGGAACATTTCACGTTCTCTCTTCCAGCTATTTTGAAATAGACAATATATTGTTAACTACCCTACTTTGCTATTAAACATTACCTCTTATTCCTCTTTGCTGTGCGTTTGTACTCACTAACCTCTCTTTATCCCTGCCGCCCACTGACACACCCTTTCCAGTCTCTAATGTCTATCATGTCTGTCATCCTACTCTCTAATTCTGTGAGATTAACTTTTTTTTTTGCTCCCACATATATGTGAGAACATGCAATGTTTGTCTTTCTGTGCCTGGCTTATATTTCACGGATAATCTCCAGTTCCATCCATGTGGCTGCATATGAACATGATTTTAATTCTTTTTTATGGCCAAATAGTATCCCATTCTCGTTCACTCATTCTCTCTCTCTGTCTCTCCCCCCCCTCCCCTCCCCTCTCCTCTCCCCCCTTCCTCTCTGTCTCGTCTTCCTCTCCCCCCCCCCTCCCTCTCGCTCTCCCCATCCTTCTCCCTCTCCCCATCCTTCTCCCTCTCCCTCCCTCCACACACATACACATACCCCATACTTACTTTATTAATTCATCTGTAGATGGGCACATTTGGTAAGATTCCATATCTTTACTATTGTGAATAGTGCTGCAGTAAACATGAGGGTACAGGTATCCCTTTGATATACTGATTTTGATTGTATAGTAGCTCTATTTTTAGTTTTCTGAGAAATCTCCATACTGTTTTACATAGTGGCTGTACTAATTTATATTCCTGCCAACAGTGTATAAGAGTTCCCTTTTCTCCGCATTCTTGCCAGCATCCATTATTGTTTGTCTTTTTATAGTAGCCATTCTAAGTGGGTGAGGTGTTCTCATTATTGTTTTGATTTGCATTTCCCTGATGATTAGTGATGTTGAACATTTTTTCATATACCTGTTGGCTATTTGTATGCCTTTTGAGAAATGTCTGTTTATGTCCTTTGCCCATTTTTAAATGAGATTATTTGTTTTCTTACTGTTGACTTCTTTCAGTTCCTCGTATATTCCGTATATTAGTCACTTGTTGGATGAATAGTTTGCATATATTTTCTGTAGTCAACAGCTTGTCTGTCCACTGTGTTGATTATGTCTTTTGCTGTGCAGAGGCTTATTATTATTACATTTTTGAGTTGGGGTCTCTGTCACCTATGCTGGAGTACAGTGGCATGATCGTGGCTTACTGCAGCCTCAAATTCCTGGGCTCAAGTGATCCCCCTGCCTCAGCCCCCCCAAGTAACTGAGACTTCATGTGTGTATGATCGTGGCTTACTGCAGCCTCAAATTCCTGGGTTCAAGTGATCCCCCTGCCTCAGCCCCCCCAAGTAACTGAGACTTCATGTGTGTATGATCGTGGCTTACTGCAGCCTCAAATTCCTGGGCTCAAGTGATCCCCCTGCCTCAGCGCCCCCAAGTAACTGAGACTTCATGTGTGTATCACTAGGCCTGGCTAATTTTAAAACATTTTTTGTAGAGATGGGATCTTGCTATATTGCCCAGGCTAGTCTTAAACTCCTGGCCTCAAGTGATCCTCCCGCTTTGGCCTCCCAAAGTGGTAGGTTTACAGGTATAAGCCACCATTCCCAGCCCAGAAGCTTTTTAGTTTAATATAATACCATTTGTTTATTTTTGTTTCTCTTGCTTGTGCTTTTGAGATCTTGGCCATAAAAACTTTGCCTAGACCAATGTCTTAAAGCGTTTTCCCCATGTTTTCTTCTAGTAGCTTTATAGTTTTAGGTCTTATGTTTAAGTCTTTAAGGCGTTTGTGTTGATTTTTGTACATAGTGAGAGACAGGGATCCAGTTTCAGTCTGTTGCATATAGATACCCAGTTTTCACAGCACTATTTATTGAAGAGGGTGTCTGTCCTCTCCCCAATGTATGTTCTCGGCCCCTTTGTTAAAAATCAGTTGCTGTAAGTACATGGATTTATTTCTAATCTGTTCCACTGATGTATGTGTCTGGTTTTATACCAATACCATGCTGTTTTGGCCACTATAGCCTTGTAATATACTTTGAAGTCAGGTAGCCTGATGCCTTCTTATTCTTTTTGCTCAGGATTGCTTTGGCTATTCAGGCTATGTTTTGGTTTCATATGAATTGTATGATTTTTTCTATTTCTGTGAAAAATGACATTGGTATTTTGATACAGATATCCTTGAATCTATAGATTGCTTTGGGTAGTATGGTCATTTTAACAATGTTAATTTTGATTTGTGAGCATAGGATGTTTTACCATTTGTTTTTGTCTTTTTAAATTTCTTTCATCAGTATTTTGTAGTTTTCTTTGCAGAAGTCTTCCAATTCCTTGGTTAAATTTTTTCCTGGGTATTTTATTTTTATTATTGCTATTGTAAATGGGATTGCCTTCTTAATTTAAGTGATTTCATTATTGGTGTATAGAGATGCTATTGATTTTTGCATGTTGATTTTGTATCCTGCAACTTTACTGAATTAAAAAAAATAGTTCTGAGAGTTTATTTTGGAACCTTTTGGTTTTTCTAAATATAAGATCATGTCATCTGCAAAGAGGGACAATTTGACTTCATGTTTTTCAATTTGGATGCCTTTTATTTCTCCCTCTTGCCTGACTGGTCTGCCTAGGAATCCCAGTACTACACTGAGTAGGAGTGGTGAAGGTGAGCATCTTTGTCTTGTTTCAGTTCTTAGAGGAAAGGCTTTCAATTTTTCCCCATTCACTATGATGTTAACTGTGGATTTGTCATAATAGTCTTTATTTTGTTGAGGTATGTTCCTTCTATGCCTAGTTTGTTAAGAGTTTTTGTCCTGAAGGGGCTTTGAATTTTATCAAATGCTTTTACTGTATCTTTTGAGATGATTGTATGGTTTTTGCCCTTTGTTTTGTCCATGTAACATATCACAAATTGATTTCTAAATGTTGAACCATTCCTGCGTCTCTGGTATAAATCCCACTTGATCATGGTGTCTTATGTTTTCTGGTTTTGTTTTTGTTTGAGATAGGGTCTTCCTGTGTTGCCCAGGCTGGAGTGCAGTGGTGTGGACATGACTCACTGCAGCCTCAATCTACTGGGCTCAAGTGATCCTCTGGCCTGAGCCTCCTGAGTAGCTGGGACTGCAGGTGTGCACCACCATGCCTGGCTAATTTTTTTTTTTTTTTTTTTTTTGAGACTGGGTCGCACTTTGTTTGCACAGGGTGGTCTCAAACTCCTGGGCTTAAGAGATCCTTCCACCTTGGCCTCCCAAAGTGCTGAGATTACAGGCATCAGCCACTGCGCCCAGCCGGTGTCTTACCTTTTTGTCATGCTATTGGATTCAGTTTGCTAGTATTTCATTGAGGATGTTTGCATTTGTGTTCATCAAAGACATTGGCCTGTAGTTTTCTTTCTTTTTTGTGTCCTTGTCTGGTTTAGACTTCAAGGTAATTCTGGCTTCATAGAATGAGTTAGGGAGAATTCCCACCACTTCAGTTTTTGTAATAATTTGAGGAGAGTTGGTATTATTTCTCCTTTATATGTTTGGGAGAATTTGGCAACGAATCTATCCAGTCCTGGGCTTTTCTTTGTTGGGAGACTGTTTAATTACTGATTTAATCTTGTTACTGGTCTATTCAGGTTTTCTGTTTCTTCCTGGTTCAGCCTTTGTAGGTTGTAGGTTTCCAGGAATTTATCCATTTCCTCTAGATTTTCCAGTTTGTTATTAGATAGCTGTTAATAATAGTCTTGGGGGGATTTTTTATATTTCTTGGGTATGAGTTACAATATTTCCTTTTTGTTTCTGATTTTGATTATTTGGGCCTTTTCTTGTTTTTTCTTGGTTAATCTAGCTTGTGGTTTATCAATTTATCTTTTCATAAAACCAACTTTTTGTTTTGTGATCCCTTGCATTGTTTTTTTAGTCCAATTTCATTTAGTTCTGCTGTGATCTTTATTGTTTTTTTCCTTCTACTAATTTTGGGTTTGTTCTTCCTTTTCTGGTTTCTTAGGATGCATGTTAGATTGTTTATGTGAAGTCCTTTTTTTTTTGGATATATGTGTTTATTGCTACAAAGTTTCCTCTTAGCACTGCTTTTGCTGTATTCCATAGGTTTTGGTATGTTGTGTTTCCATTTTCATTTGTTTCAAAACACTTTTTTTATTTCCATCTTAATTTCTTGACCCAGTTTTCATGTATTTGTATAGTTTCCAAAGTTCCTCTTGGTATTGATTTCTAGTTTTATTCCAGTGTGGTCTGAGAAAGTACTTACATGATTTTGATATTTAAAAATTTGTTGATACTTGTTTTATGTCCTAATATATGTCTGTCCTTGAGAATGTTGCATATGCTGATGAGCAGAATGTATATTCTACTGTTTTAGGGTAAAATGTTCTGTGAATGTCTGTTAAGTCTGTTTGGTCTAAAGTTCAGTTATAGCCAACTTTTTTTGTTGATTTTTCTGTCTATATGATCTATGTAATGCTGAGAGTGGGGTATTAAAGTCCCCCACTATTATCTTGGAGACTGTCTTTCCTTTTATATCTAGTAATATTTGCCTTAACTTATGTGGGTGCTCCAGTGTTGGGTACATATATATTTAGAATTGTTATATCCTCTTGCTGAACTGATCCGTTTATTATTATATAATGACTTTTGTCTTTTTGTTTTTTTGCGAGACAGAGTCTTGCTCTGTCACTCAGGCTGGAGTGCAGTGGTGCAATCTCAGCTCACTGCAACCTCCACCTTCTGGGTTCAAGCAATTCTCCTGCTCCAGCCTCCCAAGTAGCTGGGACTACAGGCGCACACCACCACATCCAGCTAATTTTCGTGTTTTTAGTAGAAACGGGGTTTTGCCATTTTGGCCAGGCTGGTCTTGAACTCCTGACCTTAGGTGATCCGCCTGCCCCGGCCTCACAAAGTGCTGGGATTACATGTGTGAGCCACCATGCCTGACCTGTCTTTTTCTTTTTTAACGGTTCTGTCTTAAACTGATAAATACGTTTTATTTAAATATAGCTATTCCTGTTTGCTTTAGGTTTCCATTTGCGTGGAATGTCTTCTGTCCCTTTTCTTTCAGTCTTCATGTGTCTTTATAGGTGAAGTGAGTTTCTTTTAAGCACCATATAGTTAGATCCATTTTTTAAAAATCCATTCAGTGAGTCTTTTAAGGGGAAAATTTAATCTGTTTAAATAACCTTGAAAAGTTATTATTGATATGTGAGATTTCATTCTGGTCATATTGTTTATTGTTTTCTGGATGTTTTGTATATCCTTTATTCCTTTCTTTTTCTCTTATTGTTTATCTTTTTGGTTTGGTGGTTTTCTGTAGTGGTAACGTTTGATTCCTTTCTCATTTGTGTGTTTGCTCTACTATAAAACTCAGTGAGTTTTATACAGTGTGTTTTCATGATGGTAGATATTGTCCTTTTGCATCTAGGTTTAGGACTCCCTTAAGCATTTCTTGTAGAATTGGCCTAGTGGTGATGAACCTGTCTGGGAAAGACTTTATTTTTCTCCTTCATTTATGAAGGATAACTTTGCTGGGTATGGTATTCTTAGTTGACAGTTTTCTCTTAGCACTTTGAGTATATCATTCCATTCCTTGCAGGCCAGTAAGGTTTCTGCTGATAAATAATCCTGTTAGTCCAATGGGGTTTCCCTTATAAGTGACTAGACGTTTTTATCTTCTGTTTTCAGAACTTTCTCCTTGTTTTTGACTTTTGACAGTTTGACTATTATGTGCCCTGGAGAAGTCCTTTTGGAACTATATCTATTTTGGGTTATCTGAGCTTTCTATCGATGTCTAAATCTTTTGCTAGACTTGGGATGTTTTCAGCTATTATTTTGTTAAGTAAGTTTTTTATCACTGTGGTTTTCTCTTCACCTGTGACAACAAAAATTCAAATATTTGGTTACTTTATGGTGTTCTGTATGTCACGTAAACTTGTTTATTCCTTTTCATTCTTTTTTTCTGATTGGCTTATTTCAAAGGACCTGTCTTCAAGTTCTGAAATTGTTCTGTTTGCTCTAGTCTATTGTTGAAGGTCTTAAATGTATTTTAGAATTTCATTCAGTGAATTCTTTAGTTCCAGTATTTCTGTTTGATTCTTTTTAAAAATGATACGTATCTCTTTTATACATTTTTCATTCATATCCTGGATTGTTTTTCTAATTTCTTTGTATTGTCTATCTGTGTTCTCTTATATCTCACTGAGCTTTTTTAGTGTCATTATATTGAATCATTTTTCTGGCATTTCACAAATTTCTTTTTCATTGAAATCTGTTGCTGGAGAGTTATTGTTTTCTTTTGGAGGTGTCATATTTCATTGCTTTTTCGTGTTTAAGTTCTCATGTTGATATTTGTGCATCTGTTAATAATGTAACTGTCATTTCTTCGAATTTTTTGGATTTGCTTTTGTAGGAGAGGACTTTTTCCTTAAGATGTATTTATGGTTTTGGTTAGGTAAAGCACTTAGGCTTCGATTCTTGGTGTGTGTAGTAGTATAGTCTCCATATAATTTGTCTGGCTGTAATCAGTGTCAGTGGTGTCTGTGATTTCTTCAGTGGCTTAGGGTGCAGTTGTTATTGGAAGCTGTTTTGTAGTTTTGCTGGGGATGGGGATGCCAGATAGGCCAGTTCTTGGACCCCAGTGGGGGCAGTGATAGGCCAAACATGCCTAACTTAGGACTTCAAGGTGGCGTATGCTGGCATTTATGTTAGTGGGTCCAGGTGGACCAATTCTTGGGCCTCCAGGTGGCCTACTTTGGTATGGGAATGGCAGCAGTGGATTGGACAGGTGGGTGGGTCCTTGGGTTCCTGGGCAGCAGTTGTGGCCTGGGCAATGACAGTAGCATTGGTGGGACAACCCTTTGGATCCCAGCTGGTCTGAGGTGGTCTTGGCGATGGCTACACTGTGCTGAGTGGGGCAGTCCCAGGCCAAAGATGGTGTGCCCTGGTGTATGCCACTGTGGTGGTATGGCAGGCTGGGTGGGCTCACCCTCAAGCCCCAGGAAGGAGTGCTCAGGCGCCAATGGATATAGACTGGGCAGAGAAATCCCCAGGCCCCAGGACAGTGTGCTTGGGCACTTGAGCAGAGGCAGGAGTAGTGAGCCATGCCAGGCAGAACTATCCTGAGGCCCCCCCGGTGATGTGCTGGTTGTGGTGGGTAAGGGAGGGGTGATCCCCAGACTTTCAGTGAAGTGCTTCGGTGGGGGCAGCAGTAGCTGTGCTGCAGTCCTGCTATTGGGTAAGGTGGGGATTTTTTCAGTGTCAGCAGCTGTAGGCAGGTGGCTGGGGAGCACACACTTTGTCCCTAGGTGGCAGCTGCTGACAAGAGAGCCTGTGCTCAGTACATTTTAAAATGTGTAGCAATCCTTCTCCTTGGGTGGGGGTCTTGCTGCTAGTGCCTTGTACTTGGCTTTGGTGGCAGCAGCCAGCTGCAGTGGCATCTGCAGGTGGGGGATGTCAATGGGGCACAATGGACGTGGAGATGCAGAAACTGTTGGGTGGGCCCCAGGGCAGGATGCTGCCTGGGAAGGGCTGTATTCTCACAGAGGCACCATGTGGTAGGTGCATAGGACTTGGAAGGTGTGTAGGATCCAGTGTGATCTCCTTTGAAGCAATGCCATCATGCAGTCTCCACGCAGCTGGTTACTTTCAGGGCCCACAAGGATTAAGAGGCTCTCCAGCTAGGATTGGAGGAGTCCGCAGTGGGAATGTGGACTGTTGGGGGTCACTTACTCTTTCCCCACATTCGGAGCCTCTTTGGGCTCTTATCCCAGCCAGGCAGGCTGCCTCACTTCTCTCTTCCTCCTCTTCTTAGGTGTTTCCTGTTACTTCTCTGTTGGGTCTCCAGTGTTCTCTCCTAGATGATCTATACTTGCTATTTTTGTTCTTCCTTATGAAGAAGGTGACTTTCAGATGCCTCTTGTCAGCCATCTTTGAATGCCTTCCTCAGTCTTTAAATTTGATGAAGTTCAATTTGTTCATTTTCTTTTTACTTCTGTGGACTGTGCTTTTGGTGTCATGTCTAAGAAGTATTCACTAAGCCGTAGGATCTAAAACTTTTCTCATATCTTCTAAAAGTTTTACGGTTTTATGTTTTACTTTTAAGCCCATAGTCTATTTAAGTTAATTTTTGTATGATGGTATGAGGTTTAGGTCGAAGTTCATTTGTTTTGCCTTTAGATATCAGATTGCTTCAGCACCGTGTTTTGAAAAGGCTTTCTTTGTTTCATTGAATTGCTTTTGCACCGTATTCAAAAATCAGTTGGCTGTACTTTTATGGGACTATTTCTAGGTTCTTTATTCCTTTCCTTTGATCTATGTGTCTGTCCCTTTGTCATTCCTGTACTCTGTTGATTACTATAGCTAGATAGTATTAAAAGAAAAACTTTTGAGAATTTAAACTTAGCAGAGTTTATTTGAGCAAAGAATGATTAATGAAGTCGTCACTCCTCACAACCAGAAAAGGTTCAGAGAGCTGGGCTCTGCAATGTGGGCAGTGAGTACTTATAGACAGAAAATGGAAGTGAGGTACAGAAATCGTTTGATTGGTTACAGCTAGGCCTTTGCCTTATTTGGATATGGTCTGGTCAGTTACCTGTCTGTGATTAGTGGCAGCTTGGCTGCTTATGATTGGCCGAGACACCACTGTTATTACCTTCTTAAGTTAGGTTTTCAGTTTAAGTTAGGTTGTAGTTCATTAAGTGGGAACTGAAAGTATGGAGACAGCCTCAGGCCAGTGGCCTCCAGCTTGTTGATTGATTGACTGATTGAGACAGAGTCTTGCCCTCTCACCTAGGCTGGAGTGCAGTGGTGTGATCTCGGCTCACTGCAACCTCTGCCTCCTGGGTTCAAGCACTTCTCCTGTCTCAGTCTCCCTAGTGGCTGGCATCATAGGCGCCCCCTACCACGCCCAGCTAATTTTTTGTGTTTTTAGTGGAAATGGGGTTTTGTCATGTTGGCCAGGCTGGTGTTGAACTCCTGACCTCAAATGATCCACCCACCTTGGCCTCCCAAAGTGCTGGGATTATGGGCGTGAGCCACCTCGCCTGGCTGCCTCCTGCTTATTTAATAGTAGTTATCCTTAATATTGGGCAAAGTGGTTCTTCTCTCCTTTTGTTCTTTGTCAAAATTGTTTTAGATATTTTACGGTTGGTGTCTTTCCATGTGCATTTTATAATCAACTTGTCTGTGTTTGTAAAAAGCCTTAAGATATTTGGATAGGAGTTGTAATAAACTTACAGATTAATTTGAGGAGAATTGACACCTTTATTGACACTTTATGTTGAGTCCAGTGCATGAACGTAGTAGGGATGTCTCCATTGATTGAGGTCTCCTTTGATACTTTTCATCAGCAATTTTTAATTTAATATACAGATACCGTATGTGTTTTTTACATTTTTTTAAAAAGTGTATACCTAAAAATTTTATATTTTTAGTGTGATTGTACATGGTATGTTATAAATTCCAACTTTTGCATGGAATAATATTTTTGTGATTATTTCATATGAAAGTACTCACCTTGTACTTAATTCTATGAGAGAAATCTTAATGGGCATCAAGATGGGAGACCAAGTTAAATCTCAAAACTACAAGTCATTTTAAAAGTTATATTAAAACAATTTTGTATGCATGTAAGAATAATTATAATTAGATTGGATTTGGTTTAGAGAAAAATACAAGCACAGGATTCATATATTTCAGAATCGTTTTATGTTGAGCTTTGTTTGAAGTAAATTTAGGTTACCTGGAATAGTTTGTCCAAACTCATTGTAGGACTTAAAATTCAGGTTAATAATTGGCAAATTCATATGTGTGTACTTTGATCAATATGTATAGCCCTGTTCAAGGATGGTAGAGAGGGAGACACAGGGTCATGGAATTGGAATGCTGAGAAAAATTTATTTAGCATATTAAAAAATTGATTAAATTTTAAGCATTCGGAACCTTGATTCCACAGGACAGATGATAAAAGAATATTATCAGGCAGGTAACACAAGAAAATACAAATTCAAAGTCAGTGCATACAGTGCCCAGTCTTCCAAATGAAGAAATGAATATTAAAACTATTCAGAGACCACTGGCCATTAAGTTGAGCAAAAATCAAGACGTATTTTACAGCCTAATATTGATAGGTCTTAAAGGAAATGTTTTCAGTCATATAATACATTGACACTGCAAACATAAGCAGAGCTTTTGTGGTACAGTCTGGCATTAAGTATTACAAAAGAAAAACATTTTGCCCAGAGACACTTATTGGGGCTCTGTTTGCACTGGAAACTATTAGAGAATGTTGTATCTATATAATAAGATAATATTCATTAATAAGAATTATTTAAGGTTTGGTTTATAAACTTGGGCATACATAATAATGTCAATTAAGTGGCAATATAAAAATTGTAAATGTTGATAACTACATAAAATTTTTATGTCTGTTAAATTGATATGATATAAATGACAGTTATTTAAAGTTTCTAGCTCTTTTCCCTTATGAGAGTTGTCAGAATCAAAATGAAGTCACTTGTATTAAACTCTAACAAAAAAATAGAGTCAGGAGGTTAAGAAGGGAGCTCTCACATACATGTCTATTGTAAGAACTGCTACAAAGCATCTCTGAAGGGCTCTTCTGCACATATGCCTATAATAAGAACTTTTGCCAGCAGTCCCTGCATCTCTACATCCATGGAGCCCCATTGACATTCCCCACCTGCAACGGCCACTACAGCTCAAACTGCAGCTTGCTACATGAGTCACGAGGATAGCTAGCTGGATGCACAAGAACATTTGACTGACACAGTCTCCCCTGTATCCAACGTTCTCTTTGTTTCCAAACAAATTCCCTATGCTTTTCGCTTTTGCCTTTAAAAGCTTCACCTGGCTTCAACCTGTTTGGATATGCCTGTGGTCCCTATAGTCCTCATACGCTGGATTTGCAAATCCCCTGCACACTCCAGAATAAACTCAATTCAATAAACTCTTTGGAGAATGCTTGTTATTTAGGTTGACACTCTTTTGTAAAGTTGTATTCAATACACTTTGAAGAAAAAAGAAAAGCTTTGGAACAAGAGGTAGGAAACTTGAGTTTTAGATTTGACTTTGTACTTCAGCCATGGTTTGTGCAGCACTCACGATATACTGGGTGTGTTGCTGAGTGGTTTGCATGGATTATTCCACCTCTAGGGGCAGAGGACTGCTATATTCATAGTCTCAGTTTACAGCAGAGGAAATTGAGACTTAGAGCAGTTTAGTAACTTGCTCAAGGTTACACCAGTAGTTGGCAAGTAGGTTTTAGATTCCAGGGCCTGCACTCTGAAGCACTGTGCTGTTCTGCCCTCTGTTATAATTAGTAATTGTCCATATGCATCCTTTGAAGATGACTTCTGTGGAATATGGGCACAGGTCTCAACTGTATGGACAGTTTTACGAAGTGTAGAATAGGAAGTTGCTACTGTCTGCATGAATGTAAGAACATACATATTTGCTTGAATGTGGATAAAATACCCCTGGAAAGATATGCAAGAAACTGATAATACTGATTACCTTCTGGAGGAAAATTACACCATGTGACCTTATGACCTTCTCAAAAAAAGTGTAAAGTGTAGACTTTATACATTTTATGTAAGTGGCCTTGAAAGTTCTTGCCTTCTAAGGACCTTATTTTCCTCATTGTGAAGTGTGGAAGTTGAATAGATGACATGTTCCTATCTTTATTGTTGATACTATATAATGGATGATTTCTGAGTCTAGTTTGAAAAGATCAAATTTATGTTATGACTATTTTATATTTACCAATTACAGAATTCTTATGCTTTAATTTTTGAAGATTTGTGAATATAAATGATATATAAAAGTTTGATTGTTTTATATGTTCTTGGTTAAATGAGTTTTTTGTGTAATGATCATTTACCAGGCTATAAAATGTACTAAGCATTTCATCTTACTAATGTAGTGCTGGATACAGCCAGATGGATATGTTTAGCTACATTTTATATAATAGAACAAAAGTTTGAATAGGTGTAATCTCTTTCTGGGCTCCAGTGAGAATCTCATTCTTTATTATGTATTGTATACTGATTACTCAGCTGGGGTGAGGTTTGCCTGCATAAAAGTATCTCCTCAGGTTCATAATTGCTGTCTTAGTCTTAAATTGGATTTGACTTAGTCTTAGTGTATTATTGGTCTTCATTGTTTACTATATATTTGCTATTCATGCTTTGGGCTTACGTGGATAATATTTAAATTTAGGCAGTTTTCCATGAGATCCAAATATAAAAAAGCAATGACCAATTTAAATAGTCATTTCATATAACTTAGATCATTTAATTTGTCTTTGAGCTGTCAGTTACTCTTAATCAGTGCATACAATCATTTGTTAGTTCAGTGAGCATTTGAGTGCATGTTCTTTGTGAGGAAGCTAGTCTCTGCCTTCCAAGAAATGATACTAGAGTAAGAATTAATCAGGCAAATATGATATATGATAAGTGTGTGATTGAGTCCTCTGGGAACATATGGAAAGGTCATCTAACTTAACTGTGATTGGGGGAGGAAGGGTCTGGATTCAAGAAGGGCGTTCCTAAAGGAGGTTACTTGCTTGAAATCTGAATTTTGAAAGGGTGCATCCGTGTAAGCAAGGTGGGTAGGAGGACCATCCAGGGCAAAGGTGAGAGCCTGTGTAAGAATCAGAGGCAAGCATGTGCCTGTCATTTAGGAAATGTCCAGTAAGCTGGAGTATGAGAATCTTGACAGCAAGTGGGGGGTCGTGATTATAAGGAGGACGTTATATAGTGCCAGGAATTGGCTCTTTATGGCCATTGAAGGTTTATGTTGGAAGTATTATGAACAATTTTTGCTTAGCATGATCAACTGGTTGCTCTGAAGAATGGATTGGAATAAGACAAGGGGAGAAGCAGAGAGTCTGCTAAATGAGACTGTTGCAGTAAATAAGTAATCCAAGTGTAACCTTACAGTGGTCAAAGAGTAGGCTAACGTAGGTGGGGTAGACGCTTAGGAGGTCGGCTCTAGAGAGATGCATTGGTTGGGGTGACAGGAAAAAAGGAATTATGATATCCAGTTTTCCGGATTGTTCAAATTGTCCATGCTATTCCCTGAGATAGCCCAGAGAAAAATCATTTAGGGCAGTGAGGCAGGTAGAGAAAATATGACTGTCTTATTTCTATAAAAACTTCCTGATTCTCACTTGTTTTATGTAATAATTTGTAATCTGTGAATTCTTCCCTTTGATCTCAAATCCAACATACTTTCCTAAATGCAGTTTAAACTCATCTATTCTTGGTCTTCATTATTTACTATATCTTTGCTATTCATGCTTTGGGCTTACGTGGATAATATTTAAATTTAAGCAGTGTTTCATGAGATCCAAATATAATTGGATCAATTATGTTTAATTCAATTTAAATAGTCATTTCATATAACTGTATTTTTTACTTTGACAAAGCAGAAACTTGCATTTTGATTGTGAGAAACCATATATTAGGTAAATAATGGTGCCAATTGCAATTTAATTTTTAAATCAAGTATAAACCTTTGGTAAGACATTTGATAAACTCCCCTTTGGTAGTCTGTGGATCTGTATCAGTTGTAAACAATTCAAACTAACATAATTATATCTATTATACATCAAAATAACTGTCTTTTTTTTCCATCTTTAATTCGTTAATGCAGAAAGGATCATTATATTGTTTCAGGATAACTAACTCAGAAATAACCAAAGTTTCGGCTGGGTGAGGTGGCTCACACTTGTAATCCCAGCACTTTGGGAGGTCAAGGTCACCTGAGGTCAGGAGTTTGAGACCAGCCTGGCCAACATGGCGAAACCCCGTCTCCACTAAAAACACAAAAATTAGCTGGGCATGTTGGCACACGCCTGTAATCCCAGCTATTCACTAAGCTGAGGCAGGAGAATTGCTTGAACCTGGGAGGCAGAGGTTGCAGTGAGCCGAGATTGTGCCACTATACTCCAGCCTGGGTGACAGAGCCAGACTCCGTCTCAGAAAAAACAAAACAAAACAAAACAAAAAAAAAACAAAGTTTTAAAAGAATACTCAAAGTATTCTGAACTGAGAAGAAAGGAGAATAGTACTTTAAAGTCATAAAGTCAATTTGGTTATAATTTAAAGATAGCACTTTATGCTATGACTCAGATAACTGTTCTGGTTTTTATTGGTTCAGATTTAATACTGGATCACATACTGTAATTCACCAACTGTAAAGAGCCATCAATTGTAAGACAAATTATTTTATGTACTACTAGAAGAATAAATGCTGCCAATTAAATAATGCCATCTTATAACTTAATATTTTAAATTTATGCTTATGGAAAGAACTGTTTGAGACTTAGATATGCATTTTTGTTACATCATACTGCTCTATTCATTGCCTTCCTGCATACATTAATTTCTTGAAGATTTTAAGTGGAATTTAAACTCAGTATGTGTAGTAAGTACCAAAAATGCCCATAACACAAATGAAGTGTGCTAGACTGTTCTTGTGTATGTATGATCATGCTGACTGTCTGTTGGTAAGCCTCCATCAATTTTCAGATTCATCCCTCTTTGAGAGAGATTCAAATGTTTTCTTATCAGCTTGCTGAGATATGGGCCAATGGGAAAGAGGAAGGGGTGAGGCCTAAAAGATGCCAGCAGTAAAATGGAGTAAGACTTTATTACAGCAGGAAAAGAGGGATCTACTGACTGTTAGGATTCATGGCTTAAATGATAAAGTAGAGCCATTGATCGAAGAGATTGATGGGGAGGGGTAGCAATGGGTTGAAGATGGGAAACGGAATTCCACTTTGTCCCTGTTACTGAGATGCCATTTGGGTGATGAATTGGAGACATCTAAATGTCAAGTAGGTAGCTGCCTGCCTGATATTGGATGTGTACATAAGAGGGTTCTGCAAACAGCTATCTGAGTCACAGCATAAAGTGCTATCTTTAAAACCCACAGTTTCAGCTCGGTGCGGTGGCTCACGCCTATAATCCTAGCACTTTGGAAGGCCGAGGCAGGCGGATCATCAGGTCAGGAGATTGACACCATCCTGGCCAACAAGATGAAACCCTGTCTATACTAAAAATACAAAAATATTAGCCGGGTATGGTGGCACACACCTGTAGTCCCAGCTACTTGGGAGGCTGAGGCAGAAGAATCACTTGAACCCGGGAGGCGGAGGTTGTAGTGAGCCTTTAGTGTTTTAAAGATAGCACTTTATGCTGTGACTCAGATAGCTGTTTCCAGAGCCCTCTTATGTACACATCCAGTATCAGGCAGGCAGCTGCCTACTTGACATTTAGATGTCTCCAATCGAACACCTAAATGGCATCTCAGTAACAGGGACAATGTGGAATTCCATTTCCCATCTTCGGCCCATTGCTACCCCTCCCCCATCAATGTCTTCAATAAATGGCTGCACTCCAGCCTGGCAACAGTGCAAGACCCTGTCTCAAAAAAAAAAAAAAAAACCAGGAAACAAAAAACCCCCACAGTTTCCTCCTGTATAGAAGAGAGATAATCCGATCTGCCCTTTAAGGTTTTAGGTTTAGCTTAGAATAGTGCCTGGAGCATAGGAAGCTCTCAATAAGTGTTTTCTGCTATCATGATTGATCTCCATCATCATCTATAGCATGGGCTTTAGAGATAGAGACCTTAGTTTGAATTTAAGCAAGAATTACAGCAAGTTATATAATTATTCAATTTCTTTTTTTTTTTTTTTTTTTTGAGATGGAGTTTTGGTCTGTTGCCCAGGCTGGAGTGCAGTGGTGTGATCTCTGCTTACTGCAACCTCTACCTCCCAGGTTCAAGCAATTCTCATGCCTCAGCCTCCTGAGTAGCTGGGATTACAGGCCTGCGCCACCACTCCCAGCTAATTTTTGTATTTTTTAGTAGAAATGGTGTTTCTCCATGTTGGCCAGGCTGGTCTCAAACTCCTGGCCTCCAGTGATCCACCCACCTCGGCCTCCCAAAGTGCTGGGATTACAGGCATGAGCCCCCACACCTGGCCCAATTATTCATTTTGTCTGTAAACTGGAAATAGTAAAACCGAGCTCATGGGTAGTATTCTTAGTACTAGATGAAAAAGAAAAGCAAGGAAGCATCTCTAGTGGGAAGTTATCTGTAGTAAGTATACAAAATAGACTTAAGACATATATTCTAGGGCCAGATGAGGAGGCTCACACCTGTAATCCCAGCACTTTGGAAGGCCAAGGCGGGAGGACTGCAGCTTGAGACCAACCTAGGCAACATAGTGAGGCCATGTCTCTACAGAAAGTAAAATAATTAACTGGGTATGGTGACACATACCTGTAGTCCTAGCTACTTGGGCGGTGGAGGCAGGAGGATCACTTGAACCCAGGGCTCAGAGGTTATAATGAGCTCTGATCATGCTACTGCACTCCAGCCAGAGTGACAGAGGGAGACCCTGTCTCTAATTTAAAAGAATGAAAACGACATATATTCTGCTCTTTAGCAGTTTATACTTTAGTTGCAGGAAATAAGTCCGAAACATGTATGTGCAAGATTAACAATACAGAAAAACTTGTGAGAAGTTGGCATATGAGTTGTCTAGGTAACAAGATAAGATTGAGAACCACATAGAAGACCCACTTCAGGTTTTCTCTTGACTAACTGTGATGCTGGGCAAGTTGTTTACTGTCTGTGAGACTCAAGATTTTCACTTATAATGTGAGAGTTAATTGGGCAAGATGATTTTTTAGGATACCTCCGTTTTGAAGGGTTTCTTAAGATGATATAAATATTTAGAGGAAAGGCAGTTACTCCAGAAAGCTTGGAGGAGATGGGACTTGAGAAAACAGTGGTTTGATTAAAAACTACAAGATGGCACAAGAGTCTTTTGGAATTTTTGAAGCTATCTGTTTTGTGTGTTACAATTAGGAGACATTAGCTGTATTAGTTTGTTCTCATGCTGCTAATAAAGACATACCCAAACACTGGGTAATTTATAAAGGAAAGAGGTTTAATGGACTCACAGTTTCACATGGCTGAGGAGGCCTCACAATCATGGTGGAAGGTGAAGGAAGAGCAAAGGGACTTCTTAAATGGCAGCAATCAAGAGAGCATGTGCAGGTGAACTGCCTTTATAAAACCATCAGATCCAGATCATGAAACTTATTTACTATCATGAGAACAGCATGGGAGAGACCCACTCCCGTGATTCAATTACCTCCCATGACACATGAGAATTATGGGAGCTACAATTCAAGATGAGATTTGGGTGGGGACACAGCCAAACCACATCAGTGAGCTATATCCTTACATTTTCCTGCTTCATTAGTTATGAATTAAACAACTATTTGAGCTCATCCTCTGTGTCCGTTTTCCTTGTGCAGGGTGTGTCTAGGACAGTGGTTCTTGGGATTGGCCTCAGGATCTCATTATAGTGTTAAATACTGAGGTCACCAAAGAGCTTTGTTTATCGGTATTTACTATATTAGAAATAAATTTGAGAAATTAAAATGATGAAAAGTTACTACATGTTAATGTATTTTTTGTGTAAAAATAGCTGTTTTCAAAAACCAAAGTTTAGTATTAAGAGTAGTATTTGTTTCACATATTTGCAAATTTTGTTAATATCTATCTTAATTGAAGATAGCAATTCTCATATCTGCTTCTATATTCAATCTGTTGTGATTTATGCCTTGGTTGAAGTATATTGAAGATACTGTGGCCTCACAGATATGCAGTTAGAAAAGGAAGAATATTTTTGTATTCTTTTTAGATAATTACGAGTATTCTTTGATGTTCCACAAAACTCCACTCACGATTATATAGCTTAGTTGCATATGGAC
Source organism: Symphalangus syndactylus (assembly GCF_028878055.3). NCBI lineage: Eukaryota > Metazoa > Chordata > Mammalia > Primates > Hylobatidae > Symphalangus > Symphalangus syndactylus. The sequence continues at coordinate 25,588,404 of NC_072437.2, read as the reverse complement.
TCTGAATCCTTGTTAATGAACTTACAGCACTCTCTGTTATAATAAAATGCATTGGTTTATCTTGCCCTTTGAATGGGTTCTTTATCTTTTATCCATACATGCTTTTGTACTTACAGACCCCTGAAAGGGCACTAAGGAATCCCAGGGGCTCCTAGGTCACACTTTGAGAATCACTGCTACAGTGTTACCTGCCTCAGAGGGTGGTTACTACTTTAAGGTTATGGATATTTTTAGCGTGGCGGAGAAATGTGGCCTGTCCTGTTAAGTGGTTATGTGAATTTATATTCCCACCAGCAGCATAGGGGAGTTCTGGGTATGCCACCTCTTCAACACTTCATGTGAACAGATAGTGTGAATTTTGCTAACCTGTTAGTGTGAGAAAGGCCCTTTGAGGTCTCTTGTGTATATTTCTGTTGGGTTCTAGTTATCCAACTATTTCTTTTCCATCCGTCCACCTTCCTTCTTCTTCCCTCCTGCTCTTTCCCCACCCCAATGGATTTAGCTGCTTCTTCCTTAGTCTGTTCTTTCCGTATGGTTGTACATGCTTTGTCTTTTTCTCATAGTCATTACCTTAGGAATTTTAATATGCATGGTTAACAAGATAATCAAAACACAAGGATTTTAGAATGTTTTAATTCAGTTACTCACCCCCTGACTTGTGTACTGTTGTTTCCAAAAACAGTTCTTTATGTTTTTTTCTTTTTCTTTTTTCTTTTTTTGGACATTCAAATTAGTGTTATTTTTGTATAGTTCTTTTAACAAAGACTGTAGAAAGAATATGTGAAGGCAAATTCTAGAAGTCACTGCAGAATGTAATGCTGCATATACCTCAAGTGTTACATATTTTTCTATATGTTATCAAATAATATCAAATGAAAATTTAAATTTTTGCTACTTATCCCAAACATTAATTAAATAGAATTAGAAATATTAATTTCTTGAGGAATTAGCAATTCATTGAATATATTTTATGCCAAAGTCTAATTTTATTTTGACTTCTCTGGTTCTATTATTCTAGGACCTTAATCACTGTAACTTTAATACAAGGGACCCAGTTTAAGTGGGCTAATATCTAATGCAATGGAAAATAAATTGAGCATCTTTTTAAAGTGTGTATTAGCACTTTTTGGAGTACTTGCTATGTGTTACATAGAGTATCTTCTTAATCTCTCAGTGACTGCCCTACAGGATATTGGTATTATTATCCCTCTTTTATTGGTAAAGAAAATGCAGAAAAGACATAGATAATTACTGATTGCCAGGAATGGGGTTTAATTAATTCATTCATCTAGACTTTATTTTAAAGCAATATCTGTTTGGAAATACTCACAGCCCGGTCACTGAGAAATGGTAAAACTTCCACACTGTGTTACTACTGTGTTGGCTATCTGCTGCTAGATAACAAATTATCCAACGTTAGCAGCTTAAGTAACACACATTTATATGATTTCACAGTATATGGGGTTAGGAATCTGGCCATGGTATAGCAGGATCTGCTAGTTACTGCAGGGTCATGGCCTACAGTCAAGATGTGAGATAGGACTGCAGTAGTAGTAGTTGAGGGCTTGGCCAGTAAAGGACCTGCCCCTAAACTTACTCAGTTGGCAGTGTTTAGTTCCTCTTGAGGTGTTAGACTGTTGGCCAAGGTCTTCCCTTGGTTGCTTCTCACACGGGCCTCTCACGTGTCACAACATGGCAGCTTGTTTTATCAGAGCCAGCAAGTGAGAAGGTGAGAGGGAGTGCTAGCACCATGGAAGTCAGTTTTTTGTGACCTAATCAAGGACGTGACAGCTTATCACTTTGGTCATACTCTGTTTTTAAACAAACTTTTATACTGAAAAAAATAGGCCTAGGTTCATACCTCTCTTACCTTATACTAGGATAAATTCAAAATGCATCAAAGATTTAAATGTAAAAAAAAAAGGTCAGGCATGGGCTGGGTGCAGTGGCTCACGCCTGTAATCCCAGCACTTCGGGAGGCCGAGGCAGGTGGATCACCTGAGGTCAGGAGTTCAACAGAGTGAGATTCCATCTAAAATTAAAAAAAAAAAAGAAAAGCTGTGGCTGAGTGCAGTGGCTCATGCCTGTAATCCCAACACATTGGGAGGCCAAAGTGGGAGGATCACATGAGTCCAGGAGGACAACATAGTGAGAACCTGTCTCTACTGAAAACAGAAAAAATTAGCCGGGTTATTCTGTTTGTTAAAAGGAGTTACCAGGTTCACCTCATGCTCCAGAAAGGCATGAATACCAGGAGGCCAGGATCACTGGGGGCCATCTTAGAAGGCTGCTTACCACAACTGCCAACCCGGTGTTTTTATTTGGGGTGCCAGAAGTAGAGGTGCAGTCATACAGAAGGCAGATCATCTCTTTGAACAAGCCCTCATCCCATAGCTATTACGGGTTATTTTTCCAGAAGCTCAGTGACCAGGATACATAGTGAGAAGTAAAAAATAGAAAACATTGTTACAGGAAGGGATTTGGCTGAAAGAATGTGAAAGCCCTAAGGAAGAGAAAGGATGTCAAGAAACATGAAAAAGGGAAGAATGAGGGAATTGTCAGCAAGGGCCATTCTCTACATGCAGGTGTAGAGAAAACGAGGGGGTGATTGAGAGGAGTCAACAGCCTCCTGGTAATAATAAAAATCTTCATCTCAGACGGGCACAGTGGCTCACATGTGTAATCCCAATGCTTTGGAAGGCTGAGACAGGAGGATCACCTGAGGCCAGGAGTTGGAGAGCAGCCTAGGCAACATAGTGAGACGACCCTGTCTCTACAAAAAATAATAAAAAATTAGCTGGCTGTAGTGGTGTGCACCTGTAGTTGCAGCTACTTGGGAGGCTGAGGCTGGAGGATTGCTTGAACTGAGGAGCTGGAGATGGCAGTGAGCTAAGAACATGCCACTACACTCCAGCCTGGGAGACAGGGCAAGACCCTGTCCCCTGTCTCTTTAAAGAATAAAAAAATCGGCCTGGCTCGGTGGCTCACACATGTAATCCCAGCACTTTGGGAGGCCGAGGCGGGCGGATCACAAGGTCAGGAGTTCGAGACCACCCTGGCCAATATGGTGAAACGCCATCTCTAGTAAAAATACAAAAATTAGCTCGGTATGGTGGCGGGTGCCTATAGTCCCAGCTACTCAGGAGGCTGAGGCGGGAGAATCGCCTGAACCCAGGAGATGGAGGTTGCAGTGACCCGAGATTGCCCCACTGCACTCCAGCCTGGGTGACAGAGCGAGACTCCATCTCAAAAAAAAAAAAAAAAAAGAATTAAAAAAAATCCCCCAAAACCCAAACTTCATCTCACTTGACTCTCTTTGAAACTCTCAGGCTTCTAAGGGGAAGCACTTTGTTTCTCCAACTCCTTTCTTACTTCCTTGGAAGAATCCTCTCTCCCTCTTCCCCACCTCTCTTCTGGCCTCACAGAGGCCTAGATGACCTGAGCTCACTCCCTCTTTCCTGTTCCCATTACCTGAGCCCTCCAGCCTCTGTCCCGAGATTTAAGGCTTCTCCTCTCACCTTCCAACAAGAAAAATTGTGTGGAAGAAATTAGACTCCAATGTTTGAGAGAAAAAGAAGGTGCAAATTCAATCCTGAAGAGGCAGTCAGTCTTTGATACATTCTATCTAAGAGGGTCAGTAGTGTACTCATAGGAAACAAGTTATCAATAAACTTTTACCCAGAGCGAAGTGACAGTGCACACACATTCATACTCTCTCTGATGGGGTTTATCTGAAGTATTCAAGACCACCCTAAGGATGATAAAACAGACGGAGACAAGCATGTCTGACTCCAAACAACACCCTTAAACTGGATGATGCAGTCATTCAGAGAAACCCTCCCCCAGAGTGAGCGGACGTTACCAATTCCTAGTTACCTATGAATACTTCAAGTCCTGTTCTTCAGAAGTCAAGGGTTAAAACAGACAAAATATAGCTAAAATATCCTAAAACACAAAATGGACAAGTATAAAACCCTTACCAAGAAATAATATTGATAAAATTTCTCATTTGGAGTGTTCTCTCCCACCAGGTTGGTAGTGGGAATATATTTTAAAAATTAATCCACTGAAAGGAGGAGGAGTATGATTGACTCATTGAGGAGGGAGATTTCTAGAATTAACTTTCCCTTGTCTGTACCTAACCCAAAACTGGAACCCTTCGGTTATAGTTTCCATCTTAGTAAGAATAGTAAGATTTCAAAAATTATTAAATATAAACTACAATCTTAACCTCCCCTCCCTCAGGCTTAAAAAAATGTAGCTACCTGGTTTTCTGAGATAATTATTTTTTGTCTGGAGGAAGAAATTGTTAAGAGTCCGTGTGCACAGGGCTGGGGTTGGGAGTGGGGATGAACTGTAAGTAAAAACAAGGGATCTTACCGGGGTGATGGAAATGGTCTAAAACTGTGGTAATGGCTGCACAACTTGGTAAATTTATTTTTAAAAAATCATAGAATTGTACATTTGAAATGAGCAATTTTATGTTATATACATTATGTCTTTATAAAGTTATTTTAAAAAGAGGCAGTGTGCAGATCTCTTAAAGCCACGTCATGCACCTTTTAGTAAGGTATTACTCTTGTTTCCTTCTAAATTCTTTCTTGTACTTTAACCCTTTTGGTATCAGATCTTTTTTTAAATCTTACAACCTCTTAAAAAAGCTGGTCCTTTCTTTCACTTTCCCTATGTGTTTCATTATTTTGGTTATTTTATACTTAAAAAAATACTTAGGAACTATAGCTAGAAGGCAAAATAAATAAAACTCAAGTTAATTTATTAACTTACATATAGCTCCGCAGAGCTATATGTAAGAAAGTGAAAAACGTGCTTTCCTTCCTCCATTCTTTTCTGTCCTTTCACATGCCTACGTGTATTTGCTTCCAGGTAAGTTTGCGGGACCCAGGTCTTCTGAGTCTAGATCTGTTGTTCCTGCTCATGGACCATATCAATAGAAATCAGGGGCCTTCCCTGCTGCATCCAGTCATCAGACAAGCCAGTTTTTCCAGTATCTCTTTACCCTTTTTACCCAATGAACTTAAGTATTTGGAATGGTTTACCCTTGTGTATATTACAGGTATCAGATTTAAGAGATTAAAAACTCTGCTTAGTTTTTTATTTTCCTTATAGCTCAAATCTAATCCAAGTGAAAATGAAGAAAAGGAAGCGCAGTCTCAACTTATAAAATCTGATGAAATGCAGCGTTTGCGTTCACAAGCACTTGATGCTTTTGGAAGTGGAGATTATACTGCTGCTATAGCCTTCCTTGATAAGATTTTAGAGGTAAGTTTCTTAGATACTGCAGTTGACTAGCCTAACACTTATTGTAAGGCACATTTATATGCTTTGACATGTCACATACCACAAAGACCTAGACAGGAGAAAATCAGGTTGGTCCTTGGGCTTTTGCCTCTTAAGTATAAAATAGTGTTCCTAGAGAACAAAATTTGGACTGAAGTTTTCAGTAAATGTACTGAATGTGCTGTGGCATGAGAGTTAAATATGTTTATACATTGCTTGCTTTGCTATTTTAGTTGATTTTGTGTTTTTTGGGGAAGAAAACTAGCGGTTAGACAGTGGGATAAAAGATGAAAGAGATGGTTGGAGTAAAAGGAAAAATGATGTTCGGGAGGAAAGAGGAATGTTTAGAGAAAAATTTCTAGAGAATAAGGCAGATAAAGAGTTGATAGTATGTGCCTGTAGTCCTAGTTACTTGGGAGCTGAGGCTGGAGGATCACTTGAGCCCAGGAATTTGTGGCTGCAGTGACCTGTGATCGCTCCACTGCACCCCAGTCTGGGCGACAGAATGGGACCCTGCCTCTAAACATATTAATAATTGGCTGAGTGTGGTGGCTTATGCCTGTAATCCCAGCACTTTGGAAGGTCGAGGTGGGTGGATCACTTGAGGCCAGGAGTTTGAGACCAGCCTGGCCAACATGGCAAAACCCTGTGTCTAAAAAAAAAAAAAAAAAAAAATAGCTGGGTGTGGTGTGCATGCTTGTGATCCCAGCTACTTGGGAGGCTGAGGCGCTCGAACCTGAGAAGGAGAGGTTGCAGTGAGCCGAGATTGTGCCACTGCACTTTAGCCTGGGCCACAGAGTGAGACTCCGTCTCAAAAAAAAAAAAAAAAAAATAAATAAATAATAATAATGGTTGATAGGATCCAGAGAGTTCTAGCTAGGGAAACCTAAGTCTAGGTTTCCTTGCCTCTGAAGGATTTAATGACAACTGATTTCCAAAGGAAGTCTACTGAAATATTCAAATGGAAGCAGTTGTAATTCACATTTATTTATGATTTTCACAGTACTTTGATATACAGTTTAATTTTGGCTCTAAACTTATGATGTATGTAGAATGGGCATTTTGTTGATAATTTTACAGAATATATTGTGATATGGTCCAGTAGAATTCATGTTTTACTGGGTTATTTTGTTTATGCTTTTTTAAGGAAATATAGTTTACATTTTTACCTTCCCATAGGCTATCCATTTTGACTTAGCTCATTGTCCATGCTATTTATGTATAATGTTGATTTGGATATTTTTATATATGTGAAAAGTCGATATGACTTTAGAGCAGCTCTAAGAAATATGCAAAGATACTTCCACCAGCCTTATTGATGAGCTCTTGGGTTTATGATTTGAAGAATACTATTGTGTTTACTAAACCCTTATGGACTTTTTGATAAAATAGGAATGGTGAAGCCTCAACCTCCTGCCCTCTCACGGTGTTTTTTCTTTCTTTCTTTTTTTTTTTTTTTCTTGATGTGAGGATTTACTTTTAAGGAGGTGACATTTTGCAGAAGATAATTTCTTAAAAATTTTTTGTTTAGAGACTGGGTCTCTCTCTGTTACCTAGACTGGAGTGCAGTGGTGTGATTATAGCTCACTGTAACCTCGAACTCCTGGGCTCAAGTGATCCTCCCATCTCAGCCTCCTGAGTAGCTGGGACCACTGGTGTATTCCACCACACCCAGTTAATAATTTTAAACTTTATAGAGATGAGATCTTGCTTTGCTGTCTAAGCTGGTCTGGAATTACAGGC